>NC_135266.1:25494680-26113180 GCF_051311805.1 Agelaius phoeniceus | reverse complement strand
AGTAGAAAGACATTAATTTTTGGGCAGGGTAAGCAAGGAGAAGGCTCCAGTTCAGAGTGCAGGTGGTTTGCAGGTCTCTCTAGCAAGCAAACCCATTACAAGGCCTTGGTACTGGTATTGACTGAAGTTAAAGTTGTGTGGAATTCATTAATTAAATTTGCTCTCAAATGAACCACATCTGTGACTTTTTCTGCACTTTGCCCTTACTTTGCTTGAACCCCTGGGATGCAGAGGCCCCTCCCAGGCCATGCAGGCAAAGCTGCTCTGATTCATGAGGAAGACACTTCAAAGCTGCAGGTCCAGACTGAGAAGTTTGTCCCCTGGCTATGCAGACACTGCTGACAGTGTAAGCAGAGCTTCCCAGAGGGTGATCCTGCAGGATAACCTGCCTTTCCCAGCTGGGATGGACACTGGCCTTTCAATTGCACTTGCTGGTGTAAGAGGAATGGAGCTGTGGAGAAGAGGGAATGTTCAGGTAGAGAGACAGTCCCAGGAGGGGATTGGACACAGGGCATGAGAGGTGGGGATTCAGCCCATGATGTCATTTGCTGTCTGGACAATCAGACATATCACTCTCAAGAGAAAGCCTTTTAAATCAAAATCAAAAGGGGTAGATTAACTTCTTAGCAGGCTGCCAATCCTTTGAAAAAGATTTGCTGACAAGACATCACAAATTCTGTAGCTGAGGCAAAGACATTCTTTCTCCTTCTCCCTGCTCCAATATAATGTGCACAGTATTTTTCCCCAGAATAACCTGGGTTATAGAACCTGCAACTTACACTGCTGATCTGTTTGACTGTACTACACAGTTTGACTGTAGTGCATGTTTGGCTGTATTAAATTACTGTCATGACCAGTAAATTACCAACTCCACTGTTGTGAGGCAGGCACTGTGGTTAAGTTTTCATTTCTGAACAGCAGCTGTGGATAACTGGATATTTGTGATAGCTGCTTATGATTTGGGGGTACAGCAGAATTACAGAAATTCTAGTCTTTTTATCATTTGCTTTTGGTGCTGAGTTAGTATAGGGTGTTTTATGATCAGACTGCTCTTCTGAAATGACTGAATCCATACCATTGCCCCAGGACTTCTCTCCTAGAAGTCATGGATAGTTGACTGCAGCTATTGTTGAGATTTGTATTTTGTACGGTAATCACGTCCTCTTTTCGCTTATATTCCTGAGTTTTGTCTGTGTTCTTCTGATTTTGACTCTTTTCTTTTTTAGGCAGTATCAGTATTAGTTAATATCCTTCTTCTATAAGAGAAAAAATGTTTCAGAAAAGGACAACAGTTGGACCCAACAGTCTGAGAGGTCTTTTCTGTCCTTTTCAATTCTATGACACTCACTGATATGAGTTAAGAGGCCAATTAAAATAAAATTACATCGAAGATCTCAGTTTTGTTACCAGCTAATGCCATACTCCAAAGTTCAGTGGTGAATCCTGGGACTGCAAGCACTTAATTGCTAATATCAACCATCTAATAAAGAATTATGTGGGGTGGGGAGGGGATCAGCTGTTTTCTCCATCACTGAAGTAACTACTGAAGCCAGCACTGCTCCAAATAGTACGAAATCAGAGACTGCCACAGAGACTGTAATATGATGTTTTCATACATCCCTGCAGCCTTTGTGTTCCTCGTGCCTGGAGGGAATCGTGCAATCTGTGTGTTAGAGGGCAAGACCCCACATTGCTGATAATCCTGTGGAGTGTTTGACATTGTTGTGTAATCTTGGGTAATTTGTCTTGACACTGACAGGAAGTTTTCTTTTTCACTTTGTTAGTGTCTCTGAATGAGTGGAAATCCTGCAACAGCAACATTTTCTTGATTTCAGTAGCAACGAAGGTATCACCAAATTGTACCCCTTGCTAGCAGGCAAGTAGACTTGACTGGGTTTACCTTGTGAAATCCTTATTCTGACCAGTGAAATGCAAGGAATATTTCAAGCAGAAAGATCTTGCAAACAGAAATAAGATTAGTAACATTAGTATTTCGGTTGGGGTGAACTGGATTTGGAGGTGACTGTATTCCACACTTACTTGAATGGTATCTCTGGTGACCACTCACCTTGGATAATACAGCTGAAAACCTAAAATGAGTTGTGATATCACAGTGGCCAAGAACAATGATGGGAAGGAGGTTCCTGTCATTATGCCAGGGCTCCAGAGTTGCTAGATTGTTGTACTGGAACTGACAATCATAAATTGACCTTTTTTGTATGTGTTTGGGTACTACTGCTGCTTGCTTAAGTGATCTAAGTGATTGCCTTTGTTTAGGACTAGGCAGAGCTGGTGGAAGCTCCTGGCAGCCCAATTGTTCCCCCTGAGCCATAGGAAGATAGACAGTGAGCAAGAGAAAGGAATTCTCCCTGTTCAAAATGCCTGGAGAACCAATGGGTAGATCTCTTATCTCAGGCCTGTCAGGGGAATATGAAACAGAAAGCATAGATTGCCCTTGTTTTTTCCCCTCCTTTTTACACCAGACCACTGCTCTGTCAGGCATCACATGCCCATGTACATCTTACTGCCATTTTCTTGGCTGAGAAGATTAATTTGGAAATATTTTATCTGTACAAATTACCTGACACCAGGGTGGGGATGCTTTCAGAATGTAAATTATTATTATTTTCCTGTATGCAATGATGCTTTAAAACACAAATCAAAAGACCAAAAATCACTTGTGCAAAAGATGTTGTTTCTGCTAGTACCCTTTTAAACAAGTGTGTAGTATTCAGTCTGCTCAGCAAACACAACTTGCTCTGAAATCCAGCTCAGATTGGAATAACACAAGACACAGTTGCAGTAGATCACAAATCGTGCTTCAAGACTGCACTAAACTTTGCTTTCAAATGGACATTAAAAAACAATCCCCAAGGACACTGTAGCCATCACCTGTGCCACAAACAGTGGTGTCAGAGTGACATCCCTCCCCCAGATGCTGACAAGTGAGGGAAGTGGTCTCTCTGCACCTAAGAGCCAATGTTTTAATGGCTCTGGACTTGGAATTGATTTTAGCAGATTTTTTCAGGTGTGATAGAAAGACAATTGACAAATCTTGATATGAGTGTCTGACTTGCCTCTGTACCTCTTGAAATAAAGAAATAGTTAAAAGTAATGGAAAATTTCTTCATGCTTATTGTTTTAACTTTGGAAACCAAGATGGAAAAATATTTCTTGTTGGCAACAGGTCTCAGTAGTCAAGAATCACTGCAATTCCATGCTCACTAAAACTTTCCTGCTTGTCAACAAGAATTTTTTAGGAGATGCTGTCCAATGACTTGCTAAAATCAAGGTAGCATTTTCTCCACAGTTATCCCCTCATCTACCAAGCAAGTTGTTTCATCAGAGAAGGCTACCATCCAATATGGTTTGCCTTAGTCACCTTCTTGACCTAAATTTGCTTGGACATGCTTTTCCTGGGAAAAGTGTGAGCTTGACTGGTGTGTAGTTTCCCAGATCTTTCTTTGGTAGATGATCATAAATTAGACTTTTCCTACTTGTCTGGCGCTCTGACCTGCATGATTTTTCAAAGATGATAGAAAGCAGTTTTGCATTGAGGTTAACCAGCTTTTTCAGCTCCTTCAGCTGCATCTTATGAGGTCCTTTATAAATGATCAAATCAAGAGCCAAATTTATAAGAAAATTTAGCAATGATTTATTAGATTTTCACCAAAACAGAGTTTCGATCAGAAAAAAAACCACCACAGCCTCGGGCAGCGTCAAACCTGGGATCGGCGCTGGGTGAACCTGGATCTGACCTGCAAAATGTCAGAGTCTCCCCCTTGGTTCACCCCGACTGCTTCATGCAGCGAGCTTATATACAGTTTATTCTGCCTGAGGCAGAGATGACCGAATGTTCCTCTGTGTCCCTTCACATGTAGAACTGGGGCCATACATGTGCAGATTTAGACAAAAGTGGTTCCAGGTGCTTAGATGTTGTCAGAACACTTCGGAGAAGTCCGAATTCACATGTAACAGGGTGGCAGCGGTGCTTGAGTGTAGTAGATGCAATCTTCGAGGCACAGAGCACTCCTACATTCCAGGGAAGTTGTTGATCATCGCCCAGGAAGGTCCCATTCATACATTAACAGTCTTGATATTATCTGAATGTCCTAGGGGAACTAATTGAATAAAAATTAGGCTCTGCTCCCGGCTGGGGTGGTCAAAAGACATAGCTTGGATTTTACAATATTTTATGCATAAACAGCATAAATTATCTCTACCATATACTACAGTCCCATAGCCTTGTATATACTGGGTTTGTATAGATGGTCTCTAATTCAGCTCTCCTCCACTTCTGTTAAGAATTGCATATCTATATTTTCTGTTTTTCTAAACCTCCTGATACATAGCTAGTTGTTAAAATGAACATTCCCTGTCATTGAGCTATTTTATAAAAATGTAGCTTTTATTTTAACCTTCATTTTTTTCTTATTATGATTATAGTTCTCTTGTTAAAGACAGAAGAATTTATGCCACTTGACACAATGCAGCTGCAAATAAAAATACTTTATTTTTTCACATAGAAGTCATTAAAATAGTTTTTGTGGACAAGTGAATCCAGGCTCTGCACCAAGAGCTTGGGATACCTGGGTAAGAACTGCTGAAAAGCCACAGAGGAAACATTAAATAACTGTGAAGATGATAGAAAAGGAAAGTGGCCTTTATTTTCCGAAACACCGTTTCTCACTCATGGCTGAAATTCAATAGTAAGAACAAAGCAGAAGGCTCTGCCCTGAGTGTGTGTGAAGTTTGGATGTGCTGGGCTGATGGGGAGGGTTCAGTGCTGGTGCAGGCAGCGCTGGTAGCTGCAGAGATGTGCTGCCTGCTGGAAAGGCAGGACCAGCTCCGGGGCTGACACGTCTCCCAAGGAGATCAGGAAAAAGTTTTGCAGACTTTAGGAGCGCACTGAAGCAAAATACAACCCAATAAAAGAAGGGGGACGAGGTAAAAGCACAGGCACTGATATGGCCACACGCAGCCTGTGTGGTTTGCAAAGTGAGGGTGAGGCAAGCAGAGGACTTCAGTTCGCAGACTTGCTCCCAGGGAAAAATTCCCACGATTTCACTGGAAGTTCTGCCAATGTGAAAACGAGGAGTGGTCCCATGTGAGGTTCCACAACCACCTCACGGCACCAGAGCAGAACCACACATAATATTCAGGAAGGGTATGCAGGCTCCTCGCTAAACCCACAACAAAGCTGATTTTGAAACGGTTTTAATGATAGACAATCTGCATACCAATTGACTCATTTGCGTATACAATAGCTTGGAACAATACCAGAGAAATATGTAAAAAGTCTGCAATGCTGTATGACAATAGCTTCCAAGTATGCTGACCTTCGGCAAACGAAACAAACGAAAAGTACAGTACTCTTCTGATGAGGCATTAATGACGGATTAAGAGCGGATACAGCTGCATCACACGAGCACTGTTTTCACTCCACGCCTTCTCCGTAATTACAGCAGAAGCGCTGTGTGCGGCAGGCAGCGAGCACAGCCTGGAGCACACCCGTGCTTTACAGCGCCCAGGGGCGCCGTGTGGCGGTGTGGGCCGGCCCCGCTGTCCCCAGCCCCGTGTGGCGGTGTGGCCCGGCCCCGCTGTCCCCAGCCCCGTGTGGCGGTGTGGCCCGGCCCCGCTGTCTCCAGCCCCGTGTGGCGGTGTGGCCCGGCCCCGCTGTCCCCAGACCCGTGTGGCGGTGTGGCCCGGCCCCGCTGTCCCCAGCCCCGTGTGGCGGTGTGGCCCGGCCCCGCTATCCCCAGCCCCGTGTGGCGGTGTGGGCCGGGCCCCGCAGTCTCCAGCCCGGCTGTGCTGGTGTGGCCCGGCCCCGCTGTCCCCAGCCCCGTGTGGCGGTGTGGGCCGGGCCCCGCTGCCGGAGGTTAAACTGACAGCAAGGATGGGACACCTAGAGAAAAACATTATTAAAAAGTGAACAGAAAGGACAGAGAAACTTGTGCAGCTGCTTAGTCACCAGTGTTAGGAAAATTAATCCACAAACACCAGAGGTTTATGTCCAAAAAGGAGACAGAAATGCGTGCTTTTTTGGCTTTATTCGAATAAAGGGAGAGGCCATGGGGCATTCCCCTGGGATCTCTCGAATTTTTGGAGGATGCAGCCTTCTTTTTATCCTAATTTCCCTTCTCTCTTTCCCCATTGGCTGAGGTACTTGAGAGGTACAGACTCCCTGATACCAAAGATTTCCCTCTAATGTATAACCTTTCCTTTTAATTTTTAATTCTTACGGAACTTAGGGGTTTTTCTTCCATCTTTTCATGTCTAATTTCACTTATCAGCAAACCTAAGTTTATTTGTAAAAGCAAATATCTTTTTCCATTCATCAATCCATAGAATCCTTCCCATTGTTACTTTTATCTCCCGGTGCTAGTTTTATCTACCAGCAGACCCACAGCTTGTTTGTAAAGACAAATCTGCTATTCCTCTCACCGGGGATCTGACATTGCCTGTAACAGCAGCTTCCAGAGAGCAGGGCTGGTGGAAGAGTTTGTAGGCTGGACCACAGTGTTTCTCTGTGCAAGACAATCTTCATGTGTGCCACTGCCCCCATTCATTTCAAGAGACTGGAGCCGCTTGAAGTGGTGCTCAAACCCTCAGTGACTCCTTATGGTTTTGCTCTTACCCTGCTGTCCTCCCTGGGTATCTGCCTCCAGAGCAGGGAGCCATACCATGTATTTATGGAACATAAAAGTATATATGCATATTACTTCCTTTTTCAGGTCAATACAGCAAATAATGTGAATAAAAATTTATTCAGTTGAATAAGACTGAACTTGCCAACATGCCAGGAGACTTCCTGGTTTAGTGAACTGACTTTGAGTGGTTCAGTTCAGACACAACCTGGATCTGCTTCCTGACTCTTCCCCATGACACATATCTAGGGTAACTCCCATGGAGCAGTTTTCCAGACAAAATGTTGCTCTTTCTCATTCCCCCCCCCCCCCCCCCCCACCCCCCCACCCCCCTTCTGCAGAGGCTTATGCTCTGATTTGGCCCCAAGTATGCCTCTAGAATATGCCTTCCAGATGAATGATTACTTCTACTTTTCAATTCAGTCAGTATTTGGTACTTCTGATCCCATGCCTTGATGCCATTGTTTTTCAAAGATGATTAGGGGTCCAGCTGGGAGAAATGCTCCCAGTTATTCTCATTGGCATTTCTATTTCCCCAGTACCAAGTGTGGATAGTGCTTGCTCCAGCTTCAAGTGCAAACTTTGGTAGCTTTGTGTTTCTTCTACATTTGTGATGGAGCAATGTTCTTGCCGTTCCCTCCACAGAGTCCTGACAAAGATCACAGGGGTGGTATGCTTTCATTTATTTGTTATTTTCAATGCAGGTCATTTTAGTCATCTGCCTTAGAGTTTATCCAGGCTGCCAGCAATGCTGGGACAAGCACGAGTGAGTGCAGCAAAGAGGCAAGTGTCACAGACATCTTTTCATGAAAATCCTTTCCTTGGGATTTTTTTCCTCCTGAGAAGCTGTGAGGCCTCAGGGACAAAATGTAAACAATGATTGTCTGCTGCTGTGGAATGCATCAGGTGGATTTTTGATTGGCCCATCTTGGATGTTTATAAGTAATGGCCAATCACAGCAGCTGGCTCGGACAGAGAGTCTGGGACAGCTGCTTTGTTATTCATTCTTTTCTATTCTTAGCTTAGCTAGCCTTCTGAAATGAAACCTTTTCTTCTATTCTTTTAGTATCGTTTTAATGTAATATATATCATAAAATAATAAATCAAGCCTTCTGAAATATGGAGTCAAATCCTCATCTCTTCCCTCATCTGAAAACCCCTGTGAACATTGTCACAAGCAAGAACAAAAAGATATACTTCTTAAAGGTGTATTTCTTAAAGTTAGTCTTTAGGTAGAAGAAAACTTTAGTAGCAACATCAGGAGCCATTGGAGCCACAACCACAACAATATGCTTTGAACAGGTCTTAAATACCAGTGCTTGAGACAACATGCTTTACTAGACCTGTGTAGGAAATTATTTCCTGTAGAGTACAGACTTGCCCTGAGTGAGCAATTTAACCTTTCCACAGCTATTATTTAACAACCTCCTGGTGATTTTTTTTCCTGTGGAGGTTGTTAACACACATCTTATCTGTGTCATTGACTACTAATTAGTCCAAATCAAAAAACACTAGAATTTGCTGATAATGGTCAGGACAACAAAGTGTTTCATACAGACAGATACACATTGCAGCCTTTCCTGTGCTCAAGTCATTAACATTTTTTTAACTGTCCAGTTATTGTATTCACAGCCAATATTGATGCAATTGTAGAATAATAGTATCACAGAATATCCTGAATTGTAAGGGACCCAACAAGGAGCATTGAAGTCCAGCTCCTGACCCTACACAGAACACCTCAAAAGTCACACCATGCACCTGAAAGCATTGTCCAAACACTTCTTGAACTCTGTCAGGCTTGGGGCTGTCACCGCTTCCCTGAGGAGCCCATTACCATGGGCAACCACCCTCTGGTGAAGAGCCTTTTCCTGCTATCCAGCCTAAAGCTCCTCTGACTCAGCTTCAGGCCATTCCCTCAGGTCCTCTCACTGGTCACCAGAGTGAAGAGATCAGTGCCTGCCCCTCTGCTTTCCCCTGCGAGGAAGCTGTAGACTGTGATGAGGCCTTCCCTCAGCCTCCTTTACATCAACTGCCTTGATGCTGATGAGTATATGAGTATAAAATTTTCATGAGATGAAATTTGGGGCAGTCTGTCAAGCACTTTGGAGGACGGATTCATAACTCAGAATGGTTTTAGTACACTGAAGAGATGGCCTGATATTAAAAAAAAAGGAGAAAAAAATGAATGCACACTGCATATAAGAAGAAGAAATCAATGCACAAATGTGGAGAATTTTTCTTTCCAAGTGTCAGCACCATGGGTTCCCAGGATTAACAGCCTAATCTGAACCAGTGAAACAATCCTGTTTCAGAAATATCTTAGAAGAAACATCAAATGTAAGACATAGGAAGACTCTAGTAAAACTTACAGTGGAATCCTATGACTGGCTTTGCACACTGGACTTCAAGAAAGAGGCAAGCAAGAAGACCGCCATGATATCGGTCTTGCAGTACCTGAGAGGACAGATGATTATCCTGGGCTGTGGAAGTTGTCAAGAAGCTTAATTGGCCATAAAAAAAAAAAAAAGTAGCCTAATTGCAAAGCCAAAATTCCTAAAATAATTTAGCCAAGTTGATTTTCTAAGACTGGTCTGGCAAAATGCAGTCTGATGGTGATGGCAGCTGAGTTGAGCTCTAGAGTGGCATAGGTTACTTGGTCTCAAACTCCTGCTGCTGTCACTTCATTTGTATATGCTATGGATATGCCTGAGCAATTTCCACCTGGAAGACCAATCTTGATCTTACAGCAGGTCATGGGACATGGACTAAATGACTTTTTGAGGAACCCTCCAGCCCAACACTGACATTTCAGAAACACCCTTTTCCAGCCCTCAGTTACTGCCTTAAGTCAGATGTCTGTTTGTTGTCATAAGGTCTGTGCTTATCATGAGAAGTGCCAGGGTGGTCACAGTCAGCATAAGTTCATCCAGAACATTTGAGAGAAATGTGAAACTTAAAACAGTTCTCAGCTGATCAGGGAGCAAAGGGTGAACAAAATTTTAATTTTCATTGGATTCTGTAGCTATAAATGTCTCATCTTTCTGTCCACCTCTGTTAAGAGTAACAGCAATAAAAGACACTCCCAACCTACTAATCCAGAGCACCTGTAAGTTTTTTTTGCAGATGAGCTTTCTAGCAGTGTAAGATCTTCTTGTCATCTTATTGCAGGGGTTCCATAATGTCACCTCCTTATCACAAAAATTTCATACCTTCTTGGGGTTTCTTGTGGGCAGGTCTCCCAAACACTGTCTCTTTCTTCTTCATAAAGTAGCCAACCAACACCAGTTCCTTTCTCAAGCAACCAATCCACTCTTTTATACCACTCTTCTTCTCACTGGTTACAGCTGTGGCCTGTTAAAATCAGGCCTGTTCCTAATCTTTGATAATTGGCCCAGCTGCAACTCCTTAGGGGTAAGATTACTTTCATCACTATCTTTATTTTCTTATATTCTATCCCCCCACAAGGTCTCAGTTACCTATTGTTCTTACTCTTGAGATATGTGCTGGGTGAGAGGTTACACCAGGTTCTCCTACTTTTTCAGTTGGGATTTTTTTGTCTTCAATTAGTTTTACCTGCTTTTCATTTCTAACACTGTATTTGTACAGACCCACAGTTCTGCACAAGAAAAAAGGAATGCAAAATAAGAGTGGAGGAAAACTAGCTAATCTGTCTCCTTTAGCAGTTATCCTCATTCCTGTTGAGGTGGTAGAAGTAGACTAGAGCCAATTCCTTTTTGCATGCCACCAAAATGTGCTAAATTCACTTGTGTATCTGCCAACATTTATCTTTATTTTCTTTATTTTCTTTTTTTAATTTTCTTTTTTTTTTCCCAGCTTTATCTCCAAGGGACCTTACTCCTATAGAGCTTTTTAGCTCACTAAGCGTTCTTTGGTAAGAGAGGTGTAGGGATGCTATCAGAATAACATTGGATAATCCACCCCAAGAGATTGTCTAGGAAAGATGATCACTAGAAACTGTCGTGTTAATTTCTGATTATGTCTCAGTCATAAGAGCAGTTTAACAATAACTTGTTGTGAAACCCATGGGCATAATAGTGGGTAGATTGACTATAAAGATCATTCAAATTGTAACCTTCTAGGAGTCAAAAAAACAAAAGGAAAAATTGTGACCAATTTGAACTTTCTTGATTGGGAACTTAGAAATAGCTGTATTAGTTATGAAGATTGGTCCTAAATTTCCTTGCTCTTAGTAAATAACCAGTATCTAATGGTTTAGAAGATAATGGAAAAATCTTAAAATACTGTCTTGCCTCTATGATGGTGAATAAACTATCACCACCATTTTATATGCTTCAACAGTTGGAGTAAAAAATTAGGAAGAAAAGAGAAAGTAATTATCTGAAAAGAAGACCACTGTCCTGGGCTTTTCTTAACAGATATATCCATCTAGGCTACCTTTTCTGAATGAGTATCACCTCTGTTCAAAACTCAGGCTTTAAAAAGACTGGGCTGATTTTCTCCTTGTTTTGAACACTCTCTGAAGCACATAAATTGCCATACTAGCTCAGCCCCAGTCTTTATTTACCACAGAGCTTTATGCTCTAAAGGAATCATGCAAATGCAGTAGGTGATGGAGTCTCACCTGGTGCATTAAAACAGAATGGAGCATACCCAAACTGTTCCTGAGAGATTTTTGTTTATCCTGTCCTTTAAGAGCTTCGGCAATAAAAATGCTACAGGGAACTGTGCTGGAGTTTTCCAGCATTCTGCCATTAGGTTGGAAAGTTTTTTACTCACTTAAATCTCCAAGGGTTCTCTTTTCTTGCCTGACTTGGAGGATTTTCAAACCAGCCAGGGATTTCTAAGTAATTCAAGCAGGAGGGAGGCCTGAAGGCCAGTAAATTACAGTGGTCGAATGTCCAGGCAAAAAGAGACAGTGAATTGCATAGCTGGAAGTGCATGAAAAATAGAAAGGGATGAAAGTGATTGATTAGAGAAGGTGGTAAACTGAGATTGTTGTGACTGAAACCAGAGGTTTTTTCCCTCCACATTTTTTTTTCAAGACACCCACACACTTTTCAAGTCAACTGAGCAGAGGCCAAACACAGCTGTATGGATGTGGATGTGGGCAGACTCATGGATTTTGGTAAATGTGGGCATGCTGCTGTTAGGTACAATAAGAAAAGGGAAGAAGACCAGGAAAAAGTGTCCAGTGTGACAAGAAGTGTCTGTTGGAATTTAAACACTTTTTAGAAGTGCCATAGAAAGCCAAGTTAAAAATAACTTGCTCTGCCAATTACTGATTTTATTAACTTTGAGAGTATCTTTAGATATATGGAGAAAGAGACCTGCAATTTGGCAATATACACCACATACAACGTAATAGCTTGTTTTAAAACACAAATGATGCTGACTATTATAATGTGAACTGTTTTCCAGATGAAAAGAATGAAAGGGATGTAATTGGAGAAGTATGCAACAGTGGCTAATATGCTATTATTTGCAGAGATATTACAACTTATAATCTTCTTTCATGGGTTTACGTTGTTAGTGTTTAATCAGGCGTGTGAGTGTATTCAGGTGTTAAACCATTCTATTAGCTAGGAAAATTGCACTATTATTTACTGAGCTGTTTGTGATATATTGTTGTTGGTTTTTTTACTTTCTATTTCTTGGCTTTGTGCAGTTTATGCTATTGTCCTTTCTACTTTTGTCTTGTATGGTGGCTTGTAAAGTGTCACTAGGGCAAATGAGACAGGTAATAAGCATGGGTTTTTGAGTTTTGCTCTTAACAAGTTATATGAGCTAATTTTATGTCCCATCTTGTGTTTTGGAAGGCACCAAGCTACAAGATGGTGTTTTTGATCTGTTATCAGCTTTCCATAAAGTATTTAAAAATATGTAACAAAACACATAATACAGAAGTGAAAACACATGGTCCTCTCCATCCTTCTAGCAAAGAGTGAAACATAGAAGACTGGTCATGGACCAACCCTGCATGGGTGGAAGTGCTAGCAGAGCAATCTGACTGTGGAGTTAGCCTACCTGAGCTGGGGTTTTGTGGAGACAGTCTTGGACAGGCCAGTTCCAGGAGTGCTGTCAAGAAGAGGTCAGGATCAGTGTACCTGTACAGAAATAGACCCAGGAGACCATAACCTTTCTGTGGGGGTACTGGGAGGTAGGGCTGCAGTACCCATGAAAGCTTAGCAGCATCCACAAAGGCAACACGGATAGAGCTCATCTCCTCTGCCCTTGTTTCAGATCTTGCCTTGCACAAGGAAGGACACAATTAAGCAAAGCCTCTAGTATTGAATTATTAGGTGTTGCCACCAACTACTCTGAGGCCAGAAAATTCACTTCCCTTCTTGTATTACCCATTTATACTTGTAAGCTGTAGTGCTGCTGGAGGTGGAAATCCACAGGACATGGGTGACAGAAGAAACAGTCTGTGCACACAAGAGTGTACAACTTGTTTACACAACATATAAATATGGGATAGTCCCATTGTATGACAAAGAAAAGAAAAGTGGTGCTACACCCTATGGTTAGCATGACAACATGTAGTTAGAGTATTTAATGATTACCAGTCATTTGGCTTACTTTTTTCACCATTTTAAAGATCACTTGTTTAATACACAGCACTGAAGACTAAAAGAAACTTTCCTCTAAAATTATTTGGTAAGATGATTTAAAATCTGATAGAAAATTTAGGGAGATCTTGATAAGTTCAGTATAGGGACATTGAGACATATACACTAAAATTAATTTTCACTTGAAAAGGGGAATTCACTGAAAGAGATGGAAAGACTCTTGTTACTTTTGGTGAAGTGAGGAATTCACCCAAAGGGACCAAATGCTTTTGAAGGGGACACCCATCTGAAGTGAGTGCTGAACCCCAGGAAATCTTGTGAATGTGCACTGAGAGCATTGCTGGACAGATCCTTGTGTTCACATCTCAAGACTTGGTGTAGAACACGTCTTCTGGGTTGACCTAACATCTTTGTTAAATTAAAACCTTTCAGGGGAGAACAGGATCTTGATATTTCACCTATCACATGATTTCAGATCAGGTTCTGGATCTGGATTCTGGACAGAATAAGTAAAATGTGTTGGATTGGCTGGATCACATGAATTCTGGGGATATGGCTCAGTAGATGAAGTCAAGATGCCCCAGTACAGAGCCTCGGGGCAAATACAGTCATGTTCTGACCACAGTGGAAAGAAATCTTCAAGACTATGAGTTTTGGCTAGCAATTTATGTCTGAAAGGGCAATATTTTGAGACAAAAGAGAAGTGTGGTAAAGTACAGTATGGGAGGTGTTTTAATGGACTGAGATTAAAACAATCTCAAAAATTACCTTGTATGAATTTCAAAATTGCCTTTGCTGGCAGAGCTCTGTCTTCATCTGCTTTACTAAAAATATCTATTGAAACGCAGATATTTCCAGAAGCTACTGCAGTATTCTTTATAAACTTTAGGTTTCTTTGCTAAACCTCTGTTCTGTCAAAAGTGATCCTAATTATCTGATGTTTAATGTCATTCATCAGACCAATTTTTCATTCTTCACATGCTGTTTCAAGAACTCTGATCCCTAATTTAATTAATGAATCATTGTTTCCTGAGTTATTAGCTGCATCTGTTCTTCTTAACTTTTTAAAACAATTGCAATATTTTTTCACTTGTCTCCTTAAAAATAAATGCTGAGAATTGGTTGAGATATCCAAAAGAGCTGTTGCTTTCAAGCCATTCTCCCTTCCCTTCCCTTCCCTTCCCTTCCCTTCCCTTCCCTTCCCTTCCCTTCCCTTCCCTTCCCTTCCCTTCCCTTCCCTTCCCTTCCCTTCCCTTCCCTTCCCTTCCCTTCCCTTCCCTTCCCTTCCCTTCCCTTCCCTTCCCTTCCCTTCCCTTCCCTTCCCTTCCCTTCCCTTCCCTTCCCTTCCCTTCCCCATGGGGATGAATGTGACCCCCCTGAAAGCTTCTATGGGGTCAGCTGCAAGCTATTTCATCTGTGGTCTGTCTTCTAATGGCATCTGTGCCCCAGTGAAATCCGGGAACATTTTGATATCCAGTGTTTTATCTCACATTACAGCTAATTAATGCATGCCTGTGAAGCACTTTGAAATTACAAAAACACTTACTTAATATTGTTCTTTTTAATGGTTTACTCATCTTAACTCACATGAACTTTGAATTAGAGGGTTTCTGTCTTTGTATTCTAAAATCCATCTTATCAAAGATTGACAAGTTGTTTCCACTTTTCAGAACATGCCTTCTCAGTTTTGGCTTAACTCTGCTATTCACTGAATGAAACACCATGAAAACGTGAGCTCACCAAAGTCAGCAGGGACCATGAGTCCATACAGAAAACATCACCTCAGCCATGACTAGACTCCTAAAGTGGATGCAAGGAAGATTTTAGGAAGTTGCATGAAGGACCCAGGCTTAACTTCCCACTTATGGGATCTGCTCTGGTTTCCTGCTATGCCTTATCAGCCTCGTTGTGCAGCATCGTGGGGCGAGAGCGCAGCCCAGCCCCTCAGGCTCTGGCATGAGTCAGGGGGTATGGGCTGGGATTTACACCTGCTCTAACTCTGCCTAGAAAATAACGCTACGGTGTGGCTTGGGCAAATGGTGTTTTCATCCAGAACTTCCAAACACTCTATTTCTGCTGAGGGCATAAGGGTGCCACAGATCACCATATCTGCAAAAAAATTATTTTGTAGGAGTAAGGCTGAGCTTTTGATTAAAGTAGGACAGGGACTTAAAACCAGATTAACTTTCATCTAAAAGCTGTGGCTTCCTTTCAAACTGAGCTGTGGTCTTAGGGGATATCAAAGTGCAGGTGGTGGGATGAAGGAGGACCTTGTGCTTATTACCCCTGACATAGAACAGGACATGGTTATGCTGGCACTTAAGATCATGTGAGCATTCATTGCTGGCTCAGGCAAGGCTGCAATGAACAGACACTTCCCAAAAAACATGTTGAGAAATCATCTTAATTGTGTCCATTGTTAAAATAGGTGGTTTTACCTTAAGCAGTGATATTATTATTATTATTTGTTATGCATATTATCATACTGCCTACTTGCACTTGTATGTTATTTGAAAGTTAATTATACCTCTCATCCTTTCATCGTCTCCACTAATTTTCAATTTTAATGCATTAATGTGTTATTCTTGTATGACATGTATCCTAGATTCAGGAATAAAAATTAAATTGAAATCTTAAGGTAAAAAGAAGGTTCATCTCAGTTAATTAATATTTACCTCCAGCAGAACACTGACTAATTACACTGGTGCTGTAGTGGGGAGAGACCTGTATGAAGCTGGTTACCCATTATCTGCCCAGCCTAAGGAGCAATCCCAGCCCCTGTGAGCTGATGAGAGTCCTTGAGAGGCTCCCAGCTGCAGGGAAAGCACAGATGCTTTCTCCCTCTGTACTGTGCTGCTGAGGGACCAGAACAGAGCTGGCATCAGCAGCTAGAGGCAAACAGCCCAGGCTGGTGAACAGGCAGAATTTGTGTGGTGCCCTGCAGCACCAGGGAAGGGTGAGCACCTTTCTGCTCCTGCCTCTCCCCTTGCTTGGGCTGCAGTGTGCACTGGTGCTGGGGAGGGGCATGTGGCATCTCAGCTCTGGAGATCCACAGCATCACTTCTCTTGGAGGGAGGGACTGTGTGCCCTGGATCCCAGGGAGTGTCTACCAACCCACTTTCCTCTGAGGATGGCTGTGTCATGCTGGCTCCTTTCAACAGGTTACTGAGGAATCATAATAAATGGCACTTGCCAGCATGTCCTGGAGTCCCCCTTAGTTCACCTTAAGCTAAATGGGGTTCTCTTATCATTGGAAGGAGTGGTGGGATAGGGAGTGCTGGTGCCACAGGCTGCATGGCAGCTCTGCTCGTCTGTCTGCTGTGATCCTCCAACATCACAGCACAGCAGCCCTGTGGTCCAGCAGAGACAGTAACCTGAGCTTGGGAAGGTGGGGCTTAATCCTCAGTGAAATTTCTTCCCTGCTGACTTAATTTTGGGGAAACTTTTCTAATTTCTCCTACACCACCAACAGACCTTGCCAGGTCAAACACTCACTGGTCTTACCAAGGTCTGTGGATAAGCAGCTCAATGGTAATCCTGGGAACAGGGTGTTCCTTGTGCAGATGGTCCTGTGACTGCTGCTGAGAAGCTGGCTGGCATTAGGAGAAGACCTGAGTCCACAGCTATGAGATCCCCACAGCCAGAACAGGAGGAAATGGCTGCACTCCTAAGCTACATTCTGTTGGCAGTGCTGGGATGGAGATTCCTTACCCCATGCATGTGCCCCCACTAGAACCAGGGTGCCATGTAAAACAAACAAAATCACCCAATTTTCATGCAAAGGACCATTTTATATCTACCTCAAGTATGTCTTCTGTCTTGATGGCCTAACAAACTCACAGGACTGAGTAGGCATCTTTTCTCTAAATCACTTTTGGCAGATCTTTTCATTAATCATTGCTGATCTGAACAGTTTGATTCCACTTAAGTATGTAAAGCATGTGCTCAGTGACTGACTTAGTTATGGAGCCACCATTTAGTCCAGAGGTTAAATGCAAAGTTGTATTACACACAGAGTATTGCTAAAATAACCCCAGGCTTTTAGTTTTGATTTCCACTTTATTGATTTGCACTAGGTAAATTTAATTCCAAATATTAGAGATGGCTGAGATAGTCATTCAATTTTGTTATTGTAGTGAAGAAACCATTAGGAAAATGGAGTAGTAAAGGTCACAGTAATCTTTTCTGGAATGAAGAACCAATTTTATTCAGAGGTCAGATTTGTACCAAAAACTCTATGGCACTCTCACTGTATCATTATTTAAGCATTTACACAGTTTCATTGATATACAACAACTGTGAAACATGACATTGCTCAACAGAAAATGAAAAAGTGTGAAAGAGCTTCTTTCCTTCCACACATGGGCTGTGAATTTCCCATGTTATGCAAGCAATTTCCTATGTTATCTTGCTTGCACTCCTGAATTTACTCGGCTGTGGCTCTTGACAACAGCAAGCTTCTCTTTGATCTCAGACATACTTCTAGGCATGGTGTCAACATCAGTGTGTTAAAAGAAGGGGACTGATGAGGACTGGGTCTCGTCCTGGCTTTACTGCAGACTCCTTGCATAACTCCAGGTAAGTCCTGTGGAGGCTTTGTTTCTTCATTAGCCAAAACAGGACTAGCAAGGCACCCATGTTTCCTGAGGTTAAGGTAAATATAATCCATTTCTAAATAGAAATATGTGTGAGCTGCAAACACAAAATAAATATCTGTAACTATACTTCTTCCTCCTTTTCACACAGTGAGTTATCACTAAGTCTATAATTTTAATTCTTATGTGTCTTTATTGTCATGGGTGAGCATCAGAAATAATGCTTATTTACATAATGTAAAATTACATATGTTGAGGATTTCACTTTCTGCTTGTCATCCTGTCCACTAAGGGTCTCTTCCACCCTTATATCCCACAGGACTGTTCCTGTTTGGTCCATATACTGTATCTTTCCCAAAGGGAAAAATGGGCATAAAAGCAAATATTCTACAAAGGTCTGATAAGCAATTTTCCCATGATTTTTATGAGTGCCAAGATCAATTGCATAAAGTGCGTGAAGAAATAGCTTTCCTAAAATTTCCTCAGAAGTGGACTAAACCTATGGCATAATTTATATGCTCTTTTCTTCAGTTGCTCTACTGAATAAAAATAAAAATATTTTTATTACATCAACACATTTTAATTAATAAAACATTGTATTAAATTTTCTGGTTTAGATTTTAAGCCCTTTTGTGCCATTGGTGCGCCAGTGATTTTCAAGCATTACTTTGTCTGAAACACACAGTAACATGGAAAATGGCTTCAGAATCCTGGATTAGCTGTCACTGATGGCATAAGTCTGTCAATAGCAGCCGGTAAATGCAGGAGACTGACTTTCTCCTCTTATATTTATTTATAACTGCCATTTCAGAATAGCAATAAGACACTGCAGGCCATGCATTTTGAAGGGATTATTGCACTTCTCTTATGACTAAAGTCACCTGCCCTTTAGCCTTGTGTCTTATAACACCTCCTGAGGAGTTCAGTAGCAGTCCAGAAATGACAGCATGCTGTGTCCTATCGCTTCAATGTATTTAGCTTGATCATATGGAAAAATAATGACAAAGTAAGGGAATGTGCAAGAAACCCACCCCAGCTATTCCATTCTTTTCCCATTCTTTTTAAACCAACTTACAAGGGAAATAATTTGCAGGTTGCCAACTGTTTGTTAAAATGTACATGAAATGTGGAATTGTTTCCCTGTTACAATTAGGGTATCTTGCAGTATATATGAAATACCAACCTTTTAATACAGTTTGGATTGTTGTGTAATATAGAAATAATGCTAAATTCTTAAAAGGGTTAAACAGTTCCATTCTGCCTTAAATTACCACTGTCATTCAATTCATTAGATGAGTTTATGGAGTTACAATATGTCTGTAATTTATAGCCTGCTTACTGACAAAGCTTAATGCTAACATATGCCTAATTTGCCAAGGTTATCTCAAGCCCCATTCATCTCCCCCACTAACAATATGCTGCTGATTCCATGCTTCATGGATGAGGTACATGCGGTTTCATATTTAGTGCTATCAATCACAAGTAATTGCCTCCAGCTCCCCGCCTCAGTGTTCAAAGTGATTTCTCTTCAGCCTCCGAGGCTTGATGAGAAGGGAGTGTGTGTAGCCAGAGGAGGGCATCCTCCTCCAGCCTTAGCAACTGCGGGCCTCAGGCAGCTGCAAATCGGAGAGCAGCGGCGGCGGGCATTCCCAAACTTTCCTCTTCTGGAGCACTTGGCAGTCAGGAAAGTGCATTCCTGGCTATGTGATTGTGCAGCAGCAGCAATTGTCTATGGGAAGTGAGTCGGCTTCTGGAGTGCTGCCCTTGGGATTTCCCCGTTCAAGCAGCTGGACTGATCTGGGACGCCTCCAGCCCAGGTCCCTATGGCCCAGATCTCAGATTGTCATGCACCACCCCAGTCCTCAGCCCTGGGTCTGGTTGCGCTGGCATGTGAGATGTGGTAGGACCAGAGGCTGCCGGAGGAGATTACAGTACACACTTTATTTTCAGTATCTACTGAGTCTTCTCAGTGGGATTGCCATACCAACAACCAGCTGTACCTTATGTAGCATAACAGCTTTAAATCAAGAGAGTCCCTGTCTACCACTTCATAAACCTGTGCCCAGCTTTGTTTCTGGGAAGAGTCCCTTTGGTTTGTCTTGCAGAAGTGTGTGCTATATCCAGGTCTGAGAGTGACTAACTCACAATTCCCTGTTCTCTTCCTCTTTGCCTGCTTGCTGTTATTTTCTGCAACCTCACATTAAATTATGAGGGCCCCTTTTATCTGCATGTACCTACCCCTCTCCCTCTTCAGTTAAGCTTTTGTGGTATGCCTGTGGTCACCCTTGAAGGTGGACACTGACTGGAAAATTCAGCTGCAGTGTCTGTTCCTGAGCTATTTATGCATAATCTTATTGGAAGTCATGGGCATTGCTCACAGTCTCGTATGAGTACTAAAATTTGTATTTATAGCACGTGGATAAAAATTTCAATTTTATGAATGCAAGCAAACACACACCACACACATTGTCTGTCGAATGAGCTGCTGAGCCATGCAGTTATGTAGGCTCCTGAGCCTTCAGATACATTCCAGATAGCTCTTAGATCACCTTAGAAAACACAGAGAATGAGTTAACAAATATGTTTTGCCTAAAATATATCTCCCACTTCACTCTGGGATCCAACAAAAGAGAATATCAAGGGAAAATGTTTCCTCTTGGATGCTCTGCTATCAACTAGCTGGAATCTCAGATTTGTTGAAGATGTTTTGTGCTTGATATTCTGAAACTTCCCCAGAATAATGGAGACTGTTTGGCAGACCCAGTGAAACTCTCTGTTCATGTTAATTGACTGTGATCTGCAGTACTGAAAGAAATGACTGCAGCTAAAACAATCCTGAATGAATGAACAGCTGTATAGGATTTAAAACTAGAGTGATGTTCATTAGTTTCACTGCATAGAAACACCATAAATTTCAAGTCCACTAGGAAAAAAAAAAAGCATTCTGGGGGGGAAAAAAGTTTGTTTAAAGAAATAGCTGATGCTGATTTTGGTTGTTTTGTTTTTGGGGTGGTTTTTTTAAGAATGAAAAATCATTGTCCTGTATGGAAGTGACAGCTGAAAAACAGTGTTAGCTTCTGTTAGGGATTTGGGTTTTTTCTTTGTTCCTGTGCTGGGCCAGAACCCAGGGGCATGCCATGAAAGGATAGCAGTCATGGACTTCACATATGTTTACTTCAAAAAGAGCTAACTCCCATAGCAATCAGAAAAACTATTGCACTTGCAGAAGAAAAGCCCAGCTCCGTGGCTGTGTGGTTCATTGCTGTTATGCTTGTTATGAACTAACATTTGGGTGGAATTTAAAACTGTGGTCCTCGCTTGTACTTACAAAAGATTTTATTTCTTAAGAGTCTGATGGGATAAAGTCAAAGAATCTGCTAAAAATTTGTATCCATTTTACTGCCTGGCCTCAGATAAAAGGTCAGCAATTTTATTTTTGTAGTACAGGTCTAAATTTTTAGGTGTGCTTTTTAGTGAAATTGGGTGAGTAACAGAAATACATGTAACACTGTTTTCCATGTAATTTATTAATATGCTTTACAATTTAAGAGGGCGGCACTGTATGGATACAAAACAAATTCCATTCAGAGAATTCAGTATATTCAATAGCTATTAATTACCAGATGGGTTGGATTTTTTTTTTCTATTAGGAATATCTGAAATAAACATCAAAACAAATTAGAGAACTCAGAGAAAACATGTCTGAAATGGAAGAGTTTTTTAATGCAAGCATTGTGAGGTTTCAATAAGATACACATTTATCAAACACACACAACTTAAGCAGCACCAGCCAATAAATAAAGTATTCAGAAAACTTATCTTTTTGTTTTAAATATTGTTTCTTAATTCAGTGGCTGGAAGGAAATGTCTTTGTGAATCTTTGCATACATTCCAAAGGGCTCTGAGGCTAAGTGGCTGCACTTTGCATAGCGTCTGCTGACTTCCCATTCAGAGCCCCTCGGGCAGGCGGGGGGTGGAGGGGTGCTGTGCTGTGGTTTGTGGGAATAGGCTCTTTCAGTACTGGTTTATTACATGGCTAATTAACCAAGGTCACCGAGCTCTTTTATAAGCCTGCCAATAGAGACATCACTGGTGCTTTAACAGATCTGTTTATTATATTGCATGCCCTGATAATATGACATTGATTAAAAAAATATATGGGGCAGCATTTACCTGGAGCATTGTATAAGCCTGCAAATATGGGAAACAAAAAAAAAAATCCCTGAAATAATAGGCAATACAATATTTTTACATGTTTAATCTTAAAACCATTTCCTTTCTATATTGTTGCACAATGGTTTGATGAAGCAAATATAAACAACTGGGATTTATAAGCTGTTACATTAATGTGTCACAGTAATAACCTGACTTAACCTGTGACAAAGGATCTTCAGGAGATTGCCACTCTATGTACAAATCACCATGGAACCGCCTGGCAGTGAACAATTGGTGAGTAAAACAAGGGACTGCACCTCAGGATTATGCACCAGGCTAAAATCAACCTGTGTCCCTGAAACTGATGTGAATGCAGAATAGATCTCCTTACTGCTGGCTCTGCACAGAGCCATCTTGCAGGGTGTTGTCACCCTCATTTAAGTAGCAAAGGACTCTCTTAAAACTAGTGAGAACACTGCTGTTCTCTGCTCCAAAATGTCAGGTGAGAGTCCTCCTCAGGCTGTTCTTGGCATGCCCAGTGTCCTCATTGCTGCTCCAGCCCTGCCTGTGAACACAGGTGTGTGTGACATTGTCCCTGTATGAATGACAAGTGCAGCACTTCCCAGGGGAGCTCTGGCAACAGCTCATCAGCCCCACAACACCCAGCTTGTACCTTCCTCTGAGTGACCCCCAGCAGCTGTGCACTGCTCCCTTCTCATCTGCCAAGAGCAGCTCATGGGAGCACTGCTGCTGCACGGCAGTACCCTGAGCATCAGCAGGGATACACACACCCTGCTGTGTGCCAGCCTCTCCTCAGACATGGGATGAGCTGCAGCTCCCATGTCTGACACACTGGCAGTGGGGGTCTCTGCAGGTTACTGATCCTGCATATGAGGTGATCCATAATGGAACATGTTTGTCCATGACTATGTGGATATGGCAATGTGTCTCAAAAGTTCCAGCTGGAGGTTGCCTGGTGTGGTTTGACCCCCACAATGCTACAGACTTGAACTGGAATGATTTCAATATGATCTGCAGAAAGGTGAGGAATATGCATTCCAATCTTGAGTGATGGTATGGGGAGCAGTCTGAACAGCCTTATCTGGATATGCCAACCTGCACTTCACAGAATCAGATTCACAAAATCACAAGGTATGTTAGCTTGGAAGGACAGTGATTCATCTGGTCCAACTTCCTTGCTTAAACCAAGTCTCTAGATGGTTCTTTAATATCTCCAGTGTTCAGTCACCTGCACAGTAAAGTTCTTCCTCAAATGCAGGTAGAGCTTCCTGTGCATCAGTTTCTTCCTGCTCTATCTTCTCCTACTGCCTGGCACCACAGAGAAGAGCCTGCTGTAATGCTGTATCCCTGTAGGGTTTTGCTTTATCCAGGAGAGAAAATTCTTCCTATAGTTATCTGGACAGAAGCTTTTGCTCCTTTGAAGTATGAGCTGCCTGGAGAAGCTACAGAATGGTTATCTGTGCCTTATAATCTGATTAAAACCACCATTGGAGCTGTTGCTGGTCATGGGGGACCCCATCTGCAGTAGCCACAACCAGCAACAGTAATTTCTGTTATCTTTAGAAGAATCTAATGCAGAACTAGACAAGATGCAAAGAATGACGAGGCCCTTTCATAGGCTTTTACAGTTCATATGGGAAATTGCATCATTACAAATCACTTCTATATACTTGGTTTCTATTCCTTCCTGTACCATTTCCGGTCTTGTTTCTTGGACACAATTGTCAGTATGAAAAGAGAAAAAGCTTACAAACACAAAAAAATTTCCCTGAAACACTCAACCCAAAGAATTACACTCTGCCAGAATGAAGTGTCAGTAGGAATCAGACTTCTGAATCCATGAAGATCAGGCAAAGAGAAGATTTTTGCTGTCTGTCTCCTGTATTTCATCATTCAGTAAATTTAGCAGATGAATCTGGAATTATATTTTGCTCTTTAGCTGTTTAATATCCTGTTACAGTCCTTGGAACATGGGTCAAAATACTGTTCTAGCCATGAGAACATAGGACAGGCTGGTGACCTTGATTAGAAACAGAGAGATGCTTGTTTGCAGCTCTTCGGTCACACATAGATTTGCTTTCTCACTGCCAAGAAGGAAATTCAAGCACATCATTCATGTCCTGGGTGAGTGAAAGGATGGAACAACTACCTCTCACCTTTTCAAAAAGGAGAAGAGTGATGGGTTCTCCATTTTTTATGAAACAAAATGATATGCACCCTATTTGGTCTGATTTGATTTCAAATGTAATTCTATTTTTACTCACTGTGGCCTAAGTACTTTCACATGCAGTGAGTGCAAACAGGCTGTCCTTTTGAGGTGGGGGTTGCAGGCTCACAGAGAAGGTCTCCACAGACTTGTGTCCTGACACATCCATGCAAATCATACAAGAAGTTTAATCTTCTGGAGATGACTGTGATAAAGAGTAGTTTCTAAATATTTTAAATTGGGAGCAACTTAAGACATTGGCTTGTTCAAACCAGTTTAAAATATGTTAGTCTTATCAGGATCTTTTTTCTGTGATTTGTCTGATTGTGGAGCCTTGGATGTTCAGACTGAATTGGCACAACTTTTTTCATTTCACTCTGAAAGGTCAAACCAAATACATTCTGTTCTTACTCAGAAGTACAGTTTGAAAGGGAACCTCGCTGTTGCTGCCACTCCAGGTGTAAGGGCAGTGTATCTGTAAACATTTAATTACCTATTCTGTAAAACCAAAACTAATGTTTTATAGGAAAAATCAAACCACAATGTTTCTGGAGAGGAACATGTTAAGACTTTTATTGCTTTTATTTTCTTCCAGCAGTGCCTAATATCTAAATGACATAGATTTAAACAACTTCCAAAAGCTTTTGACTTGAGTAGGCCATGCCAACCATTTTACCAACAATCTTTTCCTTCCACAACTATATTTTTTCCAGTCATGTGAAATCTGCTATGTTTGGTATTAATATTCTGTAATTCTTTGGGTAAAAAAGGTCAACAATCTTTTTATCCTAGCATCTTTTCTTCTGAACACCATCCTTTGTACCTGGCTAATAACTTGAAGTAGTATGAAAATTTAAGCAGATAATGTCTGTTCCCAATGTTTCTCAAGAGTCCTTTTGGTTTTAGACACCCACACATGGTCTCTTTTTGTAAAAAGAGGTGTTTTTCCTTTAAGCCCCCATACTCTGTTTGCTAAATCCTCAGTGAGCTGAAGGGTTTACACCAGCAGGATGGATACACATGATCCTCTGAAAGCTGCCATTAGAGCAATTCATAAATGTAGCTAACAGAGTGGTAAAGGCACTGTGAGTTCTAAAATACCTCCACATCTTGGATCTTAAAGTTCTCCTAAAACACTCTATTACTGCAGTTTTGACTTCACTATCAGTAACAAAACTACAAACATTATGTTACCTCAACAAACTGCTGGAAGACCTGTTAGGAAAATTCTTTAAGCTTCTTAGTCTGTAATGCCTGAACCTCACTTCTTTCAGCATAAAATTCTTTGAAAGGCCTCTAAGCCTTCATTGTCCCTCTTATCTGCTGATCCCAAACCCCAGGAACATTATGTATGTGTATATATATATCTCTCACATGTGTCTGTAGGGGGATAGAATATAAGTAAATAAAGGTAGTATAGAAAATAATCTTACCCCCTAAAGAGTTGCAGCTGGGTTAATTATTAAAGAGTAGGAGCAGGCCTGACTTTAACAGGCCACAGCTGTAGCCAATGAGAAGAGGGCTATAAAAGAGTGGATTGGGTGGTTGAGAGGAACTGGAGTCAGTTGGTTGCTGTGGGGAGAAGAAGGTATCTGTGCCTAGAGGAGCTGCCTATGAGAAACATCAAGGAGGTATGAAACTCTTGTAATAAGGAGATAGCAATATGAAACCTTTGCAATATAATGACGATATGTGTTATTGTTACAGCATGTCTGAAACTTACAGCAGTGCTTGGAGAATCACTGCATACCCAAACTGGGCTTCTTGTTGCACAGCCCCACAGAATACTTCTGCCTCCTTTAAAATATCCTTCTGCTGCATCATGTAAAGTGGAGGCCAGCAGTCTGCTTGTTGGATGGTCAAAGCCTCACTATATTCATTTTGCTCTTCAAAACACAGAGTTCACTCCTCCCAAAATAGTTATCAGGTGAGTACAAAAATTTCTTTAAAGGGACTATTCCTGTGGCCAACACCAGGGTTTATTTGGCTTCTTGAAAGAGGCTGAAAGTTGAGAAGAACTGCTGAGAACTTTCCTGAGACCCCTTTCAACAAACCCTTGGAAAAGATGCTTGGAGCTTCTCTGCTTCCAGCCAGAAGAAAGGGGAGCAGGAGGGTCTTTGTGCAGCTTGAGGAACAGAAAGAACATTTGGGCCTTTTTTTTGCTTTGATAGTGAAAGACCAGTTGGTCAGTGGGTTAATATTGAGTCAGGAGGATTGGGGGCTGTTGTTTGTCTTGAATGTAGAGCAAGGGAGTTGAGGATTTGGTTGGATTAAAAACATCTCCAAAACCTTTGCTTTTCACACAAGCTTCACACAAAAGGAAAGTGGTGGTTAGGAAAGGGGTCTGGCTCAACTTCTGGAGCAGATTTCACTTGATGATGTTGAGATGTCAGCATCAACCATTTTGATTGCCTAATTCTTTCCATTATATGCTAATGTTTTCTTCTGTCCGTAATTCTGCCAAGTTTCTGTGATTTGGGATTAACTTTTTTTTGCTTGCACTCTGCCAGTCCCTGAATACTTGTAAAGAGATGCAAGACTTCCCTGAGAATGATGTTAGAAAAGGCTTTTGTGATCCTTTTCAACTTTTTAACATAAGTCTTCACCATTTTTATGATTTTGAGTAGGTATTCAATTTGTCATGATCTGGGAATAAGGAGGGGTTCTTTTTGCCCCATGAGACTCTGTGTGGATCAGAGCAAGACAGGAGGAACTTCACTACTTCATTCTGTCATGGGCCTGGGTCTATCAAAAGTGGTGATGCATCTTAGATATCTCAGATTTTGCTTCTCTGATTTGAGATATGTGAAGGAAGTTGGGAACCAGAAAAATTTTTAACAGTGTCACTTACCATTTTAAAAATCTTTATTTAAATATTAAAATATACTTAAATTTATTATTTAAATATAAAAATATTTATTTAAGGTATAAGTAAACTCTTCCAAAATATTCTTGCATCCTGCTCAGTATTTCCTTCTCTGCTACAATATTTAAATTCTATTTTTGATGTAGGAATTGACCTATTTAACTTTTTCCCTTAGCTGTTTTTATTTTCATATGTATGTAGTTTATACTGTGAAAAAAGAACCTGTCTTCACTCCACTTACATATGAGTACTTATCTCTGTATGTGTGTGCTTACTTAAAATTAAATGTCTTAATGCACTTAACAAGATTGCTTTTCCAAGAATCCTAAGCATGCCTATATTAATATTTGAGGATAAGAATTCTTTTTGAGGTTAAGAATTCTAAATTCTTTTTGTAATGTATTTGCCTTGAAAGTAGAACTTCTCAGAAAGTGAGAGAAATATTGTTGGGCCTGCTAGGGAGTCAGCTTTCCAAATCCCAGCCTGAACTCTGACAGGAAGAAATAAAAATATAATATATCCTCTACAAGTTCGTCTGAACCAGCATATATATATTTATTTCTGCATAAGAAAACTGATTTTAAAACTAGCATTTTGCCTTTGACTATATCATGTTATTCTTAAACACATCTCTTGACTAGCAAAAGCCATGCTTAGGCTGGGAAAAGAAGAATTGCAATTATGTAAATCTTTCAATCCTATATAAATATAGCCTATCTACAGAGGCTTGTTAAATCTCTCTCAGTTGCAGAAGTGGTTCTCATCAAGCCAGGAAACATTATATATGTTTTCTGGAAATATAACATTATGACCATGCTCAAACTAAAACTCACAATTCCAACTCTGACTATTGGGTATGAATGCATTAAAAATATCACAAATTATTTAGGGTAAACATAAACAACAATATTCAATGTTAATTGTTTGACTTTTTTAAATGAATCTGAAGTAGTACAAATATTTAGTGGACAGAAAAGATTTCATTGTATAACTAGTAACTTAATTATTTGTCTCCATGAAATAAAAAGAACATCTGAAAATTGTTTTCATACTCTTTTGCTGATCTTGGGTAAAGGCCCTTCTATGGTTTACACAACTTTTTAGGGAGGGGGCGTTTTCATAACAAGTAAGATAGACAACTAGTTCTGAGACTTTCATTACCCCACCATGTTGAGAGATGCTCAAGAGATGTGCATGGAGTATTTGAATTGTGCCATTTTGTACATCACCTCCCTTCTGGGTACTTCACAGCTTCACTTCAGGCTCTCTCTCTCTCTGGCTGCTGACCTGACAGAAATGTTTATACTTTGGATGCTTCAGAGCTGCCATTCTTCAAAATTGCCTGTAGCTCTATTTGCTCAGTTCTGCATGCAAGGGGAAGACAGACTAATTTTCACCCTGTTATGTGTACATTTGCTTGTTGTTTGTATTTGTTGTACTTCTATTCTGGGCTTTCATCCAATACCTTTTATTAACATTTTTTCTTGGCTGTCTTTCCCATTCCACATCCTATTTTTAATTTATTCTTATTTTTAACTAATTTCAACACTTGTATTTTTTTTAGCACATCCTGCAGTCTTTTTCACTGTTTACTGGAGCTGTTTCCTTCACAACATTCCTCAGCAAAGTCCCCATGTCTCAATAACAATGTACCATTTAAGCTCTCTAAAGGAATTTTTTTGCATCATCATTCACTGACATAGGATCTCCCTGTCCTAAAACTCTGAAATGGAGAGTATTCAGCCTAAAAGCTGGTTTATTGGCCAGGGATTTATTTTGCATTGAACAGAAATAAGGTGCTAAGCTTCTTCAGTGGAGTCCTTTTCTATCTTCTGACAGAATACCAGGAAAATATTGTAGTTGAGCCCGGGACACTGGTGATAGACTTTTGTATTTGTACTACTGGTCTGAAAAGTCTAGTTTGGTTTGCCTTCAGATTTAGAGAGCTGGAGAGACAGATCAGTCCAACATCTACACTTTTAATCATCTCTGGTTAACCTCCATCTTCTGTTAGGGTCTTGTTCCATTTCCTCATGGACTAGGAAGAAGCCATAGAGATTTGAAACCCTGAGAACTAGAAGATTTTGTCAAACAGGCACAGAAAGATATAAGGTCCCTGTGCACTGGGGGCTGTCTCATCCTGGCATCTAACAAACCCTTCTTCACAGAGATGGTCTTCTTGAGAGGTAGCAACTGTGGAGATTGCTGTCCTCCACAGGAGCATTGTCCTTGTGACCTGACTGGCTCAGCCACTTTTTATGCTCTGGAGACATTTCTATGGGTGGGAAGGTACACATACTAGAGGAGATCCCCCTTCTGTCCCTGCTGTGGCTGGCATGGGATTCTGACTTGCAGAAGCTGTGACAGATGCCTGGCCAAACCCAGGTCCACATAATTCCAGCTCTACTGAAGCTTTTGATGTTGATTGACTGTAATTTGGGCCACCAAATCACCTTGGTGTTAATCTCCTGCTGCATTAATGGATCAACCATGTCTGCTTCAGTCTGGTGGGAGCCACTCTGTGCACTAGGGAGCACTAGGTAATGAGGGGGCTCTTCGTTCACTCTCTGTCTCTTCAAATAACAAAGTTTAAAAAAAAAGGACAGGAGCAAGTCAAGGGAAGGCTCTCTAGAGCACGTCAAGTAGAAAGAGTTGCACAGCGTGTTCAGTAACCACAAGCAACTAAAGCACGAGATAACTGAGCTGGTAACAAACCCATGGTTTCCAGTCCCTAAAATGTGAGAAAGGTAAAGATACATGTTTTAAAGAAAATTCTATAGTTGTGCCATGGGAATTGTAGGGTATTGCCAGGGCAGTGGCTGAGGAAAATGCACAGTATGCCAGAGATCTAATACTTGATAGTCAATGAGGAAACCAAGATGTAGCAGGGCAAATCATCATGCCAGGTATGTTTCTTCACCTTTCTCTTTATTTTATGATTCCATGTGTCTTGCTTCTGGTAGGGGAGATGTTGAAACAGTTTGGGCCATCATGGCAACATGGTCCTGCTTAGCAGTTGTTCGTTCAGTCCAGGAGGAGCATCATTGTTCCCCATCAAAAGCCTGACCAAGCTTAAGATGAAGGTATGAACAAACTCACTAAGTTTTAATCTGGGCAAGATCAGAGCTGGTGGTGAAGAAGGAATCTGCAGGAACATGTACACCCTGGGGGAGGAGAGATTTGATGTCTTGGTGAGCATTTGCCTGTCTTTCCACAAAGTGCTGGCAGTACAGAAGTGTTTCTTACCCTATGTGAATTGTGAGTGAGGTGTGGTGAGATAGGCATTGCCTTACCAATTTCTGGAGTGGAGTATTTCCTCTTGCTGGGTGTATCCTTGGGGCTGACAGGGAAACCATTAGAAGGTATTCCAGCTGAGATGTGCCATCCTGGGACAAGGCACTTCCCAGGGCTGTGTCTACACTAGCACAGCTCAACAGTACTGTTGTGTGGAGTGCAGCAGCTAAATGGTTTGAAATCTACCTCCTTCATTTCTTCTTCCTCCCCAAGACAGAAAGAGGTCAACAGGCACTTGAAGAGGGATTCCCCAGGTTAATTGTTCAGCAGTTTCTAGCAAGACACTTTCAGTGGAAAACTCTTGACTCTGAGTTTCTCTTCCAAGGAAGCCCAGAATGGGTTCATTGACCTGTGGGGTACCCACAGGCTTTCACCTGAAGCAGAAATGGATAAGTTGGTTTTGTTTTGGAATTACACACAGAGAAAGGAGAAAACCATTGAGAAGCAGTGATTTGGTGAACTTTGTGCCTCAGTTCTGGGCTAAGCATGTTATACATGAAATGGAAATTAAATGACTGGTAACACAAGCTGCATATTAGCTCCTCACCTCCATCATCTAGGTTTTTTTTTGAGCACACACTTTTTAAAGATGGGATCTTGTGGTACTACCACCCCTAAAGACTCAGCCTCTCAAAAATGGAACAAAAAGCAATGGAACATCTTATCCCCACTGGCCATTCCATTAGATTGTGTTTTGAACAATGGTATTAAATCACTGTACAGTATAAATGTTGGCAGACAAATATGTTTTCATAGCCTGGGTGACCATGATGTCCCAATTTGAATAGAACATTCTGAAATCCACTGATATTTTGTGGACTCCAAATGCCAAAGAGCATCAGAAAATCCACTCCTTCTCTTCTCCCTCGTATTTTTCATTGTCTCAGCTTACCCATAGAAGAATCACGCAGTGTAATTTACTCTGTGATAGATATTCTGCACAAATCTAGTAGCATGCTCTTCTGCTGTGGATCATTACTGAATTAGACTTGCAGGCAGAAGAATCTGAATGTCAAGCAATGCCAGAATTTATGATCTATCATTTCATCTTGCTTTGCACTTTACAACCCAAGCTTGTAAGTAGGTGTATCTCCAGTGACTTCATTAATTTCTGACTTCACAAAAGATTTGTCAGAGAGAAATCCTGCTCTTTCACACTGGCGGGAGCTTACAAACTGCAGGAGAGAACAATCTCATGGTAATACCAATGATCAAGAATTGGAATCTAATGGAAAATAATCCATGCATGTGCCAAAAATGAAGTAGAAAATTTTACTTTCTACAAAGGCAGAAATCTATGTGGAACACAGAAGTAGGCTGGTGATTTTTTTATTTATTTTTTATTTTATCTGAAGTTTTTTTTAGATTATTTCAACTGGCTTTTGTATAGAGTACAGACCCTTTGAGAACTCCTGTGCTGGAGTTGAATTGGAGAGCTAAATAGTTTTTCTAGGCTCCTAGGCTGGGATGCAAACTCTACCTGCATTTTAAATCTGTATTGGAGTGAGATGTATGAGCCCATTGTAACATTGCTTCTTCTCTAGCAAAGCAACTCTTGTGTATGGGCTAAAGAGGAGCTACACCATGTTCTGTGAGATGCCCTCTGCAGACAAGAGGTATCCAGCCAGGATGCAGACTTTGCCAAAGCAAGCAACTGCAAAGATGCAAGTTGTGCCTGCATTATTCATGTCATGGTAAGGAGAAAATTAAGTTATTTTCAAACCCAGTAACCTGAAGCAGCTTGAGAGGTGGACTTAAGAAAGAGTTAGGAAGGGAGAGAACACTTTTGAATTACTTAATTATTTGAGATTAGGAGATACTGTCAAGTATCATGCTGGTAATGTTGCTTCACATTTATGAAATAGTTCAGACTTTACATGTCACAATACAAAGATGTACAGGGAGGGCCTCTGACAATTTATGCAGGAAAAGTCATGGAATGTGCAGGCCAGAATACCCCCAAATTGCTTCTGTCTGTAAATTTCCTTTTGCACTGAAACTCCAACTTGCCAAGATTTCCCCAAAGCCTCATGAAGGAATGAGGCTACAGAGGTTTGGTTCTGGATTTCAGCAGCTCCTGGCTCTGTAATCTCTACTGCTGCCTGTTCTTGGAGAAATTTGCATTCCTAAGTGATTAAGGGATGCTTTGTCCTTCAGGTTTTTTAGGTCGTTTCATTATGAGAAGCTTGCAATATTTTTGCTGGAGTTTCTATCTCTCTCTTTCTTTGTCTCTTTCTCAAAAACAAAAAACCCAACTAAAACCAAACCTGATCTTTTTATCTAGTACCTTAGAAGAGTCATTGGTGAGATCAGAAGCTTTAATGGCACTGTTTATTGTAGTTCAAATAATCTCTAGCAACATCTTCCTGGAGCTATAACAATGGAAGGGTATTTTATAGCTTTGAGCATAATAGTGTCATATGGAAAAAAAGAAAACCTTGTTATCTCAAACTCTTTATCAGACTTAAAGAGCACACTAGAGAGACATTTTTTTATATATATTTAACTCAGTACTTAATATGAAGAGAAATAGACCAAAGAACAATCTTCACCTAAATTACTGAGCCTCCTGGACTTCTTACCTCTTTGTGTTTGAATGCATGCAGACAGTTTGAAAACAAGCCACCACTCCTGACAAGAGTAATTATTTTAATCTTTGTCCTGGAAACATACTGCATTTATTCTTTGGTTGTGGAGGAGCCAATTGGGAAACATTGTCAGCTCAAGTTTTCTTTTCAAGAAAAAGTCCCCATGTCCTGTACCCTGGTCCTTGGCAGGAGCCCATTGGACACCTGTGCTTCCAAACCTGGCCTGCCAGAAGTGCCCACTACAGATGTCAGAGCTCTTTTGTTGACTTCCTATTAGGCGCCACTTAATGGATGTGAGCCGAACACAGCTTTGCCTAAGCACTTATCAATAGACAGCAAACATTCTTCTTTCCATGGGCAAAGGGTCAGACTGTTTTGCCTGGCTATAAAGCTGTGCCAGATAATTGCTGGTGATTAGCAATTTTAATTACCAGGTGCTAGGGGTCGTTTCTTTGGAGCTTTTTTTGCTGTTGTTGTAATTGGGCAGGCTGTCAATAGGTATGGCTTATTGTACATGGTGGGTATTTGCAGATACATTGAGCATCCTTTTAAAGCAGGTAAAATAAAGTCAGTAGCAAACTTGCTTCTATTTGCATCTGATCAGCTGCATAGTGCTCCAACAGGTTTTGTGATAAAACTTGTCTGATACGGGAATCTTTAATACAAATTGCTAAAGCAGCCTTTAATCCTCTTGTAAACACTAGTATGTACTATTGTTATTGAAGAGAGGCAATGATTTTAAAGTCTTTTCCTGCTACATTGGTCAAGTTGGAACTAAGCTTGTCAAACATGTTCTACCTCATTGGTTTTGCATGCAGACTTTTAGGGGGTTTTCATAGAATCACAAAACCAATGGCACAATGAGCAGCAAACTAATCTTTTCCCATATTTGGCAACAAAATAGGTTCAAAATAGAAGTGACACAAAAGACTCTTCTCTGATCTTCCTTTCCAGAGACAAAGTAAGCAACTACAATACTTCAGTATCTGTTTTTACGAAAATTTCCGTGTATTTCCTTTTATCTACATTATTCTACATCACAAGTCTTGCAGACACATTGAAGGTCTCTGAAAGATGAATGTACTGTTTAGTAATCTGTTAGAAGAATAGGCTTGTTCTTTGAGGCAATAAAAAAGGATGAATACCTCTGCAGTACAGAGTTCTAGCTATGTTTTAATTTGTTCTGCAGTAGTATCTTGTCATCTCCCAGCTCCCATCATGGCTTTGTTTTTTCCAGCAATAGCTAGGCTGCTTGAAGGAGAAAGGAGAAGCTTGCAAGGAGGTGTGAAACTGTAGTGCCAGGCCTCTTTTGTATCAAAAATGGAAGGTGTCTTAATGCTTGAGATTGCTATATTGGTGCTTATGAAGTTCTTCAATGTGGCAGATTGTGCAGATACAGAATATCCATACTGATTCACATTTTGCCACTAATAAATCAGAGCTTTGATACATTTGAAACCTGCACTAAAAAAAATTAAAAAGTAGTTAAATAGTGCACGTAGAAAGATGCCTCTGGAGAAAGATGGCTCTGGGGAGGAGGATGCTGTTTCCAGGGTGCTCTCATCCCATGCTTTGTGACACAGTACACCCTGTGAAAAACATAGTTTTTCCTTTCTGCTAACTCCAAAAATCTGCTGCAAAACCCTAGTCCTGACAGTACTATAAAGAAAGCTGCAAACAATTAAGATTCCTGAGAAGTGGGACAGCCTGGAGCAGAATTTGATTTCCTGAAATCAGACTTTGAGCAGTGGGACATGTAAGACCCTGGTAGCAGATGCATCTATCAGGGGCAAAAAATGTTGGCCGTAGGACTAACACGTAGTCGTGATGGGTCAGTTTTCACAAACAACCTTTGTTTCCAAGCCTGAAATCTGATCTTTATTATAAAAACAAATTTCTTAGCTCAGGTATGAAGACATTGGTTATACTTCCCTCTGTATCATCTGCTGGAAATAGACCATTTTTCTTCCTATATTGCATTCTTGTTTGCTTAAAATCACAGGCTGAAGAGAAAGGTTCTTAATACTGAAAACCACTGATGCCAGTTTATTTTGGTTTCAACATGGACTTATATTCCCTCTTTTTCCAGTTTCCTGATATTGGCAGTTCAAAAAGATGCAGAAATCATCACAAGGCTGTCTACTCCTGTTGCCACAAGAAGTTCACAAAACAGGTGTTTTCCTACCTCTATGTATTGGTTGACTCTGGCTGGATGCCAGACACTCATTAAAGCTCCTCTATCCCTTCCCTCTACAGCTGGATGGGGCAGAGAAAATACAATGAAGGAAAAGGGCCAGGAGAGATCACTCACCAAATGCTGACACAGGCAAAACAGACTCAGAATGAGGATAGGTACTGAATTTACTACTAACAAAATCAGAGAAGGATAAAGAGAAGTAACATAAATCTTAAAAACATCCTTCCCCCACCCTTCCCTCCTTCCAGCTCTAGCTCCTCCCCACCAGCAGGGTAGGCAGACAGGGAAGAGAAGGTTACTGTCTGTCCATCACGAGTTGTTCCTGATGTTGCTCAGGGAGAGGAGTTGCTCCAGCATGGGGTCCTTCCCATGGGACACAGATCTCCATTAACTTCTCCAATGTGAATCCATCCCACAGACAATGGTTTTTCACAAACTGATGCAGTGTGGGTCACCCTTCTACAGGGTGCAGTCCTTGAGGCACAGCCTGCTCCAGCGTGGGTCCCCCACAGTGTCACCAGTCCTACAAGGAAACCTGCTCCAGCATGGGCTTCTCTCTATGGATCTGCAGGTCCCTGCCAGGAGCCTGCTTCAGCCTGGGTGTCCCATGGGCTCACAGCCTCTTCCCAGGCATCCAGCTCTGGCATGGGGCTTCTCCATGGGCTGCAGGTGGGTCTCTGTGGGGTTCCATGGGCTGCAGGGACAGAGCTGTCTCACCATGGGCTGCACCACAGACTGCAGGGGTATCTCAGCTCCAGCTCCTGGAGCACCTCCTGCCCCTCCTTCTGTACCTTGGTGTCTGCAGGGATGTTCTTCTTACATATTCTCACTCTGCTCTTCTCTGAGCACAATTACAATGGCCCAATAACTTTTTTTTTTTCTTCTCAAATATATTATCACAGAGGTGTTACCACCATCTCTGATGGGCTCAGCCTTGACCAGCAGCACATCCTTCATAGAGCTGGCTGGCATTGGCTCTGCTGGACATGAAGGAGGCTTCTGGCAGCTTCTCTCAGTAGCCACTTTTATAGCCCCCTTGTTATGAAAACCTGGCCATGCAAACCCAAAACTCCAGTATGCCCCAGCAAGCAAAGGGAAATACTTAGTTACTTAAACTCATTCATCCCAAACACCTTATGTGATGATCATAGCCTGTCTCCAAAACCTCGGGTTTTGGCCTCAAGTGAATACAGGTGTCAGTAGATGGTATCCTTACCAGTTATAAAGCAATTGATAGGAATCTGCATGTAACTGTAACAGTAGGTTTGCTTTCTCTCACTGTTTGTGTGGCAACATGGAGCTGCAAAGGCCTGAGATGAGAATTCAGCTGCGTTCACAAGGCAATTCCTGAAGAGAGTGGATTATGGATAGAGTTTACCCTTAACTTTGAATTGCCTTGCTTTTGTAGATTGAAGTTAGACCCATACAACAGTATTTGAACATAGACTGGTGGTACTTTGTTGATATTAGTTACCTACTGTGACACACAGCACATGGCAGTTGCAGTTTTGTGCTCTGTAAAATGCAGGTATTGTACACCTGAATTATAATCTTGCTGTGATAATATGCCTCTATTGATTCAACAAAACAAGTTGTCTATTTTGTCTTCACTCAGACATCTCTGTGAAGGAAAGACTGACAATCAGAATGGTAAATATTTTGGACTTCACAACCTGTGGCATGACAAAAAGGATAAAAGCACAATAATTTTGAAATGAGACCTTGCAGACAATGCCACTCCATTTGAACCAGTGAGATGAACTTTCTGTAAGATATGTTTATTATACAGCCATGTTAAAATGTAGTGAACAATCATTTTTAAAAGTATAAAGTGAAAAATGATCTATTTAGTATAAAACAGTATGTTTTATACTGTTAAAAGATACTGTTTGAAGTATAAATATGAAGGTACAGAAATGTAAAATGAAGCTGAATTTTGAACTTTTACAAAATGGATGGCGTCTTAATCAATGAACAACAATGCTTCACTTTTTATGAGGTTTTTGTATTTATTACTTAAATCAGATAATGTACAAGTTTTGAAGACAGAATTGTATTCACAGAACACTAAATTTAGCGTCTTCCTTGCAAATTAAAGTTTTAAAAAAAGTAGCTTTCTTATAAAATATTTCAGTCTCATTTTACACCGACTTAATTTTAAAATTTTATTTCTGTACCTTCAAAGTAAACATGTTGCAATCCTAATGGAGCTATACCCAATAGCATGCCTGGGGAAATGATAACCTTTGGCAGCACATAGGAGGTATTTTATTTTTATTTTTCCTTGCTCAGTGCATCTTTCACACCACCTCAAAAAGAAAGGTAGTTCCAGTGAAACATGAATGCTACTTATTTCCACTACTTTATATCCCCCTCATATGTGAGTTATTCACTGCAGTGCTCATGAAATAAAGTTGGGGAAAAGACCATGTACCAGAAACTTAGGTGCTTGTACAGGGGATTGTACTGCAATTCCTGGCCTGAAGGAAGTACTCAGCAGGATGGCAGGACTGTACTTTGAATGATTAATGTGCTCTGGGTCCTGCAAGTGTGCTGAAGGAAAAAAAGCTGTCACTCACCATGCCAAAGGAAGATAAAAGCATCCAAACACAGCAATGTAGTGAGGTGTTCAGGAGAAGACCATGTTGTAGTGAGTCCAGTTGTGGGTTAGAGGAAAGGGAGATGTCTTCTCTCTCATTCCTTATGGTGAAGGTAATGATGTTTTGTGGCTGATGAGAATACCAGCCACTGAAGTCAAGTCATTTGAGAATGATGCCTGGGTCCACAGCAATGGAAAACTGACAGAAATTTGTTCATGTATTAACAGGGCTTTCAGGGATTGGAGGAGGAAGGACAGTGTGTGGCATGCAAGGATGAAAGAGGTTAATGTGGTAGATGTTGGTGAGAAAGAATAAAGGAAGCAAGTCTAAAATGAAATAACTAAAAGATGAAGTGATCAATGTCCTACAAATGACATCTACTTTTCTAGTCAAGGTTTTTCCTGAAACAGAGAGCACAAATTTTTATATACAAAAGTAATATATCAGTGACTTTCTAGAACCTTTTGCTATTTGTGAGCCACGGTAACCACAAGACAGATAAGTGGTCTGTAAAAGTTGCTTTAAGATGTATACGCCTTTTATATTGAAGAGAGAGTTGCAATTGTCTGTTGCCCTCCTTATTGCCCTGGATTTTACATTTTTGAAGACTGTTGATCAGTTCCCTCAATCTTCCTTTTCTGGCCATTCCATTTCCTCCAACTGCTCTTTTGGTATGTCCTGATTAGGGCTCATGCTTCATATCAACTTGAGTGCAAATCAGTCCCGCTATCAACTCAGTGCTGTAGCTGAGGCTTTATCAGCCTCAAGTAAAGCAGAAGGATTACTCTGTATGTCTTACAGGTGACCCTCCTGTTTACACATTCCAACATGTTGGGATTTTTTTTTTTTTTGCTGCCACATGATGTCTTTGGCTGACATTCAGCTTGTGACAACTCCAGATCCTGCAAAGCTCTTAAGCAGTCAATCATTTCCCACTCTGTACTTAAGCAGCTGAAATGCAGAAATGAATGTGGAACTTTTAATCTGTTTTTTTCAGACAATTCCAGTTTCCTGAAGTTTATTCAGAGTCTGATTCCTGACCTCCAAATCATTTCCATCTCCTACTTGGTTAGAGTCAGATGTAAATATACAATCTCTATTCCACCATCCGAGTTAATAATGAAAATACTGAATAGAGCCAGACAGAGGACAGACTCCTGGGAAATCCTTCTCAATACATCCTTTTAATTTGATGGTTGACCACTGATAACTAATTTCATGGCACAGATTTCTGGCCTGTTTTGCCTCCACCCTATGGCTGCTATTTTACCCCAGTCCTGCAACTGGGGCTAGTTCCTGTGAGCACCTGGTATTTTGGCAAAAATGCTTTTTTTGCCGTCTGTCGTACTTGCACACTGGTTATCCCAGGAAAGAGTAGCAAGCACACAGTGTCTGAGGAGCTTCTCTGGGCTCTCAGACAGCCAATTAGTACACTTGGGGTGCCTGTGGGCAATTTGTCTTTTCATTTTGCCACTTAAATTTAATTTGGCATTCTAAAGAAATGCCCTCAGTGTTTAGGCAGTTTTTTTTCATATACTGCTGTCCTCCTCAAAGGAAGGAAAGTATTTGTGTGAGAGTGAGCTAGTGATAAACACAAGGATTTTTTTTCTCTTCTTAGTCCTTGATGTTTTTTTCCTTAATATCAATATTCTGTTAATGGATTTACTATCCAAAAAAGGATGTAAAGAAGGGCTATGTGAACCCAGATAAACAGGTTTTGGTTTTGAAGCCTCAAATGTTTTTAACACTGCTCAGGTAAAAAATTAATTCTGCGGAAAATTAGAAGAAAGCTTTTTGCTTGGAAAAATAATAGGCCATGTGTAATACTAGATTTTTTTGCTCTTCAGCTCTTTTTTAACAAACTTGTCAATAATTTCTCCTGACATTTTAAAGTTCTGAATTGAGTCCTTCATGAAATTAATGTACCCCATAAGTTAAGACAGCGCTTATCAGAGAGGACTGATAAAAAATCATCAAAAGTGGATATGGTTATGGATATGGTTCAGAGGTAATGGGCATTACCAAAGGTCAGAATGTTGCTGTCAACATTCAGAGCAAGTGGAAACAAAAAGTAAAAACCTTTTAGATATTCAAAGATATACTCCCAAAGATATACTCCCCTGAAGGTTGGATCGAGGAATTTTAATTCCTCATCTTTCACAAGAGGAGAAGATGTGAGCTGAAGAGAAATGTTCTGAGATATAGTTCAGGAGTCATTCAAATTTGTAGAGCAGTGTGTATGAACACAGCCTGCTCCGTGTCCCACCTTCAGAAAATAAGTGTTTGTGAAATGACTTCTTATTTAGAAGCACCTCAGATCTTGCAATTACATAATTTTAGATGTCAAAAGCCTGGATGTGGATAAGTGTGAAGAACATTTTAAAAAAGGAATCTTTCAGATACTGAAGTTTAAATCCCATATTGAATGAATAATCCACTCTAGAAATGTGGAAAATATTTAGTGAACAGCTGGAGTGACTGCAGTCAATTCATCGCTCTTTTAACATGGGATAGAGGTCAGCAAATGCTAACTATGTTTAAGTGGGGATATGAAAATGAGTATAATCAAGAATTTTTAAAAATATAAACCATCTGATTAAAGGAAGAGAATTAGAGGATAATTTTCCAATATCAGAAGCTAAGCTAAGGGATAATTAGGAGAGCAAAAATATGAATTTTGAACTGCAGAGAACATTTCAGCTATCAGCAGAACGCACAATGAGGCTAACACAAGCCTTAGCTCCACTTTTAGCAGAGTGGGGACTGACATATCCATTTTCACCCCAGGCAGTAGAGTCCTTCTCTGCAGCCAGGGAAGAGGCTGCTGTATTCCCACTGCTGGAGAAGTGACATGCTGCAAACATCCTACTGCATGTTGCTGCAGAAAGGAACAGCACTGGGGCTTTAAGGCTTGAACCTTCAGCTGGGTTGTGAACACCAGAAGGATACACTTGCCTGGCTGAAACAGATTCCTCTCTGACATTTTTACTGTATTTTATTATGGGCTTTCCTGTTCTGTCTCCACAGTAATTTGGCCCTAAGTGAGTAATAGGGAGGTTTGCACAAAATAGTAGAGCTGTAGATCATCACCAACAAAAATAATAAAAGCACTTCTATCATCTTTAATTTCCAATCAATGAACAAATGAGGTTATTGGCTGAATAAGGGGTAGAGGATTGTCAGGCTTTTTAATTCAACCATTTTTCTGGTCTGACTCAGCTGTCAGAGCTGACTTGAAGGAAATGGTTGAGACAACACACAATCTGAGTTGTTAGAGGGCAAGGAAATCTATAGAATGAAAGCAATGATTATGACTTCCTAGGAACATTGATATGCTAAATCTGTGAGTGAGAAAGATCTTGGATAAAACTTTTAAATAAATTCAAGATTTTTGTAGAGAAATTAGCTTTTCAGGCCCACAAGAAAGCTTGCATTTTAAATGTTGGCTGCTTGGATACACCTCACCTAAAGGAATTGTCTTGTGTGATTTTTTTGGTTGCTAAGGATGCTATTGCAAACAGACAGAATTTCAATTGGAGCCTAGAGCAGGCAGCTAGCATGCTATTTCTGGTGGAGTGTGGAGTAGGCTGTTCTTGGTTATTTATTATTACTTTCATAGCAAGGTATGAATTCCTGGAACTGGCAAAGTAATCTGTCTTGGATGAAGTGTCTTCCATTTCAGGTGAGGAGATTTGGGATAGCACTGCACAAGCTGATTTATTTACCAGATTTATCTAAAAAATAAAAACAGAATTTTCCAGGGTGAAGATTTTTAGGTTTAGTGCTCAGAAGCTTAAGAAGGCATATTCAGACATAGCAGATTACTACTGACAGTGAAATTGGGGCAGCACGAAGCTCAGGGACAGTGTGCCCAGCAGGATGAAGGCAGCAATCATCCCCCTGTACCTGGCACTACTGAGGCCACACCCCAAATTCCCTGTTCAGTTTTGGGCCCCTCACTGTTAGATGGACATTGAGGTGCTGCAATTGAAGTGTCCAGAGGAGAGCAATGGAGATGGTGGAGGGTCTGGAGAACAAATTCTATGAGGAGCAGCTGAGGGAGTTTGGGTTGTTTAGCCTGGAGAAAATGAGGCTCAGGGAAGGTCTTATTGCTCTTTACAATTACCTGGAAGGAAGCAGTAGTGAGCTGGGTGTTGGTCTCTTCTCCCAAGAAACAAGCAATAGGACAAGAGGAAATGGTCCCATGTTGTTCCAGTGCAGGTATAGACTGGATATTAGGAAAATCATCTTCACTGAAAGGTTGATCAGGCACTGAAACAGGCTGCCAAGGTGTACTGGTTTTGCATGGTCTGTTTTTTGGTGCGGGGGGGATCCACAGATGTGGCTCCTATGAGAAGATGCTGGAAGCTTCCATTGTGTTCAGCAGAGCCAGCCTCTGAAATGGCTCTGAAGATGGACATGTTGCTGGCCAAAACTGGGCCCATGAGAGAGGCTGGTAATGCCTCTGGTCAGAGGAGAGGAGGAAGTGAGAAGGACAGGTGAGGGCAAACAACGTGGTGGCACCAAGGTCAGTGGAGAAGGAGGGGAGGAGGTGTTCCAGGTGTTGGAGCTGAGATTCCTCTGCAGGACGTGGTGAGACCATGGTGAAGCAGCTGTGCCCCTGCAGCCTGTGGGGATCCATGGGGGATGCAGGGATCCACCTGCAGCCTGTGGGGATCCATGGGGGATGCAGGGATCCACCTGCAGCCCATAGGGGAGGTGCCCACGTAGGTGCAGGTGGATGCCTGCAGGAGGCTGTGATCCAGTGGGAGTCCTGGTGGAGATAGGGGACCTTTGCTTAGAGGCTGGAGCAGCCTGTCCTTGAAGGACTACACCCCGTGGCAGAGACACCCATGCCACAGCAGTTTTTTGGGGACTGTGTGCCTCTGGGGGGAGTTCACACTGCAGCAGGTGTGGTTTGGCTGCTGCCCGAGAGAGTGGACCCAGGCTGGGGCAGTTCATGGAGAGCTGTCTCCAGTGGGAGGGACCCCATGGTGTCACAGGGGAAAGACTCCTCTCCCAGAGCAGCAGAAGAAAGTCTCAGTGATGAAGTGACCAAAGCCCCCATGCCCTGTTGTCCTGGCTTTGAGATCACCCCAGGACACCTGTCTCCCTGCACTGTTGGTGGGAAGGAGGGAGGGGCTGGGAGGAAAAAGGATTTAAAGGGTCTATTTTACTTCTCATTATCCTTCTCTGATTCTGTTAGTAGTAAATTCACTTTGCAACTTTAATTGAGCCTGTTGTGCCCTTGGAGTGTTTTCTCCCAGTCCTCATCTCAACTCATGAACCCTTTGTTGTTTTTTTCTCTCCTTTACAGCTGTGGCAGGGCAGGGTGAGTGAGCAACTCTCTGGGTGCCTGGCATTGGGCCAGTATCAAACCACAACAGTGGGGAAGTGGTGGAGTTACCATCACTGGAGGTGTTGAAAAGACGTGTAAGTGTGGCACTTAGGGACATGGTTTAATTGTGGACTTGGCAGTTCTTGGTTAACAGTTGGACTTGACCTTAGATGTCTTTCCTAACGTAAATAATTCTATGATTCTGAGGTCACAGGTGGGAGAGAAATCCCAGTAAGCACACTGAAATCAGTTACATTAAGTGGTATGATGTCATAGTTATACAGCCATCAAAACCCTGCCAGTTTTAAGCTAACTGCAATATAAGCCTAACCTTAGTGGGGATTTGCAGTGCAGGAATAATCTCAACCCTTTTTTCCAGAAGATGTGAGAACAGATGTTGCCTAAGCTACTGTTGTTCACAGAGACATAAAGATGTCTGTGAGCTCCAGGCTCCCAGACATCTTTTGAAATTTGAAGGCTTTGAAATTTTTCTTCAACATTGCTGTCACTGAAGAAGAGCAGGCTTGTTCTGTTAGCAGCTGTTAAAAAGTCCCATTAAGGCAGTTCCCAGTACCTGCTCAACTGCTGTTGCCCTAATATCCTAAAGTCAGGTAGTACATTTAGGTAAAAAAGTACTCTCCTTGCCTATGGTTTGGCAACAAGTCTTAAAAGACATCTTTAAATAAACCTATTTAGGAGACTTATCCAAACAGATGGTTACTCACACAGTGGCAATTCTCTCCATTTCCATAGGCCTCTCTGGATGGAAGGAGGAGGGAAAGAGGGCACCTGGCCAGCTGTCAGAAGCTGTGAGCTCCTGGCTGCTCGTGTGTCATTTTGCACTGCTTTGCCTCCCACCTGCCCCCAGATTATGCTCTGGGAGTGACTGACTGCAAGGCACACATAGGCTATCATTGCTTTTAAATGAGAGATTCACTGTGAATTTTAAAAGTCAGCCTATGGTTGGTCACTGTGTATTTTTCTGCTCCTACCTCTTTTTCCCCATCCTCTTCTGGATATGCTGTTGAAAGTCATTCTTAAAGGAAGTTTGTTGCAGTGACTAACCACTGTGACTCCAGAGACATGGAATTACTTTTATTTTTTAAAAAATCCAGGTAAGCTTTTCTTTTCTTATATGGCAATAGATAGCCCTTCTTATTAATTTGAAATGTATGTAATTCAGCTTAAGTGGGGGGAAGGGAAATCAGAAGGAAAGGATGCATCCTGTTAGAAAATGGAAAATACTGTATTTATCATCTTAAAAAGAACAAAAAGATCTGCAAGTTATGTGGGTTTCTGTGACAGTAATTATCCTTCTATTCAAGAATGAGTAATTACATTATTCTGCATGCTCTCTTCCCCCCTCCCCAGTTATGTGGCATGTGCAGGCAGGTGCACACACACATGCAATGTGTTTGTACCCTGAAAAATAAAACCAGGGTGCACTAGAAAAGGTAGCTCCATTTTCTTGGTTTTTTTTTTTTTGAATAATGGTGATTATGCTAGTTCTTTATTTATGCTAAACACTACTGGATGTTTAGCATAGGAAGGGGAAGGCAAGCTGAATTTCCTTATTTCTTTTAAGGAAGCTGAGTACTGCTCTGCCTTGGCACTAGCCTGTGCAAAGGGTTCACGCCCTTCTGCCTATAGTGAGAATATATTAAATATTGATTAAAGTAGAAGACAGTTTGTGGAATGTGTGTTGAGAGAGCTTTTGGAGCTCATTGCAGAATGACTATCTGCTACAAATATTATTTCTGTGTTCGTTCTAATTAAAATGTGAAAAGATAACATTTGAATGCATAGCTATATCCCAAGTATTTTTCTGCAAATTGTTTTTTCAAATTATTCTTACTGACTTACTAATTGACAGAATCATTTAGGTTGGAGGAGATGTTCAAGATCATCAAGTCCAACTGTTAACCCAGGACTGCAAAGTCCATGATTAAACTGTGTCCCCAAGTGCCACATTTACACATCTTTTCAACACCTCCAGTGATGGGGACTCCACCACTTCCCTGAGCAGCCCCTTCCAGTGATTGACAACCCTTTCCATGAAGATATTTTTCCTAATATCCAACCCAATCCCTGGCACAACTTGGGGCCCTTTCCTCTTGTCCTATTGCTTGTTTCTTGGGAGAAGAGAGCAACACCCAGCTGATTACTGCTTCCTTTCAGGGAAGAGGTTGCCCCTGAACCTCCTTTTCTCCAGGCTAAACAACCCCAGCTCCCTCAGGCACTCCTCAGAGCATTTGTGCTCCAGACCCTCCTCCATCTCCATCGCCCTTCTCTGGACATGCTCCAGCACCTCAATGTCTTTGAGGTGCTGTTAACTCACAGATCAGCAAAGAACAAGGGCAGATTCTTAGGAACATGGAAAAAGGAAAAGAAGAAAGGAGAGGAGAAGTGAGGAGAAGAAAAGGAAATGGAGAAGGAGAAGAAATCTAACACAGTGATCAGTGAATGCAAGGCTTAAAAGAACCCGAGGACTGGTCACAGGAAAAACACAAAGCAGGTACAGCTTTATGGAGGAGATACAGTCACAAACAAGACACTCAACTCATCAAAAGACATTTCTGCATTTCTATGTGCTTACATTTCTGAAGTACCATCTCCAGAAGAAAACAAGGTTTTCCTTTTAGTGAGTACACAGCACACCAAGGCTGAACAATTTGTTAATGTGAACATTGGAGAGAAGAGCGATTGCAGCAATCAAGGTTCTGACACATCAATTAAAGTAGTTGGGTTAGACTAAAAGAATTCTGTAAAACACCCATGTGCCCAACTTTGTGGGCAAAATTCTATGACTGGAGGGAGTGTGTGGCTTTGTGCTCACATAATCAAGTGAGGGTGGGAGCACACCTGGGTTAGTGTGAGTTTTGTTGCTGGCTTTGTGGATGCAGGTTTAACTGCACACGCAGCCCCCGGAAGCCCCTGCTCCCAGGGAGACTGGAGACAGGAGCTTCACTGCTATGTAGGTTTTAACAGTTTTGTTAAGAAAATCTAGTGAGAGTTTTTGGACAGAAAAATTGCAGGATTTAGCTGGAATGTGAGGAATCTTTGGGTCCCTAGTTAATTATGATTTGCTTTGTTATAGTAACAGAAATAGTTAGCGAAAAGAAGACAGTTCTTGTAATAATAAGCGTAGGCACTCTTACTAATTTTTTTTATTTGTATTCTTCCTTCTCAAAAGAAGCTGCTGTAAAGAACCCCAGTTCTCGCAGCCACTCCTCATAAGACTTGTTCTCTTGTTCTCTAGAACCTTCCCCATCTCTTCATCTTCCCCATTCTTCTATGAACATGCTCCAGCACCTGAATGTGAAGTTTACCTTTAACTTGTCTTGCTTTTTTCACATGCTGGCTGTGTAAAGCATATGAATCTTTGCCAGACTTGGTAGCTACTCACAGATTAGAGCTCCCCAAGGAACTTTTGCCTGCTTTTACAGAGCTATCCTTGCTTTATGCAATGCTGTGCTTCTGAGCAGCCTCTTGTTTAATCAGTAATACTCATTTCTCTATCCTACTTATGATGCACCCACAGCAACAGTCATAAAACCTTGGTAGAGCCATGGATGCAACCTCAGGTCTTCCCAAAGCAGAATCATCTACACACTCCAATTGCTTAGGGAGTCTCACCCAACTTGTTCTTAAGCAAGCAACCTGAAGTTAGAGGTCCCATTTTCCCCTCTGACCTTCTGTCCAACTGTTTCTCTATTTCTCCTTTCATTTGTCACTCCTAACCTGAAGTTTTCCTGCTGCTCTTAAATCTGTGCTTTCCAGCCCTCACAGATCACATATCAATAAAGAAGTGTGGACAAGATGTATCAATAAAAAATGAGTACTTACAATAGCCCTCTACATATTTGAAAACTGTTGCTGTATCTTCTCTAGGATAAATCTTACTTCATTAGGAAGTGTGTTTTGACCTCAAACACCCCTGTTTCAGGGCAACATGCAAATGTAGCTCACTTTTGCCTGTAGCCAAGGACCCAGAACCTGACACTGCTCTAGGCAAGTCTTCACCAGTCCACCTAACCTGCTCACCTACTCTGAACCTAAATTTTTCCTGGCAAAGGCAGCATTCCTTAAATAATGCCCTACATTTCTAAAATTCTATCTCAGAGAAAAGTGAAGCCTAAGACAGGGTTTCCACATGTAGACTGAGAGATCTCCCCTCTCTAGATCATCAAATCTGTCTATCTATCACTTGGAAAAGTCTTTCTCCACTGCTCAGGCCTCCTCCTCCCTAAAACAGTCAAGTCACATCCATGTGTAGTAGGCCACTGGGTCTCATGTGGTGCCCCTTTAGACCTAATTACTATTTTTCATGTGATCCTTCAGTTCCAGACTTCAGAAGTGATGGGAGGGCTGTGCCACAGTCCCCTAGAGCAGTGGTTTTCCAGCACAAACCCCAGGCTGTGGCAGTATGTGGGGTGAGGGTTGGCAGGGGCGGGTGAAGGAGCCAGGCAGGTTGCAGCAGTGTCACCCAGCCTGTCTGCTGTCACCACTCTGTCCCCTCATGCTGTACCTGGATGCTGTTTCATGCCAAAAAAGAGAGTTTAGGAGCATGACAACACAAGTACAGGACCAAGGATTTGTCTGGGGAGCGAGGTCAGTCGACAGCATGGGTGTGCATTGTGTTAGGAGAAGGAGGTTCTGTTCATAACATTTTTAGATACATACTTGAAAAAAAAATGACTGCAGGAACAATCATGAGTCATGGTCACGGTAAAAAAAAAACTGTCTTAATTTTTGTTTATCTGTCTCAACAGCTTAAGCCCACTTCAGAGCACTTCAGAGAAGAACTTATCACAGCCTCCTTTATTTTTGTGGGACATCTGACATTTAACCATCTGACATTTAACTATGTCAGAGAAAACCATGGCATAAGGAATTGAGATGATCAATGAAATTTCTTAGGCTAATGTTTGTTAATGCTCTGCATTTAATCCCCAACTGTATTTAAATGCCACCCCTGCATTTAAACCTAACCCAGATTTATTCAAACATTTATTTGCCCTACAAATAATTTTTTTATGTCAGATTTCTTCCCAAGTAGTTATTTGAATTATTAGAGAATTAATCTTCTCTCATAGTTAGCAGAAGAATAATGTTGAGGTATTTTTCCTTTTTTATAGTATTTGCTCTCCTGCCCAGCTATTGCATATAGTATCCTGGTAGAATAGGTTGCTTATTCCTAGCCTTGAACTTATTTACCAAGAAAACATTAGTTTTAACAAGAAATTTTCAAGTGTCTTGTAACAAGTCATTATTTCACCTTGGTGACTATTTCCTTTGATCGTATTCATTCTGTGCTGAGAAAAAGCAAAGTGAAACAAAGAGTGGAAAAAAATCTCAAACCACTCTGAAACAAAAGCCAGATTTCAAGTGTATATGCATGAACTTTGATAAAGTTCTTGAAATAAAAAAAAATGCAGGCTTTGTGTAGGTTGTCCCATTACAAACAACAGTACCAAAACATGCATACTCAGAGATTAAAAAAGAAAATAATATTTTGTGTGTTTTCCCACCATGAAATGACATGTTTCACTACACTGCAAAAGAGCAGCTGAGTGTCAGTGATCTGGGTCAGTTTTCATTAACAGCCTAAATGATAGCATAGCAACTGCATTCAATACATTTGCAAATAAGCAAAAACTTGAGAGGGGATGCCGGCATGCTGGTCCAGGAATAGAATTCCAATGTTCCTGGCAAATAGGAGACAAACTGGAAAGGCTGGGAGTATAAATAGCAATACAGCACATGTCGTGTCCAGTTCTCTTCTTCTGCTCTGCGTTAGCAAAGCCTTGTATGAAATGTGTCCAGTTTGGGGTGCCACATTTTGGGAGGAGTAATTGGAGGAGGAGCAGTGAAAATGATCAGAGCTCCAGCAAACAGCATCTCAATCCTGCTTGCTCTAGCTGAGTGAACACTGAGGTGAGACATGCCGGGTTTTTCAGTACATGAAAAGCTGCAGTAGGGATGGACTGAACTGTTCTTGTCTAAGGTGAATGGGAGAGAAACCACAGACTTATACTGCAACAAATACAAATTCAGGTCAGACACAGAAAAAACCTGCCAACTCTGGAAGCAGAAATATTGGAATAACACTGGGAGATTTCATTATTACTGGAGGTATTAAAAACATGTTAGACTGACATCTGTTAAAAAGGAATTGGGATGTTTGAGCTTCTTTGGGCATAGAGGACAGGGGTATAACCAGGATTTCAGCAGTCCTGTGGTTTTACAACTGTATAAATAGTCCATCAAGATAAGGGAATCAACATCAGAGTAGAAGGTAGATCCAATCACTTTGTCATCTACCTGCAAAGAAAAAGCTGCTTTCTTTCTTCTTCCTGCCCCCCAAAAGGCACTGGTGACTGGAGAATGTGAAAGATCTCCTAGAACTTGCAAATGCAGAATTTGCTTTCCTGCTGCTTTCACAGACACTCTGTGATGGTGCAAATATATTTCTGAGTTTCCATGTAAGACCATACAGGATAAAAATAAAATTACATTATATCTGGATCCATGAAAGCTGTGGGTGGGTGGGAGGGCTGCTGCCAAAGCTGTGATTTTAAGCTTCATGAATTGGGGAGAAATTGCAGCTCCTCAGTGAGATTGATTCCATGACTGCTCAGCTTGATAAGCTCAGCAGAAGATCGGCAGGAAAAAAAATCCTAAAACCTGTGGGGATTTTTTGTTTGAATAAAAGCCCCTGTTATGAAACTGTAGTACTGCTTGTTAGTAGCTTTTGCTGTTTGACAAAAATGCTACCCATCAGCTGATAGCATTAGTGATTATTTATTATTTCAGCCTCTAGTTAACAAATATAATAATAAATTTCTGCTGAAAATACCATTGTACTTGGCAATGGATACTTTTTAAAACTTATTTTATATCTTCTACTGAGACACATAAATAGAATTCAGCAATAGAAATGTTTTTCTGCACAGTTGGGGTAGAAAAAATGGTTGTGTACATTTACTTCCTAGTTTGAGAATTAAGGACACAGAGGAGCTTTTGGATTTTACATCTTGGCTTTAAAGGGAGCTGGGAAATCTACACCAGGCTTCGTTGTATTTTTCCTGTAGATCTCCATTCCCTTTGCCATCTCTCCTCCCTCTTTTTAAACAGGCTTTGAAAGTCCTTGTGGACCAGATAGAGCATTGCTCTAGGAGTTTCCTCATAACCAAATCCTGTCACATGAGGATACTGCTAAGAGAAGAAAAAGCACTAACAAGTTCTAGCAATGCCAAATTACATTCAGTTCTTGTATTTTCACTTGGCATGGTAACACTTCCAAAGAGCAATTGTTTCACAATCAGGACTTCTGCAGCCTGTTCATTTCCTTTCTCTTACTTAGCTGTTCAGAGACCATCAGACACCAGGCAAGCCAATAAATGTCCATCTGAGCAATTATGTAGCTTAAACATCAAGTGAGACAAACTATTTTTTTCTTGCAAGTACAATTTAAAGGGACAAACTTGATAGTATCACTAGAAATAATTCATTTGCATAGCAATTCTTTTCTCTTTAGTGATCTTCAGGTGTTGATTAAATTAAAGGTCCTGACTTTTAAGAAAGCTCTTCTCCTAAAACAGTCCCTCTGTCATGACAGACATGGAAGACAATTCTCTTAAACAAAACTCAGTATTTGCACCATGACTTGTTTGACATTTTCAGCAAAGTGCTCAAGAATATGCTAGCTTTTCCTAGGCTACTTGGACTTAAATTTACACTGAAAATTATATTTATAAATAAGGAGCTTGGCCTGAAAAATTTGAAATAGAGGAAAGTCTCTTTTTAGACTTGTCACTAGAAGAAACACTGCTATGCATAGGGATTTCAATGGCTCTTCCATGAAGGACAACTGGCAACATAATTTAAAATGTTTTTAATAAAGAGATTGAGAGATTTTCATCCCTTCACTCTCATAAGCATTTAAAGACAAGAAATTCCTTTACACAGCACAGCAGATGTGCAAAAAAGATGATTGATGCTTAATATCCATGCTGATAGCCATGTTGCCCAAAGGGAAGACCTGAGCAAGAGGGATTTCTGAACTGAGCACGCTGAGGGAGGAGGAAACCTGATTTGCTAATTGGTTTTGGTGGGATACTTGTTAAAGAGGTCAAAACCAGATGAGTCTGGTTAATATGTCCTGCAGTGAATTACAGAAATCTGCAGGCTCCATCCTTTGTTTCAGGGTCTGTGTGCAATGTGGAAGTAAATAATTGACATTAAGTCTATGTTATTTGGAGTCTCAGATTAATTGTTGTCCTTAACAGGACAATGTCTTTAAATCACTTTCATCCCAGTAAACTCCAGGTGTTCAGTGAAGAGGGCCATGCTGCAGAGTCACCAGGACTAAAACTTGTATCTGCTAGCTTTAGATATCCACAGAATAAATTTCTGTGTGCATTCATGTCCCTGACTGCCTTTATATTAATTGGAAGAGAGTTTGACCATATTTTTGGCATCTGCTTTAAGATGGCATGAATCACACCTTCAAAGTGCTTCTTTCTCTTTTCTGAGCAAGCAACCAGTTGTGGCCAGCTTAGGGACAGACATTTAACTATCAAATCTATTAGGTTAGGACAGATGAATCCCAAACAAAAGTGCAAATATACACAGTGTGCCTGGACACACATCCCTTGTGTTGTGGTACTCTGCTGATGCCAAATGACATCTGTCTGGGCAGTGCCATGGGGCACTGCTGGGTGCATGTCTGCCTTTCACCAGGAAACTGGACAAGAGGGAGGGAGGAGAGGGTGTGGTATGGCAAAGTGGCTGCAGAAGCCACCAAGACCAAGAACTGACATACTCTGTGGTCCCAGTGTGTAGAAATAGCCCATGTGCCAGCTATAAAACAGATGTAGTTCAATTCACAAGACATCTCTTAGGCATTAGATTAGGACCTCTCAGCTGGTGGCTTCACTCCCTCCTTACATGACACTTGTCATAGAAAAAAGAAGTCAAAGGCACTAAGGCTGAAAATAATAGCATCAGCTTTCCTCTGTTTTAATTTTCAGATATAGGAAATTATTGCTCAGCAAGAGAGGCAGTGTTAAAGCAAAACCTCTGCCTAAAGGCCCAGGTGTCTTCTCTGGCTCAGAGCTATTGCTGTTTCAACACCAGCAGTCTGGCACTGCACGGGGCATTGCTCCAGCTGAGGATGGCTGCTGGGAGCAGCACTAGTGAGGCAGGTCACCCTCCCTCATTGTTCTTTGACTTTGCTTTCAGGTAATTTCAGAGAGAGGTTAATAAAGACTGTTTTTCTTTGAGCAAGGCTTGCTTTCTGTGATCATTTTCTGATAATATCATTTGTTTTCAGCTTGGCAGTAGGTTTGTGGAATGAGATCCCCCTGGACCTCCATGACTTTGTGTTTTACCTGGCAGCAAACATCTCAGTTCTTTCTCTTGTCACTTGATCTGGGATTAAAGAAACCTATGCTTTTCTTAAGGAGGGAAAAAAAATTTAAAAATCCCAGAGGGAAAGAATGATTAGAGGAAACACGGGATGTTCACTGTAGTGGGTGGCCATTTTCTGCCAAAGCCCTGAACTCAAACTCTGTTTATCAAATAAATGAAACATTTCAGCATGTGCAGTGTGCCTGATTCTGCAGCAAGCAGCAGAAACAACCCCATGTGCCAGGCAAGGGGTGAGATAGCATTACACTTCTTCAAGCTCTAAAAAGAAACCTTTGTGCCAGCTTTGGTGCAATATTTGGTTTGCTTGTAAAAATTCAGCCTTCTGTAATTTATAGTAGGTGTAATGAAATATGTGTAATTTGATGGAAAGTCCTTGATAAGATACCAGCAGTGGCAGCATGGGGTTATTTCCTAACTGGCATTTGAGAGAGCCAACATGATTAAATCAGGGCTCATTTTAAGTTGACTTGTAATTGCCTGCACGGGAAAGGTAAAAAGTGAGTTCCTCTGTAACTATGAGATTTTGTTCTCCACATCCAGATGGAATATAATATTGCTGCTGTAGCTTGTAGGCTTTTGGGGTTTAAATAGTGCCTGCAATCTGGTGCCATGCTGATTTACTAATCCTTGATCTTAGTTGAACATGATCACAGTCCCTGCTTCTGTTCATAAGGGATAGGCTTACTGTTAATTGACAGGCTTTGGCGTCCTACCAAAAGAGCTGCTATGGAGAGAAGGAACTAAAACTGAGCAGAGGATGTGTTGGACAAGCCAGTTTGGTGGGGGAGAAATCTATTCAGTAGATCTTTATGCCAAAAATTATTTTCTATTTTATTGTGTCATTAAAACTACAGTATGCGATTTGCATTTTAAGATAAAACTAATAAAAACAGAATAATCTGAAATGTGTTTGCAGAGTGATTAAGTAAATAGGACGTGGTGTTTGGAATCTTCCCAGCTACTCTGATTTCTGTTTATTTAATTATTGTGTGAACTTCCATGTTCGTGTCTGCTCACAAAACTTGTGTGCAATGGCACATGCATACCCAATCTCATATTTGTAATATTGCCCACAGGTTTCAAAGAGGTTGTATCCCAGGGCAGGGGACTGCATGACATTTTATCCAGAATTTTTGAAATTCGATGGGAAGATGTTAGCAAGCTGTAATTTCTTTTCCAGTAACTCCCCAGAAGTTTCAGACTTTCTTCTTTTTATTTAGAACTTTGTTTGCCCCAAGTTTTGATCCCTTTCTATAGCTTTCTAAACCTGGCAAAACCTGAGAGAAAAATAATTTTGTGGGGAAGGCTGAAATTCTTTAATGTCTATCTTCAAGACTTCTGCACTTCTGGCCTTGCAGGCTTCAGGTATGCTAAATTGAAGGACAATATTTAGATGTCAATGGTACTCTAGGAGTATACAACCTTCCACCAAATAGTTTTATACCCTGCAGTCTTTTATAGCCTTCATTGGCTATAAAATTGCCAATGTAGATGTGTTTATTTGTGGACAACTTTGAACCTACCTTGTGTTCTGTATCTGTCACTCCTGCTAACTTTGAGCCCACTTACCTACAGGCTAGTATAAGTGCTTTGAAATCCCTGGAATACAGTTTTTACCCTGGGTGCTAAACTTTGGGGGATTTCCTGCCTAGTTTCAATATTTCATTTAACCAATGGAAAAAGGCAGTGGAAACCAAAGGAAAAAGTTCAGAAAACTGAACAAATTATTTTGTGCTGAGCCAGGGCTACACTGTGGAGCAGGGCAGTGCAGTGGCATATCTGAAGGTCTCACACCAAACTTAAGCCAGTGAGTTGAAGTCAACTCTGAGCTTTCCCAGCTCTCAATTATTTGGGATGCTTAGATGGTGCATTTTCCATGATGGTGTAGAGAATATGCCTTCAAAGTGCCAAATAGTTGTTCCCTGACTATGTTCTCACACAGGGTACTTGGAGGGGAGGGTTGTGATGTCAACAGTCATCTTACATGAGTGTAAACCCACCCGTGAAGTCGTCCATATTAGGCAGACATGTCTACATCAACATGGGGTTTTTGTTCTCAGGATACATCAGTTCAATAGAAAAACAACCCTTCCTGCAAGCCAGTCCATGGCCTCTGGGACAGTCCTAGGCCTCCAAAGCCACATCAGAGCTATTGCCATATATCTGTAGGTCTGTGTAAACCTTTGTCTTAGAGGCAAGGTCATAGTTCGGAGTGTGGCACATGAGAAAAGAGTTCATGTTCACTCTCATCTATGTTCCTGAGCTGTGTCAAATTCTTCCAAACTCTGAGATCAAAAACTCTCTACCTCAGGCTTAGTCAGCAGTGCCAAAGCAATCTTTCCCTCATCATCTGACCAGTTGGGGGATATCAGTATTTTGGTTCCTGTGAGGTCATGGTGTGCAACCTTTCTATTGTCCTGGCTGGTTTTAGCAAAATCTCTTTCTCATCCCTGCATATTTCTCATCTCTGCCAGCCATATCATTATGGAAAGAATGGTTGTCTTCATCTACCTCCTGTGAAGGGTTTTTATAAAACTGCTCTCATGCCTGGGGCCTTGGTCTTCTATGGAACCTGACTTGGGCATCAATGAGATTTAGAGAAATCCTGCTTCAGCCTACCTGTGGTGGTGTCTGTGACTTTGCCTCAATAATTCTGCGACATATCCTCTTCTCTGGCACCCCAACTGGCTGGATTATGCTGAGATATGGCCCAGCTCTTTCCAGTCTGTGGTCCTTGGTTTTGTCCATGAAGACAAGAGAACTAGAGTGAGGAACTGAGCTAAAGGGGATGCTGTAAGCCAGATCCTCCCCTGTCCTGGATTTGGACACAGCTGGGGTGCACAGCTAAATGTGGGAGCTGGGAGACATTCCTGGGTTCAACAAGAGAAAAATGAGCTGGAGTATTTTCTTACTCTCTAATTATTCTTCAGTAGGTTAAAACCAGCAAAGGCATTGCCAATCTTCACAGATCAATTCACACTTTATGACTTCATGAACTCATATTGAAGTGTCACTGGAACTTCAAGGCAAAAAACTGTAATATTTTTGTATCAGACAATTGTCAGTGAATCATTGAGTGTCCTGATTTGGAAGGGATCTACAAGGATCCTTGAGTCCAACTTCTGGCCCTGCACAGGATAACCCCAAGGACCACACCATATGCCTGAGAGCACTGTCCAAACATCTCTTGATGCTCAAGCAGACTTGGTGGTTTTCATTGCTGGCTCCTTTGCCTCCTGTGGCTGCAACAATTCAAATATTGAAAGACTTTTGGCTTCTAACCAGAGAGGCATGGAGGCATGTACTGTATGGAAATACCAATTGGGCTGTTTCTGGAGCTGTAAGAGAAGTTGAAGCTTCTCACCTTGTCTTAAGGCTACTGAACTGTCTTTTCAACTCTGAACTGGTACTAATAGTTGGTAATTTTTTAACAATCTAAGAATAATCTTGTTGTGATCACTCAGAAGATATCTTGTGAATTAATAGAGGTATGATATTAAGTTAAATAATATTTAAAACTTACCTATACATTCTCATTCAAAATTCAAAAGGTTTTCGTTCTTGGTTTAATTTATTTCCTGCTGTGACGGTTTAAAATTTTTTAGGTCAGGGCAACTTTAATTCTGAAGAGAAAAGCACACAGGCAAGCTGAATAAGATTTACCTAAAATGCACTAAAAATTTAATTTGAATTAACTTTAAGAAATTCTCTTACCTTGAGTGAGCAGAAAACATATTTGAAAGTTGGAAAAATCAACTTTGTCATGAGAGGAACTTAAAAATGGGAGGTGGAAAACAAGGTCTAGTCTCAAAAGTTATTTTTTACAAATGTCTATATAATTTAGGAGAGTTTCTGATAAAACTAATTACCTGGAAAATTCAACTATTCCCTAAAGAGTCATTGTGTTCAATTTGGAGACACCACTCAGCCATTACAGTGTGAAACATGTTTGTTTTAATTGAAAATCTCAGAGCAGTCTCCTCCAGGAAGTTGTTTCCCACCTTTCATTAGTAAGACTTGACTGTGAGGGGCACCTGCAAACAGCTGAAAACTGCCTTATTACAAATATTTTATTCAAAATATTTTATTCAATATTTTATTCAAAGTACTTTTTTTATAAATAGCTTTCTGTATTGGCAGGGATTTTGAGTAATGTTAGAAAATGTTAGCTACAATTAAGTAGTTCACTAATAATTCAAAGCTGGAGAAAGTTATCAGAAGGATGCTAAAAAAAATCTCAGGGTAGAAATGAGGGCATGTATGTTTAAAGACAGTCCTAGGGGGAAAAAAAGTATTGTGGTGAGAATGTAATGTATTTATAGAGCTCAAAAGGGTGTGCTCTGTGAAGGTATTGATAGGCAGTCTGTCCTTTTTTCAAGTCTTATCTTCAGGGTAGCAGAGCTCAAATGTGCCAAACACTTCTCGTGTTCAACTCTGATTGCATCTGTGCAATTTTCTCTGAGATTTATGTCTGGTGCCAATGAAAGCAGTGGGCATTGTCTCACTATATTTAACATATTTGTTAGATTAACTGATTGCTTAAATGTTTTTATTCTTATCACATCTGCAGTGCCAAAACTTCACTGATCAACAAAAGGATGCTGGCTGGACAGATAGCAAAGTGACTGCTGTTCCAGGCAAGAAATGCAGGCTCAGAAGTGTGACTGCTGCAGCCAGGGGAGAACAGAGCTCATGTGCCTGCTGAAGTTGTATTCCTGGTATTATATTGGGATTTTCCTAAGCGTTCTTGGGAATGCACCCTCTCACACATGTGCTTGGCTTCTTCATTTAGGAGAGACTGTAGAAAAAACAAAGGCATCTGGAGCAGGAAAGTCAGAAGATGCAGTAACAGGGCAAAAATATTCACACTGGGACTTTTACTGGTGTCCTTTCAGTTATAATATTCTTGCAGAATATTTAATACCCCAGCACATGCTCTACTACCCCAGCACATGCTCTACTACCCCAGCACACATCTGAGTTAACTGAATGTGGCTACTGTTCATGGATATAGGAAATCAATTGTTGTTGCTGTGATTGTGTCACAATTTTTAATTACAGAAGTAAGTAGCTGGTTGGCTTGAATTTGGGCTTCTTTAGCTTTCTGATGTGACTTGTGGGGTCTGGAGTTCTCAAGGCACACATCTAGGTGCAAAGAAATCATGCCTGCTGTTCACTGGTGTTCCTCTCTCTGTTGCAAGTGGGTGCTCTAGAACATTGTGCTGCTGGTCTTTCAGAAGAGGTGAGTAATTTACTCCAGGACTATGCTTGGTCATAAAAAAACTTCCAGCATTGCATAGCATGACTATATATATGCCATCAGTAGCCTCTGTGTGGGTAATTGAAGTGACCTTTATTGGTGTATTTGCTGTATTGCACTTGCCAGTGTACTCTGGGACTGGATGAAGTACTATGTTTAATCTTTAATTTCTGCTCTGAGAAGTGGGCTGTAAATGGTAGATATGGGAGAAATAAACCAGCAATGTACCATCTGACACACTTTAGTTCATCTAGTTTCATTTCATCAAGTGCCCTTTATCCCTACCATTTATCACTGGTTCATTTCTAGTAACTGCTGTGGCAGAGAGGGGCTTGGGAGGTGATTTAAGAGAGAAATAAATAAAAACCTTACAAATCAGCTCACTTGGAGACTGCCTAGAGGAAAAAGCAGCTACTGTGGTAGGAGATCAAACCAAGGCTGACATCCCAGCCAGCAAGGGGACAAAATCACTGGGGTGAGAGGGGCAAGAGAAACAGAAGAAGACATAAGGTTAATTAGGAAGGATAAAATAAAAGCATTGAGCTTGAGAGAGTCAAAGAGAGGAAACTGTTAAACAGGTCATGGAACAGAACATCAGATAAAGGAAAGGACATTTGCCATTTTAGCTGCAAAACTACAGTGTGAGCCAACTGTTCTACCTTCTGGTTTAGTCATTTGAGAAAAATTTTTTGCCTGGGTTGTTCCAGAGTTTTCACTACCCTTTCCATGTTCAGGGTGACCAGGACCATTTTCTCTAGATGTTTATGTGTGCCTTTCTATTCACATTAGCCAAAGGAGTTCATGGAGACTTAGCAGGTATCAATATCACAGTGGCACAGAAGCAGAAGTTATCTGAGCCAACATCAGGCCTTGTGTGGCTGATACTGAGATTCATGGCTGCATCCTTCAGTGCCCCAGCAGTGCTTCTCTCAAAACACATGAGCAGGGTGGAGTATGAGTACTGAAAAGCCACAGTAATTTCAAATTTACTTCTCATTCAAGTTGACTGTCATTGTTTAGATTGTGTTGTTCTCCTTTATGTTCTTGCACAAGATCTGTGCAGGAACATAAAGGAGAACTACAGGAACATTCTCAGCCAGAACACAACTGATAAGCTTTGAAACCATATATATTTCACAATGCTCACAAAATCCACACAAAATAGACATCTTATAATGCCCAAATATGCTCATTTAAAAGTTGATGGAGGAATTGTCCAGAATATAGAATATCACAACAAGGTTTTGTACAGAGCAATTTTTTAATGAGGTTTTTGTTTTGTTGTTGTTGTTGTTTTTGTTTTAAGTCTTTGAAAATAGGATTTGATGCTGATCTGCTGAAAGGCCTTATCCAGCAGTACTGCTGGCACTAAGTCACAGGGTAAACACAGCCTGGCGGTGCAAGTCACAATGGACCACAGCTTGAAAATTACTGGCCTAGCAGCCTGGGAGTGGGAGCTCTCAGAGCCCTGCCTTTGAATCTCTTTTCTATTTCCTTTCTGAATTTCATCAAGAATAGTACAAAACCCATCATTTCTGCCTCTTGCTTTTGCCTGTGTAAAGGGAAAAGTGCAAGCACAGAAATACATTGCCTTTTTCCCCCCCATAAAGTCTTCATTCAGATGCTCATCAACCTAATTTTTCCTTCCTTCTCTCTGCTCTTTGCTCGTGGGCTTTCAGCTCTCCTTTGCCATATCCCCCTGCTTCTGTTAGCATTGCTCCTTTGTGCCTCATGTTGTTTCTCCTCTCAGCGTGGCCTGCTGATGTGCTGTCATGCTGAGCAGAGGGGCTGGAGCAGGGAACAGTCCTGCCAGCACTGGAGGAGAATGCTGTGCCTCCATTCAGTGCCACATTTATGTTCACTGATTATCAAGAGGTGCTGGATCCAACTGAGCCACTTCAGCTTGGTGTGAGAGCATATCAACAGAGTAAGGAGGGAGCCCCAGGCCCTGGCACACACTGATCCATGAGAGCATCCCACAGCAGACCTGGGCTCTCTTTCCCTCTGGCCAGCAGGGGCTCCGTCCCTCTGGTGCCTGCCTGGTGAGACTCTTTTGTACCAATGTTTTGTACTGCATTACCTGTCCACCTGGCAGCACACAAGAGACAGGGCTAAAGATTTGATCTCCTGCACAAGTTCCTTGGATGCTCTCCAAAACACATCTGCTTAGGCTCTTGGCTGAGCACATCAGCCTGCAGCAAGCATGGCCTGTCCTGCTGAAGGCTGGAGCATTTCAGTGTCCTTTGGGGCACTGCAGCAGTGCTGTGTCTCAGCTGGGGGACACGGGCTGGCTGAGCTGCTGTAGCCTTGCTTGCATTTGGCTGTGGCTCTCCAGCCTCGAGGGAGATGGTGGCTTGCACTGCCTGTTTCCATCAGCAGGTTGTGGCACTTAGAGGCCATTTGCCATGGGGTTGGCTTCACTGTGCCACCACAGTCCCCTGCCACTGGGGTGACAGTTCCATGTTGGACTTTCAGTCACCCCCATCATTTGTACCCCATTTGTACGACACTTTAGCATCTTGATTGTTCCATGGGTTTGTGCAACATTTATATTCCCACCCAAAATTCAAAAGAAGGTGTTTGTTAGCCTACTGAGATAGAATTTTTGTTTGAATTTTTTGGGATGAAATGTTGTTAATATTTTCCCACAAAGGAAGTAATTTGTTGTAATTTACTGCTTAGGTTGGTTGATCTTTGAATGTTTACTGCCAGGCAGATGTACACAGTTTGCTCTACAGTTGATCATATTCCAAACCTTGTCTCAACTTTTCTGTGGACTGCTTGAACACTTCAAATTCCATGCTGGTCAGAATAACTGGATTATAATCTATTGAATAGTTTCCTGTTGCATAGTATGTTTTACACTTCCATAGATAGCCTCTAACCTTTATGAGAGGCATGTCCTTAGCCTCTGCATCCTTTCCACTGTGATTATTTTTGTTATGATTGGTTCAAAGTCTTTTCACAAAGTCCATCTTTTGAGATGTGGGCATCTTTGACAGTAACTTCAAAGAATCAGTAGAAAAGTCAGATTACTGAAAGGACATTTTTTCTTTGAAGAAAAGAAAAAATAGTCAATGGAAATCTTAAGCCTCCAAGTGTTCCAAAGGATTAGGAGAACTATGACAGAAATGTAAAAAATAGCATGAAGGAAAAATTTCAGAGTCTCTTTTCTTGCATGACAGCTTCCTATTTCATCACAAAATCTGTTATGTTGTCTTTCAAAGTCCTGTCTTAGCTTCCACTCCAAATCTAATCCAGTAGACTTTTTTGAGCTAGGTGTACAGATTAAGAACCATTGGTAATACAAGGGTTTGTCTCTTATTCTCACCTCAGATAATTATGCTGTTTGTTTTAATGCATTCCTTTTGTGGCTGGTGGGGTGCCATTTTTATTTACTGGTGATTCTGGAAAACATTTTGTTGGCAACAGAGAGGTCCCAGTGTATGCCTGGGTACTGCCCTGCCTCCCAGCCACACTGGGGGAAGCAGGAGGTCACATCCCATGCTGCAAGGGCTGAAGGGTCAGGTGTGCCCAGCCCTGCCAAACACTGAGCAGGGCAGGAGCTGTTAGAGATGAGAAGAGTAAATGGACTTGGCTGGCAGTAAAGCTGAAATGCCTCTGAATCAGTTGTACTCTCCAAGGGGCCAGCTGAGGGATTTCAGTACCTGAGCTGTGATGGGAGTGGATGAGTGTGCACTTCTTCCAGGCACAATAATACAATTTCCTTCTGGGGATAACTGTCAGTGCCTAGAGAGAGCAAGGAAAAGCTCTTCTTTGCTCTTGATGATCCTGCTCAGCATGGGATTTCCAGGTCAGAGGTTCTCTGCATCCTCCCTTGTGCTCCCAGGAGAAGCCATTTACCCTTCCCATGGCTTCTGTTTTACCAGAGGTCATTTTTTAAAAAAACTCCATAACAAAACACAAATGCTTGTCCATTTATTGTCCATTTATAATAAAATAAATGTATTTTATTTTCTGTATGAATTTATGATCATCTTGATCTGTGCATATGTCTTGGGAATGTAGGCATTAGCTTGGGGGCTTGCTACCCTTGACTTGAAAGATCCCAAGTGTGTAGGTATGCTTTGAACTCTTTCTCTCAAATCAGCTTCATTTTTGCACTCTCTGTGTGCCAAAAGCCCAGCACATAACAACATTGAGCCAAAACCAAGTACTGAGTACCATTTTAATCTGGGCTTCAGGTACATCCACTTTTATGGACTGTAATAATTTTATAAGTTCTTATCTCCATAACTTTATTCATAGTTACCTTAGCATATTGTTTGCTACAGGTTTTGGGCTGCAGAAAACTCTGCTGAAGGGTCTTCCATCAAATTAATCATTATTTCATAAATTTTTGTGCACTTTAATAATTTTTCAGCTGTAATATTTTCCTTATGATGATATGGTTTTCTGATGTGGCAGTTCTGTGGAGCATACCTTTATACATGACCTGGTTGAGCCTTTTTCCCTTTCAGTATTGCTGATTTTTTTTCTATTTGTTTGGCTGAGTTTTTACTTTTTTTTCCCTAGCACTACAAGTAGAAAATGGTGTCTATCTTATCTTCAGCTTGCACTAATTTTTTTCTTCACATGCTGTGACTCTCTTTCTGCTAGAGCACTGATTTGTCATGGTAAATTATACACAGCTCAGTGTCATGTGGATTTCTGTGCTTTAAGTTGCATCCTTCACTATTTTTCTTAGTCTAGCACCTTCCATCAAACACATTTATTTCTTTTGCAGCTCAAAAAAAAAAAAAAAAAAGAAAAGAAAAAAAGGAGAAGAGTAAATAACCTTCTGCTATTCCTGAGGTGCTTTGTTGCAAACCCTACAGAAGTTTTTGCAAACTACTATTTATGCAGAGTAGGATATGCTAAGGGATACCACAAATCAGTTCTCAAAGAGAAGTGGGAATTTCAGGAGCACTGTTACAGTCTCTTTTTGACTCTTCACCCTGGCCATATTTCTCAGTTGCCCTCTGAGCGTTTTGTGGCATGATTGCTGTTATTTGGTATGATTTATTTTGTCTCTGGCTGGTGAGCTGTGGGCTGCTGGGGTGGCCTGATGCCAGTAAAAGCTGGTGTGGTGGGGCAGAGCTGCTCACAGGGCTGCTCTCTGCTGCCTTATGAGAGCTCTGCCTGTACCACGCTGCGTAAAGGAGCCCACATTGTGTTGAGCAAATGGAGAAAGGATCTTCTCATTGCCATTGAGATGAAATTGCTTGAGGGGAAATTTGCTGTTGGAGAGGAATGGATGAGGTAGGAAATAATCTTGCCCTGGTTGTTCCATTAGAGTGTGGAAAATGCTCTTCTTTGGCAGATGGGTCAACCTTTGGGCAGGCCAAGGCAGGAGCCAAGCCCCGTTTGCAGGTGCAGGTACCTGGCAAGGGAGGCTCACAAGGAGCTTTGCCATGGCCCTTGTGGTGCCAGAGTGGCTCTGGGTGTGATCCCAGAAGCTGCTGTAGATACCACTTAAACCCTTGCTGCTACAAGGGGGAGACAGGCTCCTGGTCCTTTCCTGCCTGAACCTCGAACGAGGGGAGGCAGAGGGAATGGGGAAGAGGAGGCTGTGTCCATCTCAAAAGAGATGAAGCTCCACCCCCAGGACAGCTGAGTTGCTGAAGAGAGAAATGCCATTCCTGCTGAGGTACACCAGCCCTTCACACCTCCCTCCACCTCTCCCTGACTGCGAAATAGCCACTTCAAAGGACTATTTCATACATGGAATAATTGAACGGGTGAGCTGAGGAAAATAATTTTTTGTGGACTTCCTAGTTCCAAATTATAAGTGCTGCCTCTTAACCAAGGAATTCTTACAATGGCAGAGTGAGGAGCAGATAAAAGCCAAATAATTAGTGTGTACATGTCTCTAGTTTAGCACAGTAGGACAAAACACAAAGTAGGAGCTGCATTCAAAAAGCTGTAGCACCATGACAAAAAGTCTCCAGATTTGCTTTAAAGTGAGGGCATTAGCTCTGGTCCTAACTCTCAGAAGGGGGTGCTATTACCTCATCTGATTTCTTTGTATTTTATAAGTATATCTATATGGTTTGCATGCATATGTATGTATGTATATGTAACACCACTGTAGTTTTAAAAGCAGGCTAAAACCCATATTTCACTTTGCCCACTGCTTTAGTGAATGGTTTTTATGAAAAATGATCATAAAGTTGCTGGTTTTTTTGTTTTAATTACTCACTAGTGCAGTAGGCAAAAAAGTTTCAGCAATATGGGGTTCTTTTGAAAAGTATGGGAAACCTTGAAAATGGAAAGCCAGTGGAACAAAAGGAAGAAGTGGCAGAAAAAAAGTAGTGCCTTTATTTTATATTGCACAGTGCACAGAAAAATTTACTGTCTTGTGCAAGAAGTGAGAACAACATATTCATATTAAGTATGTATGAAAAACACTGGGTTGAAATCAGTGCATTTTACTATGCAAAAATATGATGGTTTAGATTATGAAATCAGATAATTTTAAAAGTCTGGATATTGTTGCAGTATTTCCACTAATTTTTATCTCTTGACATTCATAGCTTGGACATTAAATAATCTTGTTAATTTCTTATCTTGTATGGACATTTATTTATTTAATTTGCACCTCTAAATTAAAAAATAATAGTTGCATATATCTGTCTTGAGCACACTGCTAATGAATGTGACTTCTTTTCTTCATGTCTGCCTGCCCCTACTAACTCTTAGAGGCACATCACATTTCTTCCCTACCATGGCCTTGCTTTGGAAAATACTCTCTGGGTCTGTAGCCTCTCTCTTTGGGCAAGAAAGAGCTCAGGTGCTCAATATCTCAGACCAGGCCCAGTAAGCAGGGAAAGCTGCACAAGCAAAGGATCCTGCTGAATCTGCAAGGCTTCCCCAGCACTGCTGGCATGCTCCCTGCTATTCCTGACCATCCATGAGGTTGGTGGGTTATGGTGTCCATGGTGGGTTATTTAACACCATGGGTTATGGTGTCCAGCTGTACCTTTGGAGAGCAGCTGTGCCCTCAAGCTGCTGGTTTGCAGGGCTTTGAACTCTTACATGACCAGGTCATCACCCTGACTTGGAGCCCAAAATACAGCCTTAGCATTAACTGATAATAATTAAATGCCACAACCTGTGACTCTGTAATTAGCAGCAGGATTTCTGTTTATTTGGGATTGTGGCCATAGTCATGTTCTGGGTTTAATGGGTGAGCACAGGTGCTCCTAATCATTCCACAGTGTGGAGCATCATTTCCCACAGATGCCTGCAATCCAGACTTGTTGCAAAACCCAACCATTGGCTTCAGTGGGTACTTAGAGAAGAAGAATTTTCAGGATGGTTTCTATTTTGTGTAGGGAACTCCTTTGGCAGATATTTGGCTAGTGTCTCTGAAATATTGTAAAAACAAAATTCTCATTGTCCTGAGGATTGCACTTTCTAGGTTTCTTCTGCCCTATTATCTCCATTGTGGTAATGTCATGGAAATTATTACATAGAAAGAAGTGTAAACATAGAGTTAAAATTACATTGAGACAATAACCTTGCCTATTATTCCTCACTTATCCAGAGATCACAGCTGGAATTTGGATGCAGAAAAAATTGAATGTGGAGCTTCAGAAGAACAATAGCAGCTTCTTGTAAATATTTCTCAAATCTTAGTTTTGTAGGTCTATGAATTGTTTATCCTCAACCAGGAATAAGATCCCAATCATAGATACCTACTTTAGGGTGAGATGCCTCTGGATTTGCACATTTCCTTTCAATATGTTAAGAGGAACTCTTAATTCCAGACAGATTACTTTAAGATGTTAAAACAGATGAATTCTACTGCACCCAAGACCTTTGTGAGGAGAGTCTGGCAAGTTTCAAGTTTAGAAGTGTCTTAGTCTGGTCCCAAAGAGCTGCCTAGTGTGACCTTGAGCACTCCATACCTTCATGCCTGGGATTCTGACTGTTTCTAAAAATCCTCAGGATGAACATGAAATTACCTTCTCCAAGGACGAAGTGTCCAGAGAGTGTCAAAGGTGGATTTCACTTCATAGTTTCCTTGAATTTCTCCCTGTGGAAAAGGTGGACTTTTAAGGAGCTGAGTAAGAGAAGGCTGTTGTGCATTCAGAATGGCTGCAGGAAGACTGACAGGGAATGAAGAGTAACTGTTCAGTTTGAGAGACTTATTTTACTCTGGGTACACATATATATATTTTGAAATACCATGACCATATTTTTCAGGGTCTAACTTAAAAGATCATCCCGTGATGCCTGTAACAATCTCATCTGGAATTATCCAGTATTAAGATTCATATGTTTACTTTCACAACTAAATACTACATACTACAATGATCTCATTTGCACTTTGTGTTTGTTAGCAACTTCTAAATATAGAATTTTAAATCCTTGGGTATAGTTTTAGAAATCTGCCGGTTTGTTGTCTGAAAGAATCATTCCATCTTGCATAGCAGTAAGCAGTCATCCATAGGAGTTTTAGGGCTCTCTGTGCTGGATATTGCAAGCTTCTCTAGGCACTGCTGGCTGGGTAGTCATCATCCTTGGAGCACAGCATGCGTGCTCCTCTGCCTTGTGCTTTGTGCTGTGATGTGAGATCTCACTTTCTGTTCTCATGTCTGAGACCTAAACACTTGCTTCTGAGCCCAGGAGCTGGCTGAAGATAATCCCTGCTCTTAACCCTGCACAGATACAGGGATGAAGGGCCCCCAGGGATGCTGGGCCAGGCCATGCCTCTTGGAGAGCAGACCTCTGGAGTGTTTTCTTGCTGGGGAACATGCAGTTTATACTTGTGTGGTCCAAAAAACATGAGGTGCAGTCATCTATGTGTGTATGAATGGCAACCTTCTCCTGTTTGGTTATCAAGGTACTAGCAGGCAGGCTAAGATGAGGCTTTCTGCTAATGAGATATAGTCAATTAATAAAGAGGATATGGTAACATCAATGTGAAGCAGAATGTGCAGTCTGCCCTTTGGTAATGCCAGCGCAGTACACAATAGTTGCACAACTTGCACAACTCACCACTAACAGCATTGAAGGATACAGAAAGAAAACCTTTCTGGAGGCTCAGACTGCTTAGGTGGGTGTCAGGAAAAGTACATGAGTCCATGTTGGAAAGGACTGATACAAACGTCCTCATGTGTGCAACATGACAATGCCTTCTTATTGATTTTGTCACTTCTTGTAGCTATGCTATAAGAATTCTTGGGTGTAATCACCTTGGTGTTCTGGTTTGGGCCACAAAACTCAGTGCAGAAACTCTGCACAGCATCTGTTTTCAGCTGCACCACCTACTTGTACCTCTCTTCTTGGCTCTGGCTGCAACTCACATTGTTGTGTGCATGTATCACATATCAGAGGGAAAATCAGGCCCTCCATGTCTAACACTTCTTTGCAGCAGGGCTGAGCTCTCCAGTACCCTCTGATAAGATTGTGCTATAGAACAGTCCATGAAATGCAGTGTAAAGTGATTTCAGATACCTTCCAGCATTTTACCAGCACATAAATAGTTAGCTGCCATTGGAAATCTTAAGCTACAGACAATGGGAGATGGTAACCTCTTGTGCACAGGATTTAAAACTATAGGATCATTGACCTTGAATTGTGCATGTAGCCTGGGAAATCTAGAGTTAAGCAGCTTGCAAAGCCATAAAAGCCAGCCACCAGTCTGAAGAATAGAAGCCTTCTTCTAGTTTTCCTGCTGATATTCAGTGTTGTTTCAATCAAAGTACAGGTAGTACTTGAAGAATGACAGATCTTGTGAGCTTTATATACCAGTAAAATGAGATTATGCTTCATGACCCTGCTGCATTTGACTTTTACATTAGAGAATATGATTCAGGATTTCATTTGAAAATCCACAAAAATATAAATTAAAATATTTTTATTGTAATTGCTCATTTCTCATTAATTGCACATCATAACTGACTCACAGGAAAGCGAGAATCATAATGAAGAAAATCAGAAATAAAAAGGAACTCACGATCTTAATGTGTATCGGTACTGAAAAAATTACAAAAAATATAATGAAAAGCATAGAAAACTATATTTTTCTTACTAGCTTTATTCTTATAATATCACATTTTAAAAATACAATTTTAGAAAAAAAATGAACTATAGCTTTTTGCAGTGATAGGCGACAGGTCAGAAAAGCGTTTCAGAATAATTTTACACCTTTTAACCTTAAAAAATACTTTGCTGACAATTGAGAAAGGGCCTTAAAAGAAGCACTGATAGGCATTCTCACAGCAGGGTTGCCATGTCCCATCACATAGCAGAGGGTTTCTGCATAATGTATCCTGTAATAAGAAGTGTACTGCAAATCACCGGGCTTGAGTAGCAGTTTTAAGAAAGTAATCCTTGGCATGAACTGCTATTAGTGATGACACTGAAAGTTTGTTACGTAAAACTCTTCAGAAGACACAAAGAAGGTAAACTGTTTAAAATTTTGATTTGAGCCTTGAAAGAACTACTTTATCATAGAAATTTATCTGCATTTAAATATATATTTAGTGTGCTCAGGTTTTTTTTTTTTCTTTATTTTTGCTTATGCTTGGACAGACTCGTTAAATGGAAACTGCAGAGTTTTGTTAAATGAATGTCACTTTTCTCTCATTCCATGCCACAAATGGTAATTGTTCCAAAAGCGTCTTAATAATTACTGGTGTTAATTATGAATGTTAATATAGTCAATGATCACTCAGAGCCCCCATGTTGCAAACCCTTTATAAATGAAGTAAAAACTAAAAAAAAAAAAATTAAAAAAAATTTTAAGAATTGCAGTGTAACAAAGACTAAATCAGTCCATCAAAGCACAGCAAGCTATATTCATGTTTTAATGGCTAGACTAATCAAAATGGGATAGGAATCTACAAGAAACCTTCTTGTTGAAATTAATTTTGTATTTGTCTGGAAATGTAAATAAAAGAAAACGTGAAGGGGCCATTTCCAGGCAAGTTCTTTTCAGTGTTAATGATGCAAATCAGTGAAGTTTCTCAGTCCCTGGGGAATCTTTTTGTCTTTCTCATTTCCATAAGAATGATTTTTAGGTGATTAAAATAAAAATCTAAGAAAAAAAAATAATTCTTTATACTTTTCTTACAATACACTTTAGTTGATATCTGAAAAAAAAAAACCAACTAGCTGGAATTGACTTTAGAACTATAATAAACCTTCCTGGGAGAGTATTGGTCACAAAATGTTTTTGTATTTCTAATGGAGACATTTTTTGTTGTCTTTAGAAGTATTTGATACAAGTTGCAGTCATTTGAAAGCTTGATGTTTCAATGTAACTCCAGAATTTTCTCAGCAGCTAGTAAGGGGTAATGAAACGTTTCATTGTGTTGTTTTCTAAGTGAGCAGTATGAGAAACAGGCAGAGACATAATAATTAAAATTTTGGCTTTCTATATTTCTGGCAAATATTTTTTTCAAGGCTAGGTTCTTCCTGAAGATCAAGAACTGGATTGATAGTGAAATGCTGGAGATGCATTGATCATTTTAATCTTTTTTTAATCCCATCCTTCCTCCAGAAAGAAATACCTGAGTGACTCAATAAAAAGCTTCTATTAAACCATGGTTTTACTAGAAGGCAAGATAAACCCTACAATGGCTAGGACTGGCTTCACTTTCCCTCTTTTTCCAGGGAATAAGAAATAGCAAAAATAGAGATTTTCATAGTCCATGTTAGCCCCATGTCCAGCACAGATAACGCCTCTCTCCCTCCCATGGCAGTGTGTAGGGGAAGGACTAAATAATGTCCAGCTGTCCTGACCCACTCTGCACAGAGAGAGAGAGTGGCAATGGGCAATGTCCCAGGCTCTGCTGGCACACACGGGACACTGGTGTGCACCTCCTCATGCAACAGGGGCAGTGACAGCCTGCAGGGAGCACGGGGAGCACCGGCCCTGCTGATGCCTCCCAGCAGGCAGCACAGCTCTCCCTCAGGCTGGCAGGAGAGGGCAGGTGGCAGGAATAACCCTGGAGGGAGCTCAGAGCAGGAGCTGCTGCTGGGCTGCACTTCCAGGAGCAGAGAAGATGGCACCAGAGATGTTCTTATATGTTCTTATTCCCAGGCAGTGCTCAGCCAAAGTGGGTGTCCTCAAAGTTCATGAGTTGCCCAGGCCCAAGCAAAGAAGCAAGGCAGTGTCTTTGGTGTGCACTGTCAGGGTCTCCAGTGAGAGAAGAGCAGGGATGCAAGAAGCTGCTTTGGCACAGGCAGGGATCCCCACTGTGGATTCCAGGCTGCACAAGGAGGCTGCAGGCAGGAGACACAACAAGGAACCAAATCTCTGTGCTAGCCCCAACCAACGCACTCTTGTGGAACAGGGAGATGCTGCCCTCCAGGAAATTCACATAGAAATGGAGTTGGAGATTGCTGTTGATTTGGATTGGATTGCTTCCCACTGGGTTTCCTCTTCAGCTGCTAATGAGCCACCAAGGAGAATCAAGTTGTTCCCAGGACTGCTTGGGTCTTGGGTTTGGGTTGTGGAGGACTGAACAGAACTCTTGGGCTGCATATGGGATCAGATGGTACAGGGGACAACTGTTCAGGGAAAATGGACACACTGGTGTCCAATGCCTCCATTTCCTTCTGATTGCCCTTTGAGCTGATTTTCTTCTTAACTGCCCTTCATAGCTCCTGGCTGAAGACTTCCTCTCCTGCTCCAGGCTTCCCCAGCCATGGAGGGGATCTCCCTCTGCTCCAAAGGGGCAGACTTCTGAAATGTTCCTGGCTGTGGTGAAGTCAGAGGATGTTCAAGCTCCATTATTCAACAGACAGTAGTCAAGAGTCACAAAACCTGAAATGGTGTCTAAAATCCCAAAATGAACAAAACCAGAACTAATTTTTTATAATTCTTTTTAAACAACAGCACTTGGAAATATATTTTGATGTTGTTTTATTAGTTGTTGGCTATCTGATGGTAATATTATACAGGTGACTGTTTTCAAGCTATTCTTCAGACCCTAAGGCTATATATTTTCTTGTCTCCTTAGCATGAAGAGAATACAAAAGCCCAGACTTTAAGAAGAAATACACTATATTTTATGAAATCATGATTTATGACAACACTGCCAATCCATAAGTTTAATGCTGTTCTTACTCCTCCTGTTTGGGTGAGGCAAGGAACAAATTACAGGACAGCTCTTTGAAGTCTTTAAGGGAAGAAACTGCTTTCCATCTGCCCCTCCTCCTCACAGTGTGGTCCTGAGCCTTATGCCTTGCCTCTACATCCCCACAGACCCCTGAACAGCTCACACTACATGCAACAAGCATCAAGGTGAGAGGGAGGGTCAGAGTGAAGTGCTCCTCAAGGCAGCTTCCCCTGACTACCCTGGAGTCAGCCCTGCCTGCCTGTGCACTATCCTCTGCTCACCTCCCTCATCATGGGAGGCTAAAACATTTCTTCTAACAAAAGTAAACACACACAATTTCAAATGTAGGACGTGGCAGTGCTTTATAAAATCCTTTACAGACACCTACTGTCCAGTGAGTTTTCCTGAGGTTTGAGGCTCTGATCCCGCCCCTTTGTGGAAAGATGTTTTCCTCTGCTCCCAGAGTGTGCTTGCTGCCTGGCTAGGAGCTTGCTTGCTGGAGCATTGCCACAGAACATCCAGTCATTTGCTTTCAGTGGCATGCCAAAGAGAAAGAACATGACCCTGTAGCCTAAGAACTGAGTGCAGATACTTGGGATTTTCTTATGTTTCAAAGAAAGATCTGAGAGCTAAAATCAGCTTTGTTCCCAGCTTTCCTTCTGAGCACGTGTAACTATATAGAGATTGGGTAACCCTTCAGTGAGGTATGAGTTTGATTTCTCTTAGACAGAGAAAAGATTGTACCTAAATCTGCAATTTCCTAAGGAAATAGAAAAGCACTGTGGATACTGGACAGATACTGATGCTACATATTACAGGGATCCTGGTCTGGCACATCAGGTCTGGCACTTGCTCAGCTTGCTAAGACCTTTGCTGGTTGCAATCTAAACTCTTCCTCCCTGGGCCTGGAGGGTGTTATCTGGAAGGGGATGTAACTGGTAGCCTGAGAGTGTCCCATTTGGTCCTGGCTGTGCCTGTTGCCAAGTGACACTTTGCAATGTGCATCCTGCAGCCAGTTGGGTACAACTCCAATGTGCTCTGCTCTTTGTCCTCAAAATGTGGCATTATGGATTGCAGCCTTGTAGCTGCCAGGCAGGGATGAGCCTGCTCTGGGAAATAGGTCCAGCAGATCTGCAGAAAGTGTCACTGGATGCTACACAGCTGACACGAACTGATGTGGAAATGCTGTCAGCTCATCTAGTCAGAAACCTGTTTGAGACTGTGCCATGTGCACACTCCACTGGCTGCTCCCAGCCGTGCCCGCTGCAGCTCGGGGCTGGAGACAGGACTGCTGCTCCTGGACCTCAGAGCTGCTCCTTTCCCTTGGCAAGGACGTCCTGCACAGCCCTGTGCTGTGGGCTGGGGCTACACATGGTGATGTCAAGCTGGGGTGAGCTTTCCAGTCAGATGCAGGTTTTGTGAGTACACATTGCTCAAGAGATGAAGAGGCTCGAAGTGTCTGCCCTGTCCCTTCCCTGGGCCTTCCATTCATTTCTTTGTGCTAGTTTTACAGGGAATATCCCTGCACCTTTAACAGGTTTTTTGTCTAGCAAGCCATAGAAAAGGCAAAATGAGGTCCTATAAGAAAAGAGATCTGGCTGTAACACATACTTTGCTTCCCTCATCCTCTTCTCCAAGACTGGATCAAGAATTTCCTTGTGAATCCCAGGAGAATCTGCAAAGTAAGTTAAAGGAGCGGTTGTTTTCCAGACCACTCACCTTGGAACAGAAAAACAAGTGGTCTGCATCTTTTAGAGCAAAATGGAAGAATCCTGCAAACATTAATGTTTCCCTGGGGCTACACAGCCTCCAAGCAGGAATAACAATTGTGAATTTAGACAACTTAAAATGCCTTTATGCTGTTTCAGGGGCCTAAATCCCACCTGACTCTGTTGGGGTATGATTAGGACCCACTTGAGGAGAACTTCAAGGCACAGAGATAGTGAATTCTTACCAGAATTTATAATATCACAAGAATGAAATTGAAATTTCTCTCCCAGTGAAATGGTTTTTAGTGATCCTCTTATGTTGTTGGGAAGATCCTCTGGAAGTTTTCTGGAACCATCCTTTTGGGATGAGTCCTGCACATGCTATATCCCTCAGAGAAGTGATATGAGATGGGATAGCTCCGGTGCAGGTGCAGTAGGAGAGCTTTAGAAGTGTTAGAAAAATACATTCGGAAGTGTGAACTTTCTTCACTAGGAGAGTAAATCAGTCAGGATAACAAATCCTGGTACAATTAATTAATTAGTGCATTTTAATTGGGAAGGACTATGAAAAGTCTAGCTACTCATCCTAGAAGACAGGCTGAAGCCAACACTAAATTTACATTTTGGTAAGGACAAAATATATCCCAGAGGATGTGAACAGGAACAAAAGTCTCTTTCACATTTGCAGAAAAGTGTAGCTCTGTTGCTGTCCCACTGCTCTCAGGTATTCCCCAAAAGAGGAATTCTCAACAGGAAGCTCCAGTTGTTTGTGTTTGTCTCCAATATTGCTCTACCACAGTTTTTCATGGAGGAGGCTGGAAATGCATCATACTTTTGCAGAGGTTCTAATGAGCAGTTTTGACATAGTTCCCAAGGCAAAATGTAGCCACTGAATAAGCTGTGTTTATGGTAGAGATGGTTTTGTTCTAGGAATTCAGGCTTAAAACTCCAAAGAAATTTGGAGTTTTAAGCCTGCATTACCGAAACATTTCACTTTGTGGGGTTTTTTTGTCATGGAGAGTGGCATCTCAAACCGCACAGCCCAACTCCCAGGAAATTCACCCACGTCCCAGCCTTAAAATCCACGCTTGCCTTAGGTCCGCAGCTCATGAAAAAGTTGTCCTGGGAAAGATGTCTCCCTCCCCTCCTCCTCCCGCAGCCTGCAGCAGGACCCATTGTCTGCCGGCGGCAAGGCATAAAGGAGTTAACGAAGGAGCCGGCAAGGAGGTATGACGGGGTGATGTCAGAATATTTCCAGGGAAAGAATGTGCTGGGGGCGCTGGCCGGGCCGGGGCTGGGGCTGGCGGCCCCCGGCCCCACCCCGACATTCTTCTTGTCCGGTTCCCACAGGCGGAGAGTGGCACGGGGGGTCAGAGTGGACGAGCACAAAGAGGGACCCCCTGCTGCCGGGGCCATCGTGCTGGGCTGTCACTGCTACTAATTCATGACTTCACCTTTAATCTCACTGATCCATTATAGGTTAAAAAGAGACCCATTTTACAGCTGACAAGATTGAAGGGAGAGCAACCCAGGAACGGGGGGGCGGGGGGGTGGGCATGGGGTCGGAAAAAAAAAGAGGAGGGGAGAGAAATAACCCCCGCTAAAGTTTGTACAATTGGGACCATCTGCTAAAAATAGATTTTGTGGGGTTTGTTTGTCCTTTCCCTTCACTATGACAATATCTATTTTAAGAGGAAAGCTGGTAACTGCAGCTAAATCCAAATTTTAGCACACAGGGTCAGAGCAAAAAGGAATGGGGACGAGAGGGAAGACCCGGGGAAAAAAGATTAGGATTTTAGGGCTGGGGCTGCGCAGGGGAAAGGATGGGAAGCATTCAGATAGCTTAGTGCTGCTTTACAGCATGCTTGGTGAGGTCATCATGAGGAAATGACTAAGAAATTTATGAAATGCTGAAGTCAAAGGTAAGCTGATCAAATCAATATTGATTCAGCAGAGTAGTAACTATATGTGTGTGGCACTTGCAGCATGTTTATAATGACACAAGTGGTGAATTTTCATAAATAATTAGACCTACTGTGCTGTGAGCTGTAGATGAAGTCTCCAGAAGCAATTCCACTACTTTCATTAGTAACATAATCATGTTCAATTTGTCCTTTAATGAAGGTTTTTAATGCTGCTACTTCAAGCAGCTAAAGCACATATTTTCAGTGAACTTCAAGAAAGTAAGCAAATTGGAAATAAAAAAGTGGAGTCTCTGAAAAAAAAAAAAAAAAGCAGCAGAGGAATGGTGATTTGCCCATACCTGTGAAAAGAATTAATTTTTAGCATATAGCAAAAAATTCAACATTCTTGCATTTCTTGGTTTTTGTTCTATCATTTGTTCTATGTCAGTGAGGATACTGTAGGTAGCTGTGTGTAATGCTGGTTTGGGGGGTTAGGGCATTGCTCCTTTTTGCTTCCTCTAACTGATGCTCTTTGACAAAACCTTTTAATTCCCAAAGCATTTTTACCAAGTCCACCAAACTAGTCAATCACTCCTACTGTCCTGATTGTATCAGAGAGCATTGAAGCTCAAGAAGGAAATTGTTTGCTGAATTCTCCCTGCCTTTTGCCCTTGAACTGCTGGAGCTGCATCTCGTAGGATTTTGCAGTGTAAGTATGTAGTTTAATACTGCCAGAAGTGCAGAGCTTCTGCATCTGCTCTAACACCATGTTCCTTCCTTTTCCCACTCCCAGCAGAGGAACTCTGGGAGTTATTGGCATCATGGTTGCCCCACTGCCATGAAGTGAGGGTGGAGAGTGGGGAAGTTTATCATGAGGATGCAAAAGAAATTTGCAAAGATTTTTGGGTTTCTGATATTGGAGTCTGTGAATGAGATCAGCTGCTGGTGTCTGTTGTGGGAAGTTATAGGAGGGAATGGGGACCTTTAGCATAAGCCACTGTCAGCTGAAGTCAGTGATGAAAGTCCTGTTGAAAAGAGCCTCTGGATCAAACCAAAACCTGTTTTCCTGAGAGTGACATTGCCTGCAAATGGAGGCAGATTGAGGTCCGTAACTGGCCAGTGCTTTGGACACATTCTGCTTACTTTAGTCACACAAAATGACGTATTGATGCAAGTTTCCAGGATCCAAACAGGCAGCCCTTTCATAGGCAAAAGCCCTAATGAAGTCACTGGCAGGCAGCCTCACTGGCCTGAGGCCTGCAGGCTATTTCCCTAGTCAATACACTGGACCTAATCTTATACCCCTTGAGCATCAAACTCCCTGTGTATTTTCTGCAAGAGCTTTTTCTCTTTCTGCAAAAGTGCAAGATTTGTGTGCTGTAGAGTGTGGTGTCAGTGAGCAGCTGCTTCTCCTTCAGCATGAGTTGTTCAGCACACAGACCTCATTGGCTACTGGTTGGACAAAACCACGCTGCAAAGCTGAGGCAAGGAACAGGGGGCTGCCAAATACAAACCTCCTGTTTTAGTTTGGAAACAAAACAAAATTATCAAAGCAAAAGAAAATTTTAAATGGCTTCAGCAAGTATTAAGAAAATATATATTTTTGCCTGATAATCTGACTACTTCTAATTTTGTGGAACATGTTAACTCCTCTGGTTAAGTTGAATGCAATCAGTGGAGCTGATTAACAATGAGTTAAGAGTTACCTTGCAAAATGGATTTCATTAACTCTTTGTATGCTTAGTACTTCTGGTTTCTGATCAGTCAGCTGGAATTATTTTTCCCATTCCTAAGAGTGTAAGAAATATAGATTGGAATGGCAGCTACATATATTACCTTGGTTACATAGTGTCATAAAGCACTAAGTTAAAATTATAAAAATCATAAGGATGTTTCCATAAGGGTGCTTTGTTTTAGTCAAGGAACTTGTATTTGTTCTTTCTTTCTGGAATTTTTGATTTAAGTGCTTCCCACAAAGAAATGTTACAATGCAATGCCCAGATATACATATAAAAAGCATCTTTTGGAACTGAAAAATTACTATCTTCTTCACACTTCTGCCAGAAAATTATAGAATGAATAAAATCCTTCTCAGATTTTTTTTTCTAAGTTTTGCACATGTTTAACAATGCACCTGTAGGCAGATGCCCAGAGGAGCCAAGAAAGCAGCTTTTGTGTTTATTGGATGGATTAGGACTGAACTGCTGAACTGGATGGCAGCAGCTTGGCCTGGAAGTAAAGGAGGAGGGAATGAAGGTGATCCAGATGACCAGATTAATTGTGAGTCCTCCCTGTTACCACATCACTGACACTTGGTAGGATAAGTGCTTGCAGTCCATGCAAAACAACCCTGAAAAGCTCTGCCTCTAGCTGTGCTAGATCTGATCTAAGCCCACAGGCAGGATCTCAGCTCAAATATATCTGAAAATATGGGCCTTAAATATTTAGCTTTCTCTGGGAACTAACTTCTGACAACTTGCATCCATGTTGTCATCATGCTTGGCATGCTATAAATACATCCATGATCTTTGTTGCCAATCAACTAATACCAGGTCCTTATCACAACAAGCTCATACACCTCACAGTGTGCTCAAGGAGTTATCTTTCTATCTCCTTTTTAAAGATAAAACTAATCCATTGTAAGCCCCATAACAAGGAGCCACTCACAGGGTGAAAGTATAAGTGCAGTTTTTAAATGGTATTGTATTTGTCTCATGGTGCTTGCCATTAAAGACACAGGTATGAAAAGATGCTCTCTGTTTTTATGCAGCACTGCTGTGGAGATAGAATACAGTTTTCCTTGTGCTTGCCAAAGGAGTTGTGCATGGTTTAATTAAAATGTATTATTATCCTAAGGCTTTTTCTTTTTTATAGTAAAGTGAAGCACCCTACCGAAGGCACAGGACATTCATACACCCAAATCTGTGTCAGCATCCTGCTGGCAGTAAGAGCTTTTGCACAAACATCTGATTGCAGAGTTAGAATTCAACAAAGCAAGAAGGAACGGGCTGAAGAGCAACTACCTAAATACATACAGCAACACAGAGAGCGGGAAGCGGAACTGAGAGAACAATAAATGAAGAAACAATGAAAAGGTCAAGCACTTACTCAGGATTCATAAGTCAATTCATAAGTACAAATGTTGCAGTTCAAGCAGTGCAGGTGAAAAATGAAATTTTGTCTCTTCACAAATTTTTTTTTGTCTCCATATTTCTTTTTTCCAGCTCACGAACACCACTGAAGGAAATCTTGCTTATAGTGGAAAACCCCAAATATGAGGCACAAATAGTACATGGGGCCATCGAGACAGGACAAAACCCCATTTTTGTGACTGTCTTCATGAGAATGCACTGAATTCAAAGAGAGATACATTTAGTGCAAATGATGTTGAACATCTGATGCACAAACATGATCTTCCATCCTTCCTTTTCACATAGTGCTGGTTCAGTCAGAAATGGTGGATGGCAGAACCCTCACTTACTGTGCAAGACATGTGTGGTGATGATGATTCTCCAAGCTCCAGAGTTTTGAGAGCATCTGCAGCAGAGTGTTCCCTGACTGTGGGGGGCTCACAGGTGGCTTGTGTGTCCACACACACACTGAGGCTGGGTGGGAGCAGGGGCAGGCATGCCCACATGTAGGTGAAGAGTTGTTGAGGAAAATGGAAGAAGGAAATTGTCACATCAGGAATTGTGAAGTCTAATACTACTTGAGCTACTTCTACAGCATCAGACCAAGCTCTCTTGAAAAGGATAAAAGAAAGCCAACATAGTACATTGAAACTCCTGTATGTGGTATCTTCAAGGATTCCCTTCAGCAGTTGTGTACCACATCACTGCTCCTTCCTGAGGGGAATTTATGTCCTTTCCTCAAATATTCTTCAGTGCTGTTGACATTTCTGATCTTCTCCATCCCCTTCCTGCAGTGCATACGTTCCTGTGCTCTCTGGTGTTTTTCCTTTGGTACATATTTCCTTGGCATGTGGTCCTTTCCTCCTCTGGACCTCCTGCCTCATCACCTTCTCCCACTGGCAATTCTGGCCCCACTGGCTTTTTGTATAGTGCTTGTACAGTTCTTTCTTCATGCTCTAGAAAAAGCAAAGCAGGGGTGCAGTGTCAGACAACCCCTGATGAAAAAAGAAGGGATGGATTTTACAACTCCATGAATCTGCAAGTCCCTCACACTTGGAATCCTCTTAGCTCCTGCTGGCACTGGTTGCAGTAGGTGACTGAGCTATAGGAACTGGTTTACGCAGAGCTGACAAGACAGTAAATGGTGTACCACAGCTTTGAGAAAAAAGTGTGATTACACAGTACCCTAATTTCTATTTAAATATAATCCCGAATTGCTCCTGCATTTCTCTGACAACATGGAGAGATTAAAAAAAATAATAATTTGATTTATTTAAAAAAAGAAAACAAAATCCAAGTGAAAGCAAACAAACTTTCAAATTATTCCCCTTACTAACTGCATTGCAAGTAATGCGGTTACATCAGGGCTTCCTTTGGGTCAATATTTTCTTTTGCCTGAGGGCCAAATAGGTACTTAAGCATCACCTAATAACCAAAGACCAAATACAAGCACCAAGCTGACATGTCATCCATGTCCCACCCCCTCCAGATTGTTTCTGTCTGTCTCATGCTCTTCAAATGGCAATGCAAAGCCCATATGCTGTGGTGTCAGGGAAAAATTCCCAACACAGCATCTGGCTGCGTGGCAGATCCCCAGGCAGTTGGTGTATCAGCTTTGGAGCTGCCTCTGCTTTTGTCATGTACCAGGGATTGGAGATGGGACTGCCTTGTCACCCCACAAACCCCTTTGGATTCCAAGGAATCACTAGGTTTGTGCTTGTCAATAAGCTTCTGCTTAAACCTCTCATGAGATCTCTATACAGGCCTCCTTTTATGGCACAATAATGAGAATTTCTTAACGCCAATGTGAGTGTGTTCAGCAGAAATATGTGGGTTTAGTTTAAAGTGGACCTCGGCCTGGTACATACAGGTCACTGTGTACTTGGATTTCTTTCTCAGAAAACTCTTGAATGCTCTTTGAAAAGGTTTTTTTTTTTTTTTTCCCTTTGCTCACCAGTGTAGAAGCCACTTCTTGATGAATAGGATCCATAATGCCTGGAGATATTTGAGATCAAGCATATGGTCCATTGAATATGCATGGAAGCAGAGTGGGAGGGAATTGGTGTGCAGCACTGGGGAAAGTGTGTCTGAAAGTTAAGCAGCACAGAGTTTGGGGCAGCCTTTCTGCATATTTGGGGAGCCATCACTTTCTGTTTCCTCTGATATACTGGTTACTTGCTAGCAATTTGTGGTCAAAAACATAGCTGGGGGGGGGGTTGAGCACTCAAAGATTTGGTTGTGGCTTGTGTTAGACAGAAAAATACCATTTCACTTGTGGTTTCCTGCAAAATGCTTACTTTTACAACCAAACCATTAAACAATAAAAACTCAAGTTATTCAGAAGTCCATAAAGATAAGAAACTTATTTAACTGACAAATGACCAATTCTTTGCTAGGAGAGAGTCTCAAATGCCTCTTCTTCACATTTAAATGAAAAGAGTGCTTGGAGATTACACATTCTGGTAAGTTTTCCTTACCAGTGGAGAGAGAGAAAAGGAGACAGGACTGAATAGGAGCGATTGGGCATGAAGTAGTAACTATGAGGTCCTGGAGGCAGGAGAACAAGAGAGGGAAGGAAAAAAAAAGACAAGAGAACCCAGAAGAAAGGCAAGGGGGAGGAGGGGTGGAGGAAAAGATATGTAGCAGTTATTTAAGCGATGCCAGGGAAAACCGGGATGTTTGTGTGTTTGAGAAGAAAGACAATTTTAAAGTACAGAATTTGAGCCAGGAACTATGAAGATTTACTGGAAATAACCCTGGTTAAAATGTTGCATCTCTGAGATTTGAATGAGTTTTGGGAGGGGAAGGGGGGTTGGATTTTTTTGCATCACTGCCACAGCATTATTTTGCGTGTCAAAATGTGGATTAATCTCTAAATCACCAATATGTTAAGATTCATTTACTTCATGGGCCAGAATAATGTATCACACTGCATTTATTTCTTATGGCTGCTGCAAGTCCTACAGAAATGAAGAATTAAAATACTTTTTAAAGTAACCTTCTCCCTCATATACAGGATGTGACAGTGGGGCAATCACAGTGACATGCACCATTGTCAATATTCCTACCAAAGGAAACATTCATTTTCTAATCTTACTAGTAAGAGTGGATATGGGAGAGAAGAAAGATGCTTCATTACTGCGTGTAATAGCCCTGAATAAATTGCACAAAATTGACCTCTTGCACATCTGAATTCAGTCCTGCAGATGTACCATTTTGTGCAGGGCAGTGTGTCTGTGTGTGTGTGTCTGTGAAAAACGCCTGTGTGGGGCCATGTTTTAAAACAACCTCTATGTCAGAACCAGCACCATTCTGAAACACAACTCTAAACCTTTCTGCTGTCTGTCTGGTGCAGGACTGACCCTTCAGCATTCATCCATCTCTTAAATCTGATTTAAAATCACAAAGGTGGCGGGAGGAGAAACACTAGGTACATATACTCTTATTTTTGTCTAGTCAAGTAGGCATTTTCAAGGGTGTCTTCTCAAGAACAGTTCTTCCTATCTATGGGTCGTGTGTGAATATTGAGGATGACAGCTTAAAGTAAGACCAGTCAATCTATTAGAGCCTGTCCTGTGCAACTGTGTCCTTGGGAGTGCTCATGCATGTGTGATATACTTACATAATATAGATTCATTTGTTTTTAGATGAGTTTGCTTTACACACACACATATATATATATATCTGAGGAAAGCCATTCAAATGTTTAAACACCTTCTACAGTAACATGAACACACTCAGGTAGATATTTGTAAGGTACTTAAGCTAGAGTGTTTTAAAAATAAGCAAAAAGAGAATAAAATGGTGAGTCTTTTAAGGCATCTTCATAGCAGACTGGAGAACAAGCCTCCTGGCTGAGCTGCTCACGAGCAGTGATTTCCTCCCAGGAAATTCCATAGTGCTACAAAGCCAAATGCATTCAACCCTTGGCCCATCTGAGTGTGCTGGAAGGAAATCCAGCCTTTAGCTGGATTTCTTCTTTACAGATCTCTTAAATGACTCCAAATGCTGTGGTGCCTGTGGTGGTGGGGAGCCTGGGGGCAGGACTCTACTGTAAAAGCCATGAGTCACACATAATGTGCCACTTTCTGCAACAGTCCCTTTCAGCACTTTCAGCATCAATCCCTCTAGAGACTTTTCAAAGTTAATGAACATCTCTGGGTGCAGTGGTCTCATGCCTTAAGTTTGAAGGTTAGCAATGAAGGTTTACCATTCATTAGAAAACTTTATTTCAAGGGAAAATTGTGTAGATGCAGGGTACTTGTCCTCAGAAAATTCAAAATGATGCATTTTGGATCTGTTTATGTTCAAACCCATTTGCTACAGTTCTGTGCCCAAGAAAATTTTGTCCAAGTAAACTATAACTGTCAGAATCTGGTTATATTCAGAATGTTTTCTGGGTTCTTAATCACTGTGGATCCTATTTCACAAAGATCTGAAATATGTGCAGGAGTCCAAGAGGCTTCCATGTAATTTAAGCTGCTGTAATGTAGGCTTGGCCTCCAGCAGTTGCTGAATAAGCACAGGAGGGCACACACATGCTTGGATCCAAGAAAGTGCTTGGGTGCTGCACCAACTCATGGCCTCCCTCTAAAACCTGACTTTCCATCACTAAGGGAGATGCTGCTAAAGGTCTGGTTTCCTCCAGGCACACAGTCCAGGAACAGCATGCCAGGCAGCCCCCCACTTTCAGGGAGTCTGTGCTGAAGAAGGCAGCTCTGTGCAAATATTGCTCTGGAGTCACAGGAGTTACAGCATGCGTGATCACCAAACTCATGCAAAACCCAGCACTTTTTTCTTAAGAGATAGGGGGAAATGTCTACTCTTGCACTCTTTGCAGATAAAAAGATAGCATTTTCTGCTCAGTAACTAGAGCCTTAATTAATTGCCTTAATTAAACTAAAGAAGACTAAGAAAAGTAGATGTACCTACAAAAAACCTGTCCCACATTCTAATGATGTCCTTGTATTGTACACAAACAACTGATTCTTGTATGCTTGCTTTTCTCTTCATTGATCATTTTCTATCTGAGCTTTTACTTCTACTTCCCCTGTTTAACAAACAGTCACTGTGAGAATGATGTACACATTACAACCCCTTGTTTTGCTGCTGTAAGTCCTGACACATGGCACCAGCAACATGTGGACTCAGGGAATTATGCAGGCCTGTACAGAGACATTGAAGATGCACCAAGGTAAGGATGGCAAAACCAAGAGGTCTTATCACCTTTGAGACAAAGTGAAATGCTTGCCCAAATCTAACTGAAACACATGTCTTGATTTGTGTTCAAAAAAATTTACATGTACAGTGTGTTAGATGTCAAATACATATTAAAAACAGAAGAACTACAAACCCAGTTACTAGACTAAAACTGACTTCTGCTGGCAATGTGTGATATAATTTATGAGTTTAGCTATGTTGAAAAGTGTGCCTCTGATTTTCCCTCCTTGGGTCTTTGAGTCCTTCCTAAAAATTTAATCAAAGCTAAACAACTTCATAAACAATGTTTTCTTTCCTATTTGGATATCACAGATGTACAAGGGACAAGCTATTGTCCTACTCAGATCCTGTGGAACAGTCATGTGTCGGACACTGGGCAAATAAATTGGAATGTTTGGAAGCCTGCTCCCTGCTGCTGGTGGTCAGCAGCTGTTCTGTGGCACTGGCTGTAGCCAAAGGCTGAGGAAGGCACTTTGAGACTCTGTTTCTGAATTGGTCCCTTCTCTCCTTTGTCCTCCCCAAGGTCTCACAGCTCTCTTTGTACCTGCTGTGAAGAGGAAGGGGGCTCAGTGGAGCTGGTATTCCTGTCATCCAGTGTCCCTAACTACCCAAATTCCTGCCCTTGCTGATACCTGCTGCTCACTTCCCCAGTAAAGCAGGGCAACTTTTATTTCCTTTGCAAATGAGGCATTCATAAGAACAGTAACCAGGGCAGGAATTTTCCAGCAAAGAATAATAGGCATTTCCTATGTGAACACAGGTATATAACAGCACAGCCTGGGCTTCTGTTGTGTGAGGTAATTTATATCAGTGATTGTAGAACTGGGGCCAAAATCTCTCAGCACTGGTGCTGTATTTCCACTCATTTTGTACTAGGGTCTTCCTGTGAATCCCCTGTGGGAGCAGTTCAGTGGTACTTAAAGAGATGGTATTTCTGTAATTATCTAATTATTGCTCTAAGGTTCTTTCTTGTGCTTGTTAAACCTTCATACCAGTGAAAGTGTAACCCCACACTACTGAATTTGGATAAAATGTGATTGAGAATCAACATTAATTCCCCTGTAGTCTTTGGAGTAGGTACTGTTGGCTTACTTTTATTATTTCCGATTTGAAAACACAGAATTCAGACTGAATCACTCTGAATAGTTTCAAAGGTAGTGGAGTGTGCAAATGGGGCTATAATTCTCCATTAGATTCTTTATATTAACTTAAAAATTAATGGGAAATTTATTTCTTTAATGAATATTATAATCTTTTTTTTTTTTTGCAGTAAGGAATCAACAGTGAATTAGTTCATATTTATACTCAACAACCTTCCAGTTACTTACCTCTTAATTAATATTGTTTTATGCTCTTTATTAATTCCTTTATGAGTTCCTTCCCCCTAGGACACAGGAGTCTAACACCAAAAAAAGAAAAAAAAGAAAAATTAAGGAAAAATTAAGGGTGTCTTGGGTTACTTCCTTCTGTTTCCTACTTTTCAATTCACATTTCACAATCAGCCTTAAATATTACACCTTCATTTGAATTTTCAGCTGCTGAATCATGATCAGCTGAAGATCCAGTAGCCCTGCACTACTGGATATAACTCAAAGGGTTATGCTGTTTTTACTGCTTGGCACATACTCAGGAATGGCAACTTAGCTTAGCAGTTGGAGCATATGGCAGGGGGAGATAGGCCAGCATCTTGGATGAAGATGCATATATTTTGTACTCTCATGGTATGATGCATTCTTGTGCTTTGCAGATGGCACCTCAAAATTGTGGCTCTGAAAACGAATTTTGCCCAGCCATGCAGGTCTGCTGACACAAGCACAAGGATCATCTGTTTCTGCAGACACTACTGCACACTGCAGATATCCTAGGCAGGAATTTTTCTGAGAAGAACACCTGCATCTCAGTTGCTGTGGTAAGCAGGGAAAAAAAACTCAGGAACCTCTGACCAGCCTTTGTATCTAGAGAGAACAATTCAGGCAGACACGACTGCTACCCTCATGTAACACTTGGTCGCCGTTTCTCCTGAAAGTTTATTACGTCCTGGTAGTCAGGGCAAGAGTGGTGGCAATACATTGATCTTATGGCAGCTGGAAAGAGGGATTTATTCTAATTGACAGACATCTAACCTTGCCTTTGATTTGCCAGCAGCTTCCCTGCACACAGACCAGCCATCAGACCTCAGAGAAACTGCTTTTGCACCACATAGCAGGGATTGTAGCACTAATAGTGCCTCTCTCAAAACTTGTTTGTGTTTTATGCCTGCCTCTCTGCCTCCACAAAACCAGCAAAACAAAAACCAAAACCAGCCTCTTGTTATGTGTGCAAGTGGATCAAGGGCTCGCTAGACAGGTTTCAGGCAGCAGATTCTGTGCAGCTAACAGAACTGCAGATTAAGGTATGAGCACTTTCTGTTCTCTGCCATAATTTGCATTACTTAAAATCATTCTGGGAACAGTTTTTAAATGCACTAGGCTGGAGTGCACTTTTTCTCAGAACAGTACTGCTTCCTCTCCAATCTCATTATTTGTGGTACTGTGTCAGTGATCCGATCAGGGAGATCATTTAAGAGTACATCAAGCAGATGTATTTTTAAGGATAATTTTCCTGCATGTGCAGTGGGCTTCACATGAGCTACTGTCAGGTCTTCTTAGCTTTCTTTTTTTTTTCCCAAATTTCTGTGCTCTCTGTCGGACAGACAGCCTCAGTACTAGTCTGTGCTTTTTGCTAGATATTCTCCTGAAACAGTAAACAGTTTGGTAGCAAATAAAGCCATGGGTGGTGGACACAAACAGTTAAATTCTATTGTCTACCTGCAACAGGAGAGCTAAAGGAGAAGGAGAAATTGGAATTAAAAACAGATCTGTCAAGCAATGAATGGGATAGTGTCTGGAGTAATGTGAAATTACTGCCAGCTTACAGTGTACCAAGGGGCTTTTTTTTTTTCCAGATGATTCCAAAGAGCTGTTATTTACAGTACCCCTGAGCAATTGTTTCCACATTGAGCTAAGACAAGGGAGCTGTTGCTGGCACTACCAATAATATATGTCTGCCTCCTACCAGCAGGCTGGAAAGCTCAAACATCTGCAGGGTAAGGGATGGATTCTGGGGAGGAACCTCCTCTCGTCAGACAACTTCTGTGGACACAAAAGATGCACACATTTTTGACAGCATGAAAGTAGATAAGAGCATTTGCTGCCTGCAAATGAAATGCTAAAACAGCAGAGAGGTGCCATAATACCTTCCTGCATTCAAATGTTGTGTAAATTATCAAGAGATTTCAGAAGGTACCTTATTACCCTCAGCGAAAGGAACCAATGTGCTACAATCATAGCATAGATTTAAGGCAGATTTGAAGACTTAGAATAGAAAAATATCTGCCCTCTAAATTTATGGTGCTCTGTCTCCCTTATTTTTCCCATTTTTAGATTTCAGTTGATTACCTGGGGTGCCTCATTTAGGCTTTCTGACTACTATTGCATCCAAAATCTTCAGTGATTCAGACAGCTACTGAGAAGCCCTGGTCCTTTGTACAGTCACTGGAGAGAAGCAATTTCCATGCCTAAGTGCAGATCTGACTAGGACCCATCATTGTATTGTCTGTTTTATCTCCACAAGCAGGAAGAACAAATAATTCTGAAGCACTGAGAAAAATCTTTTCTACCTTCCAGGGTCTCATCTGTCATGCTTTCCCTGGGAAGAAGACAAGAAGAGGACCACATATTTAATTTTTTCTATGGGTTTTGTTTGCTTCAAAGATTGAACTGAGTTTTCTTTTTCTTTCTTCTTGTGTCTGAGGGGCCCGAGAACATGAGTAGCTCTTCTCTTGAGCCCATTTCAAAAGTATGTTAAGTGCAGAAGCATTGTTGCATCATTTGTTCATAGTGTTCTTCACAAGTGTATAGAAATTAAAATTCAGTTATAAAAGGGTGCACAGCACCAGTATAATAAAAATCTTTTTAATTGAGTTATTTAAGAGAAGATGTTTGCTTACTCCTTATCTCAGTGACTAATCTATTTACATCCAGACACTTTTCCACAGTGCATTTTTGGGAAAAAAAAAAAAAAAAAAAAAGGCACATGAGAAGATTTTGAAATCTTCAGAAACAGAAAAAGTCTTGAAAGTCTTGGGTAGTTTTTTCTCAAAAGGAATGGAAAAAAACATGTAAAGGCTTTGAACTTTGCCATAGTGATCTCTATTTTCACTGTAACTAAGTGAAACTTTGGACATGGAGATTCTGAGGGGGTTGTTTAATGATAAATGGAAAGCTTCTTAAAACTTTAAGGAAAAAAATAGCGTGAATGAAAAGTGAAACCCAGTTTGGGATTTCCTTTATCAGTTTGACTATTTAAAGTGGAAACCCCAGAGGTGAAAATAAAAGAAACAGTGGAGGACATGAAGAAATCAAAACAAAAAAATTATGTAAGCAGATGACTAATAAGAAAGCAGCTGTTACCCTACTGAGAAATCTGAGGCTGTTTTATAACATTTGCCATGGCTTTGTCACAGCACATAAGATCTGTCATATACATGTTGTGTACCTTATTTGAATGGTCCCTTAAAATAATTTGTGCTGTTTCATGATGTAAAACAGGAAAAAGGCAACAAGAATGGAATGAGATGTCAGCATAGCACTGAAAATAAGTTTTCAGCATATTATAGGAGGAGAAGCCATGGCACCTGAAGTTGAATATCCGTGAGACAGAGCAAATTTGTTTTGAAACAAATATCAACAACAAAATACTTATTAGGCTGTCTGAGCCCTGAAATAGTCAAATAGTTCCAGCGTTGACACAGTGAGGTTATTTTACCAAGCTGGTAGACTGGAATGACTATCAAATGTGTTCAAGAAAATAAAATCCTGTAGTCAAGTCAATCCCATCCAGAACCTGATTAGCTTTTAGAGCTCAAGCTTGATTACCTGATTTCATTAGTAAAAAACACCACAAGACTACCAGACACTTAGAACCATCAAATGATTTTTTTCCTTGTGATCTCAGAGTGGATGTCACGTGAGAAGGCAACAAAAGACTGACACAGACATTGATTCTTCTTCAGGAGATTTGCACAGGGCTTTTTAACTGTCTTTTGGCTGTGAAGAAGTTGTCAGATGCACTTTTTTCCTTGAGCTTCTATCTGTAAGAACATGTGAAAAATTGAGGTATACTGAGGGAAATGGTTTTAACACTCTAGACAAACACAAGAGAAGAGCTTGTGTACATGGAACTGCTGATGGTGCGGCACATTTAGACACAAGCTGCTTACAGATGTTCCTGTAAGCATCTCTTTTTCTTCTGAAAAGAGAAAGACATGCTGTAGTCTAGTGTGAAAAGTCTGTGTTGTATCCATTTTTCTTATTTCCCTGGGCAGGAATTATGTTTTTTCTGAGAATGTTACCTGGTAAATAGATAATGCCTTCTTACTGCTGCTAGTTGTCTCATTGAATGTTCAGCTGGCAGACTACATGGATATATAGACGAGGAGATATTAAAAATTATATATAGCAAGATACTAAACAGCAGTCTGGACATGGCCCTGCTTTAGGTGTCCATGCTTGAACAGGAGGTTGGACAAAATAATCCCTGGAGGTCCATTCCGACCTGTGATTCCATGGTAAGATCACAAAAGCTGATCATTGTCTTAGCTCAGAAAACAACAGCTCATGTCACACTCTTATGATGAAAATAGTAACCATGTGAGCCTTAATTTTAGTGTCAATCCTCCCTTTTAATATAGAGATGTCAACCTTCTTGCAGACAGCTACTTGGTGGTGGTTGTGGGCTTGACTGGTGTCAGCAGGTATAATCTGGGCTGATACTACATCCCAGTGAGACCTAATGAGCCCATTTCTCATTTATGCCCCACACATCTGGCATGGCTTCACAGAACTTTGTGGAAACATCCTATTTATGGTGTGGGTAGATGTCTCTGCATCATGTGTAAGCTTTTGGGAGGGTAAGCAGTCATCCCTCCTGCCAAGCACCAGACCTGACAGTTTGTGTGGCAGCTGTAGAACCACTGCCCTGGGAAGACCAGTCTGTCTTTGAAGAACCTTGTGCTGCTGTCATTGAGAGACTGGAGCTCTGCCAGCACCCACATTGCTATGAGGGCTGGTGGGTACATAAGATCCTTGAGCCTCTCCTTCCCACAGCCCTCCCACACAGGTCTTTGCAGAGCTGAGCCTCAGCTTTCAAACCAGTGCAATTTTAAAAAATACTCCTTGTATAGCCATTTTAGTGCCTGATATTGTCAGTTATTAATCATAAAAATCCTTTGATGGAGCCCTGCAGAAGGAACTGGAACTGAACCCAATCAGATACCATATTTTAATTATATTGCCTGAGCAAGGCAGTTTTGCTCATGGTGATTTTCCATACAGCATTTGCAAGGTTGGAATTGCCACAGCTCAGAGTGCAAACAATTAACATACTATTTAAAACTTAATATTTGAAAGGTATATTTCATTGAGGTTTCATGTTGCAAAGAAAAGATGGTCATAGATTTCACAAACATTCCTGCAAATAGTTCTTCCCATTTTTCTGATACCAATGATGCTGGTAAAAAAATAGGAGCATTTCTGGTTGTCACTGGGAAGAAAGAGTAGAAAAATTAGATTTTTTTTTTTAAAGTGTTCTTTTTTAACATACTTCTATTTTTGTGGGACAAATTAAATATAGTTGGGGCTCAGAACATGAAGGTGTTTTGATAGGTGAATGTTGGCTCTATACTCAGAAATTATCAGCTTCTTCCAGGTAAATTCTTCTTGAGGACATTTACCTCCCTGGGACTTCAGCAAATTGCATTAACTAATGAATGTTGAATGTGCCTAAACTTTGTCAGTTAACAGAAAGTGGAGAACACAATTCTGCCTTCTTCTCCTGGCTCCTATATCGTCCTTACCTTTGGAATCCTTTACTTCAGAAATGCATGGATGTCTGTGCAGGGGGTGATTACTGCTGAGTGGTTGTACTGTGTTTCAGTGTGGCATTCTCGATGGTTTGTGTTTTGGGGGGTTTTACATGGAGGATGAGCTTTGTTTCAGCATGGCCCCAGGAAGCCATTGCTTTTAGGGTGCTGCTGCCTACTGCTGTTGCAAAGAATGCAAGAGGAGGATGCAGCGGTGATGGCTTTTATTAATAACGATAACTGCTTTTTAGTTATATTTCCGAAATCTACCTTGCATACTATTTAGTGTAGTGGTTCTGATACACATTCCAACTCCCACATGGAAGCAGCTACTCTCAGAACAGTTGCAGTGAGCTGCCTACACCTAAAATAATCCAGCTGATCTTGTGTTTTCCTGCAGGATGCTTTTAGTAGGCACGAAAAAAACGTGGTACAAACTTGTCATGGGCTTTCTGAGAAAACTTCTGTGTCCAAATTCCTCAGCCTGATTTCCTGTCTTACATGTAGTTTTACCATAATTCTTTGACCAGTGGACAAGGAGCAGCCTTTCACAGACTATCAGGACATCAAGTAATTTCTTAGTAACTAGCAATTCACTTCCAGAGCTAGAGGTGGTCTAAACTGAGCTCCAAAGTGACCATTAACTTTTTCTCTTTCAAGTAGAGCCAGTGATTATTTTTCCCTCTGGGTGCACACTTGCATATCTTTACAAACAGGGCACTGTTAGATTTCTACCCTGCCATAAACCCTGACTGTAATACCTCATCCACTACTGACCTGAAGTGAACTCCGAGGAGAGGGAACAGTAATAAAGCGAAACCCAGCAAACAGTGTGAAGCTTTTGTAAGATCTTATATAACTGGATTGGCTATATTGGGAACTTGCCTTTGGTTTTAATTATAGATTTAAGGGTGCACTTATCGGGCTCTGTGCCATCTCTTTGCTCCCTCCCTTCACTCTTGATTTGCTTTATATAATGAGCAGCCACTACAAAAAGGATGTTTTTCCCCCCTTCCTTTCAGGAAGAGGACAGGCCGACAAAAGTTCACTGGGGGTTGGGGAGGTCTAATGTGTTAATTGTCTCATGTGTCACTCTGGTCTCAGGCTTCAGCCTGGTCCCTCCAGAACGTTTCAAAGATCATCTGTCAGAGCCCAGCAAAAATGTGTGGTGTCCAAAAACTGGCCAATGTTTCTTCCCAAAAGCTGGGGTTGAGTGACAAGTACCTCTTTGAACTTGCAGAAAAGTGTCAAGAGAATGACAATCCCCAAATCTACCCAGATCTATCACTTACTCACATCTGTTCACCAGCATACACAAAAATTACTTCCACGGAAGCAGAGCCAGAGCAGATGCAAAGCAGCAAGGTCTTTTGAGGGCATCATAGAGCACTAATGAAACCTGACTTGAGATTTGAGGAAACAGGACTTGGATGCATAAAAAAATTTAAAAGATAACTGAGTGAATTTATGCTGCCTGAGCATCACTTCTCGACTTAATCTTTAACTCAATTTGTATTCATTTTCCTGGTGACTTTTACCTCTCAGAGCATCTGCTCTACCAATTGTTATATGTGCACAGGGAGAGGGGCTTGTAAAGCAATAGAGAAGCTGTCCTGCAGAATTACTCTGGCTGTGCCTTAAAGGGTAGACACCTGCTGCCTCCTTTGAGGGGTCCCAAGCTCAGAAATCAGGTTTCTGAATCTGTTATTCATATCAGAATCTAGTCCCCTGAAGGGCTATCTGGAGTTAACTGCCCTGCCACAGTCAAGAAGGTGATGATAGAGCTAGTGGCTATCCCCCTGCTCTAGCTTAGATGTCTTCAGCTTTTTGTTTCAATCTTGTGAATGGATAGGCATTAATAAAATCAATAGAAAGGTGTTACTATGTAAGCTGAATTCCTCTAAGTCAGTGAAATTAACAGTATTAATCTCCACTATCTGTAGTTAGGAGAGGGGTTCTGTGATGTAAGGGTAACGAAAGGAGGGGAGAGAGCAGGATACCTGAGCATCTCAACACAAAGGCAGGCCAGATGCACTATGGCTGTCCCACAGCCTAGAGCTAAAAAACTCTGCTTGCCTTCCTATTGCTTTAAAATCTAGGTATAACATAGCAGGGGAATTAAGAGTTCACTGTGTTAACAGAGGTTTTTTATGCTAGAATCTTTGTAACAGTCCCTCTCTTAAATTATGAATGCAGTGGCATAGCTCCTGGTTATCCTTTCACTGATACCAAGTTAGAAATATTGCTAAGAAGGACAGCAAAACTTTGGAAAATGGTGTACCTGACTCTCCTTAACAGCAGCCTACTTCCTACCAGCCCTGTGACTACTGAAGAATTTGTCATTCCAGAAAATTGTACATCGTTTTGACATGTGAAATCACAAAAAAAGACTGCTCCTAATGAAGCTGAAGCTGAACAGACAGAAAGTTTAAATGCTAAGGCCTTACAGAAGACACTGCAAAACACAGTTTGGGCTTCTAGGTTGCTATAGGTGTACATGCTCTATAGCAGAAGTGGGAGTGTTCATCCTTGCTCCCAACTCTCAACTGGTATCACTGCATCCAGTTTTGCTTTCTTTTTTTATGCTTTTTTCTAGGATGTGACTCAGTGCTTTTCAGAAAGCAGAGCCTTTGTCTCCATCATTTTCCCTGCCAATCCGTTACATCACCTGCTTGATCCAGAGTTGGGAGTGACTCATTTTTCTCATCCAAGCACATGTGCACACAATGAGCTGTCTCTCATCTAATGGCCCTTCACAGAAACTTATATGTAGGGTCATGATTGTGTTTTGTTGCAGATGCCCAGTGCCCATCTGTAGAGGACAGTCTCTGTCTGTCTCAAGATTTATATTCTGAATGCTTTAAAGGCTTTGCAAGTGAAAGCAAATGATTTATTTTTTTTCCCTTCCTCCCTCACTAGCTAATTTTGTATCTATTATTTACTGTGGGAAAGCTATAACAAGCAATCTCTACATTTTGTTCTGAGGCTGATTTCCATCCTAAACTATTTACTGAAGCGAGCTTGAAACTGGAAAAGTTTCTGGAAAAGTTTCACACCACTCACTCACTCACCACCTTACCTTTGTTCTTGGCCCCATATGTGAAGATAGTTTTAATGGAAACCCCTAAACTGCTTAGTCTTCTGACAGACTAAGCAACTAAAATTTATATATGAATGACCGAAATCAAGACATGTACAATGCAGACAAGTGAACTAGTCCACCTCCTCTTTTGCCCTGTTAGAGTCAATGGAAAGATGTAAGCTCCTCCCAGCAGTAATTTGGCTCAACCTGAATTAGACAGCTACCATAGGTCACATGGATTACAACAAAGAAAAGGCAAAGCAAAACAGCTTTGGTGCAGATGTCTACATTTTGTTGGTGTCTATTGTTAGGGTGCCTTACATAAATTAAAGTTAGTAAATTCATTGTTGAATAGAGCAGAGATTCAGGAATTTCCAAAGAGGCAGACCTCGACATTATCACAAAATGATACCATTTTAATTTTAGATTTTGATTCTTCTGCTGAGAGTTCATTTATTCTCAGCATTAGGCACAGGCATCTCCTGTATGTACTTTGACAGTAACACCGCCAAGAAAAGATGCAAATTGTTAGGATAGAATAATGAAATTTCTTAGGTTGAAAAGGACTTTTAAGATCATCAGATCCAACTGTTAATCTAGTGCTGACAAGTGCACCACTAAACCATGCCCCTAAGCACCCTGTCCATGTCTTAAATAACTCTAGGGATTGTGGCTCCCCCACTTCCCTGGACCTGTTCCAGTGCTTTACAATCCTGAGGACTTTTTCCTTAATATCCAATCTAAACCACCCTTGGCACACCTTGAAGCCATTTCCTCTTGTCCTATTGCTTGTTACTTGGGAACAGACACCAGCCTTCATCTCAATACAACCTCCTTTCAGGTAGTTGTAGAGAGGGATAGGGTCCCCACTCAGCTTTTTCTCCAGGCTAAACATCCTCAGCTTCCTCAGCTGCTCCTCATCAGCCTGGTGCTCTGGACCTTTCACCAGCTCCATTTCCCTTCTCAGGATACAATCCAGCACCTCAGTGTCTTTCTTGTAGAGGGGGCCCAGAGCTGAACGCAGGATTTGAGGTGTGGTCTGACCAGTGCTGAGTGCAGGGAGATGATCACTGCCCTGGTCCTGCTGGACACACTGTTCCCCTGGTTACCCTGGACATGCTGTGTGATGGCAGTCAGGATGATCTGCTCCATGTCCCCCAGAGGCACGGAGGGTGGGCTGAGAGTTGTTGTTCCCAGAATGCTCCATCTGGCTCTTCTTGTAGATGGGCATCACATTGGTCAATCTGGTCAACCAGGACCTCCCCACTTAGAACTGCCAGAACTGCAGGTAAACATTGAAAAGGGGCCAGGCGAGCTCTTTCACCATCCCCCTCCATAGCTTTGGGTAGATCTCATCCAACCCCATCGACTGCTCCAACAGCTTCTCAGGGCACAATAAAGACAGATAACTACACTCAACAATCTTCCAGATTGCCCTGAAAGAACTGCATCAGTAGGATTCAGATCCAGCAAAGAGACTGACCATGTCTCCAGGCACCTATTCTCATATCCTGGCTGGATGAGAGATAGCAATGGAAGAACAGGAAAGATAAGGGCAACAGCATCATTCATGGACTCACCAGGAAACTGGATGGACTAGTGAGATGGCTTTGAACCTTCCTGTCAGGAAACATTTCCACGTTGTCCTATCTCACAATCTCACACATCTTCTCTGCTCCTCCTTTGCACCAGTGTGAACTCATAATGTCTGTGATACTGTACTGTGCTCAGGCCCAGTGGAGGGGACCCGACTTCTGGATCATGAAATGTCATCAGCAAAGAAAGGAAGATTCAATATTCAGGGTCCCAGAAAACTGATAGAAGGTGCCAAGGTTTTATAGAAAATTGTAGTGATATCTCAGAGAGCCGTCTGGAAGGGTATCTGCTTCCCTCTTCTGTCTCCCAACAACCTGAGGAGAGTGAGCTGAGAGCCTCTACATAGAAACAAACCTTGACAGTTTATCAGACGTGGGTTGAATTTTGATGATGCTCTCAGCAAGGCTGAGGCAAATTTCTCATTACTTTTCATGTAGAAGAACCCACTTTGTTTGTCTTTGTGCTCTAAGAACCTTGGAAAATGATAGCCTTGGAAGTGCCCATTTCCCAAGAGATGCAAAAAAATTCTGATGCCTCTTGAAGCTCCCTTGTGTGAGCCATTGGCCATGTGCTTTTGTACTGTTTTAGGAACAGGCCAGAAAGCAAATGGCTTGGTGAAAGTCCTGACACGGAGATAGTGCTTTCAAGGCCTCCCTCTCCCTGTGCAAGGACAGCCAGAGATAGAGAGTACTTCTCATTTCCTTGCTGCCCTTTGTGCAAGGCAGGTCACAGACTGCTTGTTTACTCAACAATTCAATATATTCTCCAGGCAATATTTTTTCCTTCTGCTGAGAAGATTGTCTTTCCTTTAATCCATTTATTCCTGATCTGCTTTTCCTGTAGTCCTCATGCTCACTGAACACTGTAGCAAATCTGCTCTTACTTGTTGTTAAAACAATGGAATTTTTTCACAAGACAAACCAAAAATGGGTGGCTAAAACTTACACAGTTCTTGTTTTATGCCTTTTTCTCAGGAAGCATGGAATATTTTAGAAATTCTTCTATCTGATTAAGAGTAAGCCTTAAAGACAGTGCATAAGAGCACTTGTTCTACCAGCAAAAGCTTGTTTTCATGGGGGTAGCAGGGAAGAGGCACCTGGACTCTCTCAGGAGAGCTTTGGAGGAAAGAAGGTAGACATAATTGTAATGAGCCAATATGGCCTTTGTTCATCTATTGTCATGTTTTTCTGCTTCGGGTTTCATTCCTTTTGTGATACATAAAATATTACTTGAATTTTGATTGTATCTCAATTCCATGCAGATATTTTCAATTATAAAATAGGGTAATGTAAACTTCCATGAATAAATCTAGTGAGTACTACTATAAGATTGTTTTCCCTTGCCTTTTCAAGCAGCAGTCTGAAATTCTTTGAAGAGACAAGATAACAACCGACATGGAATGGAGTAATACAAGATGAATGTTACGAATTTTTGTTTTCTTTCAAGCAATCTTTTACATTTGCTGTATAGCACTTTGATACTGAACTCACAGGGGTATTAAGGGATGGGAAACCATTTCTGTAAAAGGTCTTGAAACCACTAGTTGCTGGAGCCCTTTTTGGAATTTGCTTCTTTCTAGTAACTTGTCCCTTGCCATGTTTGTGACAGACCTTTCAGAGTCATTTCTCCTGATTATGCCATAGCAGTACAATTGGACATTCATTTAAAGAAGCTATATTTGCATCTCAGGACAAGAAAAATTATTGAATGATTTAGGTTGGAAGGAGCCTTTAAAAGTCATCTAGATCCCACCTCCTTCAAATATGCAGGGACATCTTTAATTCATCTGGGTTAATCAGAGCACCATCGATCCAATCTGCCCTTGAATATTTCCAGGGCTGGGTCTTCCACTACCACTCTGAGCAACCTGCTCCAGTGTTCACCACCCTAATCATAAAAAAATCTTAAATGGCTTGGCTGGCTGGCTGTTTGCAAGTCTTGATTGATTTGCAAGTCTTACACTTTACAACCTTGCACAAACATACATGACTCTGTTCTGAGAAGACAGCAAGGCCTGAACTCACTGCATGGTTTGAAAATTAAGTCCCCAAATGACCTAGCCATCAAATGCTCACTTGCCCTTCTCATGACTTTGCTCTCAGTGAAAATTCAGCAATTAACCACAAGTTGCAAGCGTGTGAGTCTGCTTTTGCAAAGTTGCAAAGAAGAGAGGGGAAGAGAGCACAACTTCTCCAAAGGACCTCTCAGAGTACCTTGCCCCAGTGAACCCTCTCTGTGGGGGCTCATTCCTGGGATGTGCCCATGGGGTCTGCTGACCCCAGCATGGCCACCTGTGGCAGCATGAGGGTGAGAACATCTGTCCTTCCCAAGTGGAGTGGGACCACCAACAGCTCCCACAGGTCAGCGAGCACAAACCTCACGATTGCTATAGGTATTCCTCTCCACTGACCTACATGATTTGGTCTGGTGACCTACTGCTTTTGTTTATTTTTTAGGTTATAAAATATGCTTATCCACCCTCCATAAGCAAGCATGCAAATCTGAGAGTTGTAGTTCTAGAAATCCACTCAAAAATGCCAAGTAAAGGACTGCTAACCAGGCCTCTCTTGCCCTTAAGCACCTGAACCCTTACAAACATGCTTAGAGGTGCAAGATTGCACATCCTATTAGGAACCTGCTAAGCTAGCCTGGCATACCAGCTGGATTTTTAAGGTACTCTGTGAAGATCATAATCCCCTTCTTTCTGGGAGCAACTTTATTACCCCAGGGAAGCAGCTGAGTCAAGATTGTGCCAATATTTCCATTATATTGTTAGCTCTCTCTTTTTTAAGCCTTCATGAAAAAGAAGTAATTTTGTCCAATAATTAAGAACCAAAAACTTCTCATGGCAGCAGATTTTGTTTATGATTTTCACACAAATATTTTTGACAGCGTTGACATTTTTACAAGCATGACTAACCACACATTTACCCAGTTTCTTTTCTTTTTTTTTTTTGGCACTTAAATGTGCTAAAGATAATGTAAGCTAGAGAATTCTGAACTCTGGCAAGAAGTTTACTACATGCCAGGGACTGTTTTCTCTTATTTTAAAAGACAAGTAGATGGCCAAGATACTGAATTGGAAATGACACCTGCTGAGCTTGCATCATGGTGACTGTGACAAAGGATATTCCTGTCAAAGAAGAATTTCTTAGTAACTGTTTTCATTCAGGGCTTTGTCCCATGATTTCTTTGCCATGTTGGGTACGGCACAAATTTCACAGCTTTGGTTTCTTTCTCTGTGAAATGAATTTCATTACCTACTTCATAGGAATATCTGCTGTGTAAATTATCAGTACTTAGGCAATGCTGAGGGAGGAAGGGACTTTGCAGCCTGGAAAGTACAGAAGGCTGCCTGCACATGGCAGGGGTATGCACAGTGCTGACAAATCTGCATGTAAAAGGCTTTACCTGGGAGCCAGCTAAGGATACAGATACCCTCACTCATCCACAGATACCTTCACCCCCACTTCCCTGTGATATTCTATGCTGCTCTTTGTGAAAGCCACTGCTTCTCAGGAGTCCATCTCAGACAGCTGAGGAAATGCCCTGTGCTATGAAAGTCACAGAGCAGCACACTTCCTAAAGGAGCTGTTTCCCAAAACTGTCCCGTCCATGCTGAGGGTGATATCACAGTTGTGATATGTGTGCTCCAGAGTTAATATCTGCCAGCACCTCTGACACAGTGGTCCTAAGACACTTGTTTATTGTCAGTTTATAGTGTTAAGGAGATAGATGAGCGGTCTCTTGGAAACTGTTGTGCACAACCTGCAGACAAATGCTGCCATTTATGGTGGTGTTGTCTGAGAATTTTAGGGAGTGTGATAGCTGTGTATGACCAGCCCCACAACCTCCTGTCACTATACACTGGTGCCACCTTTAGCTCTCTCTGCCCCCTTCAATATCTTCTGCTTTTTAGTATGCCAGTACCACACTCCTGCCGAGCAGCTGCCTGTTTGGCATGACTCATGCCAGACATTTGGCTATTTTGGACAAATGGGGATAGGCTATTTATCCCAAATAGCTGCCTGCCCTGGATAGCACATTATCCTGAATAATGGAAGCACTATCAACCTAAAAATCCTTTAGAATTCTTCTGCCTGCACCCACATACTGCAGCAAAGAACTCTGGAAACATTCAAATAAACTATTAATACAGCAGATGACGACAGACACACTTTTGAAATGATAAATTGGTTTGATTTGGTAGCACCCCCACCAAGGCAAGGAGGCCACTTTCTCTGGGTGCAGGGTCTGGGAACTACTCCAGAGCTCTGTGCCCCAGCCCTTGAGGAGCTCTCAGGAAAGGTGCAGGTACCCTTCTCTAGAGCTAGTGCGGGTCCCTGGCTCCCGGGTGGCAGGCTTGCCATGGAAACGTTAGTGAATTTTTTTTTTAAGCTGTTGATTCACACACCAGAAGGAGCAACTTTGGGTTTGAAAATCTACTGGGCATGTTCTGCCCAGGGAAACCAAAAGCCATACAGTTTGGGTAAAAATTAGGACCTTCTTTGCCCTGTTTACCTGCAGATGGCTTGTATAGGATGTGAAATTCAAGGGGCGTCCTCGGAGTTCATAGTGTCTCAGACACAATGATAAAGGGGACTTGAAAGAATTTTCTGTCTTGACACAGACCCTCCTGGGAGAGCTTTTTTTTCCTTTGCTTTTGCACTTTTTTTTTTTGGTTAGGTTTCCCAATCTTTTAATGGACCCATTGTAATTTATAGTAGATCCTTGCCTAATGATGAATGATGTAGTTTGCTAATGATGGATTTGGTTACAGTGTGTGTGTGTTGTAGAGTGAGAGATGATTTTATCTTGTTCTGATGGAGGACTCAGGTTACCAAGAAGTCTTTATAGCTCTTTATCAATCCACCAGTGGAGCCACCAGTTTAAAACGTAGGATTTTTCTCCTTTCTCCTGCAAATCTTAATAAATTTTAAAACAGTTTTAAAACTGATTATTTCAGAACACTGCTGTCCCATAGGTATGTTTGTCATCATTTACACTGGTCAAATTTCCACTGGTTTCAAGGTCCGATGGGAAGAGTGCTGGGTATGAAAAGAATTTGGGGTCAGACCCAGAGAGAGAGATAGAGATGGACCAGCAGCAGGGCCAGTGCCCCTGGTGAGCATTAGGGTGAGCTGGTAATAGCAGTGGCAGCTAGCAGAGGAAATTGGTGGTAAATGGAAGACTCTCACATGGATTAACCTGCCAGGCTTGTTTTTAGAATCTGTTCTTCATTCACTTCAATGGCTCATGGGCATCCCTTCCCCCTCCCCATCTCACTTAAACAGTTTTAATTTATTTTTGTGTTTGGGAAAATATGTTTTACATCACTAACACCCGCTATAATTTCCTCATATTTGGTATGTTATTTTATTTTTTTTAACCAGTATGGTATTTTTTTGTTATATTTATAAACTAATTGGAAACAATGACAATTTTTTATCAGATTCCGTACATATAATTTGGTTATATGCATATGGACTTAATTTATAACAATTCACTATCATTATTCAGTCCACTATTTTTCTCTTCTAAACACTTTTTTCAAAGGCAATTTTAATAAGATTGGCTATTTCTTTTTCCTTGAAGAGGGATGGGGAAAAAATATTTGCCTGCAAAAGGCTTTGAAATTTTAGCCTTAAAATATGAAATTAGTAAATGAAAAGATGGCATTCAATGACACTATTTTGCAAAGGTGTATGTGATCTGCCACAATCATCTGTTTGCCTATGACAATAAACAGAAGTGTGCTGCATCTCTTATCACAATTTTTTTCTCCAGAAAGGTTACCAGTATGCTGCACACAATATAGAATTTTCAAATTTTGAAACATTTTGTTATTATAGTAATGGCTATTGCTGTTCCTAACACATACCCTGTCAGATGGCTTAAAAAATTTATGCCTTGGTTCATGCAAAAAAAAAAAAATAAAATGGGGGGGGAGGGGAAAAAAAAAAACAAAGGTCAAAACTTTTAAAATGTCACTTCTTCTACAGTTTTGCATAGAAAATACATTGAAGCAGTGGGAGGGCTCCTTGCCCATAGAAACAGGCTGTAAGAAAAGAATGTTATCCTGCTGCTGTAGTTTCCACTTTCACTGGCAGCTGCGGGCTGAGCAGAAAAGCACTGTGGGAGCCTATTGTTACCCCAGCTGGGTAATAGTTTTCTTATTTTACAGTCAGCAACCGAGGGGGGTTGGGGTGTCTCAGCAAAGTGCCTGAAAATATAACTCCTGCAAACAGATCACTTTCTCCTTCCCCATGAGAAAGAGGGATCCATAAATCTTTTATTTCATTTGTTTCCTCTACCAAGGTAATTAACTATTTCAAAAAAAGATGAGTTTATTTTCCAAATAAATTTATGCTGTGTGGAGATGTTGCTCTGAAAGCGGTAAAATCCCACATCTCTATTGAAAAACTCAATAATATTCTCTTTTGGTGGTGGTGTTTTTTTGGTTTTGGGGTTATGGGGGTTTTGGTATGAAATTTGATTTCTGAAAAGTAAAGTTTGCAAGAATAAGCCTGTATGGATGGCAAGCCACATTTTTACCACAACAAAATTTTGATAGGAAATGGGGTAAACTTCGCAAAGCCTTTCTTATCCTGACAGGGAAAGTGTGAGCACCCCTACAAAAGTGGCACACATTGACTTTATGCTGAATGGTTATAGCTTGTAAGTCTGACTCTTACAAGACTTTAGGTTTCTTTCAGTGCTGGCCTATCCAAGTGAGGGCAACAATTTATGTCACCACAGCAACTTAAGTTTAAGGAAGGGGAACAATGACAAAACCATTTAGCTCAGCAGACTTTGCTCATGTCTTTCATTTCCTACCAACTAGAATTTGCAAGACCAGCTGCAAAGGAAGTCAGATCTTGCCTGTGGTGGGAAAGTTGACAAGCTGAATGATTTATCTCTTCAACTTTTTGATAGACTCAGGTGTCACCACAGTTCCCATGTGAAGTCCTGCAGAGCACTCCATCAGCGACGTGTAAAGGCAAACCACCCTCTGGTCATTTGGACGAGAGCAAAGGTGCAGTGCCCAGTTGATGGGCAGGTCAGAGATGATCAGAAAACTATTTTGATCAGAGGAGACTGTCCCCTGGGCTTTTTCCTGTTGCAAATCCTTTGCAGCCCCTGGAAAGAAAGGAGGATCTGCTCCAAAATGGGGTGGATCTTGTTGTAGCCCTGTTTACTATCCAGGAGCATTGAGGTGCTCCTGGAACAAATCTCCCTCTCTAGAAGTGATGCAGGGGAGTAGGCAAAAGGAGTGCTTCCCTTACCACTCAGCCTAATCTCTGCAAAGTGTTCTCTCTGTGGAGCTCATGCCAGAGGAATGTCTGGATCGTGCCCAGGCTCCTTATATTGATGTAGTTTGCTTTAATCTTGTAGTTGGTGGTGGTGGCTATGTCACAATATCACTGGGTTGATGCTGCTGAGCCCCAGCTGCCTTTTGTGGCTGGTTTACAGCTTGCTTGTCTGTGTTCTCCTACTCCTCCAGACCTCAGGGCAGACAGAGCTACAGCCTCTCTCCCTCGCTTGCCTTGCAGTGTCTCTCTTCCATCTGTGCCATATAGTCAACTCTTGCTGACTGATGTGGCTGGCTGAGTTCATGGGATGATATGCAGAGACATGTGATACATGAGAGCAGGTCTGATGCTCTGCTGTTCCTCATTTTTCTCCAGTTCCTGCATCTAAGGTTCTCAGGTTGGTGAAGACACTGCTCCCCTGTTCTACAGAGAAACCCTCTGGGATGGACATGTGCTGGGTGCATGTGCAGCTAGGATGGACTCAGCTATTTGTGTCATGGGAAGATGATGGCATATGTGGTGAGAGTTCCCTGGAAATGGTCTAGCACTGCCAAGGTCACAGCTCAAAGCCTCAGGAAGGCTGTGGCTGTGCTAAATATTTGCACCTTATATCAAGGTCTCCTGGCTGCCAATACTGAAGGTTTGCCCAGCACACATTCCTGGATCCCAGAGGTGGGATATAGATATAACCTGTCTGTTGTGCAGGGAGAAAGGGAGGGCTGAGGCTTTGAAAGGAAAAGAAGCCAAACTCCATACATTTTCTGGATTATCTTGGACAAATGCAATAAAAATGGTACTGTGGAAAAGAGTGATTCATTCCTTGCTTTCAATACTTCCTCTGCAGATATTTTCAAGAGAAAGAATGAGCAGCATTACAGCTTGGCATTTAGACCAATGACAGCAACATAAATTACATGCACTTGTTACATCTGCCAGCATGGAGCCTCAGTTCAAGCTGTGGCATGTACTTGCTTTTACAGGCCCTAGATTCAAGCCCAGTTATTAAACAAGCATGGTTTTGGATATTATGAATATTCATAACAGCAGGGTTGAGCCAGAACTGAACAGGTCTTTTTGCAGACCCAAGGGATGGATTTCCAAAATTTCGCCCTGTATTTCAAGATGAAAAATTCTTTTCCTTTTCTCCACAAACTCTCATCTCAGTTCTAAGCCACACCAACAACCACTCTGGCGTACCACGCACAAGAGGAACCCACTTTGGCTTTTATCAACCGTGCTCCCACTGTGTGAACCACCAGAATGAAGGCAGGCTGATAAAGGAGACCAATGAGCTCTTTCTCTGCTCAGAGGGCTGGACCAGCTTTCCTACCTAAAATCTCCCTCATGCCCCAAAGAGAAACCTGCTGCTGGGAGGTCACACCTGAGGGCATCTGCTTGGTGATGCAACAGGGCAATGCATCATGATCTGTCAGAAAGAGGAATAGAGCATCTACACCATAGGAAGTTTTGTTAAGGTTTAAGGACCAGTTCATGCTATGCTTGTGAATCTTCCCCAGCAGAATTCACACTCTTCTAAATGTTTGAAAACATGATGAAAGACTGCAAGCCTGAACTGTGGCGTGAGAGTGCAGTCATTGCAGCAAAATGGTTGGCTACTCTTCTATGATTAGTGGATTTTAGGTTAAACTTGTCCTTTATTTCTAAGAACACTTCTAGCCAGTTGAATAAATAGCCGAGGAGCAGAGGATTCCTGTACACTAAGTATCTATTCATAGCAGTGCTTCAGACTCCAGTACGCCTGTGACCTTTTCATTCTGGGTAATAAGTAAAAGCAGTGGTAAAGGGAAAGATGGGGCAAGGAAATTTCCTGTTTTATCACTTCAGGAAATGGGGTTAAATACATTGTGTAAACGCACAGAGATACTTACACAGGTATACACAAACACACGCAACAGTTCCATTCATGTTATTACTTTAAATTTTATCTCTATAATTACTTAAAATCTTCTTTTGTTCTCTGTGGAAGTGAGGCATTAATTAGAAACGCCACCATCCCACCTCTTTACCCAGTGGGTGCATGAACTGGGTGGCTGGCCAGACCAACAGACACACATGTAGTCAGTGCTGTAACTCTCTAGGGCAGAGTTTACAGCTCCCTCTGTGCTGCCTGTTCTGCACTCACAGAAGAAAGGACACAAGCCAGCAGGTGCTTTCAGTCTATGGATATGTCTCCCTGGATTTGTGCACTGCTGGTGCCACAAGCCGAGCAGAGGGGGTTTTGCTGAGCAGAGGGGGTTTTACTGAGTCTAACAAAGCACAGAGCTGGAGCTGGAGAGTGTTCCCAAGGTCCTAGGTATGTTACCTCAGACTTGGCACCATATCATCTTGGTCATGCCATTTTGGGTCAGGGCATGGAGACAGCTGGTTCCCATCTGACTGCAAAATGGCCTGTAGCCATCCCCTGCACAAAGGAGGGTGGGGAAACAGATGGTGGAGCAGTTTGCCCAAGGCCACACAGGAGGTCAGCAGGAGAAGTAAGAGTGGAGCAGACATCCCTGTGTCCCACAACAATGATTAATCTTCTGAGTTCACTGCCTAGTAGAGTTTCACTAAGGAACAGCATATTTAAAATCTAGGCAAAATTCCATCTATTTTCTCCACTGCCATGTCTCTGTGGGCAGAGTCACTGGGTATTTGTGTCTGGGAGAACATGGGAAGTTTGTGTAGAGCTTTCTTTGATTCATTAAAGTTTGTAATAAACTATCAAACACACAGAAAGAATCTATCATCCAAAGAAGGACCAACTTGCACTGTAAGCTTTTGAAATTGTTGTCTACTGACATTACCTTAGTAGCAAATGGTACCCTCATGGGCAGCAGGCTTTGTCTCATCTGTCTTCAGCCATCTAGATGGACAACCTAAGCCAGATGTCTATGTCTCTGCTAGAACCAATGGGGAGAAACAGAGCTATCTAGTTTAGACACCAATCTAGGGAGGACTTGAGTTGCTCTTCAAGGTCCTTTTGTTATAAAACATTTTAGTCAAGTAGTTTAGTCTGGAAAGCCAACTTTTAGAGAGTTTACACTTGATATGAGAAGTTATGCTTTGCATAATGCTCTAACTTCAGTAGGGCCAGGTTTCACTCCTTGGTTTTGCCTGTTTATACAATATCTCTATGTTCAGCATCCAAATACAGCACATATCAGATTAAAATCTGTCTTCTCACTCAAAAATCCATGCAAGTTTTTGAAGACTTGAACTTTCGGGGAGCCCAGTAATTAGAATGGAGTTTGTCATCAGCCTCACTCATAAAAATCATCTGTGTTTTGTTTATTTTCAGATTATTCATCCCTAAAAGCTTTAACAATTGAAGGATTTAATAAAACTGAAAAAAAACCCCTTCCTTTAATCCATTTTTGCTTTTCAAGGAGAATTACAATGTATTTATGTAGGTAAGTGGTTGTGCCCCATTTGAAAACATAAGAAATACTGTTGACTTACAGAAGACCTTTTCAGTTTGATAAAGTTCCATGCATGCATTAGGCAGACAATTAGTTTTAAAAAGCAGAAATACAATGCCTGAGTTGCAGACTGTCTACTGTAATGTATTTTTATTTTGATAACACTTTAAAATTGCTAAGATTTTGCACTGATTCCATGTTAGGTATTATAATGTAGCCACTCTGTATACTAGAAAATCACTGCTTCTTCAGGAGCACTTGTTCGTGTAGTTTTTGGGCACTATTTACTGCCATTTTTTTTATCCTTTAACTACAGGCTATTTCCCTTAAATTACCGAGAACTTTATTTGAGCTAAAGGAAATAAGATGCTGGCCTTTAACCCCAAGTTGAAGCAGAGCTATACTGTGGTATTCTTAGGAGAAGAATCTTGTATTTGACAAGTTTCAGGCACTTCATGCCTTTTGGGGAACTGAATGGACTTAATGGTTTTCCAAGAGAGCATTAGGTCTACTTGGAAATTTTAATAAAAAACAGACTCTGACACTGAGGATGGAAAACACAGACAGAGGTTGCCTAGAGGGATAGAGGATGCCCTATCCCTGGAAATACCTGAGATCAGGTTGGATGGGTCTCTGACCAATCTGATCAAGATGAAGATGTTCCTGCTCATTGCAGGGGATTGGACTGTAGATGTTCCTTCCAACCAAAACTGTTCTTTGATTCTATGACTGAAAGGGTGATTTGAAGGGAGTTGACATGTTGCTAATTATGCATTTTAACATGACCAAGGGCCTACAAATATTTTGTGATATTCTCCTTTTTCCACAATCTTCATGTGCACAGGTTATCTCAAAAGTACATCTTCAAAATATGTGTTTAAAATTGTTTAGAAAAAGTAGTCCCTAGATGTGTCTTTTCCCATTGTCTACCAAGGGAGTCTTTGGGTCAAATGAATACAGGGCATACACATTGGATAAGATAAGATGCTCCCAAGAATATTCCAGAAAGCTTGGAAAAGCATTAGCCCATTGAGGAGAAGTCACATATAATGTTTGTCTATCACCTCATTATATTGAAGTGTGGCCATTCAGAAACACAGATTCATAGAATGGTTTGTTTATAAGGGACCTTAAATGTTGTCTAGTTCCAACCTCCCTGCTGTGGACGTGGAATATTCCACTAGACCAGGTTGCCTGGAGCCTCATCCAGCCTGGCGTTGAACACATCAAGGGATGGGGCATCCACAACTACTCTGGACCTCCTGTTCCAGGGTCTCACCATCCTCACAGTGAAAAATTTCTTCACACACCTAATCTAAACCTACCCTTCTTCAGTTTAAAGCCATTTCCCCTTGTCCTATCACCACATGCCCTTGTAAAAAGTCTCTCTATGGCCTTCTTGTAAGCTCTCTTTAGGGCTTTACTGGTTGGACGTTCCTACAACATCCCCCTGGGGCCTTCTTTTCTCCAGGCTGAACACTCCCAAGTCTCTTAGCCAGTCTTTGATCATCTTAGTGGTCTTGTCTGGACTCATTCCAACAGGTCAAGATCTTATGTTGGGGGCTTCAGAGCTGGATGCATCCCTCCAGGCGTGGTCTCACTGGAGCAGAGCAGAGGGGCAGAATCCCCTCCCTTTCCCTACTGGCCCCACCTCTTTAACACTGCCCAGGATGCAGCTGGTTTTTGAGTTATGAGCATGCACTGCCGAGTCATATTGAGGTTTTCTTCCACAAGCACCCCCAAGTCCCTCTCCCCAGGGCTGATCTCACTCCATCTTCCCCAGGGCTAAACATCCATTGATAAAGGTCTGTAAGCTGCAGCATTTGCCTCTTTTGCTTTCTTTTGTCCCAAATCTGCCATTTGCCTTTATTAATAATTCATATGTCCATTTTCAAAATGGAAATTATCTGGTTTTCCTTTCAAATTTAAACAGATTCTATTTGTCTTCAGAACTAGCTACTCTTCCCTTTTTTTGTATAGAAATGTGGACTTCACAAAAACATCTACTTCCTGCTTGTCTTACAGGAACATGTTCATTTTTTTGTAGGAGGATCTGCAGAAATACAACTGAATGTAGAGGATGATGAAGAGGAAACAGTCTGGTTTTTTTTTCTCAAATGGAAACTGATGGGAAAAAAAAGCTACTAATATAATATTTTTTAAAAATATATCTCTGGTAACAAAGGGAAGACAGTCAAGGTGTGGGACTCAGTTGCTCATACAGAAATGTTTAGAGTTGTTTTAAACATGCATGGACCTATTTGGTTGCCTCCATCTGCTCTTCCATAGGTAGCTCAGAGCTTTCTAACATGCCTGCCAACATCTGACACTGGCATCCAAAGTAGTTGATCAAATACTAGGGAAACTGCTTTCAAGTGGCATTGTGTGCCTGTGTTTGGAAAGTGAATCTTGCCTTGTCTTTTTTGTTTCATTTGTGGCAATTTGCCATTGTGTCTTCTGTTTTCTTAAAAAAAATCTAATTTTATATTTCTATTGTTATTTTTCTTCAGAGAAATCCCATCTTTGATATATATAAAATATCGGTTGGTCTCAGGCACTTCTCAGTAGAGACTGCCCAGAAAGTGACTGAAGATGCAACTTCCAAACATCACTTACAAGTACCAGACATACATGTTCTTTTAGTAATTATCTCTTGACAGAACTTTTTTGCTTGAAGTATATTTGTTTGTGGACTAGTGATTCAAAAATTTGTGGGAAGAGATCTGAGACTAAACACTTGCAGGCTAAAGGAGTCACTGAACTCTGACACTTGCTCTCCTTTGGGAAGATGCTGCCCAGTAGGAATGATGTGGAAAAGTCACCACCATGTTTTTTCTAATGTATATGTTTTGAAAAGAAGCAGTGAAGAGTAGAATAGAATAACCCTTTCATAAGAAACATGCCACACCATAGGAGAAGAACGCACACTTGTTTGAAGACAAGTCACCTTCACTGTAGACCACAGTAAGATCCTGAAGTTCTGCAGAGGGCTGAGCCCCAAGAGGTATTTCTCTTTCTAGTGTTTCTCTTGGCTGACTCTTGGCAGTGCCCTGCCCAGCAGGATGGATGTGCTCAATGCCCTCATCTCTGGCCCGTCCCTCTTCTGTGTAAGGGCCTGGGGGTTCCTTTTAGACTCCTCTTGAAAGCCCATGTACCCACAATCATCACATCATCTAATGTTTAAGAACTGTGTCCTCTTTCTTTCCATTCATCCACTGTAAAAGACCTATATATTATAAACAAACTGAAATCACCACATTATTTTTATACAGACACGTAATGTCTAACATGCACAGCAGATTTTATAGTCATAATATTCCTTTGATGACTACTAACCTGAGCTAGTAAAGCCCCTTAAGCAGTTCCAATTGTCATCAAAGATCAGATGGGATTGTACAAACTAAAGGTGATGAAAGTGTTGTATGAGATGTCTCTGTAAAAAATTCTGTCTTTCATTCAAGTAATTTCCTGGCAATACCCCTGTGAGCAGCAGTGAGAATTTTGTGTGAGTAAGAATTGGTTGAAGATAGCAGAGATAGATCTACACCCTGGGCATTTCTACCATGTATTGTAGTACTGGGATGTATCACATCCTTAATTCATAACAACTAGTAAGTTGAGGCTCTTTCTCACCTCGGTTTGCATGAAATATTTCTATTCTTATCTCTTTTTTGCCGTTGGATCTTTGCCGAAAGGGAGAGTTTGCCCTACTGTGGAATGGGTAGCCTGCTCTGCTAAAGCTGTTCTTACCTGCAGGGATCCCTGGTTCTCCAAGAGAACCAAGGTCTAGTAAAGCCACTGATGCCCTTTGCCTCTTGTTCAAGCCCCTCCTGACGGTGTCATTGCCTGACCTGCAGAACCTCCTCTGAGCAGCAGCTTTGGCAAGGCTGCTTCTTCAGAGCCACATCCTCTCACACACCCCTTGGTTTCCCCAGCTTTGGGGTGAGTTAAGGAAGAAGACGTATTTCTCTTGGCTGTGCACCATCCTTGGGAAGTACAAAGCCAGAGAATATCTTTGGGCTCCAGCCTTCTCCTGGAGGGGACTCCAGAGTTTTCTGTGGAAGCTGGGAGTGGCATCACAGCTGCTGATTGCCCCACACACCAACACAGATCTCCATGAGTAAATGACCTCCTGCTTGGCTGTTTCCCTGCTGTAGCTGGTACAAATACTCTCCCATTCCAGAGCGACAAACCCTTCCCTTCATACAGATAGGTCCATAAAAGTTCCACCACCCTTACAGTTTTGCCCAAGATGCAACATTGACTGACATGAATCATGTTTTTGCAGACATTTTTCTATACCTGGAAAAATTAATTGAACCTCTGTGAGAAGTTGCCTTGAAATAGAACATAAGATACACACAGCTTTTCTGTGGCTTCATTTTGTGTTTCTTTGGAAGTAAGAACCCAGAAAAATGTTTCCTTAAGAAGCTTTATAAAATTTCATGTGTTAGTAAGTGTAAAGGTACAGCAAAACAAGGTATGAGTGGATGGAACAACAAGCAAATCTGTTTAAAGAACTCCTCCTCTGTAAAGTTAACAATGACTGAATAGTAAATTGTTTTTTAATAAGTTTTGTATTCTCCTGGGGTATGGTTAAAGGGTTAATTTAACGCTTGACCCATTAAAACCGTTGAGTGCAGTGAGAACCTTGTAAGGCTGATCAGATGATTATTGCTGGAAGATAAGTGGTTGAAAACCGAGCCTCACTAGTTCAGGTAATCAAGGGAAATTGGCATAAAAGAGAAGATGCGGCTGAGTAAAGACAGAACAGCTACCTGAGATTCTATTACTTGTCGTCTTTCAAGCATAATAATGAGATTATAGTAACCCTAAACTGGCTGAAAACAGAAATCTGGCTGTCTGTCAAGTTCATTGTGTTGAGTTTTACAACACTCCAGATCTGGTTCCTCTGAACCTATAATAATTATACCAGGAAGACAGGCTCAAAGAAACCCTTTTCAACCTTGGACCTTTGTCAGGTTTTGGCTTATGACCAGAGTACCATTGTTTATGTCATGGGAAAGAAAAAAGAAAAAGAAAAAACAGCCAAAAATATTGTTAATGTTTATTATTATTTTTTCATCATGCAATTCTTAAAAAAATATTGCCACAAGTCTTTCCTCACTCCAGCTGTCACATTGCCTTGTGATTTTCTGAATGAACTTGTTATAGAACCACGAGGCCCTTGGCTTCTCCGTTGTTATTCCAATCAGAGCCTTTTGCTGAAATAATTTTTTGTGCCTTTCTTTGACACACAGTCTTGCATCACACACATGTGGTGTAGTACACCTACCTCTCAAAAAATAAAAATCTACCTGAGAGGCAGAAACTCAGAGTCCATCATGCTAACCTCAAAGGAACATCTGTTTCCAGCATGGCTAGTTTTAAACTCAGGTTGTTTTGTTGTGGATGGGATATGAGATCCTGTTTTGAGACCAGTTTGAGATAGTAGCTGTAAGGCTGTAGTTCAGGAAGGCCTTTAGGCACATTTTGAATCCAGTTGGCTTCAGCTCTGTCAGTTGCACCATTTCTCCTGCTCAGGGGGAACCTCTACCTACCCTTCCTTCTCTCTTGGTTTATACTCATATAAATGCTTTTCCAGGTCAGTGAAGGCTTGGGCTCCTAGTAGGAAGAGATGTTCACATCCATTACTCACTTCAGACTGTGAAAAGATGATCAGGTTAAAAGTCATTAATTACAGTGGCAAGAGCTGTGTCAGAGGAGGGTGTCACCAACTTTTTCCTGGAGGTCACCATTGTTGCTATTGCATGGGCAAAGCTGCCTGGGTTAGCCTGGATGAGCTGGGCAGCTGGCATTAACCTGGCTGCTCCTTGCCAAAGTGCTTTACAGGATTGCTCACACAGCCAGAGCTGCTGGAGCAGTAACCTCCCACCATGGTCAGGGATCAGCACCTCCACACAGTACTGCTGTCACTCAGCATGGCAATAAGAGGGGACATCTTACACAGCTTCAAGCTTCCATGCAAGAGGTGCTGATTTCCTGGCCTCTGCTGCTGGCAGAAAAGCTCTTTGGCTTCATATGTTTTGTGGTCTTCTGAGCTGATCAAACTGAGTTGCCAAAGAACAATTTCTCTTGCTCTAAACTGTATCTCCTAGAGGGAGTCAGAGCACAGGCATGTTAATTTGCAGTTCCAAAAAGTCCTTCAAGCACAGATCAGGCCCTAAGCACAAGTATGGACTTAGGAATATGATTGCATGCTTTGTTCATATGGAGACTGTGGTTGGAACAAGTGTGTTTCAGACAGACACCCAGCATGTGTTAAGGGTTGTGCCCACTGCAGGCTCTCCCATGATTTTATATAGGCTATTGAGTTGTGACATTGTTCATAAGCTGCTTTTAGTCCCACTTCCAACTTCCAACTATGCAGGCAGCAAAGAACCACTGTTTGTTGAATAAGGATAATGACTATCACTGAGCTACTTTCCATGGTTGCCATGAATTAGCAACCACCAGTAAATACTTCTTAGACCACAAATATTTTTAAGATATAACAACAGATGTCAGAGCCTACTTTTCAGTACTCCTATTTCTTAAATGTGAGGTTTTTATCTCAGTGCTTTTTCTGGAAAGGCTGCATTGTATGGGCCTTTCTCATGTGAGCAATACAGAGCAGTCCTATGGCTTTAACCTTAAAACTGAGCAGAATTTCTGGCAGCAGCATGTTTCATGAATCACACACTAAATGTTTTTATTGCAGAACTATCTTCCCTGTTTGTTCAGAAAATCAGATTCTTTGTCTCATAACTAATAAGCAAGGCCTTCAAAATCACCAAGTTTATGTCAAAGCAGAGCTAAATTATGAGCAGTCTTTGCAGTCTCAGGCCTGTTTCTCATAAATCAAAGTCTATTCAATTATGCCTTGCAGTATCTGAATCACTGGCTGTGAGAAATGAAAATACACTGTACTATGGTATTTGCAATTAATACAGGATCTATGGTGCCAAAACTTCAGAGCCCTCCAAGCACTAGCTCAGGAAGATGGAACACTGCAGTTAAACGGACTGGCAAATTTGTCATCAAATAAGATATTCTCCACTCCAAAATTATGACTCATCAAAATGGAACTATTTCATAGAAGTCTGTGTTTTAGCAAAGCTGCCCTGGGAGAGTTTAACCCAACCTCAGAAGGGAGGACTGGTCATTATGGAAGGAGACAACAGCTTGAGGCCAAGTGAGCTGAGCTCAGTGCCTGCAAACAGATACTAGTAATGGCTTTTTAGTTTACTGCAGATTTTATTTCAGGTGGAAAGAAAAAGCAAAAAAAATTCAGTTACTAAAAATAGATATATATCTAAAATATTGAGTGTAAAATCCTAAGGCTTCCTGGAAAGGCCATGTTGTATGGGCCTTTCTCATGTGAGCAATACAAAACAGTCCTTTCCTGAGGAGCCTCCCTTCTAGGGCTCAGCAGAGAAAAATCACAGCACAGTCCAAGCTGGCCAGAGAACAGAGAGGGGCCCAAAATGTTCCATACACAGTTCTCTGGCTTTTCCTCCCCAGCCATGTACCTGATCCTGTATCTACTCTCTTGGAATGAGGAATAACTCACAGATTCCGTGCTTCTGCCATTTGCATTGAGTATGCCTGCTAAAATGAAATACATTCATGCTCATTTGCACAGGGAACAGCAAGTTTGGCTAAGGTAGAACTGAGAAACTCATTCTTCACTCTTCTGTCCTGGAAGTATATTGGTTCATACATACCTGACACAATTCAGTTACTGTTTAACATTAACATGGATTTAGGACCTCATCTTCATATACTAAAAAAAATAAATTACTTGCATGAGTAAATGAAAGAGAAATGTGAAAAGATATCTTTTATATGAATATAAATACTTGAATACTTGAAGACCAGCACAAGTCCTGAAAGCGAGGACTTAAGTATGCTTCACTTCAATTGCCTCAGTATTAGCAACTCTGAAAAAAAAGAATGTTTGTAATATTGAATGAACCTCTGCAGTGATGTTAAGGCCAAATATTATGAAGGAACTACGGGGAAACTGCAGAGTTAATAGAACTGAATTGAAGCAAGGATTTTCAGAAGTGACTTAATCTGAGGCTTGAAAACTGAAAGAACTTTAATCCTTGTTGAGAAACTGCTGGCTCCCTTCACCCAAACATATTTATATAGATATTTAACTGATTTCACTAGTGAACAAGCTAATGTATTCTAGAACAATTTATTTTAAAATGTGAACTGTAAAATTATGCTACAAAGTTTATTAAACTTTCAGGTGTTACATTTTGACATACTCAGATCTTTCCTTTAACAATGACAGAATGCTACACAAAAATACTGCATTTCATCTGGTGCAGGTCTTTATCTTATCTTGACAGATTATTGTTGGTTAAATTGTAGAGCTGATTTAAAGGCAGGACTCTTCAAGGGAGTGAGAAATTAAGGCTTCACCAAATGGTAATAAAGCTATTAAAAATGCAAACAGAAAACAGCTACACTGTACAGGTTAGACAGCTAATCCAAACTAGCAGTTTAAAAAAGCAGAGCAATTACACTTTTATTTAAATGCAAGGAATATGAGCAAGAATAGAATGAGGTGCCTTGTTTAAATGCATTCTTTTGAATATTTATTAGAAATAATACATGTAGTTAAGCCACTTATCTGATTTCAGTGAATAAGTAAAATGAAAAAGATCAATTTTCATAATTATACTAAAGAAGTCTGTCTTTCATAAAAATCTCATTAATAACACCATTATTACTGAAGAAATATCTCAGTATTATTATTGTTATTCTAATTATCAGCAAAATGCTACTGATAATGTTGTCATAAAATTCCTTTTTAGTATCCTATTAAGGAAGATAGACTAAGTAGTGGTTTAAGTTAAATCTAGATACTAAGTGGCATTTAGAAAAAAATATTCTTTGTGTATTTGGATAAAATACATTATGTGTATAATTACATAAATTACTTCAGGTTTGGGAAACAAGAGGTATATAGATAATGGTCACATGCATATGTATTTTTGTATCTATAGAACTATATAGCCAGCTTGGAAGGAAACACACTGAGGCATGCAAGCAGAGTAACAAAATGTTGCCTGAGGACAAAAATAGTTTCCTCACAAAATTTTAACAGACATTTTCACTTATTTTTCATCATAATTATTAGAGGGTCTGTCAATCCTCACAATTTTTTAGTACTCATCTGGATTTATTAAATTGCTAAAGATCTGGGGATCCTCTAGGTATTAATATTAGAAAGGGCATATTACCTTGCACAGGAAAGAAATTTTAGCTGCTTATATCCATTTTCCAGCATGATTCAAAACTAGGCCAGCGTGGGCTGCAGCACAGAGGAGGGAGCAGGAAGGATTTTTGGAGCTGGAACCTGACAGTTCTTCATTCTTATGGCAGACCAGGACCTGGACAGCCAGTATGGCTGGAGAAGAAAAGAATTTGTTCCTGCCATGTAATTCCCACCAGAGGAGCTGCCACCATGTTGGGGATCAGCAGGGATGGAGATCCTTGGCCAGGCAAGCAAGACAGCTGGTTCCTCATCCCAATAACCGACTAATAAATTATAGCTATGGTAGCAACCAAAGTCAATAAAAACCAGGTATGCAGGCTCCTTTGGGAGGCCCAGGCCTGTGAAGAGCTTTCTGAAGCAGAAGGCACCTGCAAGATGAACACACAGTTGGAAATGTTGCTCAAGCTGTCATGGGGAGGCAACCTGCTGCCCTGCTGCCCTCTCTGGGCTCTCACATCATGCAAAAAGAAAAAAGCCACTGGCAGCATAGCAATCTTGTAACCCATAGCTCTGGAAAGATAATGTAATAAGACACATTCAGGTTTGTGAGCAATAGATTTTTATTGATTTAGATGGTTCTGGCAATTTCTGGTTCTGCTTTCATAGCCACAGCAACTTAAGTAATAGTGGAAGCAAGTTCATTTGACAGTACAAGAAGATGCTGGTGTGTGGGAGGCAATGAAAAGAGTAGACTAAAGGACACTTTGCTGGCCAGGTCTTCATTATTGATATACACTTGTCTTGAATGCACAAAAACATGGAGGGCAGTGACTGGAAGAATGGCTGTTTAGCACTGATTAAGCAATGCCTACAGTCATGATTAGGGAGAATCTAAGCAAAAATTCAAGGCTTTTCCTGAACAGAATTAGAAAGAAACACATTCCACAGCAGATCACAAACTGTTTTTCTCTTAATACATACTATTTTTTGTTAATTGGTATCATGTTCTGAAAAAAAGCCCTGGCCGGTAAAATTTGTTTGTGTCTATAACTTAACTATTTTCTCTTGTATTAAAACACTTAGAGAAAATTCATCTGAGTAGAGAGAGTCAGGTAACTTTCAGAAACAACTTCCAGTGTATTGCAGTCAGTGGATGCAATAGAGATAGTTGTACTTGTACCAATGTGTCACAGGTGGCATTTTCCACTATGCATGAGAGTTAAAGCAAACAGAAACAGCTTTTATCACAGCAGAATGTCATGATCTGCACTTAGGGTTCAATCTTTCCATCGACTATGTGGGCAAAAATTGACATGCCTCAGAGAGTAGGATTGAATTCTCCACTTGTTTTAGAAAGTGTTCTAAAAATAAAATCAATATAGGGAGTTGTAAAAATAACTTTTTTTTTTTACTTGCTAGGGAGAACTGCATAAATTACAGCTTTATTTCCTTCTACTTGAGAATTATGTAAGTTGTACGAAAAGCTCAAAATAATTTCATACAACCACTGTGCTTTTGCATCTGCGTGTCTCTAGCGATTTCTTTTTTCCTCCTTTTTTTCTTTCCCCCTTTCTCTTGTTCTCTCTCCTCCACTCTGTCTCTCCATGACTCAGGCAAGCACACACATGCACTCACTCTTCAGTAATAAGGGCATATTCTGTAGGCAACCCACAGTTTTCACGTTTGAAAGTGTTCCCGTGGCTTCCAGTGTGATTTTTCTCAGCTTTGATGTATAACCACCTACCTCTGCAGGACAAATTGATTTCAGTTGATCTCTTGGGTGCACACTTAGGGCAGGTTTCACTTAGTCAATCTCAGTCTCCATCCCACTGTTTGGATTTACTGTGGATACTTTGTAAACAGTAGCTACTTTTAAGGAGGAAGAATACAAATAAGACAATAATAGCAGTGCATACTCTTCAAGACAAGAGCCATCTCCCTTTCTCTAGCAATATTTCTGTTACTGTAACAAAGCAAATCATAATTTACTAGGGACCCAAAGATTCCTCACATTCCAGCTAAATCCTGCAATTTTCTTGTCCAAAAACTCTCACTAGATTTTCTTAACAAAACTGTTAAAACCTACATAGCAGTGAAGCTCCTGTCTCCAGTCTCCCCGGGAGCAGGGGCTTCCTGGGGCTGCGTGTGCAGTTAAACCTGCATCCACAAAGCCAGCAACAAAACTCACACTAACCCGGGTGTGCTCCCACCCTCACTTGATTATGTGGGCACAAAGCCACACACTCCCTCCAGTCATAGAATTTTGTCCACAAAGTTGGGCACATGGGTGTTTTACAGAATTCTTTTAGTCTAACCCAACTACTTTAATTGATGTGTCAGAACCTTGATTGCTGCAATCGCTCTTCTCTCCAATGTTCACATTAACAAATTGTTCAGCCTTGGTGTGCTGTGTACTCACTAAAAGGAAAACCTTGTTTTCTTCTGGAGATGGTACTTCAGAAATGTAAGCACATAGAAATGCAGAAATGTCTTTTGATGAGTTGAGTGTCTTGTTTGTGACTGCATCTCCTCCATAAAGCTGTACCTGCTTTGTGTTTTTCCTGTGACCAGTCCTCGGGTTCTTTTAAGCCTTGCATTCACTGATCACTGTGTTAGATCTCTTCTCCTTCTCCATTTCCTTTTCTTCTCCTCACCTCTCCTCTCCTTCCTTCTTTCCCTTTTTCCTTTTTCATTTTCCATGTTCCTAAGAATCTGCCCTTGTTCTTTGCTGATCTGTGAGTCAACAGCACCTCAAAGACATTGAGGTGCTGGAGCATGTCCAGAGAAGGGCGATGGAGATGGAGGAGGGTCTGGAGCACAAATGCTCTGAGGAGTGCCTGAGGGAGCTGGGGTTGTTTAGCCTGGAGAAAAGGAGGTTCGGGGGCAACCTGAACCCTCTCTATAAGTACCTGAAAGGAAGCAGTAATCAGCTGGGTGTTGCTCTCTTCTCCCAAGAAACAAGCAATAGGACAAGAGGAAAGGGCCCCAAGTTGTGCCAGGGATTGGGTTGGATATTAGGAAAAATATCTTCATGGAAAGGGTTGTCAATCACTGGAAGGGGCTGCTCAGGGAAGTGGTGGAGTCCCCATCACTGGGGTGTTGAAAAGATGTGTAAATGTGGCACTTGGGGACACAGTTTAATCATGGACTTTGCAGTCCTGGGTTAACAGTTGGACTTGATGATCTTGAACATCTCCTCCAACCTAAATGATTCTGTCAATTAGTAAGTCAGTAAGAATAATTTGAAAAAACAATTTGCAGAAAAATACTTGGGATATAACTATGCATTCAAATGTTATCTTTTCACATTTTAATTAGAACAAACACAGAAATAATATTTGTAGCAGATATTCATCCTGCAATGAGCTCAGGAAGCATCATCTCATTGCAAAAGGGCCAGAGCTTCCTAAAACTACTTTTATACATGAAAAATTTCATTTTTTTCACTTAGGCATTTTTTAAGAGATGAAACAAAACATTAGGGAAGTAATTGCTGAGTCCAGGAAATTACTGCAAAATGATGTGTGACACATAATATCTATCAGTGTTACTGCAAGTGAATGTGTTTTGGGCCAGATTGTGGCCAGCCACTGAGAATTTCAGGAGAGAGGGAGCAGGCTACAGCAAGCAGATAAATGGCATTTTTCTTTCTTGAAGTTATCTTTCTGTGCTATCTGACTACTGTGTCCCCAGGAGAGAAGGTAGGAAAAAGAAGATTTTGTAAACCACTGGATGTTAGGCTAAGACCAAAAAAGCTACTCCAGTCAGGGCAGACTCATAACTTCTGCTTTGCTCCGAGGAGCAAAACTGGCCCTTGGAAATGTGAACTGAGCACGTCAGGTGCACAAAAAGAAATACTCACTCCAAAGCATGTCAGGGAGCATTTGACAAACAGCCCCTTGAAAGTTAGAGAGAAACCACGTCCATAATGCCCACCAAGCAGTCCTTAGATGCACCTGTTATCCTTTCTCCACCAGTATTAGCATGAATTAACTGCCTTGGCTTGTTTCCTTTGATTTCTAAATCTGATGTAACCTTTAAACTCCAAATCTTTTCTTTGTTCTGTTACACATTTCAGGTTCTCCATGACAGTTCCTGTAAATTTCACCATGGTTCCATACGTAATTTCTCTTCACATGAAGCTGTTGTTGACTTAACATTATTCAGAAAAACATATACCCCATCTCTCCAGGCTCTCCACCCTAATTTCTCCCCTGGTATTGGAGGTGTATTATGACTTTTATTTCTATTTGCCATTTTAGAGGAAGGATATGTTTATAATTTTGATAATGCATATGCTTATGGTTAAAGGATATTTTCTGTCTCCAAGTAGGAAGGCAAATAACCGTCTTCAGTCACTACTTATTAAATAAAATTGTAGCTAGTAAATGGCCAACTTTAGCCATTTTTAAGTCTAGCCATTCATTTAGCATGGCATTCCCATCTAGAAGATATTTAACCTTAAGAAAAATTACAGAAAAAATGGATATATGGGAAGGCAAGAGGGGGACAGAAAGATTCATAGAAAGAGTCATGGCTCCTGTGGAGCTATTCTTTGTTTCACAACACAATCTGTGCTGTAATCCTGTCTGCTCAAAAAAAGAGTGAAAAAGGGTCTGTTATTTCACCCCTCATTTACATGGTAAGAGTGTGTTTTGATCCCCAACTGCTGAACAAAGAAAATACAGTAGCCGATGCTCTTAATTTGACCCCTTCCTTTATGAAAAAGCATGTTACTGTAAACATTAACTCTGCTAATAGTCCTCAGAAACACTGCTTTTTGTCTTTGCTGTGACAAACTTAACCCTCCTTGGCTGTGAGATTTGCCCTCATTTGAAGGTCCAAGGCTCCCTTACAAGTTTCCCTTTCCAACCAGTGTAGCGGATGAGCTGACCCAGCATGTGCATAACTGCTGCACCTGTGGCATGTCATCCTCATTGGCTTGGAGCTCCTCAAACCATTAGGAACATGGCTCTTTTAGGTGAACAAACTTCACAGAATCACAAAATGTTTATGGCTCTAAGCAACCTCCACAGACTGGTCCAACACTCCTGCTCAAGCAGGGACACCTAGAGCCAGTTGGCCAGGACCATGCCAGGACAACTGACATATCTCCAAGGACAGAAATTCCACAAATCCTCTGGACAACCTGTGCACGTGCTTGATCATCCTCACAGTAAAGCATTTTTTTATATATACAAGAAGCCTCCTGAGTTTCAGGTTGTGCCCTTTGCCACTTGTCTTGTCACCACTGAAAAGAGCCTGTCTGTTCTCTTTGCACTTTCCATTCAGATATTTTTATACATTGATATGATGCCTCTGAGCCTTCTCTTCTCCAGGCTGGTTAGTCCCAGCTCTCAGCCTGTTTTCATATGAGAGGTGCTCCAGCCCCTTAACAATCTCAATGGACATCCATTGGAATTCCTCCAATATGTCTGTGTCCTCTTGTACTGGTACTCTCTCTTGGAGAGCTCAGAGCTGGACACAGACATCCCCTTGTGCTGAGGACAATGCCACAAGTGCTGAGGAGAACGATCGCCTCCCCTGACCCACTGGACAGCAATATTTGCTCTGCAGCTGGGCAGCCCCCAGCATGCACTATACCTGGGATATTTCCCTCCCCAGGTGCAGAACTTTGCACTTCCCCTTCTTGAACTTCATGAGGTTTTTGGCAGCTCATTTCTTCAACCTGTCAAGATCCCTCTGGATGGCAGCATGACCCTGGCATATCAATCAATCTTCCCAGTTTTGTGTCATCTACAAATTTGCTAAGGGTGCATTCTGCCCTGTCATCCAGATCATTAATGATGATGCTAAACAAGATTGGATCTCTGGGGTACACTGCTGGTGAGAAGCCTCCAACTAGACTTCATGAGACTGACCACCACCCTCTGGGGCCAGCCATTTCATCCTGTTTTAAATCCACCTCACTGTTGGTTCACCCAACTCATAATTCAACAGTGACAAAAGCTTTTCTTAAGTCCAGGTAAAAAATATTCTCTGTTCTCGTCTTGTATATCCTGACAGTCATTTCAGCAGGGAAGGTTACCAAGCTGGTCAAATATGACTTCCCCTTGATGAAGCCATGCTGACTACTCCTTGATAACTTTCTTGTCCTTCAGGTGCCTGGAATTTATTTTCAGGATGGTTCCAACACCTTCCAAGGGATCAAAGTGAGACTGAGCAGCGTCTACTTCCCTGAGTCCTTCTTCCCTTCTTGGAGATTGGAGTGGCATTTGCTGTTCTCCAGCCTTTGGGAAGTCCTCCCAAATACCATGACTGATCTAAGATCATTGAGAGTGGCCTCACAATTCATAGTGACAGCTGCTGGTTCCTCTGCACTTGAGCTCGTATCTCATCAGGCCCCATGGACTTATGTATGCCTGGTTCGTTTAAGTGCCCCAAGATCTGATCCTCTTTCACCAAGGGTACATTTTTCTTGCTCCAACCTTTCCTCTGGTCTCTCAGACCTGGGGTTATTGAAGGCTGTTCTTGCTAGTAACAATTGAGGCAAAGAAGACATGAAGTACCTCATGTCCTGCATAACCAGGTCCCTGATCTCCCTCAGCAGTGGGCCCCAATTTTCGTTAGCTTTCCTTTTTTTATCCATATACTTGTAGAAGCCATTCTGTTGCCTTTGCCATCCCTTACCGCATTAAGTTCTGGTAAATCTGACTGTGACTTTTTTCCACTGAATACTGGGCTACCACATTGGGTTTCTGCAGCCCAGGGGATAACTGTGATGAAGTGTTAAAAGAACATCAAGACCCAGAGGATGGTATTCCCTGTCATCATATCTAACTGCAGACCTGGAGAAGCATCAGTTGAAGAGAAGTTGCTGCTAGTGCTGCTACCAAATACTGACAGGATTGTCAGTCTGGGTTGAAAACACCACTGAACAAGATCTTGTTGGGGTAGATGGGTTGGATACTAAGAGAGTGGCAGCTGTGTTTAAGTCTGTTTAAGTCATAAAGGCTGTGACACTAGACACTATCAGTCTAGTTTTACTCTCATAACATACATGGTCACCCTGATATCTCTACTGTATCCATGCTAGTTCACACCCAAATCTCTTCTCCAATAAGTTACCTGTCTCCCTGTGGAGAGAAACCTTAGTGCAGCTGATGGGCCACTTTGCTGAAGGAGACATGAAAAATAAGCCACCTGGCTATGGCGAATTCTGTCTTGAGCAATCCTGTAAACTCTCCCACATGTCCTTGCACAACCTGGCACCCCATGCCATCATGCCCCCTCCTATGTCACACATCACTTATTGTCAGCATCATGTTAGAGAACCCCTCTGCTGTAGGCTCTGACCTGTTTTATGCTGAAAAGTCACTTTACACTGAAGTCTACAAAATTCTGTGCAGAGTGATGTCTGAGAGTCACTCCAGGGTACCAGCAGACACCTGGATTAGGCTAGGGCAGACAGCATTATGCTAGTGCCAACCAGCCAGCCTTACATTTGACAAGGGTCCCAAAATCTCTCACCAGTGCACTCCCCAGCAGCTGTGAATACAGTGTAAAATATAGACTCTGTGTCTGTGCATTTTAGTTTATACTGTTTTTCTTATTGGCAATAAATGTAACTGGAGGAAGAAGAATGAAAATAAAACATCACCAAAGAAAACTCACACATTGTCCTGTAGGTATTCAAGGGGCAAGCTCCCTACTGTGGAGCACTGTGATTGAGGGCACCTGGCACTGACAAAGGGACCAGAGCCCACCCAGCTGGGTGCTGTGGGAGATCCCTGTGAATTCAGCGGAGGGAAGAGAGCTGATCTCCAAAGACTGCATGCTGCAAAGGCAGCTGCCTAGAGATGCCACAGGAGGAGATCTGCCTGAGCTCCTCAACACTTCTGCAGGCAGCCACTTCTGTGGCTTCAAGTTCATTATTAGGCTCTCTTTGAGGAGTTTTTGATATTTCTGGCAAAAATGGTTTTGTTTACTTTCAAGAGAGAAAGAAAATTTATCTTCTGTCCTAGAATTAGGGGGTGTTTAGATACTTTGAATGCATTTAAATCATTAAGTAGCTCAGGCAAGAGGTTAGTCACCAGAATTTCCAGACTCAGGATTTTTAAAGATTGTTGAAAGCTAACTCTGAGTACCTAACAAACTGAGGCTGGACAGTTTTCGACAGTTACCAAGGAATAGAGAAAAAATAGCCTTGGAGACCCTAAAACTTTGTGTAAAGCATTAGGCCAGTCACTGGAGAGCAGAGCTGTGATTGATTGGTTAAACTGATTGTTTCTCAGTTTAAAACAAAGATATCCCTTGTGATTATTTGGTGGCTTGGAGAATGTCATTGGGCATTGCATTTATACCAGCACTTGTGCTACATTCACACAGCACTGAGGGTGCCATCACAGAGCAGCTGCCAGTGTGATATATGTTCTGAAAACTGGCAACGGACCTCTGATGCGTAAAGAAGCACTGGCAATGTCAAAATGAGGTAACATCTTCTTTTTGTAATATATAACAAGGTCAAGTAATATGTCAAGTATTTTTGCTCCTGTTATCCAAATACATTTTACAGACTTACTTTATATTTTTCCTTTAATTCTTCTTGAAGTGGGATTTTATTATACCATTTGTATTAGAATTATGCTGTACAGTTCCTCATCTTCATTGCTGTATAAAGACAGAGGTTTCTTATTTATGGATTTAAAAAGATGCATTACTTTTCTATCCCAGACAAAGTGCTGAAAAATTTATGAAAATAAAGAAGGCAAGACAGTTGCACCCTGTATCAAGGTGAAAGTGGTATCATAATTTCAAAAGTGTTGATAATTTTATATGTGTGTTATAATGGTGATAAGAAGTTTTCCTAGATGTATATCTCCTACTAATGGTGTTCTCCCTCAGAAAAAGACACATTAGAATTGTCACGTAAATTACTTTTCCCCTGTTAAGCTGAACTTGTCTCCACTAGATTCCTTTAATTGTTCAACAAATCCTACAGTATCTTGTTTACTTAAAGAAACTTTCCTCTCTCTGACCGCTCCTTCCTCAGACAACTCATCTGAAGCCTGAACATGTGTGCCAGCAGTACCTGCAAGAGGACCTTGTGCCCCTCCTCGTGTCCTTCTGAATTTGCTGCTGCCTCTTGTTCATTTGTCAATACCACAGCAGAAGACAAGCCCCATGGATCACAGCTGGAACTGTGATGGGGAGCCCTTGCAGGGAGCTAGCTGTGTCCTTCCCATACCAAAAGATACAGAGGGATCCACACTGTGTGACAAATGTTTGTGGCAATCTCAAGAGGGGAGCCAGCACCAGCTTTCTGAGGGTGCAAGGCAGGTCCTTCCAAAATAGGGTGAATTTTGGTGTGGCCCCCACAACATCTTTTTCTTTCCTTGGTATGGGATTCCATGCAGTTGTTCCTATTGACTGCCCATGAATTGGAGACTGGACCAAATGTAACTCAGTCTGTGTACATATTACTGCATGGCTGTAGTTTGTGAGGGAGTGCAGCAAGGAACAGGACCACTGAGCACAGATCCCACTGAACACCAAACAAAGACTTGGTAGCTCTGCATTTATGCAAAAGTGACAAAACTGTGTGGGCATCATTTTCATAACCACGAATTCCCTCAGAACCTCTCCCAAAAGGCCTGTGGAGCAAAGACCTGGTCATGCCATTCAGAAGGAGGATTTACATAAAAGTGTCACATGTAACTGCTTACATGCTATTGGCATGTGTTTATATAATTATATTTTATACTTTTTTATTATATAATTTATAACATTTATTAATAATTTAATGACTCAAATATGTGAAAGATGTGCCAGAAAAAGCCCAAAGAAATCACAGTATGTTCCTTTCCCAGAATAGCACGAAGACTGAACTGAAGGCGAAAAGGAGCATTGGGACCATGGATCTAAGAAGAAAATCATATAATGAGTTCCATCAATGAGACATTGACAACTTCCTCAGCTGTCCCTCCTTATGTGTTCTTCTTCAAATGGAGGAGAATTAGGAAAAAACCCAAATTCTGGGAAATAATATTCCTGATATGAAGTCTCATCTCAGAAACTGAATGTAAGTGCTTATGAAAAAGAAAAATATAATGAGTATTGGATCTGATCTTCTGCTGGAGAGCAGAAAAGTAAGGAGGCAACCAAGAAAAAAGGTGGAAGAAGACCTGGTGATTGGAAACAGATTTATATTTTGATAGTTTCCAATGTTACAACATTCAGTTTTTTTCTCACTGGCAATAACTCAGCCATCTTCACCAAAGGGGAAAAAAAAAAAGGGGAGCATATTTTGAGGAAAAAAACATTGTCTGATGGTCATTCTGACCAACCTCATCAGGGAGGTGATATCAAAGTGATGCTGATCCTCACTGACAAAGAGTAAAGACTTTGAATTCATAGGTGACAGACATGGGTCAAGACATGTGGATTGAAGAATGGGTCAAATAGGTGAAGCAACTGTGAGAGAGGACTTTCAGAAAGCAGAAAATGTGTAACTATCAGAGGAACAGGCATGTAATAAATGAAAATAAAATATCACAGTATGGAATATAATATCATTGTTGGAAATAATTATATTAGTCTCAGAAAACACATATAAATGGGATCATAAGAAATATGGCAGTGTTTGTTGAAAATCAGAGACATTTAAAGGTGAACCAGGTGAAGAGACAAAGCCACATTTCTAGGGAGCCTCAGTGCATGGCAGACCCAGAGACCAGTGTACAGCCCAGTAAAACTGACTGATGGATAATATTAGAGACTGCTAGGGAGTGAGGGGTACTTAGCAGAAAAAGGTGTCAGCATTCTGTCATGCAGCAGATGTCAGGAGAACTGCAGTTGATCCCCAGAATACATTTTAAGATAACAGAAAAAGCAGTGATTATCCAGTTACATTAAAGAACAGGGATAGCAGAAAGTTCTGAACTGTTTTGTTCTTCTTGTGCTTGAGCACAGAGCATGGAATCATTTGAGAATTGGACCTTTTTGTAATGCTAGTGAATGAAAATGAGCATTAAATTTGTCCTAAGCTTGTGACTTCATATCATAGACTCCCAGGAACAGCATATCAGAAAAATTTATTTGTTATTCCTGCTGACTTTCAAAGAACTCTTCTATATTTCTGATAGAATTGAAGGCCCATGAATCTTGAAGCTTGAGCTGGGTAGGCTTGTCCTTGCCTACAAAGAAAAAGAGTTTCTATTTCCCAGTGGGAAAGCAGAAATTAATTCATAATTCCAAAACCCTATTTATTAGTTCCACTCACCAGTAATGGACAAGAAACAAATCCGTGTGACTTGGGGGACTGGTTACTGTGGGAGAGCATTAAGCATGAATAGTGAAGGCACAGATCCAACATGCAGTGGGCTGAAATTGGCTGAAATATGTTCCCAGCAAGTATTTCTTGAATACTTATAAGTAACAAAAAAATACAAAAACCCCTAAACTGTTCCAATTGGTTTGTTAACCATAATAGCCCATCATTTGGTGAACATACTGTTTGCCATCAACTGTTTGTCCATCCCTCCTGCTGATGGAAGAGAGCTCTGGCTGAGTGGACAGATGTTTTTTTCTGCTAACTTTGACAACACTTGGGTCCATGGTCCTTGACCAGAGGAACTAATTAAGTAGTAAAATCAGCTCTTTGTAAGATGGGAAGAAAGAAAGGGGTAGAACCACTGAAGAACGTGAGGCACTGATTAACTCACAAGTGTTTCCCGTATAATGCAAATCATTAATGCTTAATCGTCTCTGAGACTAATAAACCAGAACCATAAATATAACAATATCACAAATCATATATGAATCCTACAGGATCTTTTTTCTTTCTTCATTAATTGTTCAATCTGTAAGAATAATTTCTTTAACTTATTTACTAATCTCTAAATTTAGATTCTATACATCACAACTGAACTTAGCTGGCAGGTTCTTTGTAGCATGGGTAATGGTGAAAAAAAAAAAAAAAGAAAATAGCTCTCCTCAAGAACTGAAATGTGGAAAATTTGCCAGAATTATCACAAATGCAGACTACAATCAGCCTAATATTAAAGGAACACTCACTGTATCTTTCCTCTGCCTGTTAAACTACTAATTGATGTGCTACTGATGAATAAAAGGGCTGGCATTTCAGCCATGAACTCACTTCACCGCTGTGGTTTACTGAGAGCCCCGAGCTGCTGAGCTCATTACAGATCCCTTCACTGAACTGGCTTTACAGGCAATTTTGTGAAGGGGCAGCATCAGAGCTAGCCCACTGATTGGGACTCCATCGGCTCAGCGGGGCTCCCGAGCTCAGGGAGAGAGCACAGCACTGAGCTAAAAATACGTCTTTGCCTCTGTAGTGCCAGGAAGATTGCCTGGCTGCGCTAATTGGGAGGGACCTGGAGATCTGGGTGGTATTTTAGGCTAATCTCGAGGTGGGACCTCTGCAGCATGTATGTGGCTCTGAATACAATCTCCTTCGGCACCGTCATTTATACCATTGCAGGCGTTTATAATCAGAACCATCCTTGATTGACTCGTGGTTGTTGCTGCACCTTAGACTCATCTTGCAGGAGTGAGGGGGGATGAGAGAAAGTGAAATGGCTGTGCACTGAACACTGTGAAATTTTAATGTGGTGTTGAAGTTATAAAATGGGACAAATTGCCCTGGCAGGACCAGGGCTTAGTAAGACTGCTTAGATATATAGTCCTCTCTCAGAAACTGACTGTAGAGTTGCACAACAGAGAGGATTTTCTTAAACACCCTCTGTTGAGATTTGTTTTTCAGTCCTGTTCTCTTTCCCTGTGTAATCTTATTTTTAATTCTCTGAACACCCTAGCCCTGGTATCAGCTATCTCACCAGTATTTAGAACCCAAAACTCCAATGTTTGAAAACTGGCATGGTCAGAAGAGTCTGTGTTTCTGCTCATCCTTCATGTACTTGATAAGGCAGAATGAAATAGAGGACAGAGGAAAACAGAAGGAGTGTAAAGAACAGGGATAGACTGAAAGCATGCATAAAATCAACAGAAGCAGAAGTAAAAGTCTGACAGAAAAAGCTAGAAGAAAAACTCAATAATGGGAAATATTGAGCAGCTAAGCATTTTTGATTAAGTAACATACTGAACTACTTCGTTTGTTTATTTGTTTGTTTGTTTGCTTGCTTGATTGATTGCTTTAAGAGATGTATAGTTTTACAGGGTATTTCTTGTTTTACTAGTAAAATGTTTTTCAGCAAAACAGAATTTGTCATTCCTCCAATTTTTTTTATTAAGTGACTTCATAAATACAAGCATGATTAGGTGGGAAATGCCAATTGCTTATTCATTGCATGAAATATCTGTACCATTGACCAGTCTACCAGTTGTCAACCAAAGGCTGAAATACCTAAAGTAAGTTTTATAAGTCTCTTTACATGTTACTGCAACATTTTCATGAAAGAGTTGCAGCAGAGATTTTACAGCATGTATGAATGATAACAGTGTAATTACTCAAAGAGAATGCAAACTCCATTAATTTTAATGTGCTCTTTTTACCCCCAAGCAAAGTGCTTTGCAAACTTTAGTGTACCATTTCTTTGCACAACATCAACCCTCCAACCATGCTGCTGCAGTGATCTTGGCAGTGGACATAAACACTAGGCAACCTTCCAAGAGAAAGAGAGAGAACGGTGCCCTCACACAAAGCAAGATGGAAAATTTCAGGATATTAAAGCACACTTGAAAATAAATGAAATGAGAAGGGTTTTAGATTTTGAAATGGCACCTCTTTTCAGGCTACTACATCTCTATTTAGAAACCCCAGTGAGGAGGTTGATGCTGTAAGTGCTGAAGGCACGAACGCCTTTTATTTTCCTGTTAAGGCCCTGTACCTAAAGCTCTAGCCCTGAAGTAGCAGCTGATATGCCACTTCCTTTGTTTTTTACAGTCGTTGCTAGTTATTTCTAATGACTTCATGACTAATATAATTCTAATAAGAACTTAACAGGAGCCACTGCGCTGGGTTTAAAATGGTCCTAATTCTGCACAACTGCTCGGGAACATCTGGCTATGAACCTAGAGGAAAGATTTCAGAGGAGAACAAGTAGCATGGTTAAAAGACTGGAAAGCATTATTGGCAGAGTATGTAGAAGAAAGGGAAAGTATTCAACCTAGATAAATCATATTAAAGCCCATGTTAACAGATTATTTGGCCATGTAGTGTCTGTATGGGAGCAAAGGGATGGCTGTAGAGGACTCTTCAGTCTATCAGGAAAAGGTATTCATGTTACACTGCACCTGGAAGTTCCAGCTAGACAAATTTTTGTTTAAAGAAAGGTCAAAATGGTCAATGGTGATGGCAATTAACCACTGAAATTGTCTACTGAAAGTTGTGGTGAATTTTTCATCCTTGAAAATTCTCCAAATAAAACATGTTTCCAAAGTATACTTCATTTTAACCACAGGCTTTTGATTTGAAAGCAGAATTAATTCAGGAAAGATCAGAGGTATTCATGGACCTAACACCTATAATATTTGCTACATCAATAAAATGTAATGCAAAACACAGTAGTGGGCCAATCATTCCATTTTACTGTTCAGTTAAATTCTATCCAGAGAGCCATTGGCAACATTTTGTCCAAGGTTTTGTGCAAAACTGTCACTGATGCAGAGCAAGAGAAGGGAATTGCAGGTACATCCTGATTTCAGATCTACAGAAAACAGTGTAATTGACTTCAGTGGGAGTTGGTCCAAGGTCTTACTGAGGATTTGAGAAAACAGAAACATTTTTTTTCTGGCCTCATGTGTAAATGGGTAAAGGTTTAGAATATTTATAAAGGCTTAGAATCCTTCTAATTACCATGGGGTTTATTGTGTCAGGCAGATAAATTTTCTGTGATCTCTCAGGTATAAAGTCAGGGATAAACTTGAGTATTTCAGAAGAAGAAATTTAGCCCTATCATCAAAGCTAAAAGTTATTTTGTCTGTAGTAAATAATTTAGTTTAAATGTATTAAAAAATGTACAAGCTGAGTCCTAGAATTTAATTTCATATGCTAAAAATAATGCCGGGTATAGAAATCTTCTCATCGTTTTTTTACCAGATGCTTCCATTTCTACTTCCCTGATCAGATAGGGTAATCCATAACTTAAATTTTTGAATGTTACATACTTTTGATTTAATGTGGTTTTGAAATCTGAGTTTTTAATAGAGCCATGGACTCAAATTTTTGGTTCTGTAAAAGCCCAGAAGGTAAGGGGCCAATGTGTATGTCTCAAACACTGACTGCTGGATAGCTATGGAGCCAACCAAGGATTTTTGGTAAGAACAGTCTGTGAGAAGGATGTGGCTGGAGAAATGAACCAAATGAACCATAGGGCAGCACTTTTCTTGAACAAATACCTTTGTTCTGGCTCCTGGAGAAAAGCACAACAAGGAAGTGCAAGAATGAGGTTGAGAAGCAGGCATGGCCTGTTGACCAAAGACCAACCCAGTAAGGGTGGATCAAGGCCAAAAGACCCCAAAGCCCTCTTACCCATTTCCAGAAAGGTCTAGCAGAATGAAATGCCCATGACAACTAATTTGTGTCAAAAGTGAGAAACTCAGCTCCAGGTTGGGAAAGCTTGTCTGTAAAAAGGTGGCCCTGTTAAGCCTGGGCAGCATCCCCTCAGGAGCCTGGGCAAGACATCAGCTGGATTGACGCTGAAGCCAGGACTTGTGATCCTTCTTTTTTTCCTTTCTTCCCTTCTTTCTCTCTCTCTCTCTCTCTGTTTAATCCCCCTCTCTTTTCTTTGACCCTACCCATTATGCAAAATGAACCACTATGTGTTTATGCAGTAGGATAAGGGACTTGCATATCGATTTCCAGGCCATGTGTATAATTTACTAATAAAACTTAGTGAGTTTTTGCAGACCCTCTGACTTCTGTAGTTTGTTTTTGACCACAGCTGTCAATGAATCTCAGGTCTTTCCTTTCCTTTTAAGGTAGGATGTCACAGGGTTCTGTAAACATATGTTTTCTATATATGAAATTAAGAAAGGGGTAAAAATACATTTAAAAGCAAAATCTCACAAGCTCTTAGATTCTACTGGAACTGTAAACTCTTCTTTTACTGACAAACTCTGAATTTTTTAGATTTCACAGTGTCAACTTCTCCTAGCAGAGTGAGACAAGCTGCATTCATACAGAGAATGACCTGATGAATTCTCTTTAAAGTCATGCTGAAGTGAAATCTGGACAATAAATTCCAAAGATGCCTAGTATATAGTGGCAGAAAATAGCATCTTGAATGTATTAGCACGTACAAAGCTCGCTTTTTAAAACTGGTTCATTGTCTGCTTATGGGATCATGGTGAGTTCTAGATGCAAGAGGCATCTTTTATTAATGCTTCCTAGTACAATACAAAATATAAATCCCATATAAGTCTGTTTTACCACTGGGTCCTGCATTTTTCACCCACCTGAAACTCCCACAACATATGGAATGCACAAGAAAGATTTGAAGGAGCCATAATATCAAGTGACTGCAGTTCATCTGCTCTGGTAAAGGCAAGACCTGCACATAAAGTTCCCACTCCTGTGAGTTATGGGTCATTTGCTCATTAACAAAGTGACTAATCCAGTAGGGAAGAGAATGTCTACTGAAAATAAATTACATTATACTACTGACTGCTGTGATGGATTCTTTATATGCTCTTTGTGTTATCGTTCAGAGGAGCCCTTTTACCCAACCCTTGGTGTTGCTGCCATGTTGTAAGGAATTTTATCAGAGCAAACAGGAGTCTTCATGAGGTAAGAAACAATAGAACAAGCAGGAAATAAATAATAACCAGATAACCAGGAAACAGCAGTAACACAATAGATGTTCAGTCATTAGTTTAAACTGTCGCATTTGTCCTGAAATGATCAGAACAACCACAGTGGAGCTGCAATAGTGAAGTTTATGATAAATCCACGCTTATGCATTTCGAAGGCCACTTCAGGAGAGTTTGAGAAATAAATAAGGGTATCGAGGGCTAAAGTTGTTGATGAAAGTAGGTGAGCTGGGAAACATCTCCAAGCATTTAAATTCTGTAACATTTTAGAAGCACTTACCACTGAAAAGAAACATTGTTTTGCTTACCCACCACTTATGATGACCTAAGACTAATAGGGTAAACTAGATGGAATGTTTAATCACCATGGTGTTTCCTTCCCCACAGGTTTTCTTCCCAGATGGAGTTTAATGAAGCAAGCCTGCTCAGCCATTTCAGTCCATGTAAGTGGCAAAAGATAGTTTTGACTCATTGAAAGATCTTTATGCCACTGTCAAAATTTTACAGATTATAGATTTTTTTAACCAAGCTACATTGATCCTGGGTATTCAAATTCATAATATTTATGCAAACACTGTAAACTCTGAAAACTAGAGTCATTTATGACAAGATTTTTTTTATAATTTAACCTATTCAGTGCATACAGGATGAAGAAAAAGGAGTAGATTTGAGATTGCTTTATTGCCTATTGATGCTTACCAACACAAAGGGATTCTGCATTATATTTGTAGTGTTCTGACTGCTTTTTCCACTTTGATTTCTCTCTTGTACCTCTTTTTTTCTGGAGATGCTTAAAAGGAACTCTACCAGTCTGTAAATAAAGCAACCTTTAACAGTGAGAAGCAAAGTTGTGGCTGCTTTGCAGCTCTCAGAGTCAAAGTTAAGTTTATACAACCTAATCTGATTCATCACCAAGAAAAAAAAAAAACAAACAAATTCTTTCCTCCCTGTACATGTTGCAGTACAAAACAGAGAGAGATCTGAGTTTTTAGTTGTGGTTGTTCATTACCCTCTTTGGTAAGACTTGCTGAATTTCTATTTATGTGCTTAACAACTGGAACAAGCTCTGTTTATTACTGCATAAAAAGTCCTCCTTCATCACTTTCTTCCAAGCTACACAGAAGCCTTGATCAGTGAAGATATGAGATTGCTTTCCTGACATTTATTTAATAACTATTATTTAAAATTTTTTGCTTATTTCAATGAATTTGTCATATATTGTATTTTACAATAGATTCTTTTTTCATCTGTTATTTACATTAAAATTTCAATGCTGTGTTGTTAGAAATAAGGCAATGAATGTATACAGGCAAAATTCAAAATTGAGATTCACCAAAAAAATAAAGAATGAGTGACAATATACCAGAAAATGCAAATATTTGTGTTGCTATCAAATTACATTTATTTGTAAGAAATATTAAAAGTTAAAAGTATTGCTATAAAAAGTAACCTTGAGCATCTCTGTTCAAGCATTTCTAATTCTTTCCAAGTTAATCTGGTCTCACAGGAAAAGAAAGATGTAGCAAAAATAACCTTTTTCAGCCTAGTGGCAAGAGGCACAGTGGTGTAAAAGCCCTTGAACCGCAGCCCACCAGAAGTCATTATACAGTGACATCACTCAGGGTTGGATCAAGGCTTGAGCAAAAGATATTTGGAATTTTAAGCAGATGTGAGACCAGAATCAAGTTGAATATATAGATATCAATTGCACTGAAATGTGCTTGTCTATTTTAGTAGAATTAGAGAACAATTCTATCAGTCTGCATCAGTACCTGCAAAACAAGTTGCTTTTCCAAAGAAACCTGAGTAGCTGACAATTTGCTCCCCAAAACTATTTCCTTTCACAGATTCATCAAAGCTATAATTCAATTTAGAAAAATAAAATAAATAAATACCCCAAACAGGTTTTTTGTAGTGTTTTTATAGTTCAGAATTCTACTCTGAAAAATGAAGTAGGAAAACCACAATGTTATATATGCAAATAGAATTAAAATACCTGAAGGTTTACTTTTCCATAGTGTAGACATTGCACAATAACTGACAGGAACTTAAATTTCATCATTATCATGCAATTGTAGAGTTTCTTCAAAAGTTACCTTGATAGCTAATTTGAGATTGCTGACTTAGATCACAATGCAGTAATTAGCCGAAGTTAAAATTAAAGTAAAATTTTAAAGAAAATTAATCAAGTAATACAATACATGGTGTAGTACTTTTTCCATGGGCAACTCAACTGATAATCTTACAGCTCATAAATTATCAGGAAAGACATATGCTTTGATTGTACAACTTTGTTACAAAACTGTCTTTGAATTAAGGTGGCAATGCAATAGGTGCTATCTTCACTGAAAATACTATGTGTGGGTTTTTATAGTACTTTGAAGAAGTATTTTGCATCAATTTTTATTGTGGCAATAAAAATAGTAAAGGTTTGAGGACTGCAGGATGTCTTATAGTTCTCTACTGCTTTGGAGGAGTGTGATTAGTTATATATCACTCACACATGTCTTACAGTAAAATAATTCTTTGAAAGGCTAGAACAAATCCTGAATAAAAAGAGTTAATGCAAACATTTTAAAGTAATTCTGTTCCTTATCTGAGCATGAGGTGAAATGAAACAGAAGGAGGAAAAGAAGAACTTGTATTTCAGCAGAAAGGGGTTCTTGTCTCTTCCTGGCATCTCTGCTCTCCAGTAATTTTTAATCTCATAACTCAGAGTTCTGATCATTTTTCATGACAGAGAGTTGCTTGGCTATCTTTTCTACATAGTTTTATACTGAAACTGGAATAAGAAAAACAAGACAAAACAAAGCCTAAACCCTGTATGCTCCATTTGCTGAATACATGGTTTTCTTCCCCAAGTGTATGTGTGCCAGGTAGCACCACACTGGACTGGATGATAATAAACAGAGATCTCTGTGGCTGAATGTACCAGGACTAGGGTTGGTATAGGGATGGGGCAGAAGTTCCAGCTGTGAGAGAAAAGCAAAGTTCAGCTTCTCAAGGCAGGAGCTGATCTTGTTTCCAATTAGTTCCTCCACCCAATGTTGGGCCACTGGGAAAGGAGGTTGTCCCTGCTTATCTGAGCACCCTGCCTGAAGGGCAGATCTGGGGCCATTTCCCTCCCAGTAGAGCCAAGGTCCTTAAGCTGGGGTGATGGGAACTGGTTTGGTTCCATGAAGGGACAAAAAGCCTGAGTGGAAGTGGGTAACCCACCTTTGGGCTGACACCCCTGGTGTGTGAGGCTGGCAGGCTGCTGAGAAGGGCTGAGGTCCAGCTGGCAGCACGAGCTTAGAACAGGGCTCTTGTAGAGAGGGACAGGCCTGAGTCCAGAGTGTTGACATGACCTTGTGGGCCCCTGTTTCCCACCCTTGGTCTGCACCCTGAGGACATCATCCATCTCACCATCAGCAGCTGGGAATTGTGGTGGCCACACCCTCTACATAGCCCCATGGCAGCACCTACATGGAAGGTGTGACCAGAAGCTGCTCCTCTTTGGAGTTCCTGCTTTACAAGATCTTTCTGGAAGTGCTGTGGCAGAGAGCCAGATGAAGATGCACACCTAACAGGAACAGGGCATTTGGCCCCTGCTGTCCTCTGTGTAGGCACTGGCTGCAAAACATTGCTTTTCCTCTGGGTTTCTGCATTCAAGTCAGTAAGTGACTTATCCAGACCTGAAGCATGTCCGACACTTCCTAGAACATAGGTTTTGAGGGATCCAGTTGTCTAAGAGGAAAAGTTTTGAGGTGCTAAGTAAACAAATACCTGGCAGAGAAGGGTGCTTACAGTGCATATCATCTTTACTGAAATATATGTATGAGGCAGATAGCAGTCTGAGTTCTTGCATTTGACCACAGGGCTTATGTAGTGGAAAACAGGCTTTCTTTTAACATAGTAGTTATCCTTGGAAAACTCTCTCTGGTGAGGGGAAAGATCTTCCAGCCAAAAGATGAAACGTTACCTGCACATTAGGTTATTTTCCCCATTCAATTCCATCTCTCTTTGGTTTTGTTACTCTCATCTTTTCCTTCATATCCACTGCTGCAGTCTGAAAAGGGCAACTTTAATTTCGGGAAGCCAAACAAATCACAGTGAATAATTATTTAGTTTTAAATAATTCCATCCTTTTCTTCCTTTGTAATTTATGTGGTGCTGCTACAGAATGCACTAACCACGCTAAAGGGAAAGAGCCAGTTTAAGGGGTAGGAAAGAAGCACTGAATTATTCTTGGTCCTGCAAAGAATGCATTTAAGAGTTTCTTAGCCCAGCTCCCTTAGACCAATGAAACTTTCTTCTCTGCTCCCTCATGAGCACTGAACTGTCTGCACTGAAGGGTGACCACTCTCACGTGTGGCTGCTGTGTCTGTGTCGTAGGCAGTGTCAGAGGCTGGGCAGGATCCATCTCTGTAGGCTCACTGGAGTAAGACTATCCTTGGAGAAGCAGCTTTGGATTCACTGATTCCTTTGAGATAAGAGACTGGGTAGATGAAACACAACCCCCAGCATTTTTAGATATCGATGGCACAGACCTTTGCTCCTTGAGCACAGGCTCCTGACATGAGGGTGGAAGAGAGGGGAGTTTCCTCTGCTCACCACATGGTGATCACAAATGTCACCTACAGACAAAAGAAAATGAAAAGGAACAATAAGTGAAACACGGGCAATGATTTAGTCTCTTGAAAATGCACATTAATCATCTGACAGCCCTCAGCTTTACCGAACTGAAAGTTCGTTTCTCATGGCAGAGTTAACTTTGGGACCAGTGCCGGGAGGCGAAGCTGGAGCAGGGCTGGCAGCAATATTCAGGAGCGACAACTGCATGAGTGTATTGAGAAACAGAGTATTCACAAAAACTCCTTACGGACCCATAAATACCCAGCTTAGTTGCTGGTTTAATCACTCGCAAAGACATTGCCTGACTCTTTTAAAGCCGCGAGTATCTGAAGTTTTGGAAGCGATTGTGAATAAATACTTCACTGCCTGCTCACAGCGACGTTTCCCCGGCGTTAGCTCATTAGAGTGCCTGAAAGAGACCCGACAGAAAATAAGTTAAATGCAACTTAAATCATCACCCCATTCGACGCTAAAAGCGACACGAAAGGCGAGGCGTTCACCAAAAGGTTGCAAAAGGAGTCAGCTGCACCGCAGTTAGGAGTGGAGGGAGCGGGATTGCGGGATGGGAGCGGCCAGCGTGGCTGGGATCCCAGTCCCCAGTTGTGGTGGCACTTTTTTTGCGCTTTTTCCTCCACACGATTTTTTTTTTTTTAGTGACTTCGAAAGATGTCACGGCAAAGTGAAATCTTTGTGGAGAGCTGATCATGCATTCAGACTGTAGTGTTTTCAAAATGTGATGTTTTGCAATGATGACATTAGAGTAGCAACCAAGGGTCCGAGACAGCAACGCCTGCTGCAGCTGGGCTTCGCTTTGAAATGCCCAAGACAATGGGGGCCACTGTTCTTCATCGCTTCGCCTTTCCATTCCATTTGCATAGTCTGTTCTGCCTGATTGACCAGCTTGGGCTGTCCAAGGGACCAGCATTGTTCACAGATCACTTCAAGATGGCACAGATGACAAGATTCAGGTGAGAGATGAAGTGGGATGATTCTCAAATGCCATAAGAAAAAGCTACCCTGGGAACTTTTAGCTCAAGTGAAATAATTCAAGAATTTAAGCAGATAATTTTTTTTTCAAGAAAACGATCATATTTGGAACTGCGCAGTCATGACACACAAATAAGTAATAGGAGGTTTGTGTGTTTCGCTGAAGTGTTTTAATTTGTTTGTGTTTGGTTGTGTTGGGGGGAATTTTTTTTCTGGTTTGTTTTTTTTTTGTTTTTGTTTTTGTTTTTTTTTTTTGTCGGGTAGTTTGCTTTTTTTTTTGTCTTTTCCATCCCAGATCTCACCTTCCTCAGGCTAGGACGCGAACCATGCCACTGGAAACCCTCGTGAATAAAAGTTTGCTTACAAAAAAAAAAAAAAAAATCTGAAGTCGAATATAAATAAAGCTCATCATAGAGGCGAGTTTTTAAATTCTTTGGTGCCTGCTCCGTAACTAAATGCCAGTTTAGGATTACTCAGTTAACGTTCACAAAGCCTTTGGAGGAGGAAAGCCCTGGCAGAAGAAGGGCGAAGCGCGCCGGGCGCTGCCGGCCAGCCCTGCGGCGGGACCGCGGCCCCAGCCCGGGCTCGGGGCGGGCAGCGAGGGGAGGCTGCAGGGCGCCTCGCTCTTCCCCAAGAAGTTGCAAACTCTCTGCTGGCACAGATTCACCACTGAAATGTCATGGTTTCGGCTGCTTTTTCGCTTTTTTTTCTTTCCCCCCCATACTCAGGTTCTCAAGTAAACACACACACACGGTAGCGCCCCTAAAATGAGTTTCATTTGACACCGATGTTTTGACTTCATCTCAAAAAGACAAAATCTTTGTCGTACAAGTATGTTTTCCCTGGAGGGGTTTCCAGCACAATTTGCTATAATTTCTTTACACCTAACGGAACTGATGGGATCTGAGCAGTAAAACATATTCCCACAGTAGTTTCGCTCTCTCGCTCTCTCTGTTACCCTCCTGGGGTTCAGCTCACTCTCTAGCATAAATATTGCCAATAATTGTGCTAATACGGTGATTCTCGGAAGGCAGCAGAACTCTCTTCTCCTCGTGTATCAGACCTAAAGACTGATGCGACTCCTGCTTAATCTCTGGGTGTATTCTCTCCTAGCTGCTCGTCTTTCCCCTGCAGAGACTAATACACTTAATTACATGATTTACAAGAATTGCCAACAAGGTCCCAGGGGCCGCTAAAGACCGACCGCCGCCCGACGAGCGGGGCGTAAGGTGCATGTCTGACTGCTGCACGGCGCCTCGAAGGGAAGCCGCCTTCAGCGGGACTCGGCTCTTCACATTTATCCAAAATTTCAGGTCCTTCTTCCCTGTTTTACACACCCCCCTTTCATGTTGTGCTCCGGTCCCAGGTTGGTTTGAGGGGTGCCGTCGTCCCCGCTCCCCCTCCTCCCGAGAAGGTGGCTAAAAGCTGCAGAGGAAACTTAAGTGGCTCTGGAGTTTGTTTAATTTCCCTCCAGTGTTTACTGATAATTCGAGAGACGCTTATCTCGGGGAATATAACGATTAATACAACCGCAGGTTTCCAGATAAGTGATTGTGATGGAGATTGTTGGCGAGAAAATAGACAATTATCCGCTGTTAGCTTTACATAAAGATCGCATTAACTTGAATTAGTTATCAGACAAAAGAACATCAGAAAGCTGCACCTTTCTGCCAAGGCAACCGCTTGCAGGCGGTGTGCTCCGCACAAGCAAACGCACCGCTGCCTCCCCAGCATCTCCCCAGCATGAAAGGGGCGGCGGGCCCGGGCCCGGGGGGGCCGCGGCACCGACACGCCGCGCTCCTGCCGAGGGAGGCACGGCCAAGCGCGGAGCGGGGAGGGCGAGCCCCGGGGCCGGGGGATCGCTTTAATATCAGCTGCCCGGCCCGGCCGCTTTCATTTCCATAGGGCGAAATTAACATGGACGTGGGGCAGGCGCTGGGGCGGGGGCAATGCGCCCGGGGAAGAAGCGGCGTGGCTGATCGCCAAGGAAACCTCGCTGAAAGGGAAGGGTAGAGCATGTGGCTATTAAAACCCCGACACAATAATAACATTAAGGGGAAAAAAAAAAATAAAACCATAATGATAACTTGGAGGCAGCTCGCCATTTGCATATGAAACCAGCGGCCAGAAGCGCGGCAGCCCCTTGCCGCATTATGTGCTCGGCGGTCCGAGGTCGTCCCCCCCCTAGCAAGACTGAAAAGCCTTTTGATTATTTCTCCTCTCCCTAGGAAAGGCTGATTCCTCCGTAATTGATAGCGGGGAAGGGCCGTAATTAATTTTTCAGGGAAGTACAGTGCAGCTTCTTCTCTCGGCTGGAGGGGAAGGGCTGAGAGCGAGGAAAGGGGGCGAGGGAGCGGAGGCGAGAGGAACTCCTTCCGAGAACCCCTAATTAAAAGTAATCACGCTTCACCCTCTCCGGCACCAAGACCCCCCTCGACTCCTCGCCACCCCCTCGCTCGCTGGGGAGGCAGGAAGGGCAGGGACCGTGGGCTGCTTTCACCGAGTCAGAAAGCATTCACCAGGCGTTTGTATTGCGGGAGGTTTCTGTGGGAATCGGGTGGCTCGAGTAATTGGGAGGGGAGGAGGGTGCACTCCCGGCTGGCTTCTCTCTGGAATTAAAGGCAGTCTTCAAAATAGGGTGTTTGTTAGAGAACTTCAGCTGGGAGGAAACCTGCCATTTCGGATCAGTGCGTTTTCTGTGCTGGGCTTCCAGACAGACCCTTAGCACCGTGTTCATCTGGGGAAGGGGAGAGGAGCAGGAGGGAGGCTTTTCCTGTGGGATGGGGCAACGGGGGAGAAAACGGCAAGGTGCTTCAGGCGGCAGGCTGAAGCCTAACAGATGCTGGGATACAAATAATTTCGGGGGAGCAGGGGCACCTCGGGTTCGTGCCTGAGGCAGCCGCGAAGGGAGAGGAGAGGGGATGCCAGGTGAAAGGGCTCTGCTCCCACCCGGGACGGAAAGCCCGTCCCCAGCCTTGGGACGTGCCGCTGCCGCCGCTGGGTCCCCGCTGAATGGAGCGGATAATGATCCCCGGTTCCCAAGGCAGGCTTGCTGCTGCCTGGTGAGCCTTGGATTTGTGTGGTCCAAGCCTTTCCCAGCTTGTCCCATTCTGTCACCGGGATAAGGGGCTCCCTCGGCTCGTTTGCACCTGCGTCGCTTTTGGCTCCTTCAGGAATGCGCTGAAGCTTGTAATCAGCTTTGTGAAGCCATTGAGTGCACGGCTGAGTGAAACTTCCAAAGCTCGCAGAAAACTGGCCCGCTGAATAGGAGTCAGCATGGGGCTTCTCTCCAAGCCCCTGGCCTGCCAAATTCCAGCAGAGCCCCTCACAATCAGTCCACACAAGCTTTACTGCTCTCCCCACACTGAGAGAAGCGAGAAAAGAAAAGCTAAAATACCAGTCACCGAGGTTAGCGGTTTGTTCCCAGATTAATGGCAAACGCCTCTCTGCCCGATGCTAACCAATTCATTCGGCTGATGTGTGTGTACATATATATATATATATACACACACACATATATAAATGCATATATGTATGTGCGTGTGTGTATGTGTATAGATATACGTGCACATGAATATCTATGCAAGCCAATGGCTATAACATTAAAAAGAAATAAGGGAGAGTTATTATTATTTTATGTGACCGTAGAAGTTCTCATGGCAGCAAACAGGTAGCAGGCTGTTTTGCTATCCCACAGGGTCATGCTATTCTCGTCTCAGTCTTTTCTGCACCCGTGTGGTTCCAAGACTCTGGATGAGTGTGACTCTCATCTGCAGTCTGGTTTTCCATCTGGAGGGGTTTAGTATCAAACAAAACTCCGGAGGAGAGCAAAAGGAAATAACAAGCAGGTTAAAAAAAATAAATAAATCACCAACCCCACCATCACTAAACCCACTTCAGAATAACTCAAGAGGACCAAGGCTCTGGGGCACTCGCGGGATGGGTTTGCCATGCCCAAGGCTCACGGCCACCCCATGGTCCCCAGCTTGGGGGAAGAGGGGATTCTCCACTGCAGCCCAGATCACTTCCCTACTGGGGAAAAGCGTTCAGGAAAGGTCCCATTTGAGGCAATCCCTTCATTTTTAACATCCTTAACACTTGCAACATGTATCCTTTCACTCCTACTCCCACCATCTAATTGCACAGGCAGGAGCGACGCTAAACAACCCGGGAATACATAGCACAACTTCATCACACCTTTCATCTGGGTTCTGTATGGGGTTGAAGATTCACATTTATTAGGGGAAACAATTACTCGAGTTATAGAAACCCATTCCTTTCTAAAGCAAGTTCTGTCACTGTAATAAACGCTGTGAAATGTTCTTAAATCTAAAAGTGTAAGACGTGGGTAAGCACTGTGACATCAAGTCCATGAGTATAGACCAGCACAGCAAGGCTTTGTCTTCTGGTCTTGGGACTTTTAATTCCATTTATGTCCTTCCTCTTCTACATGTATCTAAAACAATGAAAACAACATTATGACAACATTAATATTTTTTGCAAGCCCTCCTCTTGGGCTAGCATAAGGGGGGAAATGGAGACTTCCAACATTTCCAGAGATGATGTCTCCTGAAGGTTTTAGCCATACCTCTGAATTACGTCATGGAAATCATGTTTTCTTGTCATCCACATTAAAACAGCCGTGGCAGAAGGGACAGAACTAGCTCCACTAGAGCTGGTAGATGTTTCTTGTGAGTTCAGCGGGATTCTGTCTCCCTTTGCTGTCATGCTTTTGGCGTCTTCTCAATTACCGCAATTTTCAGGGATGTCCCAGAAACTGATGACAGCAGTAGGTATTTTTGCCATTGCTTTCTGATGAGTTTGTAGGGCTCACTGGACAGTCTCTTACACAGTGGGTGAATAGTTTAGCAGCATCAATCCTCTGTATCCTGGCCCCCAAGTCACTCTAAGGATAAGGTAACCTCTGATGTAAAGAGTTAGGCAGCAAAAGCACAGAGGACCATGTCTTGATGTTGAAGTCCTGACCCTTCCAACTGCTGCTGCACAAAAACTTCTGCACACGGCTACAAACGGTTTAAAGCCACATCTCTTTCTGTCTGTAAAGTTTCTTTTCTTTTTGGAAGTTTGATGTGCTATTTTCGACCGTGTTGCTCCTTCCAACCATTCTCAGTGACAAGTCATGAGGATATGCAGTAATTCAGAAATTAGTGAAATTTTATTCTTGGTGGGGGCGTTGGATTAAGAGGCTGGGAGAGTGTGAAACAAGTCAACGTGTAATTGTATGATAAGGCTCTCACGAGGAATTTATTGGCCAAGTTGCTATTTCTATTCCTTCCTAATCTCGTTTAGCACATTCATTCTCTGCAATCTGTCTCCATAATCTTCTGTGACAGAATGGCAGCCAATAGAAGCATGCATGTTTGGAGAGAAGAGAAAATATGCAGAGGCGTGATAAACTGATGCTAATTATCCATATTTAGGACACCGAGTGCAGAAGATCAAGGTTTACAAATAACAAACCAGAGCCAATGATGATGGCTTCCTAGTGTGGAATATATTGGAGGGGACAAGATAAGGGTTTCACATGCAGAAGAGATTTATTGGTCAAAGGGTTCACCTTCCACTTTTCCACTTTTATATAGCAGTAAATTATTTGGGCTAAATTCACCAGAACATTACTCTTTTATTTGGCAATGTGCCATGACTTGCTCTTTCTTTGTGTCCTTTCAATGCAAATCCTTGTAGTGTAACATCAGTTGATAAGAAACAAATAATTGAAGTAATAGGTAATTCCCTTTAAATTGTGCATATAGGACAGTAAGGTAATCATCTAATGTAGAATGAGACCGGAGTATAGAGCAGATAACTGAAAGTGAAACAATATCCATCTCGGCTATTAAATTACATTTATGCTGGAGAAAAATAACCTGCAGAAGACTTGTAGGCTGAAGAAGAGACAACACTAGTCTAGTCACCCTTAGGCCATTTTCCTACAGACTTCTCAAATTTATTTAATTTTAAAAGACAGCTCACCACCATTTTCCTCGCTTCCCCTTTCTCTCTCATTTCTTTTTTCTTTTTTTTTTTTTTTTCTCGAAAGCTAACATTTAAATTTGTGATTCTGCATTCCCCTTTTAAATAAGTGCTGGCTCTGAGAAACAATAAGGGAATTCAGTTTGGCAGTATCTGTGTAGTATGGTTGAGGGTCAGTGGAATGATCTTAGCAGTCTGCAGTAATTGTATTGTAAAGATTCCAAAATGAGAATAATATTATTTGAGTTTATTTTATTTACAAGTTCAGAAAGTATTCTGTACAGTGGCAAAATTCTAAATGTTGTTTCTATTAGCACCTTATTGTCAGGTGGAGGTAAACTGTTCTTTAAGAAATTCACTCTTGAATTGTGTGTCAGCACTCCTGGCTTCTCGAATGGTATTTTTCCTGTGTTGGTGGTACGAGGATACTCTGCAAAATACAGAACCCCGCTGTCAGAGCAGAAAATACAAAGGCCCTTCCATTAGGAACACTCTTTAAAATATCTCTTCTTTGATATCTGAAAAGACATTTCTTCCTTGACTATTCTTTTAAGAGGAGAAAATTTTCTGACTTTTTGTTTTACTGCTGAATGACTGTGGATTTATTTCTCTTCCCCTCTGAGGTATTCCTTTAAATTGGTTCGTATTTTGTGTTTGGTGGAGAGGCAGAAATACTGCATACCAAGCTGAACACTTTCACAGGTTTCCTAAAAATATTTCCAAGGTCAGTCTCGCTTTTTCAAGTTCCAATAAGTAGCTGACTTCCCTCAAAATGATCTGAAACACATCGTTGGGGAAGGAAGGTAGGCGAGCAGACAGAGTCTATGACAAAAGTCATAGAAGTTGCCATTTGGTCACTAGTGGACAAAAATGAAGGGCATAGGGAGCGGAGAGCAAGGATGTGGAGCACGACAGCCTGGGGACAAGCCCGGCTCTGGGGCTGCCCCTCGCAGGCGGTGCTGGCCCATGAGACGCTCCCGGGCTCTCTGGACAGGGAACGCCCGGGTCCCGATTCACCCCCGCTAAATTCCACCGGGACCAGTCCCACCTGTCCCGCTCGGGGAGCGCAGAGCGGAGCCCTCGCAGCCCGGGGGCCGCCGGTTCCCTGACCCAAGCCAGGTGAACCTTTGTCCCTTGTCCCCTCTGCAGGGACAAGAGGCGTTTATCTCCCCGGCAACGCCACAGCCCGGCCCGGAGCTGCTCCCCGGGGACCTGGGGCTCCCCGCTCGCATCCTGGCTGCCACCACCGCACCTCCCGCTGTCCCCCCGCCTGTCCCACAGCCCGCCTGCCCCCGCGGAGAGGCGGAATGCAGCTCCCCACGGGGAATGCGGGCGGGCCCGGGGGAGCCCTGAGCCGGCTCAGCCGGGGCGCCGGGGCAGCGCCCGGTGCCCCCCGGGCGGCGGGGCCGCTCACTCCGCCTTCTGTAACAAACTGTGCGGCGGTGCCGGGGGGGTGACAGGGGGTGTGCGCGGGATAGCGGCTCCTGGGCTTCATTAAATGACTTTTGGCAACTAGCTTGTCTAATCGGGGGGATTTTGGCAGTAACGGGCTCAAATCCGGCCCGGTTTGAATCTGCAGCCCTTTTGGCTGGAGGCAGAGCGGCAGGAAGCTCTGCTGCAGCTGCCTCCAACCCTCCTTTCCGTAAGGAAGATCTTTCTCTCCCTGTTCGTAGGGAAAAGGCAGACGTCTTCCACAGCAAACTCTCAGAGTGTTGTTGAAATCAGCATTTCAGAGTTCCGTTTGCCATCTCCAGAGACTCTGGAAATCCCTGTAAGCCTGGTGTTCTCGCTAAGCGAGGCGTGCGCACCGGCGGAGGGAATGCCGAAGTTTCCCTTTCAGGGGTTTTGCGGCTGCGCTTACTATTTGACGCTCATTGAGGGAAAGAGCTCCGTTCCAGATGTTGTCCAGCTCTTTCACAGAATGGAAACTGAGCTTCTGTCATACTTTTTCGGCTCGTTTTTCATTTGTTAGAAATTATTATGTTGTGTACCACAAAAGACAAACACGATCCTCTGTGAATTTTAGCTCTGATTTTCTTCATACTTCCACTCAAATTTCATGCCTGTAGCGAGTCCTCTTCCTGTTAAGCAATGAGAATGTCATAATAAAACTAGCAGGTATGGCAAGACACCTCGGTTCGACGGTACCTGAATCTGGTGTGCAGCCATGTAAGCATGGAGAGGGACTTGCATTCTGCAGCAAACCTCCGGAAAGTATGATGGGATGCACCCAAGGACATGACGTCATTGCATATATTTGTGAAGCAGACACAATTTTTATTACAGATTTTTTCTTTTTAAATGTGTCTCCTTGTTAAAGGAGATCAACAAGAATACCCCGAGGAGCAGAGACCGTTTTTTAAACAACGGGCTCTGAGTTCGTCCATTTTCATGACAATAGGCTTACCTTTCAAATGCAGTATTTTCTCTTATTGAACATCTAAGGCTCCCCTAAGACAGATGATAAATCCAGACGTCTAAATAGGAACACTTAGCCATGAAAACATGAACACATCGTTTAGATATTATGAAATATATAAAACATGTCTGAGACGCACAGACACATCTAGTTTACCTACCTGAAACTACCCACTGAAAAGTAAAGCTACAGAGCACGCTTCTACCAAATTGTACAGAACTGGGCTCGTTTGGTCACGCAAGGATGCCTTTTGCAATAATGCCACTTCATCGCTTTCCTGTTCTTAAATATGTGGATTTATGGCACATTCATCATAATCAGCTTGTCCCACTTATCTAGTCAGTTTTGGTCTGTGAGACTAAAACTAAAACTGAGATGCTGCTATTTTCGGGAAAATCAGGCAGAACTTCTCCCTGCCGCTGCTTAGTTAAAACAAAACAAATAGGAAATTATTTGCTGTCACCCAAACTTAGTCTGCTAAAGAGACATTTTCATTGGAGGCATAGCAGAAACTTCCTCAGCCTTGCTAGAAAGTTAGAAACTGAGAGGAAGATGAAAGGAAGAAGCGCTTTTGGAGGGAGAAATGCATGTTCTACTGTCATTACCTCGTTCCCGGCTGTTCCATAAGACACGTAAGTACTTTGGCACGTGAGCACAGAAATTTCCCGTTTGGAAAACGCAATCCATGTCCGTATCCCTCTTCACTCTTATGGCTGTTCAAAACACTGCTGAGGAGTTTTTAGGCTCAACTCCATGCTTCCCTTATTCGTACTCTGTCCTGACACATGTAGGCTTGAGCTCACCTACAACTGTGTATTTTAAAAGACGTTTCCCACTTAGTTTTCCTTTTTATGGTTCTTCAAGGTAGAAAATGCACGTGTTCATAGTGACTCGATTGCACAACATCTTGGGGTTTGCATTATTTCCTACATTCTGTCATCGGGGAGGGAGGGAGACCATGACAAATCATAAAGCTTTCACCTGCCCTGTGACTGAAAAGCCATTTAGGAGAAGGTAAGACTGATAATGCACGAAGGCACAGATAATTTAAAAAACCAAACAAACAAGCCCTTGACAAAAACAAGCTCTCTTTCTCTCTTCCGCTACCTACACGTAAAATAAAAGGTAATACGGAACGTTAATCTGATCACGTGCTCAAGGAATTACTCAAGATTTTTCCAAAAGATAAAGATACCCAGCGAGCAAGGAAAGAAGGAGAGACCATGTCTGAGGTGTATGTAACTCGGAAGTACTGCAGATGGTTTCAGAGTTTTCCTCACCAGGTGGGAATTGTGTTTTCGTGTCTATACTTCGTTTTGAACTCCCGTGCTTGGGGTTTTAGATCTTTCCTGGCCTTGGGCTACTTGTGTTTGTAGCTCCAAAACTGAACAGCCATTCATTCTTCTAATCTGATTAGGATTGAACTATCCACTCACCAGTGGTTTTAGCGGGACAATCTTCCTATAAACTTTTTCTACATTGGATAGATTTAAAAAAAATTCCAAAAACAACAACAACAAAAACCATCTCATCAAAACAAACTCTTCTGAAATCTGTGTAAGACAATTTTTGGGTAGGAACTAAACTTCTCCCTACACCTCTCCTGCAACTTCACCCCCCTCCTGGGATGTATGGTGCCTTTGTTCACCACTAGTTCCTAGTTGCTATGGAGTTTTACGCCTTGGTAAACTATATTTCACCTCCTCCCGGTGAAAGCTATTCTTCCCCTAAATGCACACTTTGCAGACTCCGGTCCTTCCCCCCCGTGTCGGTCGCACTTCCTCAGCCCACGCTGGTCTGCCCCGGGCTAAAGCCGAGTTTTCCCACTCGGATCTCAGCTCACCCTCTAGCACTTGCCCAATTGTTTGACCACGGACAGATGCTCTCCTGCTTCTCCTCGGTTTTATTGTCCTTCGTTTTGTTTTTTTTTAAGGTTTCTGAGGGGCAGTCCCTCTATCTGAGAGCCGCAGTTAACCGTGGCACACGTCTTCTCCAAATCAATGAGAGGTGTCCGGGCTGAAAGCGTGGACAATGGGATTTTACCGAGCATGAAGCATATTACCCCCAAACCCGTCCTGACAGGCCGTGCTAAAGCATTTGAATGACTTTCTTGAAACGAGACCCTTCTGAAGGCTCCTCCCTCCAGAGAAATACACCATCTAGGAGAGATAGGCATGAAACTGCACGGGGGCACCCAAGGCTTTGTAAATTGGGGATGGGGTGTGTGTGTCCTTTGTCACAAAGCTCCACTGCTTCCACCCCAAAGCCAGGGACCAGTGTGTTTTACTTTGGGGGCTGCCCCTCACTCACCACAAGCTCCGGACATGTTAAGGGATGGGATTTTCACTTTAGAACTTCCAGACTTTTTGACGGCACATACCGCGGTGTGGTTCACCTCAGTCAGCTACAAATTTCTAGCCTATCCTACAGAGGCATCTCCAGGTGTGTCCTGGTTTTAGACATAAAGACTGGGGAGAACTTCCAGGTTTCCTGCTAGCATTTTGGCCATGCAGCTACAGGAGTGGGCCCCATATATCACACTACTCTTACACCAAAGATCTTCAAGATCCTCCAAAATTTAGTTTGTTAATCTTTACTTTTGCACAGTTTCCTCCAACAGTAGAGTGGTTCAGTGCGTGCAAAGTCAATGGGTTTTCGCTTCAGTCTCTAAAGAAAGCCTCCCATTGCATCTGTACCTGCACGCCAGGTTCCCCAGCTCCTCTGCCAGCTGTCCCGCTACTCGGGGTCGCCCTAGTGTTCTGGCTTTTCCTGACACTATTGAGCAGAGGCGCGGCGGGGCTGGAGCCAGCAGGCAGGCAGGCAGGCAGGCAAGGCCCTGTCCGCTCCGCACCCACAATCTGTTATCCTTCCTACCCCCGGGCACCGGCTCGGCTCCCGCTGCTCCCCCACCACGCCCCTGGCTGCAGATACTCGGTTCGCACCAGCCTCCCGGCTCGGAGCTCTGCAAGACCATGTCCTGCCTCGTTTTCTGTTTTTCCTCCTCTTTCTTTTGGCCTTGCCTCTTCAGAAGTGACTTTTCAGCCAGGCTTGGCTGTCTGACTCCTCTCCGCCTCGGCCGTGTGAAACCTCTTGCCTCAGACTTCAGTTTCCCCACGGAAAGCAGCATCCATCCCTAACCTTAGAACAAACAGAGTGAGAGCCGCTTAGTCTTGGCCGGTACCCTCCTGTCCCAGCCTGGCTGTCCCGGGCGCCAGCCTCTGCGGAGCTGCGTGAGTCCCGAGGCGCTGGGGACACGGAAAGGCAGCGGGGCGCGACGGCGCCGCGTTTTGCAGGGTGGGGCCACGCGTGGCCGCAGGTGCCTGGGGTTTCACTCTGCACTTTCACAAGGGATGTCTCCGAATCGGGCCAGGCCCATTGGCTTCAGATCCCCTTCGGTTCGGACGATGAGCACAGAGACGCTCGGTGCTGCTCGTGGGGTAGCGCCGAACCACCCAGCATCCTCGCTTTTTGAGGTGCTGAGTTTTCTGGTAGAGGAGGAGCCAAAATGCCGCGATGTGGAGGGACAGCTCGCTTCACTCTCCACCACCCCACCCCCCCACCAAAAAAAAGGAAGATGGCTTGTGTCGTCTGCCCGCCCTGTGCAGTGTCTGTGTGCGTGGGCTGTGCGCGGCACGGCGGAGCGGCGGCGCCGCTTCCCCGCGGGGCGCGCCCCGGCAGCCGAAGCGCCCAGCGCTGGCCGCGCTCTGCGGCCCGTCGGGGGCCCTCTCTCCCGCCCAGGGCCATCCCCCGCCCCCGGTAGCCGCGCAGCAGATGGCTCGCGGTCCGGGAGGGCGCCCGCCCGCCGGTGAACGCATGACTGGAGCCGGGCTTTGGTGCCGCCCAGCCCGGGAGGGTCCCGTGCGGAGTTCAAGAGCGGCCTTTCCCGGCTGACAGCAATGCGCTTGTTTTGCCCAGCCATCTCGACCCGCCCCCGCCCCTCACGCCTGGAACTCTCCCTCCTTCCCTTCTTGCCCTACTCGTCCATGGGAGACTCGAAGGCTGCGGTCGGGAGACGGGGCGCCCCGCAGCATTCCCCCCACCGCCATCCGGGCAGCCTTCCGGCCTCCCGCTGGGACCGCTCCTCTCGCTCCTTCCCGACTGTGGCGTCTCCCTTCTCCCCTCAGTAGGGCCAGGCCCTCCCCCACCAACCCCACTCGCTCCAAGGGGAGGGTCTGGTCCCGCTGGCTGCCCGGCCGGCCGCTGGCTTGCAGCGGGAGCCGTCGGTTTTCCGCCGGTGATTGTAAACGGGTTTGACTGGCCGTTGATCTCGGGGTCAGGACTCTCCTCGCTAATCCCTCGCTCTCCAAACACCGCCCCCCTCCTCCTCCCCACGCTCTCCCTCCCTTTCTCTCACCTCTCTCCCCTCCTGCCACCCCCGTTTTCCTCCTGCATCATTCATCTGCAGCCCCTCTGACGGCATCGGGGGCGCCTCGCTGCCCGGGGCCGCGGCTCGCAGAGACCCACTCGCACCTCACCAACAACATCCCCCAGGCCCACTGCCCCGTGACTCCGGGAGCAAGGAGGGCCCTCCCTGCGAGATCAGCCCTCTGCACACTGACACGGACACAGGGACACACGGACACGCGGACACAGGGACACACGGACACAGGGACACAGGGACGCTGTCTGTCCCCACGGGACGGCCCCGTCCCGGCGCTCCCCACGTGATGCTGTGTAGGAGGGAAGGGGAGATCTGGAGATTACTGGGGCGAGCTGGCAGAAAGTGTGCGGGAAGGGGGAGGGAGGAGCAGAAAAGGGCTCGGGGGAGTCGGTGAGTGCTCGGGAAAGGCGGGGAAATCGTGGGGCGTGGGAGAGCGTCGGCGCCAGGCCCGGGAGAGCATCCCGTCCAGATAACCCATCAAACCCACAGACACCTGCCAGTTCGCATCTTTTAGCTCCGTTTTACTTTACAACAATGCTTAGATCAGCCTTTTGGTTTGGTTTTCGGCGGGGGAGCGTGTCTGTGTGATGCTGCGGTGCTTTTTTTCTTTTATAGATTTTTTTCCTTCCGTGGCAGTTTCCACGTAATAATAAAATGCTGTAACCGCGTCAGACGTTCAGGTGACCCGGCCTGATGTCGCCTGCATGTGGCGCAGCTGGGAGGGAGGGTCCTCCCCACCCCCCACCCCGCCCTACCAAGGAGCATTTTGCAGAGCTTCTTGTCCCGCTGTGGCCCTACGGGCGCCTTGGCTCTGATTTCTGGAATCGTCCCTCTTTTTATCTTCATGGACAATTTCGTGTGCCCTCCTCCCGCGCTCCGTTGCTCCAAGAGGCTCGGAGCCGTCCCACCGACGCTCCCCCCCGGGGCTCGTTGCGATGTGACTCCGGTTGAGGGCGCGGGGGAGTGGAACTGGAGGGAACGGCTTTTCCCCGGGGCCCGACGCCACTCCTACGAGCTCACTGAGGCACGCACGGCGGAGTGGAAGGAGGGGGGGGAAATGTTTTTTAAAACAGGAGAACCGTTGGGAAAAGAGCTATGGAGTTCAGGCCAAGTTAGGGTTTTGGCTCGAAGTTCGGAGCGGATCGAACCTGTTATCTCTGAATGCCTCCTGTCCTCCTGGCCCCTCTGCCGCCGTCCCCCTCCCGGGGCACAGGAGAGCGGTGACCGCGGGGTGGGCTCTGGCCCGGGGGGGCCGTGACCCCAAGCTCCCCACGCTACACGCAGCCGAACTGCGCGGAGAGGGCACCTCGGCCCCGCTCCCATCCGCCTTACTCCCTGGATTTTCCTTCCTTTTACTGAAAACCAGATGACTTTTTGCTTTAATTCTTCCACATACGTGATTTTAATAGCTCTGTCAATCATGCTATAGGAGGAACATTTCATACAATTTTAGATGTAATGTACTTAAACCATAAATTGCTTAAACCTATTCTTAGTTTTGCATATTCAATTATTCTCTTATATATAACTCTCATAGCAAAAAGCCCGAAGATATAATTATGTTACTGTACCTAACCCCAACTCATCTGCCTAGGAAAGTTGTTTTGTTTAAATACCCAAACAAGTAAGTTTAACTCAAATTAAACCGAACTGCCAAACCAACCAATAGACCACGAACAGGAAAAAAATTCTTGACACCCCGATGGTGTCTCAGTGGGGGTAAGATGGGTAGGTAGTTTTTTGGTATTTCGTGGAGATGGGGTTTTTTTTGGTGGTTGTTTTTTTTTTTTTTTTGGTTGCTCGGCTTTTTTTGTTTTCTTTTTCTTTTGTTTGTTTTGTTTTGGTTTTTTTTGTGAAGGTTTGGTTTTTTGTTTTGGTTTTTTTTTGGGGGGCGGGGGGTTTGGACATTTGCAGAGCGAACTGCATTACATTGAAAGACGGGCTGAGGGTGTTTGAATCTTATTTAAATATAGCCGACATTGGGTCTCTTTAATCCCCTTGTGTTGAAAGTGCAGGTATTCCTATTATTCTAGGCATAACGCCATTGAGCCGCTAAATTGTGATGGTAGGAGGGAAAACTCATTAAAAGAAGCTAATTTAAGAGAGCTATATTTTTTTTTCCTTTTTTAAAAAAAGCACTTCCCCACAGTATTTCTGCTGTTTGGACGCAAATGAACAGATGTTTGTTTGCTTTTCTCCCTTGACCGCTCCAATCCTGTTCCATCAGTCGTAGTCAGCGATACAGGATCGTCTCGCTGGGATTTTTCTATTCTACATTGTCATTAAATGTGATTTTCAGTAGCTATGACCCTTAAAGAAAAAGGCACGTAACAAGGGTGCATCAGACGTGTATGTGTCTGCATGTGCACGTCACACACACACACACACACTTCTCTTGGTCACGACGCTATCTATGGTGTGTACAGATCTTTCCGAGTATATGCACATGAAGGACAACAAGAAACAGTTCAACAGGTACCCAGCGTAATCTGCGTACCTAAAGGTACAGCTATTTTTAAGATTTCGTCTAAGACTGTGCTTGGCTGGAGGTGATCAACACCGCAGAAAGTTTCCCACAGGTTCCTTTCCTGCTTTCTGTATACTCTCGTTGGTCGCTGAGCATTTCCAAAAGTCGTCTGCTGACTGCCTGAACCCGCACACTCCTCCATTTTAATAAAGGCTCGAATAGTTAAGAAAAGAAAAGAAAAAAAAGTTTGGGCTGAAATCAGTGGACAGCTTCTATGAAAATTTTGCGTTCAGCATGAGTGATTTATACAAAATCATCGACAGGAGTCCGAAGAGTTATGTATGTCAATTGACATGTCCGCATTATAGAAGAGCAATGTCTAAGACGGACCAAACCCGCTCCTCATTAGCTAACTAAAACTTCCCCACTCCTGGACGGATGCAGTACTCATTCACCAGAGCTAAAAGACGAACAGTCCTACAGCCTGTTGGGATCGACTTTGAAGTCCTGGAAGTTAATTATTTTTCCTTTTGTTTAAGTAGCTATGACTACTTTAAAAATTCATTTGCTACAGTAGTTTACAGCAAACTTTTAATTCTAACATATAGAAAAGTATCTCTCAACAGCTAAAAAAAAAATTTTAAATTAGATCTCAAAGCATTAAACAGCATTCTGTAATGAAATGACACGCATCGTTTTGCTCGACAGCTTTCGCACCAGTCGCTAAAAATGGGGGGCGGGGGGATGGGGAAGGGGGAGAAAGGTGTGAGCCCGCCGCTCCCCGCTCGCCCCCCGGAACGCTCCGGGTGGATGGGGCTGCTTTTCGGGCGGGAGGTTTAGAGGTCGCTTTTCTTTTCGGGACGCGCAGAAAGAAGCGCTTTCACTTTCCGTGGTGTTAATTAGAGGGGAAGTGCCGCGCTGGACGGTGCCCTCCCGTTTCCCGGGGAGCTGGGTGTCCCCCGGGACTCCCGGCCGAGCGGGGGCCCGAGGCGAGAGGGGCGGGCAGCGCCCGATCACCCCCCAGGGGAAAAGTCAAGGCTCCGGCAAGGTCCGGACCACCAGCCCAGCCATAAAACCCACAAAATGAACGTTCACGGCTAGAACAGTAACGCAGTAAACTGCCTTCCCTTGCAGTAGGGAACGAGTATTAAAATAAATCTACCTTCACCCCTTCTGATTTACACAGGTTAGGGAACATCGACATTTACTGCAGATTGCACTTCATTCTCTTTGCCGCTGCTGCTTAAAACTTCCTTCCCAAAATCTAGGTTTCCCTGCTGTGTTTCCAGGTTTACCATGGTAAACACCACTATGTTCGCCAGTTAGCTTTTCTTTTTATACAGGTGACTTTTTCCGCTTTGAAATTTATTTAATCAAAACAGAAAAAAAAAAAAAAAAAAAAAAAGACCGCATCCTTAGGATTTCCATTTAGCAGAAAGGCTTTTTAGTAAACTATATACACAATCTGATTTCCTTCGTACCGCCTAAATAAAAATTATTTCACAATGCATTTACAAGAAATGATACAAAAAGAAAACAAAATCAAAGAGAAAACAAACAAAAATATTCAGATACAATAAAGTTTAACGAACCCCGGGGAAAAAAAATGGAGCTTCCAAAACAAAACAAAAAAAAGTTTTATAAATAAACAAACAAGTAACGAAAAAAAAGCCCAACCCCAGCCCAAAAAACCCTCGCGAATATCTAAAAAAAAACTTTTAAGTGTTCTTTTGGATTTGTCTTAGTACATGAGTAATAAATGAGAACTGTTTCCTCATCAACTTCGAGTTAATTAGTCAATAAAAAATCTTCGCAAGAAGCGATCCGTGACTGAAATCGTAGCGGTTCCGCGCGGTATAAAAGTTGGCATCACCTACAACTTTGTGTCTTTATTATTGGTATTTTTTTCTTTTCGCCGCCGTTTCCCCCCTTTCTCTCTTTCTTTCTCCTCTCTTGCAAATAAACGTTCTATGTCTCTTGGGTGAATGATAAATACTGTACAAAAAGTCTCGATAAAACACAGGAGTTCAGTCTAAAACTAGTTTTATAAACTAGTTCTTCTAAAAAAAGGTAAGTAAAGCAACCGTTACCTTTTTTCTCTCTCGTTATTATTATTATTATTTATTATTATTATTATTACAAGAACATCAAAACATTTCTGTACAAAAAGGAAGGAAGAAAGAAAAAAAAAAGAGAGGCGGGGGAGGGCGGGAGGGAAGGGGCGCGAGAGGCAAAAATAAGAGGGGGGAACCTGGGAGCGGGGCAGGAGCGGCGCGGGGCCGGGGCGCGGGCGGGCGGCCGGGGCTGAGCGTGCGGTGGCAGCGGCGGGCGCGCAGTCCTGCAGGCCGGCCCGGGGCCGGGGCCGGGGGCCGAGCCGGTGCCCGCGTCCGTGCCTCCCTCCGGCGCTCCGGTGCTGGCAGGGGCTCAGATATGCGTCAAGGGAACGGTGCCGTTCACCCCCGTGCTGGCGCTCTGGTAGTGCTGGGGCAGGGAGTGGAGCCGGCTCTGGGCGGCAGCGGCCGCCGGATCCCCGCCTTCCCCGGCCGGTAAGTACATGCTGATCATCTCCCGCAGGTCCCCGGGGCACGGGGCCCGCGAGTGAGAGGTGACGGGCGGGCTCACGCTGGGCTCCGACTTCACCAGCGAGCCCAGGGCGCCCAGCGCACCCGAGGAGGCGGCCGCCGCCGCCGCCGCTGCCGCTGCCGCCGCCGCCGAGTTCTGGTGGGGCTGGGAGCCGTAGGGCAGGGCGCCGTAGCCCGAGGGCGAGGCGCTCATGTAGCCCTGCGAGTTGGAGATGGGGCTGTACTGCAGGGCACCCATGTCGTAGCGGTGCATGGGCTGCGGGTTGTGCGGGTGGTGCGGGTGATGGGGGTGCGGGTGGTGCGGGTGCCCCCCGCTGCCCGGGTGCTGGCTGTAGGCGAGCTGCGCCTCCTGCATCATCGCCGCCGCCGCCGCCGCCGCCGCCACCGAGCCCGGGTAGGCGCCGTTGGCCCAGCCGTTCATGTGCGCGTAGCCGCCGCTGGCCGTGCCGCCGGGGCTCTCCAGCCGCTGCCCGACGCCGCCCGGGCTGACGCCGACGCCCATGCCCACGCCGACGCCGGCCGGGCCTCCCCCGGCCGAGCCGGCGCTCAACAGCCCCCCGGCCAGAGAGTACTTGTCCTTCTTGAGCAGGGTCTTGGTCTTCCGCCGGGGCCGGTATTTATAATCCGGGTGCTCCTTCATGTGCAGCGCTCGCAGCCGCTTCGCCTCGTCGATGAACGGTCTCTTCTCGGCCTCCGACATGACTTTCCACTCGGCCCCCAGGCGCTTGCTGATCTCCGAGTTGTGCATTTTGGGGTTCTCCTGGGCCATCTTCCGTCGCTGGCCCCGCGACCACACCATGAAGGCGTTCATAGGTCTCTTGACCCGGTCCTGGTTCGCTTTGTTTCCCCCGCCGCCGCCACCGCCTCCGCCGCCTCCCGCTCCGGTCTGCCCCGAGAGGTTCGTGGGGGCCTGGGCTCCGCCAGGGGAGTGCAAGTCCGTCTCCATCATCATGCTGTACATTCAAATAGCTTTTTTATTTTCCACCGGTGCCAGACGTGAAAAATGAATCAAACATAGAGGAGCCCGGGAGGCCGGGGAGCGAGCGAGGCGAAACCCGTTTGTATCTAGGTAGCGACCGCCGTGCGGCAGAAAAAAAAAAAAAAAAAAAAAGAGAAAAGAAAAAAAAAAAAAAAAAAAAAAGAGGAGGAGAAGAAAACCGCGAGGAGAGCGATCGGCGACCCTGCCGGCGAAAAAACTTTCTCCCTTTCGCAAATCACTCTCGGGGCTCGGCGGCGACGGGGGTTCGAGCTGCTCAAACAGGTGCACGGCAAACTTGCTGCTTCACTTGGCGCGGCGGGAGGAGTGTGCGGAGCCGTCGGCGGTGTCCTCCGCTCGCCGGCGCTCCCCGGCAGACGCGCGCACACCCCTCCGCTCCCGCTCTTATCCTTAACGGAGCTATTTTTTTTTTGTTCTTTGCTGCTAACTTGGAGAGAGAGAGGGAGGGAGGGGAGGGAGCGTGTGTGACTTGCATCCGCTGATCGCAGGTGAACGGAGAAGAGGAGAGGAGAACCCACCGCCACGCGAAAAGGAGGCGGAAAAAAAAAAAAAAAAGTATTTCAACGTTAACTGAAAAAAAAAAAAATGCAGGAGGAGGATCGGGGGAGGGAGGGGGTGGGGGAAGGAGCCCAACCAAAACACGCGCCGAGCCCGGCGGCCGGGGCCGGCGGCACAGTAATTTGCTGGCGGTGGTCTCCCTCCCGCGGCCCGGGCGGGACGGGCCGGGCAGGGCCGGGCCGGGACGGGGCCGCCTCGGGAGGAGGAGCCGCCGGGCGCGCGGGCGAGCGGCGCCGCAGCCATACGGCGCGCGCCGAGCCCGCCTTAAATCGCCTGACGGCGGCCAATGGGGGCGCGCCGGCGGGAGCTCATTTGCATATGGCGCGCGCCGAGCGGTGACGTGCGGCGGGGCGCGCCGCGTTCGGCGGGGGCGGGAGGGGCGGCCGCGGCTCCTGAGGGCGCCCCCGGGGCGGGGACACCCCTCAGGCCCGGCCACCCCTCAGCCCCGCCGGGCACCGCCGCGCACCGCCGCAGGGAGCCCTGGAGCCGCGGGCCGCCCCGGCCCCGCTCACTGAGACGACCGTCGAGCAACGTTTAGTGGGGCTGAGGCGCCCAGGCTCTCCGCCCCGCTCCCGCAGCCGTGCGAGCGGCAGGTAAACATGCTTTATTGCGGGACTTCGTTCTGGAGATTTCTCCGGAGCCCCCTCAGACGTCTCTCCCAGGTGTTAAAACTGCTACCAGGCCCAGGCATGCAGAAGAGGCTGGACGCAGTCGTTTTTCACTTAGTCCTAGGGGAGTTAAAAGCACCTGCGACTAAAGAAGGTACACGGAAACATGTTATCTTTGTATATAGTAAGTACAGGTGTATGATTCTTTTTCCCCTTGAAAACATTAAAAGAATACCTTTGTGCCCTGGCTGTCCTGTGAGATTATAGTTATTTTTATAGGGAGGAGAAAATAGTCCACGTGGAAATTCATGCTGCAGTCTTTAATTGCAGCCATAGGAATGGCAAGTCCGTCGCACAAATGCCCACGCATGTATAAAGGGCCGCCCCCATCATCTTCTGCCAGGTGGAGAAAGGCACACACAGCGTGCCTGCTCTTTTCATGGTCCGTGTTAATTTTCCTGACCCTAGTGGCCATCCAAGGTTGAAATCACGCTGCAACTCCCCCAATTACTGTTATTACCACCAGAAGTTTTATGCAGGAAGAGTATGCACCGTGCACAAAGCAACGGTCCTAGGCATTGGGCTAGGATTAGACTTTTTTTTTTTCTCATTTCCAATGACTCGTTATGATAATATGGGTTTGCTGGGGAGAGGAGAGTGCCTCTCCACTTCTGACGGCCGAAGGCTCAGCCTGCTTCCAGCCTTTGAGCTCAATCTGAGTGATGCTGTTAACTCGGGTGCCGATGCTTTTGGGAGGACATTATTCTCTCCCAGTCAGCCCTAAGGGGGCAGGGGAGATGGTGCAGGAGCCGACCCGCGCTCCTCCAGCTGATAGTTTCTTAAGTTGCCGTATTTACCATGGCAAAACAAGGGAGCCCCTTGTGATTGCTAAATTATGTATTAAAACTACAACTGGTTGGGATAGGAGGGGAGGAAGAGGGGGGAGAAGGTTACTGCAGAAAGGCACATTTCCACTTGGATGGACAAATGAAGGTATGAGGAGTAAAAACTGCGAGATACGATGGCATGGCTTGCAAATTATCTACCCAAGGCCCTAGTGGTATTTTTCCCTGAAATTTGATAAAAAGGCACCTAAAGGCCTCCTTGACAAATAAATGGGTCGAATCGCTGTGGGGCAGTCTTTTCCGGATGAGTCCTATGCATCCTGCCAGCCAGTGGATCCTGTGGGAACACACCCTTATCCCTGGGAATTGGGGATGCACACCAGCTTCCCTCCCCCTCACCTTCAGGGAGGAGGCAGAACTTTCCCTTCCCTGGTGCAGAGGCAGCTGCTAATCCACACCCTCCCGGGGCCTGTCCTCTCCTGGACTTTTTCCCGGTGTGGGGTTTACCCCCTTTCCCCTGACCCCCGGCAAATAAATATAGGATGCCCCTAGAAGCAGCCGAACTACCACGAACACGGTAGCGGGGAGGAACGCGGGCAGGGAGCAGAAGCGAGGATGTGCTGCTGCCTGAGTGCCTCTGGCCCGGGCGCACCCCGCTCACCTGCTGCCAGCAGGTGTCTATCGACTGAACGGGCGGGAGGAAGGTGTAAAAGCCAGTTCGAGGGGGCAGCCAGGGGCTTTTCTTCCGTGGTAAAGGTAGCGCAGATCCCGATTCACGGAACTGGGAACGAGGTCAAGCACTTTGGCGAGTGTCGTTTGACGGGGCTGCGGGGCTGGGGTAGTGCAGGCCGGGGCTGCGCCTGGAGATGGGAGGTCCTTGGACTTTCCCCTGCCGAAAGTGGGGTTGCCAAGAATCGGGAGTCGGGCGGTGGAGGGAATAGGTGGGGGCGGCCGGGAGTGTGGGGTAAACGCTGCAGGGAAGTCAGAGGGGAGGCGGAGAGGAGGTCGCGCACTGGGAGCAGGACCAGGTCTGGCCGCGGCCTCTGTCGCCCGCCGGGCCCGCGGAGGGGACAGCTACCGGCGAGGGCTTCTCGCAGGCCGGTGGCAGTGACGAGTGCTTCCCCCGGGCACGGCTGCCCCCCGCCTCCGCGCTGCCAGGTGGGACCGCCTGGGCGGGCTGTGCCTCTCCCGCACCCGCTGTGCCTGGGGGGCGCCCCTCGGGGCGGGGGTCCCGGCCTCGGGCCCGGCTGGCGCTGTGCCCGCTGTGCCCCCGCTGTGCCCTCCGCTGTGCCCTCTGTGCCCCCGCTGTGCCCGCGCAGAGCGGAGCGGGCAGCGGGCGGCGGGGCCGAGCCCGGCGCCCCGGAGCAGGCGGCGATCGCCGTCTGCTGGCTGCCGCCGTGCCTCCCTTGCCCTCGGCCTGCGTCGGGGCCGGCGAGCGCCAGCCCGCGCCGAGGCGATGCCTGATCCCTCGCCAGCCCTGTCTGAAACGTGAGGCGGGGAGGGAGTGGGATCGCTTGCAGCTCCTCTGGCACTTCACTCCAAAACCCGCTATCCAGAAGGAAATGCAAAACACTCCCTCGCTACAGGGGTGCCATTACTGGGCTAAAGCGAGCGAACCGGGAGGGAGCAGAAAGGGCAGGCAAAGGAGAGACAGGAAGCATTTTCCTGCCTCGGTGACTTGGCGACTCGGGGATCACAGCTTTCAATGTGACCTGCTTGCTACCCAGTCGAGATGGAATGGTTGGAAAAAGGGTGCCTGAATAAAGTCCCGCTTTCTTTTGCAGCGTTAACAACTGTTCTGTGCCATCCTACAGCATCAGTCCTAAATCAGCTACAGGCTCTCTCTGTGTTTTGTTGTCTTTTCTCAGCTTGCTGGGTAAAAGCGTATGGAGAATCTCTGGAGCTTTCGAGTAGGGGCTCACCCTGTGAACGGTACTCACACATATAATTCAAATTTCACAGCTGACCTGCTCTGAAAACCTCAATCAGCTTCTAATTGAAGGGAAAACAAAATATTGCTTCCCTACAGCAGAGCTAACGATTTAATCATTATATCAGACATTATAGCTTTTAATTAGGCTAATGCTGATACTGTATGGAAAGAGATAATTCAACACAGTTCTTGATGAATTCTGTAATTGGGTTAACGGAGGAGCAGTTGGGGGAAGAGACGTCAATATTCAAGCTGCGTCTATAGCCACCAGGTTTATGAATGAAAGGGAAGGGAGAAAAAGAAAAGGGGGGGGGGGGGGAGGAAAGGGCTAAAATTCCCTGACGAGAAATGTCTCCCCCCTTCGCCCAGGAGAGCCGTGCCAACCAACTGGAAGCGTGAGGAGAGTAAGGGCTGTCCGCCTCGGCGCGCCCCGCTCCCGGCCGCCGCTCCCAGACAGCCCGGACTGCTGCGACACCAGCGGCACCCGAGAGGCAGCCCCGCCTCGCTGCGGCTCCCCGGAGCGGCTCCGGCGGGGGTCAGTGGCTCGCAGGCCGCTCTCCCTCTATTTCCACCCCAACCCACGGGTCGCCCACCGCCACGCTGGGAGCACGCGGGTACGGGGCAGCCAGGGCCACCAACACCGAGACTGTCCTGCGGGGGTGCCCCTGGGCAAAGTCGGGAGCACGGCGGGGAAACGCGGAGGGTGGTACGGGACGGGGCCGAAAGGTTTCTGAAGTCCTCATGAGAGCAGGCAGCTGTCCCGCACCGCCGGGCGGGCTCGGCTCGGCTGCCGGGAGCGCCCGCCCTGCGGGGCAGGAGGCGCGACACGGAGCTCAGGGGTGCGCTCAGGGCCAGCCCGCTCCGGGCAAAATCAAAGCGGCCGGAGGGCAGGCTGCTGCTCCTTGTAGCTACTGCCATTTATTTATGTATTTATTGTGTCACATAAAAGGGCGCCTGAAGCCACTTTTCTAAAGGAATTCTGCATCACCGCTCTCTCCACAGTGTCGATAAATTGCCTCTTCCCGAAGAGTTTCTATATCCCAGCCTTTCTATTTTCTTTTCTTCCTTTCTAGTTTTCACTGGCTTTGAAAATAAGCTTTATATTTCCGTCGCGCCTAAAAGAAGTAGTATCGATCTCCCCGCACGTCTGATCTCCGCAGCAGCCGCGGCCGCCCCAAGGGGACAGCGGGTCCCGGCCGGGCGGGCGGGTGTGCCGGGGGTGGCCGGCATTGCCGAGGGAAAGGCGAGGCGCATCTCGCTGGGACGGCGGGACGGTCAGACCGCGCCTAAGCAGCGATTTTCTTCCCCCTTCTTTTCCCGGCAGGACATTCTGCGTGTCCCCTCGCCTTGGAACGGCCCCGATCCTTCCTCCAGTGGGACTTTCGAGTCGGTAGAAAAAACAGAATCGTCTTTTTACGAAGTTTTGCCAGCAGGAGCATTTTCTAAAATGTTTGTTTATGCTACGCATCAGCTCGACTTCCAGCGCAATATTGTTCCGAAAGAAGAATATCCTGTATTGTTATCCATCCTTGTCTAATTTTGTTAGTAATTACAGTTAAATTGAACAAGTAATTGATAACATTCCAATGACACAGCTCCCTGTGATTAACAAGCTGAATACACCTTCCAACATTACACGAAAGTTGTACTTTTCAAGTCTGTTCAAATTTTAAAATTTCTTTTAAAATTATTATTACTAAGGCACACAGCAGGAATATGTGCTGATCAGATGGCACAGCATCTTGCGGGAAATAAGGGTTTGCACTATCCTATTTTTCACGGTTTGGGGTTTCTACCTAAAAGGATAGCCAGACCATTTACTTTTTACAGTCGAGTTATTGAGTGGTCCTTTAGACAAAAATACGTCCCATCAAAAAACAAAAAACCCCCACGAACTGAAAACATACCCAGCAATTTACTTTCAACCAAAAGAAAAATATTTAAATATAGTTTAGTTTTGTAACTGTAAACTTGGAAAGGAAAAAGAAGAGCTGTGGGGGGTGGAGAGTCTATCGGACTAGAACGACATGCGGAGTTATTACATAGTTAATCTTTAAAATTGCGCTGCTGAAATGTCAGTCACGGAAAAAGAGCTTCTCAAGCCCAAATGCGGCATCCCATTTGCAGGAGGGCAACCTGGATGGTTATGTCTGTGGCGCGTCTCTCAGGGCACCATAAAAGTAGTATTTCTGGTTTGCATCCCCCTCAGTTATCCCCAAACTGCAAAGGTATCATTCAGAGCAAGTCAGAATGAATTTGTGTAAAAAAATAAACAAGGAAAGAAAAAAGCCTAAATAATATGGTAGCTTCTTTCTTGCGGGCCATCCTGTTATTGTAAATTAGATTAGCTACACAGGATTCAATATAAACATGACATGAGGTTCACAGGAGAGCAAAAGTATCATCCACTCCAATCTCTCCTTTCATCGAAACATCCCACACAAATTACATCTCCTCGTTTAATACACCTTTCAATGAGATTAAAACATCACTTTGACACGGTTTCAAACCTTTTCGGTCACGCATTCAGTGCTTACTTAGGGAAACAGCAAACAAGGGCAAAACTAGAAACATCTAAATAATCTCAGACGGCTGGTCTGGAAATTAAAGGTACCCAGAGGAAATACATGATCGTCTTGCTCCATCCAGTGCAGCATTCTGGCCATGGGAAGGCAGATAGCGAACCCCAGTGAAGGGAAAAGAAAAACCCAGTTTCTTTCCCACCAAAGGGAGATCCCGGTTACTTGGTCGGTGTTGGGATCCCGTCTTTATTTGCCTTTTGGAAAAGGGGTGTTTGTCATCTGTTTTTCAGCAAATTTTCACACTGTCCTTAAACGGGTGCCCTAGTAGTCATCGTAAAGTGGGATAGTAAACAAACCGCTCCAGACATCTTTAGCAAATATGTAATTTACAGCAAAGACCGGCAAACCTGAAAAAGGTGCTGGAGCGGAGCGGGGGCGGGGGGAGGGAGGCAGGTTGTTAATGGACGGTCCTGTTTTAGGAATAACAGCGCTTGCAAATAGCTGGGGCTACAGTTCAGCTGCACCCACAGCCTGACCCAGCCCGCAGCCGCTGCAGGGCGGTATCCCCCGCCCCCGGCCGGACCCCTCCTCCCCGGGTGGGAAGCGCAGCCCTCACGGGAGATCCTTTCTCGAGGTGGAGATGTCAATTTTTGCTGCAGGGTCAGCGCAGCCGGGCGGCCCACGGCGGGGAGGGGATGGCGTGAGCCCCCCGGGCCCGCAGCGGCCGTTCTGCCCCTCCATGGAGCCGGCACCGGGAGCGGCGGGCGAAGACGGGGCACGCTGGGGCAGCCTGGCTTGTTGGGAACGGCAACTCACTGGCTGCCCAATTTGCAACCACTCTCCCTATCCCCATCCATCCATCCATCCATCCATCCATCCATCCATCCATCCATCCATCCATCCATCCATCCATCCATCCCCCCAGCCCCCCTTAACAAAGAGGCTTTCAAAACATAACCTTTTATGGCAGCCTGTGGAATCAATGCGATAAAACGGGGTTTTAATGGGTTAATTGACTGGAGCCGCTATCATGTTTAAACACCTGTTTCTGAAAAGAGATTCAGCCAAAACGCGTCCCCTCCCTGATCGATAGATGTACAACCTTGCTGCACTGCCTGTTGATCGACCTCAAATACCACCCTCAATTATGAGAGGGAAAATCCATTTTACCTTTTTTTAATATCCCAATATTTTACAGCAATAGTGAGAAACTCTACAGCCACTTTGAAGCTGGGGAGGGAGAGTAAGACCCTGGGTGGGACCACGCCAGATAACGTTAACCTCCGGGCTGGGACTTGGCTTCGAGAGGCTGGGCACAACCTTCCTGTCGAGAGGTCCCGGCTGTCACTTTCACAGAGGAGCGGATCCGGGGATCCCCTTTCCTTGGGAAGATCGAGCCGGCCTCAGCCCGGCCGCAGTAGTATTGCTGGGAGCCCATGTGAATTCTCTCTCCCAGGGGGAGAGATTAAGCAGGCATTAGTTGTAATAGCTGAGGGCTGCTCTGCCTATTGATTTCCCCTTTTTTTGGCAGTATTAATACAGCCAAGCCCGCCGGTCAGTCACAGCGAAATTGATTCTTTGCCCAAGACACCTTTCACTAAATGGCACCCGTGCACCGACATGTTAATTTTGGAACGTGTGAGCGGAGCGGGCGCTGCGCGCTCGGGAGGCAGCGCCGCCGCCCCCGGCGTCCTCCCCGCCCCAGCCCTCCCGCAGCCCCCTGCCCCTGCCCGGCCGCCGCTTTCCTCCCCCGCCTCAAAACCCAGCGAGGCGTCTTCCCCAGAAGGCGGAGGGGGGCAGCCCAAAACGCTGTCACACCACACCCGCACCCCCCCAAATCCGTGTCACAGCCGATAACCCAGTGACTGCAACCGGCTCTTCCCTCCTTGAAGCAAAAGTAACTTGGAAGCCCTCCCCTCGCCGGCTTCCCCTCCTCCATTCCCAAGACAGGGTGAAGACCCCCTCAAAAGTTAGAGGCACACTTACAGTTGCTCTTCCAGCTCCAGCCTCCTCCCAACATATCATCTGAAGGGGCAGCCTTATTATTATTATTACTTTTTTTGTTTGTTTTTTTTCCCTCTGCTCTAGCCTAGCTCACACCTTCCTCCGAGCGTGCCCGCAGGTGCAGGGAGGGCAGCGCGACACGGAGCCGGCGGTCTCCTCCTCGCCCCTCGCCCAGCCGCAGCTCCCAGGCGGCTGTGCCCGAGCCACGAGTGCCCGGCGACACACGCACACTCACCATTCGCGCTCTCTCGCTCACTCGCTCTCTCTCTCTCCCCCTCACACACACACGCGCACGCACACACATACACACCGCACAGGAGAGGGGGAGAGAGGGAGAGCGGGAGACAGAGAAGAAAATGAAATTTATTATTGATAGAAAAGACTTTAAAGACAATTTCAAGTTATTGTTTCGGTCTGCAGAGAAAAGAAAAAAAAAAGAAAAGGAAAGGAAGAAAAAAAAAGGAGAGGGGCTTTTCTCCCCACCCCAACATAATGAAACGCCTTTTGTGTGGCACCGAACAATACCAAACAAGTATTCTAATAAATAGCCACTTTTTTGCTCCGTCGCGGCAGTGAATAGAATTGAGCAGTTGGTTTGAGAGCAGCTGGAGCGCCGCACCGAGCGGGGAGGTGGAGCCCGGAGCCTTCGTCCTCTTTCTCTTCCCCTTTCCTTTTCTCACACGCACTTTCTCCTCTAACCTTGCATTTCTGCCTCTCCTCTCCTGCTGGGCCACTGTCCCCTGCCCCTTTCTGTGGGAGAGATGCCTCCCGGAAGGGTAGAGCCACCCCTAGGTGCTCCTTCCCGCACCTGTGTGGCTCCGCGGGGCTCCCCGCGCCTCCTCCCGACCCTCACCGCGTCTGCCTCGGCCGCCCGGCACCCCGCTCCTGCCCTCCCCCGTACCCTGGAGCTCCCCGGCTGCCCAGGGACCCTGCTCCTTCTCTCCCCCGTACCCTGGAGCTCCCCGGCTGCCCAGGGACCCTGCTCCTGCCTTTCCCCGTACCCTGGAGCTCCCCGGCCACCCGGCACCCCGCTCCTTCTCTCCCCCGTACCCTGGAGCTCCCCGGCTGCCCAGGGACCCCGCTCCCGCGCCCCCCCCGCGCCGTACTCTGCCTCCGACAGCTCGGGACCGCAGAGGCTCCGAGCCCGGCCAGACCCTCCTTTGTTGACAATAAACTTGGATTTCACAGGGAGGCTCAGAGTCCCCCTCCGCCCTCTCGCTCCCCCTCTCCCGGCCTTCCCTCTGGATGGAGCCGGGCTTTGTCAGCCTCCCCCTCTCCGCTCAGGATCGCTGCGGAGGGTCCGCTCTTCCTCCGCCCTGTACCGCTCATTGCCATCACCTCCCCTTTCCTAGAGAGCGCCCTTAGTTTTCTTCTTGCAATTTTTTTTCTTCCCTCCCTAAAACACTCTTTTCCAGTCCCTTTCTGCCAACATGACAACCGCTCTAGGAAAGAAAGTCGATAGAGGTTATTAAAATGGACACAAGTCAGCTAAAGATTTTCAGGTAAAGCGGAGAGTGCCCCGTTTTCCGTTCTGCTCCGGCTGTGCGGGTGTGTGCCTGCCCGTCTGTGCCGAGGATGTGCGGCGGGGAGGGAGGGAGGGAGGGAGGGAGGGAGGAGGGGAACAGAGGGATGGCTTTGGCCGCCCGAGGAGCCGGCGGGAGCATCCGGGCGGGTCGTGGCTGCCGGGGCTGAACCCTGCGGGGGAGCCAAAGGCGCCGGGGCCCGAGCGCTGGGAACGGACACCGCGGGCAGCCCTCTTCCTACGGCCCGACTGTCTCCTTCTTTTATTAGGGGGTGGATCTAGTCCTCTAGTCCTCATTCAAAATATAAATTAATACATGCACCCCCCCCCCCCCCCCCCCCCCCCTCCGATTCTGTTGCCAGCCAGTGCCTTGCTTGTCTCGCAAAAACTGCGGGAAGTACCCGAGTTTCAAATAAACCCCAGCAATCGCTGCACAGGCTCCTTAGCATGCAGGGATTACCTCGTCAGCTATTCTGAGGTGCTAAGTCGCATACAATCATTAGAGATGTTGGAATAAAAAGCAGATTGCTTTTAAGTTTAAATCACCGTCGCCCTTTACAGATTCGTATTGACGCTCGGAGGGGGAGCAGGGCAACGGACGGGCGTGTATTAAGGACCAGAATTAAATGTTACATCCTCGTCCGTGGCGCTAGAAGTGGGAGACATCTCGGCCAAGGCTCAGCGCTCGCCCTCCGCTAGAGCCGATCCTTGCACGTCCTTCCAGAGCTGCCCAGAAGGACCCCTGGAGGTGAGGGCAAAAAGCGGGGGACGGCCGCTGCGGGAGTGCCGGGATGCCCTCGGTGTCCCCTCCCCAGAGCCCGTCCCTTTTCCCGGGGGGGTCTCGCTGTGAGCCGTGCCCGGCTGCGTACCTCTGCCTGCACTGAAAATTCCCCTCCCTTCTCCTTCCACCCCCCTCCCTCCCCTCTCTTTTAAGTGGATTTTTGCTCTCACTTCAATAACACGCCGGCTCTAATTAGCTGCAATATTAAGAAACGCTGCTAAATGACAGTTTTATCGGGTTTGTGCAGATAGGAGGAACGCGGGGACCCGGCGAAATATCCACCCAATGCGTTTGGCGCTGGATCCCCGCCAGCAGCCACCGCTCGCTCTTTTTATATGGAAAAATGGCAACATTTTGGAAAGCAGCTTTAAAACTTTGACTTATATTTTACATGCTAAATAACGGGGAGAATGGCGACAGCGTTACAGAAAGCTTCAACCCTGCAAATATTTGAATGGGGCTTTTTTGTAAAGTAGAGCAGCTGTCAGTCAGCTGGCTTTGACAGCCTGCCACAATTTTGTCATTTAATAGTGGGTGTTAGGCTAAGTGCAAAACACTCTGGCAAACAGATGTCAAACCTACATCTCATATAAATGGGGGTTGTAAAATTGAGTTTTAACCCACATATAGGGTTTTAAAAAGCGGTGCCAGTGTGTAAACTGTATACAAAATAAAGATACTGACAATCTCCCGTGTGGGCTTGTTATTTAAAGTAGGCTTATTTAGAAATCTGACCTCCAAATTATGCTAAATCTTCCTACATTTCAAACAGTGGAATATGAGAACAGTGCTTGGGAAAGTCGAAATTAAGGACAAATGTGATGGCTCGTTGAAAGGGTCTGATTGCTGCGTGTATGGAGAAACCAAGGCTGTTAATTCATTAACTTGTTGTTACTCCTCCAAATGTGAAGAGAAGGAAGGAAGGAAGGAAGGAAGGAAGGAAGGAAGGAAGGAAGGAAGGAAGGAAGGAAGGAAGGAAGGAAGGAAGGAAGGAAGGAAGGAAGGAAGGAAGGAAGGAAGGAAGGAAGGAAGGAAGGAAGGAAGGAAGGAAGGAAGGAAGGAAGGAAGGAAGGAAGGAAGGAAGGAAGGAAGGAAGGAAGGAAGGAAGGAAGGGAAGGGCTTTGCAGGTTCAGAGGTTTTAGGGACTCTTTTCTATAGTGGGACCCGAGGGATTTAATTTAGGAGAAGGTGGCAGGGGAAGGAAAGACCGCAGATGCAGGGAGCAGGCAGCTGCAGAAGCACAAACTCCGTGGGGTGAACGACGGACCATGCAATGAGGTGGCCAGAGCCACTGCAAAGGGTGGAGGGCATTCTCCCAGGACGTGGCAAAATATTATGAACGGTAGCAGGAACATATCAGTCACAATTAATTTCTTCAGAAGTTACTATTAGAAACATGAGCTGCTTTTCCTTTTGAACTCACATTTCCAAGACTCATATCTTCACTGAAATGTGGTTTTCCCCTGTGCTTTGAGGGACCTTCCTGACAAAATTCCTTTTAGCATCTAAAAACTGTCATAAATATTTACACAAAAAATTGTTCGTTACCTCAGTTGGTTTGGACAAAGCAAGAAGAGTAAAAATGATAATTCATTGCACGAATGATATTATATGGATTATATCAAATTCCTCAGAATAAGTCTGCACCCACATTATCATTTTGGAAGCTAGACATGTAGTTTCCTAGACAATTCGATATGAGGGGATTAAACGAAACACTTAATTGAAAAGAATTGTTCATATTAATAATTAACCACAGTTTAAACACACGGTCAGCTGATTTCCTTGTCGAGTACTCACTTGCAATATTTGCACTGTCCTAGCTGATGTTAAATGAGTAGAGGAATGCACACGGGGTGATTATTGATCATATGCAGTTACTGCTGTTTACATTTAAATCCCATTTGATCCGAACTCTCTCCACGCTCGTCTCCAAATCCCCAGAGCTCTGCTGCTTGATTGCAGCGCTTTCCCCTTAGCAGGTTTTTGTTTGTTGCTTTGCGGGGGCTTTCGACACTTAGTTTGCAGAACGACGAAGAGTGCCTGAGCCTGGCTAATCCTGCCGCAGGTGTTCGGGCAGCAGGGGCAGAAGGGGATGCCCGCAGCCCCGCGCCCGGCGGGAGCTGCCCCCGGCCGCAACTGCGGGGCTGCAGGTCGCACCCCGGGCTGTCGGAGCGGGGCTCGGAGCCTCCGCCAGCCCCTACCAGGCTCTTGGGTCAGTACAGTAGACACTCTGTTGCTGGGTCTGACCTGAAAGATGCCTCTTCAGAAACCCCAGATTAAAAAAAAAAATAAATAAATTACATCCCTCAGCGGTTCGCCTGGAGTGTCCCACGCTGAGGGCACTGGGGACTGCTCGGGTTCCAAGCAGCAGCCCCGAGGTAAGGTCTCTTCCATGCCTTGACAACACCGACTACAGCCTAGTATCGGATCACATCATCAAAGAAGAAATAAGGTTTTATTCTGGAATAATTGCCGCTGAGTTATTTTAAATCAATTGTAGCTGCAACTTTGATGGGCAGTGTGGCTGGCTCTGCGGCTGGCCCCTGGCTCCAGAGAGGAGCCTGGACTGTCTTTATTCAATTTCCTCATGCAGAAAAATGCCTGTAGCTATTATCCAGCCCATTTGCCTGCAAAGAAAGGCTGTGGCAGAACATCACCCTTACTTTCAAACAAGTAAGTGATCAACAAATCTAGAAAACAATTATTGCCATCCTTGATAGATATTAAAAATCTTCTCTTGCTGCTTAAAAATGAACATTCTGTTACCTCTAATATGTTTGCTTTTTTTACCAATATACTTATATGAGTGCTTTCCATCATAGACACAGCTGTCTCTTTTTCAGCATTCTGCCATGAAACAGTTGCAAGCTTCAGAAGTCAAAACATAATTGACACAGCTAAATATTTTTTCCTAAATGCAGCAGTTTTACCAAGTCTTTAAATTAAGTCCAGTGACAACCTGAGTGTCCTACAATTGTTCTGGAATAGAGATCAGCACCCTCTCCAACAGCAGTGTCATGGGAAATCCAGGCACTCAACTTGTATTTATTCCATTACTTCAGATGTTAATATTAGCATGTTTTCAAGGTGGAAATATCATTGAACAAATTCAAATGATAGAGCAGGGAAATTACTAAAACTACATTGAAAACATAAACAAAGATGATTCTAATTTTAATGTTTAAGGATTAAATGGGGTTTGTGCTGTACACAGGAAGAACAAAGTTCACCAAAATTGTGTCTCCCATGGTTTTGGTTCCTGTGATTGCTGTGGAAGGATGCCTGATCCATACTGGAGGGAAATCAAAGGGAAGCTGTGACTTCTGTAACATGCAAGCTATAAAAATCAACAGGGGAAATCTAATTGTTTGTTTGTGTTGCTTCTGTCATTTAATTTTAAAGCAGTACACAGTAATGGAATTGCTTTCTCAGTGTGGTGGTTTTTTTCTTTTGGAGGGAGAGTGGATGGTGGTTAGGTCTTAGATTTGTTTCCCCTTTCAGTAGGGTCTGAAGTTGAAACCACAACATTCAAGTGCGAAATACACACTCCAAGATCAAAGTGCAAAACAGTTTTTCAAGTGGCTTATGAGCAGAAAGTATGGAGTGAAGATTAGGTTATCCCACTGCAATGCAATCCAGTCGTTTGATGAAATCACCAAAGTTGAAGGCAGTGCTTTAAAATGGAGCATGGCTTAGCATCAGGCTTAGCTTCAAAGAGACCAAGGCAACCTAACACTCCTCACTGAAGTGTTTGGAGACTGTCATCATTGTCATGAACCCACCAGAACATGTTACATGTTTAAGAAATCAGTTTCTTTCCAAGTATCCAAGCACATGTACCAAAAGATCATATTTTTATGGCAATGCAGAAATGGTTTCACATATTTTGTATATATTTAACATAATATATTTGTATTTCCTGGGGAAGGAGACAGTATACTCTCCATTTGATGCCCCAGCAGCATATGCAAAATGGGAATCTACATTTTCTTCTGTTTATATGTAGAAGTTCCAGTGCTGGAGAAGCTCCTTCTCAAACCATTGGGATGAGTAGATCACAATGAGGCATAGCTTGCTGAGAAAGTGACTGCTCTGACACTATTCAAATCTTTCAGCTCCTCTTCCAGTGAGGATGATTCACTTTGGCTGCTTTACCAGGACTCCTCCTGGGTCCCCTAGGGGGTTAGATTGCTTTTCTGTTGCATTAGGTCCAGCCTGCTGTCAGTTTGTTGCCTTATGTTCCACCAAAGTGCCCCGATGCTCAGATTGTTGCTACTGCAGAAATCCTGGGCTTTTGGCTGGGATGGACATCTCATATCCTTTGTGAGAAAACCTGGAGGAAGGAGAGAGGATGGTTTTCTCTGAAGCCCTCTTCTCAAAGGCAAAATATGGATATGAGCCAATCTGAGCTGGGAGTCATGGACTCAGACCCTGCTTCAGCTCTCAGAAGCTGCTCAGATGCATTGAAACAGTGCAACCAACTGGCTATTAATAATGACTAAGAAACAGCCTGAGGTCCCTGGTAAGTGCTTTGGATTTCAGCATTTGTAGGGCTCCAGAATATTTAGACAGAAAATTGTCACTGAAATGAACATAAGCTCCGCATCTACATCCCTAGACTTATATATCCTTGGCCTGAAGATGTCAGATATCTGACTTAATATCCCCAAGCCTCCACTGAACCATAGATACACTGGCTACTATAGCACACAGGAACATCACAGGGGAATTATGAGAACAAACTTGCTAATACTTTTAAAGAGACATAAAGAGGTAACAAATGTACTCAGGATTATCATTACTATTTATCACTGTGACACTCACTGGCTGGGAAAGCAGGAGATAATGTTTAGAAAAATCTGAGGAATATTGTCTTGTTTGAAAATATCTCTGCTACTAATGTGATGACTGTCTAGTGGAGTTGTGGTTGCTGGGAATTCACACACTGATTTTATGGAGAGATAAAAGAGTGGAGTTTATATGGAATAAACCCCTTTTGAATAAAACAATCTGCATAAATGCTTTAAGAAAGCCTATAATTATGATAAAAATGTTGCTCAGAGTTAAAATTATGAAGCAATCAAAATTTATAAACAGTCTCTCATCGACTTTTAATCATACTTTCTCATATACAAACTGTAGAAAACATATAGTAGCAATATATAACAATACATATTTTATTTTTGATAATTTAGGGTGCCATGCCATTCTCTTTAATCAGACAAAGCTTGTCTTGTCAAGCTCTACAGTACTATCCTTAAATGTCAAAAAACACATAAAGTTCTCTAGTTTTATCTACACTTATCTGAGGTTTTATCCTGCTGGCAGTTAAACACCCCTGGAGAGGTGTTGTGCCCTGTTTGGGCTAGATCCAAAACTTTGTATGGTGATATTCTCACCAAGAATCTCTGGATCAGGGCCTCTACTCTCACTGCCTGCTCTGAAGATGCTCTGTCAGTGTAAGACAGGATCCTACCCACACCTCCCCTGGAAATCCCTTGTAGACATTGCTCTTCATTTGTCATTCATTAAGGAGAATGCTCAAATTAAATGCATCATGTAGGACTTTGATGGCAAGAGATATTAAAAAAAAAAGAATATTTGTAATGGGAACTAATGGGAACCTTGCCAGCTTGAATGCTAGCCTACCATGTCTACAAGCTCCATTGTTTCCTCTGAGCTGAACTAGCTGAACAATTTGGGATGCATCCTGATAGTAACGTGTCTCCCTTGGCAAGTTGTAAAATTCACTGGTATTATTGTGTTATGAAAAATATTACCACAAATGTGGTCAGATGGGTCATTATAATGAAATATTTTCTTCAACACATATGTATTTTTAATGCAGTATTACTAGATCCTTTTCTGGAACAGAATAGCATGCAGAGTATTCCATCTGAATTCCATATGAAAATGAGATCTATTGAATTGACTGGCACAGCTCTTATTGATAGGTTAACTGTTCCAGTCCCCTTAATTACCAGAGTGAACAGCCTTTTCTGCTTAAACATTGATTCAACTGTTGCTTTCAGCTAGACATAATAAGAAGTAACAACTGCCCTGAATCTCACAAGGTTTACACCTTCCAGAGTGTGGAATCATGTCCATAAATACATGCTTCCAATGTTTTCAAGGGATGACACCCTTCTAGGACTTTCTATTGATTCCATTTGTCTTCAGGTCCTTGTGAGTTCATTCTCTTTTCACTAACCAACAAAAGTTGCCAAGTGGACTAGTGGTGAGAGGAAGGACTGGAGAAGTCTCCTTTCACAGTCTGTGGGGCCAGACCCTAAGGGGTGTTCACCCTATTAGTCTCTGGAGCACTATGAATACTTTGTGGCTTTTTCAAAGAAATCATGCTGTATTGTATATGAATTCTGATGTTTGAAGGGGCAAACGTTTTTGGCTTGGGAAAGTAAAAACTCAGCTTGATCCTCAGCTAGATGATTTAGATGGCTGTTTTTGAAGGACAGAGAAGCTTCATAAGTGCAGTAGATGTGCGTTCTCTGATAGGGTTTGACTATCAAGCAATGGCATTCTTTGATGTGCTTGCCATGCTCCTGCCCATGTCCCAAATCCAAGCACAGTACAACTTATTTTTCAGCCAAAAAAATTCCTTGTCCCTTTGGGACTTTTTGATTTTGGGAGAGACAGGCAGATTTTTTTTTGTTTTCTTCTTTTACAGTCCAGTTTCCTGACACTTAGCCCTATTAGGGGTTCACCTACAGAAGGATGGATAGAAGTTATTTTCTTTGATTAATATGACACTTCATTTAAAAGACATCTTTACTATGAAATCTCTACATTTAGCAGTATATAATCACTAAATATAAACATCAACTCTCACTTTGTGTCTATATGTGGGCCTAAAAATGAGGTTCTGTTTCCAGCTGAGACAGATGAATGTCATGAGTGCTCTGTGTAGGATGCAGGGCAAAATACTACAACAAAACCTAAACAAACCTAAAGCAAAAAACCAAACATTTTGTACACTTACATTAAAATTATACTGAAAATTGGGAGCATGAACTACAAAACTAGGCTTCTTTTCTGTTTTACAAACTGCAATGTCTGTTAAGAAAAACTAAAGCATAATTGCACATTGGAATTTCCTGCCTATTCTTACATCGACATTTGTGTTTTTCTCTTATCATCTCCCACATGTAAATGGAGCAGCTTCCTAACCCTTTTGTTATATATCACATTCAATGTAACAGTTTAGCAAATTCTCCAATTGTGTTGGTGTTTGCTTTCACAGACATGGAAAGCAATTTGATGTGTCCTTTTAATGAGTCATTTTCATGCAAGGAGAAAAACAGTGGTTGGGGAAGTTCCTAAAGCATGCTGCTCATTGATTTAAGATTCCCTTTTGAATCAATGTTGCTTAAAACTGAGATTGTTTTGTGAGAAGAGTTATTCAAACCATCTTTTCTTCTAACTCATAAGTTTGAAGAACTCCAGTTTCTTTTTGCTCCTTTGAAGGGACTGCAATTTTATCACTGAATTGACTTTGCCACAAAACACTGAAGTGAAATTCAAGGTTTAGTTTATAAAGTTTTTAACACTTGAGTTGCTAGTGGTAGCTGTCAAAATGTTAGAAGGATGCAAAATCATCTCTTCATGAAAGGGAAGTGCAGATGGAAGTCTAGTAGGGCAGAAGTTCTCTTCATCTGTAGCAGGTGTTGGCTCTAAACTATAATGGTGACAATATAAATGTAATTTTTTAAGCTGTGCTCCTGTGCTGATCATTTCAGTGGGGTCTCTAAGGAGTGCAGAAACCTACCAATCTTGCTTGAATTCTGAGTTGGACAAAGGGTGGCTTGAGAAGAAAACTAATTGCAATGAATAGTTTCTTTAGAGGAACAGGGAATTTGGAACCCAACAAAACAACTGAGAAGAACAGATGAGCCAGACCTCCTACACTGGTCACTGAAGCAACTACAGTGGTCATCAAACCCTACTTATGGTCACATGTGCTCTTGCACCAGGGTTCCTCTGGGGTTTCACTCAACTGACAAGATGGAGAGACGGCACGTACTGACCCTTCAAGCACCAATAAAGGAGGGCATGAAATTTTGGCTACAGTGAGCCACATGAGCTGTGTCACACTGAAGAATGTAGGGGTGCTTTCCTACCTCTTTGCGTTGGTGAGACAGCTCAGACATGGCCGAGCTCCACGACAGAGGTAGATTGAGGTACACACCATCCAATCCTTGTGTTCAGCTTTTGTTTCAGATGTACTGACAAAGACCTGTGGCATGTGTGGCAGTGAGTCCCCTCATCTAAAACACTGAGATTCATGGCTTTTGGGCATCCTACAGCATCCTACAACAAAGGACACAGCTCCAGCCACATAAGGATGTGGGAGAATGTGCAACAAAAAAGCACAAAGGAAGGTAGTCCCTGTAGCATGTTGCATTCCCACGTGCATGTGGCATTTAGCAGGGGCTGCAGGCAACGTGTGTGTGCAAGGGATGAATTTTTGGTTATGTTACCAGGGCAGCAGGGGTGTGCAGTGGGGCACTGGGGAAAGAGCTAGAGGACACAGACTGCCAGAACAACTCATCCAGATTACACAACTCCCTCACTGGGACAAGCTGGTGGGTCACAGGGAATAGGCTGCAGGATTGAATGAATGTTTTTCTGGATTTTGCTTGCTGGATACATGCAAAGCACATCAGTGCAACTTGTGACTAGAACTCAGTCTTGTAAAAGGAAATTTTGCTGGAATAAGGTACCATTAGAAAGCAAATTCTCTAGAATTCATGTGAGCCCATTTAAAAGCAAAATCATAGCTCATTATTTTTCTTTTAAACTAAAGGAAAATCTTCTAAAAGCAAGAATTGACACTAACTTAGTTGAAATGTAGGTGAAATTCGTAGCTGAAGCTACTGGTGAACATAATTTATAGTGTGCAGACTCTATAAATTGTGTTCAATATATTTTCCAAACTACACAAATAAAATGACAATTATTTATTAAAAACACTACTTCAGTACAAAAATTTAAAGTTTCTTTTTGGGCACAATGACATTTGCTGTACTTAGAACCTGTATATTAGAATGATACAGGTCATAGTGAAATTGTACAAGTCTTACCAAAGAGCAAAACCACTGCATAGAAGCTGAACTACTTAACCCAGCCATGAATTGTCTAAACAAAATAATTTGATACTGGCTGTTTTCCACATTTTAATTAGCAACTGCAGACGGCTGTTGCATAATCCTATTTAATGTCTGTGCTTGATACCTCCCAAATAGCTCAGTGATTGAATTCATACCTTAGTGTGGCTAAATGCATTAGCTGAAAGAAAACCACCAACACTAAGATTCACTTTCTGACATAAATCTAATGCAAGCATGTCTTCTTCACTAGCTTAACAGAGAAAAAGCTCTTTTAATTTACAGTCTGTTGGTTGCAAAGATGCCCCAAGGTATTTTGTATAAATGCATATTGATGTCTTCAGAGAATTTTTCCTCCCCAGCAGAGTTTCTTTGCAACAGAGATCACAGTGCCCCCATTAGATAATCACCACCTCAATGACATGCAGCCTAATCATGCAATTGATCACAGTAAATCAAAGATTCAGGGATTCTCTGAGCAGCTGTCTGCAGCTAACCCTTTCTGTGCACTGGGCTGCCTTGGCCAGGTTTGCCCTGGAGGCAGAGCCATGGGAGGGGCAGGAGGGCAGGTGTGCAGTTTGCAGCCCACCTGTGAGTGCTGGGCCCCAAGGTGCAGCCAGGGCTGCGCCGCTGCTCCTGCTGCCCACTGCTGCTGCCTCCCACTGCTGCTTGCCACAAAGCAACCAGCTCTCCAGTCCTGCTAATTATGGTGGCTAACAAGCCACTCACATACCTGTGCGCAATACAAACCACATTAATTAAATTCTCATCATTTAAGATTTTTGCAGTCACAAACAGTGACAGTTCTACCCTGCCTACCTACTGGTAACCCTTTTTTTTCCTGTGCTTTTTTTCCCCCTCCACACAACCCTGCTGTTTTAATTGAGGCTCTGAGAAACAAGAGACAGCATTGGCATCTCACTGCTGCTTACTTATTTGAGTGCTAATGCTCAAAGTGTTCATGTGTTCAAAGTGTTTTGTTTAGTGTTCATATAAAATGGTAGAGCTTTAAGTGTTTGCTTTGCCACACTAGGATATATATTTTAAGATGCTTAACTGCTTCTTCACATGAGAAAAACAACTTGCCAGTTGCTTAACAGGGGAATGAGCATAGGTAGAGAACTTATGTACATTTGCTTAGCCAAATAAAAATTTACCTAAAAATAACCTTTAAATGTTTCCAAATGTAGAAATGCACATGATAAAACATTCTAAGTGATTAAACAAGATTTTAATGATTTTATTATCTCAGCTCAGTTTGTCTTTAAAAAAAAACAAACCCAAAACTACCATAAAGAAAACTAATTATGTTATGTTTTATCTTATCTCTCCCAGAATATATTTTATTACAAAAGTCTAGAACATCTGTTGTACAGCTTTCTGTGCATTTTAATAACTATTTTAAATTTTTTTAAAGGGAGGGTACATATTTCTGTTTATTGAAATATTTATTGGATGATAGAATTTACAGATCTCAGTGACATAGTACATATGATTATAAAAGAAAATAGCTTGCACTGGGTTTGTCTTAAAACCAAAGGGTTTCTTTCTGTGGCCAGCATAAAGTTACAAAAAGCTACGCTGGCATTGTTCAGAAACAACAAGGGACAATATTCTATCTCTTGTCAGTGGTAGAACAGATATATAATTTCATGCTTGATTTTTATAAGGAAGTCTGTTTTCTGAATGTACTATGGCTTAGTAATAAAAGAAAGCATCAACATAAATTTGTATCAACATAGACATTGTTTACTGAGCCAAGACTACAAACAAACCCACCAAAGCTTTTATGGGGTTCATCTGGAAATTAAGGAAAGCCTACTTCTTTCTGAAGGTCAGCAATGAAAGCTGCTACACAGGTGCTCTGTTAACTGAACTTCCAACAAGACCAAGAGGTATTCATGTCCTCAGGACTACCTCTGCATTAAATACCACTCCTGGCTTCACCTGCAAAATGCTGCTGGCCAGTGTTACCTGTACAGTGTCATTTGTCGAGGGGGCAAAGAAAAACACAATCTAAGCCCAAATATATGTTTGTGGACAGGAACTGAGATGGTCATCTCAGGAGAAAAGATATTTCCCAAATCATAAAATGGCTTTTATGGTCCTGATTTATCAGTTTTTTTTTCCCTCAGAACTCCTGCTGGATGCAAAAGGGAGTTCAGTGGGAGAAAACAGTGGTGGGAGTGGATGAAGTGGAGTGTACTAGAATAGATCTAGAATTAAGATAATGTTCTCTTGAGAAGAAGGTGAAAGCCAGTGCTAAAGATAGTGTAATATATTATTGGTCCACAATAAGATTTTAAGATGGTTTTGTTTATGTTGTTTTAATGCACTTCTCTTTGGGTGCTTTATTTCAGGCAAAGTCCATGAAGAAATTTATAAAGATTCCCCTCACTCCATCTATGTCCAACAAATACTAGAAAAAAAATTCCAAAAGCATGCAAGGACACTAGATTAATTACAGGGAACACAGTGCTTGTTCATGATTTTCATGGTATTTATTTAAAGACACCAAAAAAAGTGAGAAGGATCTTTGCATTTTATTTATCTAAAGCCTTGTGATAACAAAAAGTTTGATTCATTTGAGCAGCCAGAAGTGGCTGATATACAGTAATGAGAAAGGAATCTTATTCAAAATACCTGATATTCAAATAGGTTAATTCTTAATCTCCATTTCTACTTCTTCCATTTCTCTCTATACTTCCAAAGACAGTTTATGTGTTAAGCTCTGACTCTCAATGTGAAACCAGGTATTTCCTAAAGACATGGGAGTACATGGAGAATCTTTAGGAATTGAGAGACCCTCAAACTCCATGCCTTCTTTTCCCCCTGTTGGCTTGGTTTGGAAATAAAAGCTAAAAAGTTATCTTATGAAAATCAATTGCATGTCTTAGAAAACACAGAAAGTAAAAACACAGTTCAAGTAGTGAATGGAATAACTTCAATTGTTTTTGGTTTGGTTGTATTCAGTAAATTTCACTTATACAAATGTGTTTTAAAGTTAATTATCTACTATAATTCTAATCTAAATATATTAAAGGGACTTCTTTATCATTCTTAGTCTCCTGTGAAGTCATTTGAGTGTCCAAGTGATTGAACTCTAGCATAAAACTGTTGACATTAAAATAGGGTGTAATAAAGAGAGCCAGTTAATTGCTGGAAGGTCAATGAAGAGAAAAGGATTGTGCTCAATTTAACAGTACCATGGCAAGTAATGCTAGGAAGTGCAACAGCTGCCAAAGAACGGACATATGGGTGACCTGCAATGAAGAAAATGAAAAATGACAGATCATTTTCTTATTTTCAGATAATTGAAGTTGCAGATGGTTCTATGATTGACAATTCATACAGAAAAACTGAGTGAGATGAACTTTGCCAGAAGCCTATGTTCTCAAAGTCTGTACCTGAGCTGGTCATCTGAACACCCTCTGAAGTCAGTAGGAACAAATGGTTTCTTACTAAAGTACTTGTCTAAAATGTAGTTCTCTAGAACTACATGTATTTTTCTTCACTGGAAATGAAGAGATCTGGAGGTAACAAGTTCAGATGCGAACATCTAAAACTAGATGACAGAAATCCTACCAAAGGCATGTCTGATGCTGGAAAACCATTAGCAGTGTAGGTGGGACAAGGGAAGACCAGGGAGTAACAGCCTTGGACACCTACCAACTGCTGCCACACCAGATCTTCAGCAGAGAACTTGAAGATTGTCCAGTAACACTACATAAACTTAGCTATTGTTCCAGTCCTTGGTTTTATAGAAGTTATACAGACTATACACTGTGGTTCTGAAGTTAGAAAGTTGTTTTTAACTTGTTTCATGATTCTGTTTCTAGATCAAACTTCATACAGGAAGTACTAAATTGGCAGTCTGCATCAAAGTAGTCTTGAAAGGAGAAATCCTCAGGAAGCAATATATGCTGTTAGTGATGCATGAAGCAGTTGGAGTAGGACCACAAATCTTTAGTCCTAAGAAGCCTTAGTCTTGCTTTTATCATCAGCTCAAAAATATATGCTGAGATGAAGCCATTGTCTGTAGATAGGGCTGGTCATAAGCTTCCTTGAAGACAAATCTAATTCACAGACTCCCAAAGACCTTCAGTTGTTTTCAAGTTAGGCTTTGGAGGTGTTTATTTAGAAGTTTACATGTCCTGCTGATTTTATTGCACTTCTTTTGATCTGGGGAATGCGCTGTAATACTGTGCTTTGTAATCTGCAGTATTATCAAAATATTTTTCCACTGTGATTTTCAGCTCTTTGGGTATTTGAAATGTTAATGCTTTGCACTCACAATTCACTCTTGAGCACCAGCCTGCATTCCCAGGCCATGGCCATGATCAAACAGGTAGGTGAAAGTGCAAGTGTTCAGATAAATATTCATGTATTTATACTGTGATCATGAAATTGAAAAGGCTCTTTTACAAGTACAAAATAGAAGGTTAGGTCTCTCTTCAGCTGAACAACATATTCTCCTCCCTTCAGCATCTTGTTCCCCATCAAACCACCAACATGCACAAAGACTTGCTCTCCACTGTGCAGTAAAACCCAACTCTTATCTTTTTTCTATCAGTTCTCTGGTGCTATCTTGGGGCAAGAATACTCCTTATTCTTCATTTTCTCTAGTGAACAAATGCTTAAAATGTCATAATTTTATATGCTGGCAGTTGTGTCAATTTATGTAGGTAAAGTTCCCCCTTCTGTTTCTACTTAAGCACACAGAATCTGGCATATGTCTCATCTGTGCTATGGTATCTTTTTTATATGTCATTGTTGAAGAAACCTAAGAATTGCAGACCAGCTTTTGATTATTTGCTTAATCTAGCTTCTTTACTGTCTAACTCAGTTAATTTATTACTTTTATCATATACTAATGCTGTGATATGATCAAATGTCACAGAATAGTTATAATGCTGTTACAAATTTAACTTGATTGGGAAAATACTGTTGATACAGGCATTGAAATTCTTCCAATCAAGTCTAAGAAATTTAAACTGATTTGACATTCTCTTTGGGCCAAAGAAGCTTAAAAAAAGTCTTCTATGTAAAAACTACTGATTTATATATCTTCTTGATAGACTGAATTTACTCTTTAATTTACTGAATCTTCACACTCATTTATTCCCACATGGTCTAAAACTCTTGGCTTTGTAAATAGTCCCTGAAAGGTTTCTGCATGATGCTTGTAAAACTGGGGCTCTCACTTTGCTGATCCCAAAGATCCCCTCTTCTCCATGGTGAAAGAGGGTCATTAGGCATGGTACACAAGAAACAAGTTCACTTCAAAGGACAGAGAGAAGAAAGCAAGTGTGCTTCTATCTTAAAATGGACTTTCCAAGAAAGTGTCCTGCTAAAGATGAGTTTTTAAAATAGGGACTTTAGTAGAAATATCAGTACTTCTGTGACTATGCAGGCTATGGATCTCGGTTAAAGTCGAGATTTATAGACAGAGCAGGTATCTGTGCTCTTAGATACAGATTGATGTTAAAGACAGACAGGAATACAGGGATCGAAGAGTTATGCTTATATTATTGTACACTGATGATGCAGACCTTCAGGCAGTTTTCTCCAACAGTTTTCTGCAAAGGACCATATAATGGGATGATAAGGACAGATGTTAAAATCCTCACTTAAAGAGTGAGTGTGGTAGAAAGAGAACAGAACTATATGGTAAGGCATTTGGGCTTCTCTTTAAGAGAGAACATCTGTACAGTAAGATTAGATTTTTACCTAACAAAAATGAAACCAGACTACTGGCTTGGAAGACTAAGTACTATGTGTGCTTACTTAAACAAGGAGTGGGAAGAAACAGGTGCTGAGAATCACTGAGGTTCTATTAAGACATCGGTTTGACATTCAAAGTTAGTAGCATTTTTTAGAATGGGTAACACCCAAGGATAAAAGCTGTAACAATTACAGATAGACTGAGGAATACAAAAGTAACTCTTTAAAGCTCACACAAAAAATAAAGAGCATGTGATGTGGATAAGATAATAGGGGGAAGGTTGTAAAAAAGTAATAATATCAAATAAAAATGCTAAATAAACATTGGTATGTAGATAAAGATAAAATTCATGTAAATGTCTATGCACCGGGAGGCCTAAAATTAAAAACCAATTTGCCAGGAATTGGAGAACCTATAATCTGTATTGCATGATGGCATCACAAAACAGTGGGACATTGTTTGTGACACACGTAGCCATACAGAGAGATCAGACTGACAGAAAGGTGTGGGAGTGACCTTGCACCTGGAAAAAACCCATAGATTTCATTTACACAAACTTTCTGAATAGGAAAGATCACATGTCAGATCTTGCCTCAATACAGACCTCTGCCTTCAGAACCACTGTGTGGAAGCCAGCCAGAGAAAGCCTTTGGATTAAATCCTGACACCAACGAGCACATGACTGGCTTCAGGATTTTACTGCCTTTGCAGTGACCCTGAGGCTGCTGGGATAACCCTGCCTGCTCCCCGACTTCTGAACCTGCAAGAGCAGCCCTCGGTGCAGCAGGAGCAGGTTCTTCATTCTTCACAGCATCCTCCCTGCCTGAGCACACCCAGCCAGGCACAGCCCCGCTGGTGTCCCTAGGATGTGGGTGGAGCAGCTGTAGGGATGGAACCCCGGCAGGAGTCCAGTGCCAGGACAGTTTAGGATAGAGTGGGAGGAGACATCGAATTTTATGGGACTGGGAGAGCAAAGCTTATTCACAGAGATGCCAGAGGGTATGACATCTAAGTACCATAAAGTAAGCACCAGTTGCAGCAGAAAGCAGCTGTAGTGTTTAATAGCAACAGTGACAGCAATTATAGAGATGATAGCAGAGTCTGAATTAGTACACAAGCTACTAAATTATTGATAAGTTCAATGTAACTTTTTGGAAAGCTATTCTCAAAGTCTCTTTCTGATTTGATCCTAGCAGTTAAAATGTAAACTTTTCAACACTCTGCACAGAAGGTAATGTGTTAGTTACTGTATAGGAAACAGGAAACAAGAACCCCTAAATGAAATTAAACGTTTCCATAAAACACTGGCACAAAAAACAACCAGTCAGAAGGGAAGCTGCCAGAATCTGTAGGCTAAATCATCCCTAGCAGTATGAAAGAGATCTCAAATGAGGGGAAAGCTGTGGGAGAAGTTGCCTGTTTAGAATTGTGTTCAGCTGGTGCCTTTGTTGTTTCTCTGACTTTTCTGGCAAGGACAGTAGATTTTACTCAGTTATGAATGTAAATAATTGTTCAAACTCACACTTAAATTAGGTAGTACAGGAGGGAAGATATTAGCCCTAGTTTTTTATCCTCATGGTCTTGAAGGTTTTTAAAGGTAACACAGAAGGAGGTGGTTTAAGGTAAATCAAAGAGAGTATCTGTGTTTTCTTTATCCATAACAAGAGCTATGTTACAGATTAAATAAGTACATCCTTGCTTCTTCCCTAGTACTTCCTCTCCAGTTAGTGCTACTTATTTTTGGACTAAAGTCAACTAATACAGTGAAATGAGCATCCTTTCCATGTCTCTTGAACTGATCAACAAAAAAAGATACTTCAAGAATTGGAATGATTTTGGGGAAAATACACAGTCAGTCTAAATGTTACAAAGATATATATCATCCTAGGAAAATCTGTTGAAAGTACAACTCCTAAATCCTAAAGGCATTAGAGATGAAAAAGCCTCAAATTTTGTTTTCAGACTGTAGTAGAAGTGCTGGTACATGGCACTACCTGCAGGGAGATGGTAGCTGTCTTGTAACCTGCTCCTCCAGAAGCTTCCCTGGGCCAATTAAAGTGTGTATAATTTACTCTGGATCATTATGGTTATGAAGGATGGTGATGAATATGTGAAGACCATCAGATAACTCACTTTATGCGACCTTTATGTGATTTTCACTAACAAATTAACTTCCCCTTAGAATGAAAAGGTGAAAAACACTGCACAGAGAGATATAAAGGCTGGTGAGTCATTTCGGTGACATTATTACTGAAGCCTTTTCCAAACAAAAATGGCAAGTGCTTGCGCTTTCTCTGCTAGTTTGCTGAAACTGGCTAACCCAAAGTTAATACATTCTTCATCACCGGCCACCATTCTCCCTGCTATTGTCATTGCTGTTATTTAGAAAAATATCCCTACAGAGCCATATTTTCCCTTCAGCCCTACTGCTGGAAGGACAGGCCATTTAGACTACTGGTGAGGACTGAAGACATTTGATTTAGAAAAATCTTTTGTTTGGGACAGTGTCTAATTGTGTATATTCTGGATTACAGTTACAAAATATTGTTCTTCCACTCAAAGCTCCTAGGAGCTATATCTCAGAAAAAACGAAAATAATCTATAGTGGCCTAATTTTGATTTTGCTGTCATTACTGTTACAATAACAACATGAGGCCCCAGACAGAAATAACACCTTTTGGAAACATCTAAGAAGATTCACTACTTGCCACAAAAGACCTTATGGTCCCAGAATTACCTATAGAGCCCAAGTCAGCAATACAGAGGTCCCTTTAAAATACTTGCACTGGAAGAACCCTTTAGCTAAATGGTACTCTACCAGTTTAAACTCTCACAGCAATGACTTTCCTCCTCTCTTGTGTGAACAACCTTTCTTACAGAAGCACATTAATAAGAAGAGGTGTGATCCTGGTAGATCATGAAATACTGAAAATAAGTAAGATGGAACCTCAAAGGGGATTTCTGGGATTCTACACTACAGATCCCTCCACAAACTACACCAGCAGTATAGCAGTGCTGCATATCCTGTCACAACCTTTTTAGGGCTTTTCTTTTTTTAGGAGAGCCACTGTTTGGAATAAGGAAAATGTTCTGAGGTGAAAAAAAATCCCAACATAAAGAATGCATTTTATACTTTGAAACTGCACATCGCTTTGAAGGAGAAGATAAATTTAATGATGTTAAAGAAGGTAGAACTGCTGACTGATGTAACATTTCAGGACTGATTATTGAGCATATCTTTCCAATGGGGTCTGTTTTTGTGTGCCAGTTTTGTGAAAGAGTGAAGGCTTTCCTGTACACAAATGCCCTGGGGCAAAGGGAAGGTTTAAAATCTCCCACACTTTACCCTGAAAGGTTGGTGCTAGATAGTAGTACTGAGACTTAGGCTGCATTTAGACAAATCAATTGTATCTTTCTCCAAAGGTGTACACTATTCTGAGGTGTACACCATTCTGAGGTGAACACAAAGGAAACCAGCAGCAATAAGGTGAAAAACAACAGAGAAAAAAAATCACATTCCTTGATTTGGGAATACTAAATTCAGCCAAGAGGTTTATTTGGGGAACATTATCATTCTAGGCTCACTCTGTAATCAACAGAGAAGAACAGGCACTTCCAGGATGTGATTTGAATGAAGAATGGTCTCACTTTTCCTTCATCAATTTCCTTTCTCTTTCAACCTCCTTTGCAGAAGGCCTTGAACAACTCTGCTCCTGACTAGGCAACTCTGCTGCTAGTCTCAGGTGCTTGTCACTGGGTGTGAAAAGTCAGGAAATAGGTTCACATGTTTTTGGTGCTTAGTACAAATTCAGGCAGAATGAAACACTACAGTCTCCATAGTCTGTCAACCATGTCTACTTGACTGTATGAGTGCCTGTATTACAAATTAACAGTAAAGAATACTTAAACAGCAGTGACAGCTGGGACCAAGACTCAGGACTCTCTCATGCCTGCCCTCACCAATGGGCTGAAAAATCAAGCTCCCTCTTACCTATTCTTTTTGTGCTCCATAGCCTCACACACTGAGCAGAATGAAGAACTTCCCTAGCCTGATGGGGAGGATAAACTCTGAGGAAAAAGGAATTGCAGTTCAAACCCCTTCAGTCCAAGAAAGGCTTAAAATCCATGTTTCCCACTTCTTGTAAGAGTGTTCAAACAATGAAGTTATTCTGAAGTGGCTGCTGCCTCTTCCTCCCCCATCATCAGCTGCTTGCTCTCAAGAGACGACTCAGTGCTCTGCATTTCAAGTGGAGGAAGGTGACTGAGGTTCAACACTTGTTCAGATCAAAATGGAGAGGTTTCCCAGGTGATTGGTAGGTGGAAGTTTCAGTGACCTGCTCAGACAGTGGAGAAAGAAAGGTTCCTAGCTGCTTTGAATTATTTCAGAAGTGGCCACCTTTCCCCACCCATTGTATTTGGAAGGGAGATGTCTATCTCAGAGGCTCTGAATCATCCTGCTGGGCCAGGGGCTGCCTAGAAGCATGACAGCACCAAAGCTGAGCAGTTCCTGTTGACAGTTCAAATACTGCCTTCACTTCATGACACAGTTCTTAGCCATTTCCTTTGAGCAGGTAGCAAAGAAGTGGTGCTTCAGTGACATATCTCCCTCACCTTCCATGATCTAGATCAGTAGGCTGGAATACAGGAATGGCTGATTCAAGCAAAACACCCCTGAAGACCACCGATTCAAGGTAATTTGTTTTAATTTGTCAAGATTTCCCTTCCATAATGAGTCAGTATATTTGCAATCATACTGCTGAGCTCACTGGAGAACTGAGAAATGTATCCAGCACATACATACAGGTATGTGCCGAATGCCAGCCTAGACATGACATTCTCCAGGCCATCCATTAGCATAGCAATGAGTATAACAGGTAGAAAAAGTGTGTTCACTCCACTATAAATGGCTAGTTGCATTAAGTATAACATTTACATTTGCTTGTAGTTGTCTGAATTCAGAAGCAAATTTGACGCACTACACTCATGCCAGTAGATCCTCTATTTCCTCCCCCCCTCCACTTAATTGCACACTTTTTTTGCTAGCTACTCTTCCCTTTTCAGTCCTCAGCATGCAAATTATGCCCACTTTCACTTATTTTCTGACTAATTTAGAACTAAAATTTATGCTGCCGTTCACGTCACTGCTGAAATTGGCTCAGAGCTTTCCAAGGGAGTTGCACTTGTTGACAGCAGGTATGAATATATTTCTTAGCTTTGAATGCCTTCATGTGAAAAAAAAATTGCAGAGCACTGTCAAAGCTGTGGCTGATACACTGCATAAATGTATAAAGTAAATAACCATACTTACTATGATGAATTCTAGTCTTAGTCCCTAATAACCACCTTTTGCAGGTAATAGTTGCTGAACTTCTATGTGGAAAATATAAGCCTGGCACCCTAGCATTTATGTACTAAAAAGCAAAGGCTGGTTATCAATATGCTTCCTTACATCATGAAATTCACCACATGGCTAGGTGGTTAAAATATTACCAATTACTGCAATATGATCATGGGCTCCTCCAGTGGGAACAAGAAGGAAATCCCCCAGGACAGCATGAGTCTGAGAAATAAGTTCTATTCTAGATATTTTTTAGGTAGAAGGTGCTGAGCCTCCTTTCATAGGATATTGATTTGGATCTTTGCATTACATATTGACTGGCCTGAACATATGACCTTTGCCTGAACTGCAGCTGAACAGTTTTCAAAGCATCTGCTTACCAGAACAAAAGTAAACTGCAAAAGCGTATTAGATACAAAGCACTGACCTCTCTAGACTGGTTTTTTTCTTTGTTTGCTATTTAAACATCAGTTTGTAGCCTGAAAGACTGCTTACGTAGGCTAACAAATTAACTGAATGAAATGTTAATGTTTTGGTCATAATATATAAACTTTTTGAGAAATTTTACTGTTTAAAAAATGTAGAGACTCTCTACTTTGCTAGCAAATAATGTAAGAAAATATTTGTGCTATGAAAGAAGCTGGCAAAGACCAAAATCCTTTACCACTGCACCTGAAACATTCCATACTTTGAGAGGTAAATACTGCTGATAAGAAATCAGTAAAAACACCAGCCAGTGTTTTTGGCTGTAAGGAAATTAGTAAAAACACCAGCACCAGTGCACTTTTAGACACCCATGAAGAATACAGGTGGAATAAGGAGATGTAGCTACTGTCATTATTCTTCAAAAGGAAGTATTTATAGTAGCCCTGAAAGCATGTGTTTCTCCTTGTTCACATTTGACTTTAATAAACATTTAGCTTGGTTTCAGCAATGTACTTACTACATTTGAATTTAGAAAGATTAAATAAAAAAGGAAAATATACACTGCAAATAGAAAAAGGGACAAATTTTAAAGATAATCTATATTTCCCATTAACTCTACTCTAGAGAACAGAGCTTTTCAGTGAAATACCACATACAACACCCTGTGAAAACAGAATTGAAAAAGTCCAGCAATGAACAGGTTTCACTCAGTCACTGTTTTCCAATGGGATTTACAGCCACTTTGCTGAATGAGCACCTAGAAGGCCCTGGACCCACTCTATCAGGCAGCAGTAGTTATACTCATGGCTAACAGATATGGCTAAGCACATACACATGCACTAAAACCACAATTCCATTAATTATTCTCTGTTAGGAAGGAAAGAAAGACAGAAAAAAAAAATTCCATTGAAATGGCTGAAGGCATGGGGGCTGGACCAGCATTTCAATACCTGCAGTATTCTCTTTCCCTGGGCCTTGTGCTAAGCTCATTTGGTTCCTGACTGCTCTTCTCATAATTAAGTTTTCCACAGTACAATGAATATACTGAATGCTGAGGTCAGAACCAGGCTTAGAAAAGACCAAGGATCTTTGCACTTGCCACTGGGCAGAACAACTTTCCAGAGGCACCAATGATTGCCCCAGCTCCCGGAAAATAAAGCAATTTTCCATCTGCCGGCTTAAAAGGCTCTAAGGCCACTGAATGAACTGTTGTGTGTTGACCCTGGCAGGCTGCCAGATGCCCACCAAAGCGCTCTATCACTACCCTCCTGTGGAGTTAGGGAGAGAGAGAAAGCTGGGAGTTAGGAGTGAGAGAAAATATAATGAAAGCCTTGTGACTAGAGATAAGAGCATGGAAAGATCATTCACCAGATAGTGTCATGGGCAAAACAGACTAGACTAGGGAAAAAAATTATTACAAATCAAATCAGAATAGAATAATGAGGAATAAAAACAAATCTTAAAAACAACTCCACCCCTCCTTTTCCTTTCTCCCAGGCTCAGCTTCACACCCGGTTTCTCTACATCATCCTCCCAGTGATGCAGGGGGATGGAGAATGGGGGCTGTGGTCAGTTCATCACATGCTGTTTCTCCTGCTCCTTTCTCCTCAAGAGGAGCAGAAATGCTTCCCTGTTTAACACTGGGGTCCCTCCAAGGGGACTCAAGTCCTCCATTAACCTTTCCAACATGGAGTGCTTCAACAGGCTTCAGTTCTTCACAAACTGCTCCAGTGTGGCTCCTTCCAGGTGATGCAGTTCTTCAGGAACAGCTTGCCCCATGGGGTCAGAGGTCCTGACACCTGCTCCAGTGTGGGCTTCTCTCTCCATGAATCCACATGTCTTGCCAGGGTAGGCTTCAGGGTAGGCTTCCCACAGAGTCACAGCCTCCTTTGGTCATCCAGCTGCTCCAGTGTGGGGTGGTCCAGGAGCTGCAGGTGGATATCCCTCCACTCTGGAACTCCATGGGCTGCCTGCCTCACCATGCTCTTCACCACAGGCTGCAGGGGAATCTCTTCAGCACCTGGACTTCCTCCTCCTTCTTCAATGACCTTGCAGGGGTCAGCAGGACAGTTTGTCTCACATATTCTCACTCAGCTGCATTTGCAGTAACTTTTGCCCCTTCTTAAATACATTTATCACAGAGATGCTACAGCTGTCACTGCTTGGCTTTGACTTGGAGTCTTCTGACATTTGCTCTATGAGACATGGGGGAAGATCTTACTTAAGAGCTTGTCATAGAAGTCTCCCCTGTGGCCCTCCCAGTACTAAAACCTTGTCATGCAGACCCAATACTAGTCCTTAGGAAAAATAGTCTCTCCCACCCCTCAGGCACACAACCCAGGTATCTGGCAAACTAAGCAGCTGTTTTCTACTTTCCCTAAAAAAAGTTAGAGTCAGAAAGAAGTTCAGGGTGGGGAAAGAGCAGAAGAGATGAAGTCAGAGCTAGTACCCAAGGACAGTTGGTCTCAGAGGTACTGTGAGACACAGAGGTACAGATGGCAAATTGGGAAGAATATTTGTGTCTGAAAGTGATGCCAACCCTAACCAAAGTGAATGGGGTTACGCCCTCTAGCATAAATTTTTAGCAGAAGGAGGAAGGCACAACGCAGAAAGGAGGTATCAAAAATTGCAAGTGTTTTTGAGAACAAACACTTATGCAAATTATGCAATAATACTGTATCTTCTGTCCCTGAAACCTAGCATAACAGAGACCTCATTATACCTGAACTAACACATAAGCAGCCCATCCAGGTACACACTGGTCCATCACCTGAACCGTGGGTACCAAGCCAAACACTAAGTAAATAACATTTGACACAGAGACGCAACTCCCAGAGAACATTGCCAAGGCTGGCCAATTTCCTTGCTCACTCTTTGCAGAAAGGGAGGACCCAAGGCATGCCAAAGTAATGGACTGATAGTATGTGTATAACCTAAGCTGACATAAAGTAATGAAAAAGGGTAGCAGAAGAAGCGGGTATGGGTCAACAAAACTTAGCTGCAAAATTCCAGCAATTTCTTTGTCCAAGTCTCTGACCTCCATGACACTAATGCATATGGCTGATGAAAAAAAAACAGATGTGCCTTTACTTTCAGTACATCATTATTAGGCTTTCATTAGTATAAGCATGAGTAAGAATTTGCTGTGGAGTCTTATTAAAAGTCTTCAAAGGCATCTGAAAAAAAACCACTTCACTACAGCACCATAGATACTGATAGCTCACCTGCAAAAGTATGATACTTTGTCACATGAACACAAAATAACAAAATGAGCACTGATCCATTAAACAGATTGTTCATGACAGGGCATGACATTAGGGCAGAATCTTTTAAAGAGCAAATTCATGTAGTCATGTCTAATTAATTAGCTGAAACAAGAGACTGACAAAACTTATGGTTGCAGCTAAGCAAGATCCTCAGTGAAGTACAGTATCAGAATTTATTGCTACTCAGTCAGATAAGACCAACAGCAAACCACCACAGAGAGAGCAAATCAGGGATAATATCTAAGTAATTAGTACTTAGGTTCACTGTGTCACACATATTTTGTGACCACACAAACATGACACCCATTTACAACATACCAGAACAAGGAAGCATCACAACAGGTACAAAGGCAGTTAAATCCTGGATGGGGTCACTTATAACTGTGGACATTTCTTTTGTAAATTTAAGAATATCCTTTTTCAATCCACTTGTTCTCAGGGCCAGATTCAGCATGTCTACTTCAAGAACGTTTCTTAAGTACCAAAATGCCAGATTCTAGGAAGGTGGTTCAGGTCACACAAAGCTATCAGCTGGGAGAGGTCAAGCATCTTCAATGATCAAGTGGTGTCTTTGCCTATGGGGTGAACTTGCAGCTCAGTGGGAGAAACCACAAAGAGTGGACTGCACCTCAACCAATGTCCTGAGCAGGAGCACTGGGACCTGTTTTGGAGCTGCATGTATACAGAGGGAATAAATTTTAGTGACAAACTTACATCTGCTCTTTTCCTACTTGTACACAATGCCTTCAGAAATGCCAAGGTGCTAGGAAAAGATGTAGAAAGAATTCAGGTCATCTTTATCCAGCTCCCTAAAGCACAGCCTTGAGTCAGGCACTTATGCCTTGATTTTGACGGAATCCAGGGACAGAAACAAAGAAGAGCCATAAACCAGTGAGGCTGGCAAGGGGTTACTTTCATCTTGCTTGGTGGAAGTGAGATGAAAACTGCACATGTAATAGGAAGACATTCAAAGAGGCACTGGAGCAATCCATTGGCAAAGCTCCTGCTGGAGGTGTCTGAGGGAGCAAAAGATGGCAACAATTAAGGGAGCTGTGGCAGCAGGAGTAGGCAGAGGATTTGTCTTGATGATTTAGGAGACAAAGGAGATGGGAATGTATTTATAGAGGCAAGCTGGGTTGGAGAAGGTATTTTCAAAATAGAGGTTGCAAGAACAAGGTTACCGTACTTGTGTCTCTGCCACTGAGTCATTGCGACAATTTCCCCATCTGTAAAACTGAGATAATAATACTTACCTATCTTACAGAGGGAGGGGAGTGTGTTGTGAGGATTAATTAGCTAAGGTTTGTACAGCACTTTGAACATGTAGAGAGCGATATAAGTGCTCAGTACTAAGATTATTATTAATATGGAAGGAATAAGCCAGGGTGGGGGTGGAGAGGCAGTGAGCAAGCTTTTAAAAGAAAAGAGGAAGGAAGTAACAACAGGATGACAGAGAATAGGAAGGGATGGGATTAAGGGACAGTTTCTTAAATTAGAGGTAAACACAGGGAGACTTTACTGGAAGCTTAAATAAAGGAAGAAAGCATTAGGAGTGGAACTGTTAAAACTAGAGGCCTATGAGCTCTGATATTATTCTCCTCTCATTTTCTCCTGTTTTGTCAGCTTTACACCACATTGTGGGATTTTTGTTGTCTTCCCAGAAGTCTTTATCTGGAACACTGGCTGCAAGTAAAATAGTCTTTATCTGGAACACTGGAAGTGAAATAAACGTGAACTGTCAAACTCAAACTTTAGCTGTGGCACTACAACTCCCACCACATCAGTAAGTTGTGGATCTGAACCCAGAACTTAAAAAATAAGCAGTTTCCTATTTGTGTAGTTTATGTAACTGTATCTCCCTCCTCCCCTGTAAAACCTCAAGAAAGAAAAATCAACCTCTCTCCCAGGAATGCTGTTAAAGATGGAAAACTCATTTATTTTTAGCAGGTCTAAAAATCACAAATTTAAGGCCATTTTGATCTCCTTATTTCAATGAGGTAAAGTAGATGAGGGTATTTTACTGGCCGAGGGATTGTGATGGGTTGTTTGAGACTGGCAATTTTAAATGGAGTGCATGTTGATTACACATAGAATTATTCCAAGACACTCTGTAGTCTGTTTCTCCAAGGCACAAGCAATTGCAGTGGTTACTCTGACTTTGTTGTCCAGGAATTTATAATGGGAAATTATATTTCCCCCTGCCACATTCCCAGCTTCTATTTTGTAACAGACAACTCATAAAATAACTTAAATTGTTCTGAATTTTACCCAGAATAATCAGATAAAACACTGGAGGCAACACTCTGTTCACCCAGCAGAGGAGATACAGTACAAAACATTTTAACTAAGGTGGGCAAAACAGACTTCAAAGCCAGTGCACCTTACAGAGCTTGTTTCAGCCTAATAAAAGCAATGCCATTGAGACAGATTATTATCCTTACAGACTAGTTTGTCCTCAACCTTTCTTTGGGGATCATGGATTGAAACTAGCACGGTTCTTGATGTATCTTTTTATTCTCTTGGTAGTAACAGCACTTGAAATGACCTTTTAGTTTATCATTAGGTTTATTACTTTGTATAGCTGCCTCCACACACATGATTCCATTCATAAACATAAGGAGACACAATTTCAAGGAAATTGCTCATTTTTCTGCTGTGCTCAGATCCACAATAACAACCAGTGGATCAGGATAGGGTAAGTGATTACTAATACAATGAATGTTCTCACTAAAGGAACTGGCTTGAAGCAGGAAGTTTTTATAAAGCTAAGTATTACTGAAAAATAAGTCTAAAAGCTCAAGAATAGCTTCCATTTGCAGTGACACTGGATGATGGTAGCTGGTGCTAGTAGGTGGGGTGTCTGAAAGAGCCTGAGAACTCACCTTCTGACAGTGAAGATCCCTGAAGGCTCTCAAGCTGGTTATCTCTGATACAAAGGCTGTTCCCATTTGAAAATTTGGTCCTAATGTAACAGGAGAATGTATCAGAGCTTTAAGTGAAGCAAATACCCATTTGCCCTTGAACTGTAACAAAATCCAGTACAGCAGAAAAAAAGGGAGGTTCTTTGAAGAGCTTGTGAAGTTGCCTGAGAATACTGTGAAAACACTTTTTGCAGTTGTACTATCAGGGTTATGTGGGCATTTACTCTTATTTATTTAGGATGTTTACAATAGAACCTCATGGCTTTCCCTCTTGGCTCCGGGTTGTTAACAATTGTCTTCAATAGTAAATTATGTATTTCAAAATAAGTATGCTTTTAGCAAGGCCATACTCTGTCTTCCTATCACTAACAGAACAAAACACTCACCTCATCATGTGCAAGAAAACAAAATGCCCAACAATAACAAGGGGATGAGGGTGCCCCAGCTGTACAGCATAAGTGAATGCAGAGATTCAGTGCAGTTTGCATTCATTCCTACAAAGGTGTCCTCTCCCAGTAATTCCAGTCATAGCCTACCACTGCCTAGGTCAAACTAACTGATTTGGATAACTACATAAATATTGCCAGTTTCTTAGCCAGTGGTTTGCATGAGAGACAGCTTACCCCTTCAGGTGTGAGTGTGTATTGCAGCCCAGTCTAGAAGAGCAGTAGATCCCTGTGTAGTTAAAGGAGTTGGCAATGTGGTGCCCTCCTATTTCTTCCCTTCCACAGATTTTGATTGAGAAAGACATTCATGCAACGTTCCTCACACAGGTCATTAGGACATTTTTCCAAGGAAATGCCAGCCTGGCTATCTAAGCATTGTTTTAGCCTTCAGACCCCTATTCTTAACCTTACACCCTTATTTTGGTGTGCCACACTCCTTACTCTCTTACTTTGATAGGCCTAATGCCTAAAGAGCAATTAGCAGCTATACTAATTTTTGCAAAGGTGACCTGCTGTTATTATTAATACTGTCAGGTCCATTCATTTCAGGGGTTTATAACATCTGCATAGCATTTAAATGACAAAATGGAATAGTGTATTTTGGGCATTTTAAAATCTGCACGGTGCTTCAAAGACATTGTGATGCCTGGGGCAGAATTCATAGCTCTTACAACAACTGATGTTTTAAGAAGCAATACATTTTAAAAAAGAAGGCAGATATTCATGAAGGTAATCCTGAATAATAGTTCTTGGTGAGACTTTGCAAGTAAAAATTTGAGGGTTTGTCCATGTGAAGAAATTAACTATGGCAGAACTACAGCTGTAAAATTATAATGCTGCAGCAGCTACTGCTTGTGTAACTCTCTATGCTCCTACACAGACAGTATTCTGGAATAATAGACTGTATTTTGGGTTTTTTTTGGTAGACCTTACACTGCTTTGGAACTAACATAAACTCCTTCTGTCTCATAATCACTCAGCCCCCTACTACTGAAATCAGCCTTCCATTTTCTCTTTTGTGCAAATGCCCCTTCACCAAATTACACTTTTGCAGCATAACCAATGACTACAAAAAATGTCTGCAACTACTAATTATACCCCCAAAAACCAAAAACCGACAAAGAACCTGACATGGTAAGGGAGGGCAAAAGCGGGAAAGAAGGCCAGAGCCAAGGCTACCACATTTTATGTCCAGTACTAAGGAGAATGCTTAAGGTGATCTCTGACCAGGAAGAGAAATCGCTATACCCCATTAGAGGATATGAAATTCCTTCCCTTACTTTTCTGGGATTCGCCAATTTATTGTGTGTAGCACTGGCAGATGAGCCCTAAAAAGTTTGTGGCAGTGATTTAAAAGAGAAGCAACACATGGTTTAGGGAAAAAGCTGAGCCAGTTCAACACAGCACCTTCAGTGAGTGAATTTCATTGACTTTCAACTTAGTATCGCAGGAAACTTTGAGAGAAAATGGACTGAAGTATTTACAGTGCATATAAATCACAATAAAAAAAGGGAATACTTTTCCAGTTATCTACTTGATGAATAAGGTGGAACAATATTAAGCTGGAAGCTTAACAATTTAATATGGGATAATGCAGAAGCAGAATTGATTCAGCTGGGGATCTGATATTGTAATAACCAAACAAAAATGGACCTTGAGTGGTTTATGTGTGTTATCAGAACTCTTCCGGTGAATCGAGGTTTTAGTAAGAGGATATACTTTTCATGTAAACTCTATAGTCTTCTGATAAATGTTTAATATTAAACTTGTCTAAAATTCTAATAAAATAAAACATACAAGGACAACATCTACACGAAGTAGTTCAAGTTGCTTTTACCATGGCCCTAAACAGTTTATATTGTGTTTGTTATAACAGAACCCTGTTTAATAAAAAAACAGGAGTTGGAGTCATATGGATCAAAAAATGGGAGTTTCTGTTACATAAATAAAAAATTCTCATTCACCAGACGAAACTGGTCACAATACATTGTGCAGACTGGTCCATCAGTGTGCACCAGACCATGGGCTGCATCCTACAGAAATAGCTTTAACTGAAAGGTTTTATAATTTTGAAGTTTGTAGTCCCAAATTTTTTATGCTTGTCAGGAATGGGATAATAATGAAAACTAAACACTATAGCTACAGAATATGCTCACAAATATTTGTATTTTAAGTGGCTTTTCTTTTCATATATTTTTATGACTATATACTTTTTCTTCTAAAAATGCTCAAATAATCAAGTTTATTGGTAAGAATATAATTAAATAAATAAAATATAATTAAATATATATTGCAAAATATTCCCTAAAATAAGCTCTTAGCAAGAAGACATTTATCTTTTCCTAAGTACTTTCCTCTTCCTAGCAGAAGACAGAAACGTAGCATGTGAACCATGTATCTTAATGCAAGAATTTGAATTCTGAATCAGAAAATGGTCTGAGCCAAACTCCAAAGAAGAAAAGGTAACATCTAGTCACACTTCCTATGTTATGATCTCCCTCTCCTAGTCTGGAGAAAACAAGCAGGACTGAAGCTGGTAGTGAAGTAACCTGCCAGAGTGATAGAAAAACAAGGATTAAGAGTCCCAGATTCCCACTCAAGCATCATCTGCTGTGAGCTGCATTTGTGCTCACTCCTATAGTTTGTTCAGCTTAGAGAAGACTTGTGGCTGAATTCTCTTAGTTAGCTGATGCAATATAAATTCCCAACTAGGAATGTATGATCATGTGAAAACATGAGAAAACTTGAATTGGGATCAAGCAGTCAGTTAAGGACAACATTAAGAATTCACATACTTATGCTGATTTTGCACGCTGCTACTACAAACCCCACAAAGTCCCGGTTCCATTATCCCACCACAGCTAAAGGAGTTTATTTGTCTAAATATGTTTTCAGGAAGGTGCCTCTGTCAGGGAGGTGCTGGCAGCATTAGTGCTCGAGCCAGCCTGCACAAAAAATGGTCTCCATTGCTGGGAACTTCAGAAATACTCCAGTATTTCAGCTTTTGTTACCATCTCACCCTTAGGAATGTTGTGCTTTGCTGTGTACCAGTTAGTCTGTATATTACCCTTACTGCAAGTTTGGCGAGCATAGAAATGACCACAATTTTCTTTTTTTTTTGGTTACAAAATTCCAACTTGACCACATATTTACAAAGGACAATGAAGACCCTTGAAGACAGAATAAAATCACATTTAATGTAGTTATCCCAAGGCTGAGTAAATGGTCTTTTCTGCTATATGTCTTTATTTCTCTGACAAGCTGTTCACACTTAATTTGTACAGAGCACCATTCAGCTTGATGTGCACTCTGTCCTCCCAGATTAGTTTAGTCAAATAGTCACCTCATCAACTACATCCAAACAACTGTTTTACAAGAGATACCTTATGGCCAGTCAACAGAGAAATCTTAGTGTATGGTGGAAAAGAGCTGCAGAAATTGCTTCAAAAGGAATGAATTAGCAGATAGTATGTTGGGAAGGTGACCCAAAGACACAAGCAGCAAAATGCATGAGAACATGAAGCTACTGTGTTGTAGTCCAATATTTTGTCTCAATGGCAAAAGGAGATATCATTCATGGACAGTATGTGAGCCTAGTCATTATTTGCAGTCAATTTTCTTTTGTATTCCCTTAGCAAACCAATAAATACACCATGGATTTCAGAGGGCACCTACCTGTCTAGTCCTTCTAATCACTTTATGGACTTGTCCATGAATTTTTCTGACTTTTGTTTTGGAGACCCTCTGAGGGTTTTCATCTGCAATCTCTTGTGGTAGCAAGCTCTGGAAATTCACCACACAGTATGTAAAATGATTGGCTGCTTCTTTGTTTTAACTCAGTTTTGTACTGTTTTCACTGAGTAGCCTCTATTTCATATAATGTGGAATTTGGTGAACAACAGTTCTGCATTATCTTTCTACCAGAACTTCACTCATGTGCCACCTTCCCCCCTTTCTTCTCCAAAGAGAAGAGAGGTATGACTTCATTTTACTACACAACTCTTGATTAGTCATATGATCAAAACCACCTGTTGTATGTATTTTATTTTAGTAAAGCATTTTGAACTTTTAGACAATGTTGTCATAATCTTTGAGAAGTTTCAGTTAAAAAAAACCTACCCATCAATAGTAATTTCTCCATGTGGAAGCAAAAGGGAGAACAGAATGACTGAACATTTCTAGCTGTTTTTAAGGGTGTTCATAGAAATAATATAGTTTATGTTGTGAGATTTGAGACTAGGTAAGCAATCATGAAATTAAGGACTGCACTATAATATGCATGGAAGATAAGAAAAAACTTAAATTGTGAGATCATGGAGCTCCTCTCAGAATCAGCACCTCAGAATTAAAGACAGTGGGGATTAAGATATGACTGAGAATGAAAGGCTCAATTACCCTCTGACATATGGGAGCCTGGATGTCTTTCTCTAGGAAAAAATCCTTCACTATATAATTTCCTGACTTTCAGCATCCATTTGAGTACAATTTAAGCATCATCATAATATTTCTCTAATATAACTTTATGGTGTGACTTTTCTTTCAAAATGTATTCTAAAATACAGAAAAATTCAAATGGACTTCATGAACATACACCTTCCTATGTAACATTATACCATCTGCTGAAGGTATCTCCTTTCCTTTAACCTTAAAACCTACTTTCATAATCATCAAATCAACCACAGCAAGGTATTACACCTCATTTTCTCTTATCCCTACCTTTGTAGTATATTTTCATAGAAATACTTAACCTGTGCTTACCAGTGACACAAACAACTTGAGTGCCATGTCCTGTGAAGTCTGGGGACCAAGGTCAGGTCATTGCCTATTTCAATATCTATGTCTCCACACATGCCCCTGAGTAAGTCAGGCACATATGCACAGCATTTATTTCAATCCTTTCGTTGCTCATCTCAAAACAATTGTTTAATAATGGCTATGTGCAGACTGAAATGTTTAAGCCGTATATTTGACTTGGTACTAGAAAGCAGAAAGAAATTTCCAGCTTGTTCTAGCTCCAGGGACCTGCCAGGCCCCTCTTTTCCAGCCTTTGCTGACCCCTGAGCCCCTGATAAACACAACCAGCTGAACTTGGCTGCTTCTTTGTCCTGGGTGTCAAAGGAATAATCACACTCTAACTGCTTAATCTACCTTTGGTCCCTCTTGTGTCTTGTTCCCCTTCCCATGCTCTGCTTTGCATTGTAATTCCTCGGCTTTCCGACAGTTGCCTCTGACCTCTCTCTTGTTTTGCCCTTCAACTTGGTACAACCATATTGAGTTTCCAGTCCTATGGCTTGGCTTCTGCTCCCAGCTCTTGCCTAGATGCTTACCTTGTGCATCTTTAGCCTTCTGTTGCCTGACTTTGACTTGCCTTGCTCTGATTGGGCCCTACATCCAACTCTAGCCAGATGCTGGAACTATATTTGATCGTGTGTTCACAAATGCTTGTTCCAAGTCTTTGCAAAAACTGCTTGGACTTTCAACCCAAATCCTTCTAGTATTCTGTGATTCTTGTGGTACAAGCAGGGGGGCATTCACAGAGGGCTGAATATGGGCCAGTGGCCCAAACACAAGTGACAGCCAGACCTTGTTATGCCAAGTATGCTGACGAATTTTCCTCACTTTAGACACCCCACAGAATTTGGAGGAAGAGTATAAGGGTTATCCACTAATCATCTCTAAAATGATGATTTATAGAGTTGTCAGCTCATGATGGGATATCAAATATGAAAAGATAAGCAGAATAAAAGAGTATAGATTTTAATTGCCTTGTTGTATATGGACCTTTTCTACTTTCACTGAATTTAGGAGAAACATTTCAAAAATGTAACCATCTAACTAGACAACGAATTTTGCTACTATGGCTGCATATGCATACAGATGGTGAGGTTTTGGCAAAGGCAAAAGTACTTGGATCCCACTGTTTTTGAGAACTTGGAGGTTTCATGCTCAGAAAAATAGCCAATTTCTGAATAAAAGGAACTGGGAAGAGGGAATTACTTGATTTTGTTTCTCTTTGCTGAGATAATGAATATTTTACTGAATGTGGGAAAGCACTAATCCTCTACTTCTTGTAATTCATGGAAAGCAACCTGAAAACTCACCAAAGACTGGAGAACTATAATGTCCTCTATCCATCCAACTCTGTTTCCCACTATATTCCCTTTTTTTTTTCTATCTTTCTTTCCAATCTGAAAAGAAGGGATTGGTGCTAAGCTTCCTCTGCTCTCCAGTCCTCAATTTAAATTTGTGAACACCTAAAGGTCAAAATGCAGAAGTCTGTCATCAGTTCTTATGCAGGTGTAACTGTTGTTAACTTTTGAAAAACTTGACTCATTTTTGTAATATTTTATGTATTTTCTTCTAAAATATTTAAAATGGTTTCCTCCATGTAGGATATAAAGGATGTGGGTATTTACCCACTTACATGGGTGATGTTGAAATGTAGTGCTGTTTGAGGTGGTATGAACAAAGCCATTGCATTGATGGTTTTGTCATGCCTGAATAATGTATCCAATCCAAATTAATTTTGATAATATCACTATACCAAACCACGATATATAATTTTTATATATTCTAAGTATTTTTTAGCTACATGTGGTATAGAGTTGAACAAAAAACTCTACCCCTAAATGACATAATGACATTACTGAGGCTGGTTTCTATGAAAATAGTACTTACAAACTATAGTATAGTAGTCTCTATATATTCATTCCCTCTCCCATCACTTAATTACATCACCCTTTAAGACAGACATATAATGTAATTAGAGATTTGAACAGTTCACAGCCAGATCACTTAAAGTAACATTGTTAATGGGCTTTAGAAGTTCTCCCTTTAATATTGCCAGTGTTATAACTTCTAATTACCTTAATAATTAGGGCTGTGTCATTCATGATTGAGGTAACAGTTGCTACCACTAATGGGTATTAGAGGTCTCTCAGAAGGCATGTTTTGATGTTCTCACTGAGTTGCTTAGGGCAGGCAAAAGCTATTTGTCCTTAGAAACCTAGTGGTTGCTATGTGGTGGCCTGGGCTGAGGCATCCTTACTATCCACTTTAATACTGCCACCACCACTGCTGTTTTCACTGAGGAGTGACTGTACTAAAGGCACTCACCACGCACTGCCCTTGAAATGCAAATGTGGCACCTATGGATGAAATCTGTTGAACTCTATTTGCTATTGCTACTACTGCTGCAAATAACAGCATAAACTTGAGTGTCAAACCTGACTGATATTCAAAGAAATCCATAGGTAATTCTTCCCCATTCCCAAACCTACAAATTAGCAATGGTTATGATTTGCAAAGTTTAAGATGACACATTTTTTTTATTATGCATGAGTAATTCAGAAGAGTAACTACAACTAGGTTAAAGTCTAAAGGAAAACAACTGGGATTTGCAGCTATTTTGCCAAGATATAAGGCTAGAGTAATCTTTTCAAGTATGTTTTTTCCAAAGACTTCTGGCACAGATTGAAATCAAGTCTTCTATGAAGAATAAGAGTCAAAGGTTTTCTCCTTGTTTATCTGAAACTAATTCAGAGATAAAGGCCTGTTCTTTGGCCATGCTACACTTAGAGGCTTAAGAGTTCATTCACAGGAGAGTGGAGAACTCAGGATTTACTCTACTTCCATACCTCAAATCACCAAGATTTATGTAACTGGAGAACAAAAAAGGTTTGGAGAATTATTAAATACAGGTAGATAAGAAAAAAAGTCAACTTCATTGGACAGACTTTCACCAAACTGGTTTTAATAATCTTGGTTGTCCCTGAGGACTGGGGACTGAATTACTTCTCTTATTTACTTTGATTTTCAGAGCTTCATTACACTGCATTATATGACTGTGATGGAAAATATTAAATCTTCAGGGATTGGAGAAGCATTTACTTCTTAGATTTGTTTGTTTTCCAGACAGAGATTCAACTGATTTCCTGACTCAGGTTAAATTACACTGAACAGGTAAAAGGGCAACTCTGTGATGCAGAGAAGAATGCCCTGGGGATAAAAAAAAAAAAGATTGATTTATCCCAGTCCCACTAAAACACCCAGGAACTTAACATTTATTAGACTGGACATGAAGGACATACTCATATAGATAAGATACACATGGTAAATTAGCCCTTTAAGGTACAACATTGAAATCAATACACTACACAGACACCACAAAGACACTCTCATTCCTCTTCATCTAAATTAAAATCTAGGTAAAAAATAGAAAAAAAAAAAAAAGAAAACAAATCCCAAACTCATGTATCTACTTGACCAACAGGTATGAACATTTCCCTCCCTCATCAGGTAAATATATAATGTGCTCATGGTTGAATCAGATTTAATTTCTGCAGACTTACGATATTAGTTTGGCAAGTATCTTTGCTTCTTTGTGTCCCTTTTCAGTGAAAACAAAGTAATTATAAGAGTACTACCTTTGTCTGCTTTGACCTGAAATAGTACTAGATACACTCCTTCAGATACAAATACAATCTCATCAAGGAAAGAATTCCAGTTAAGAGTGGTCATATTTCCTGTTGACTACAATACAGAATTCCAGGATTTAAAAAATACCTATATTAAAGTAATCTTAAAGACTTTTAGATCAGCAAGATTTTTAGATCATACACATATCTATGTGTTCATACACATAGTGTATGTGCATATGTACTTATGTAGACACATACAACTCATACAAATTATAGTGACATGAGTGCTGAACATTTTGCTCACACATTCCTAAAAGTTTTCAGAAATCTTTACTAGCCATTTGGCTACAAATCTATTCCATTAAATTTCAGAGCAGTCATGATATAAATTCTACTGCTATATTCTAAAACTACAAGACAAAAGGTATTAGATCTTAGATCACATGAAACGATGCCAAGATCATTTCAGGAGCCTGAAGCTACTTGAAATGCAACACAAAAAACAAGTAATTCAAACTACTCTATGCAATATTTACAAATATGTCAATCTTAGATGAACAAGCTGAACAAAGCATACCTGTACACATACTGTCATAGAGGAACTGAAAAATGTCTCCCTCAAAAGGAATAGCAGTTCAGACTGATTTTCAACTTTAAAAAAAGTTATTTTGTGTTTTGGGTAAAGGCTCATGGTTAATTCAATTTTTGATTTTGCATCATATGGATAGAAAATAATTGCAGTAATCGTATAATTAATATTACACACATTCTTAAAATTACCTCCAAATAAAGGACAAGTAAAGGCAAGGAAAAGGAATGTGATGAAAGAGAGCCAAATCTATGCCATCATTATGCTGCCTAAGTCTTCGTTTAAGTGATCATAGGGGCAAGCCTTATTACACCTCAATCAGATGCCTCCATCTGAATGATCATTAGGTTTTCTTCATGTTCACTAGAGTGGAAGAGGTAATACAAAGGGCACAATTTAGCTCACCCTTGGTGGATAGCCCAGAGAAGTTATGGAGCCTGTTACTTGTTTGGAGATACTCAAAACTTGACTGGATGTTTCAATCAGTTTGGATAGTTTGTGTGCTACAAGTGTGTCTATCCCTGTCCACTGGCAGTAGAAAAAATGAGATGATGAGGAGAGCTCACTGATGAGGAGAGCTCCTGATGCTGCCCCTCTGCCTGCCCTCAAACATCTCCTACTAGGTGACTCTGCAGAGTCAAGCACTGCCTGTGTTTCAGGACCCCAAAGTTCCCTAGACATACAGAGAAGTTTTCATGGTCTGGAAATGGTTCACATAGCTCTTAACTGTCTTTTTGAAGGACTTTGGAGCAGGAACAGATATGGCAAAAACCTGTGTAAGTCTGAAGTAGTAGACAATCCACAGCAGAACTGCCAAAGCCAGTGCAAAACACAAGAGTCTGGATCATTTTAATCACAAAAGGACAAGAATGGTGACTTTTTTTCATGCTGCTTACTCTATGAAGGCCCTTACTTTATTTTGGCCTAGCTCATGTGCACCTCAGAAAGTGTTCTGGTAGTCTATATCCCAACTAGATGGCAGTAGATAATGAATGAAATGCTTTTGTCTAGGATATCCTAAAATGGCAGTGTCTCACCTGTGCATGCACATGCTTTGTCTAGCTGTTGGAATGTATGCTCACATTGTACCATATAGTTCTAGTGCCCTCAAATCATCCAAATGGAGGCCTGGCCAGATTATTCAGTGGTATCCAGCCAGATGCATGTGTGTCCTTCCTTTCAGTGAAACCCAGAAAATGATGGAGAAGAGTTACTGGTATGGGTGAAGACAAATCTATGTTAATACCAGTTTTAAAAAAAACCCAAACCAACTGTAACATTAGTACCAATGTCACACTTTGCCCTCTGAGATCAAGAGGAGAATTTCCTGTGACTTGACAAGAAATCTGGTACCTTCTCATCTACCCCTAGGAGAGAGATACAGCCAGAAGATGCATCCAGATGCAGAAACAGAGAAACACTTCCAGGTATCAAATACAGGCTGGGCGAAACTGCTTTTACCACCTATTCATCCCTCAATCAACAAGCTTCCTCTGCAGCTTATTCTTACTGCTGACATACTCATCTCCTGTGGCACCCCAGATAAGGAAATTAGGAAAACAAAGATAAGATAGTTTCCCCCATATTCCAAGAGGATATGAAGTTCATGTTTTCATCAGCCATAGTCAAAAGTTCACTAAATTGGAATATCTTTTGAGTACTAAAATGTTTTACATACATTACAAATGCAACCCATAACTGAAAACCTTTTACATACATGGAGGATAAACATTTAAAAAATTCCATCAGTGTTTTCTTGGAAGAAGCAGTAATGGTTAAGAACTTCCCACTAGGCAAAATGAGGATATCTCAAACTGCCAATTCTATTGAACTTAGTTGAGCTAAGAAAAGTATATTCAAACATATCCTTCTAAAAAAGCCCAGCAACATGTGAATGCCACGCTCTGCCACTAGAGAGTAAAAGGAGGAAAAAGCAACCTCACTCCAAATTCTACTGTGATATTTTTCCAACTTCCAAAAAGGCACAAGCAGTATTTCCTTCTGGTATTAATATATCCAGACTACCAGTTTTAATAGCGTTTAAGGTGAAACTACTTAATTCTATTGTCCTCATGCATCAAAAAGTCATCAATGGAGTTAATAGAAGGCTGAACATCTGCAAGTTTATGAAGAAAGGAGTGATGATTAAGATAAAACCATACCCTTACTGATCTCAGGCTGCTCTTTCAGATTAAAAGAGTAAAATTAAATAATATCTTAACATGAAAGACGTCAGAGCTTTCTGAGAGTGAGCTCATGACAGGCACAAACACTAATAACTACATCTATCCAACATTCTTCACTGACAAATCATTATACCAAAGGCACATGTCTGTGCACATGGATACACATAGATTAATTTAAGCATACTTCTTTTTGCTATAGGATTTCTACTTATTTTGTTCTTTTTGAATGTAAGTATATTACTCCATCAAAAAATTTCAACATCTTGAAAAATACTGGAGAAATGAATAATGTATGCACAGGCTTGTATGCTATGTGAGTGTTGTATGAGTCAACTGCAATTCCACAGGTCTGTTTCCTTGCAGAGTTTCATGCTAAATAAAGCCCCATTTCTGCCCCTCTCTATCATATGATTTAGCAGGTGCACTTTTGAAAAAATGAGTAATTGCATTTAAGTCAACCTGCATGCTCTGAAGTTAAGCACCACTGAAGTGTTTGCAGGATTAGGGTTTAAGCTTCCAATTATCCCCATTGCAGCTGTGTGACATATACCCCAATGAATGCATTTCTCATCAGTTTTAATTCACGTTTTCTCTTTCTGGGGACTGAAAATGGCAAACATAAGTAGAGGCTGAGTGGTGTTGTTTCTGTTAGGCCTACACACCTAATAAAACATAATATTTACTCTCATTATTATCATCAATAATTGAGTTAGAGATTCACTATATGACCCAGTGATCATGCTACACAGGCTACCTCACTTTAAGAAACAGCCTCAAGTTTTAAATTCAATATTGGGTAACTTCATAAAAAAAAAAAAAAAAAAAAAATATATATATATATATATGTATATGTGTGTGTGTGTGTGTGTGTGTGTATAGTGGATTCAGTATGTTACTAGAATGAAACCAGTGATTGCTAGAGAGGTTTTGTGGTTGGTGTCATTCAGAAGATCCCAGTACCCCAGTCCTACTGATACCTAAAAAAAAGGCCAGACTACATTTGTTTACCACTAGACCCTGCTGTGGTCATATATTCATATGAAAAGCAGGGAAAAACAGCTATCATACTGTAATTTTTGTCATAAGGTACTCACATAAATTAATGAAATCAGGACCTTGTCCATATTAACTTGAAAAGTGCACGAACTATTGCTACTACATTACTAATTGAAATTTAGACATATGTAAGTAAGCTGAATTTATTGTCTGATGGCAGTGAAACCAGCAGAATGTCCAAAGAGACATCAGACAACTCTTAGAAATCACTAATACTCAGGATTCATGCCAGAAAAAAACCAAACCAATGAACAAACAAAAAAACCAAAAAAACCCAAGCAACTCTTGAAGGCTTAAAGATCTGACTTTTTTTCTTTGCTTAAGTCTGCATTTGATGGACCTATTGACATAAACCCTGGAATCACAGTGTTTTACCAATTAGAAAAGACTATGGTCTTCCATACATGAATGGACATCTGGATGCAGAGATGTAAAGGTTAAGTTTGGTGCATGTCTGGCTTTCCTCCAGATAGTCTAGACACAGCCAGCATGAAGATGAAATCCAATAACTCGAGAACACTTCAGAATCTGATAATGAAGACACGACTCAATTCACTGTCAGGTTTAATTGCCTTTCCTTGTTCTACCTTCCTCTTAGGAGGATTCAGGTTTGGTCTTAACAGGAAGTCACAGAAGAAGTCCTCAGACTTTTGGAGTTTCTTCTTCACAATGACCAAGGTGGATAGCTACTGAGCAAATGTCAGTGAGAACTGTATTTTAGTTTCTTATGTTACATACTGTAGAACATCAAGTGGTTTGGATTGGAAGGGGCCTTAAAGACCATCTAGTTCCAACAAACCTGCCATGGGCAGGGACACCTTTCAGGTTCCTCAGTGCTCCATCCAGCCTGACCTTGAACACTTCCAGGGATGAGCATCAACAACTTCTCTGGGCAATCTGTTCCACTGACTTACCACCCTCACAGTAAGGAATTATTTCCTAATATCTAATGTAAACCTGCTCTCTTTCAATTTTTACTTCATTCCCCCTTGTCCTGTCACTACATGCCCTGTAAAAATTTCCTCATCTTTCTTGTAGTCTCCCTTCAGATACTGAAGACTGCAATTAGGTCACTGCAAAGCCTTCTCGTTTCCAGGCTGAACAATCCTAATTCACTCAGCCTTTCCTCTAGGAGAGTTGCTCCATCCCTCTAATTATCTTCATGGCCCTCCTCTGGACTTGCTCCAACATCTTTGGATGTGTCAAAAGACCCCAAAGAATGCCAAGTCCAACACTTTTCCTCCCTAGACGAGCAGCAGATGCTCCAATAATTAAGTTTCCTGATCTTATTGATTTACATGAAGATGGTTGAGTTATGGTGATACAACAGAATGCAACATGGTTGAGATTCAACCAGTGAAATCCAGATTTCCATTTCTTTCCTCTTGCACAAGGCATAGTGTTTTCTGATCTTTATCTTTTTTCCATCTCATCTGCTCCCAGTCATACTATTTTCCATTGCCCAGCCATTTTCCAAAGCATCCTTTCTGTCCCTTTTTGCTTTCCCTGGGTCATTTTCTTCTTCTCAATGATTTTAGTCCAAACATGCTCTACATTTGTACTTTCTCTCCAATTCTTTTTGCCATATTTGTTCATTGGATCTGTTCCCTCTATACTGCCCTAGACAACTACATCTGTATAAATCGTGTTGGTCACCATTCCAAACATTTGACTTCCCATAGCTTCTAATACTTCATCTGGAATCTGATTTTCATCAATCTAGTTTTATTTTAAAAAATGGCCACAATATTATTTAACAACATGAGGTACCTGAAACAACAATTACTAAAATATGTTAAAAATATGCCACAGAAAATTTTCTATTACCTTGTTACTTTGAAAAATACCCATGTGTCCCATTTTTTCATTATGAAAATGTTCCAATCACCGGTGTGACAAAATTGTATTTGTCTTTGCAAATTTAGAAGGTTTGTAATAAAAATAGGGTTTTAATTGCAAACTTCTGAAAATTGTAAATTTGGGGAAATTTTGACCAATAGTTATACACAGACTCTTAAACACTTGCATGTTATGTTAAAAACAATTAATTTAATCTTAGAACAGGCTGATGAAACAAATAGTGTTTTAATGGTAGACATTTGACACTTTCCAAAGTGAAACTCACAGGTCCCCACGTGCTTGCATTGGGTCATTGGACAAAGACTACCCAGAAGATGGATGCCACCAGACACTGTAGACACTAAATTTTGCTCTGGAATAGGATTTTGTTTCTATGCATATGCACATAATTACCAACAAACCCATCCTTAATAAAGTATATTTTGTTGGGGAATTGGTTTATGAACACTGGCTAACATAAGCAGCAGCTATACTCAGGTAGCTTTGCAACACAACACAGGACATCCATCCCAGAAGACCCATTCAAGTGTTGATAAGATTTCTAAACAAACCAGCAGTCATATTTCAGAACTCCTGTCCAGGTTAAAGGGAAAATAAAAATCAGAGACTGGAATAAAATCTAAGTCTTCTGGCTTTTAGTGGCATTTCTTAATCAAGATGTAGTTACTGCAGGTCTGTGCTCGGAAATAAACTCACCATGCACCCTGTTATATTCAGTCTCAGCAACAGAATCCAGGACTCAGTTACTGGAAGTTAGAAATACAGTCTTAACCCTCCTGTTTGTTTTCCATATAGCACACAGGAAAGCAGTGGGGAAGAGAAATATTCATTGTCAGCCCCCATCATATTCTGCAAGTATAAAAAATTGTGGCAGACAACAGGGAAGAAATTAATATATTTAAATACTGAACTGAGAGAAGGAGCAGAGAAAATGCATATAACACAGCAGATGACCTCCATCAACATAGATTTTTAGGTTGCTGCTGCTGCATTGGGCAAGAAAAGTGTCTATCAAATACACTAAACTGAAATACACTAAACTTTAACCTGCAGAGGGTTTGTAGGAATATTAATGGCATAGTCCATCCCAAGAAAACACTGCAGAGAAGCTAATAATTAGAGAAGGACTTTGAAAGAAAAAAAATCACAAAAAGAAGAGTTGTCATGCATTATTTCAGTCAGCTGGTACATAATAGAAACCAAAGGCAAGTAAGTGTTAACAGTAATTTTAGAGAATTTCATCATTTTTAACGCAAGTTTTCACATTTTCTTTTCCCACAAAAAAGTGCATGCATGTCAAAAATCACTGAAGGCAAAGCCATTTTATATTATGGATCTGACCAAATAACTCCTTTACCCTTAGAAATGAACCTGATAACTCTGTAAGACCTCTGTGATATAGGATATCAATTCAGTGCCATGACATGATAGAAGACCAAGTCTATTAAGAGGTGAGGCCTTTCTTCTGAAATCAGTTTCACACAAATTTGTAAAGTAATGGACTACCAGGTTAGGAAACACACATTCCCTAAAGCTGAATGGGATCCTGACTGTATTGCAAGATGGTGAGGAGGGGATTAAATTCTGCTGCATTGCAACTTCTCACAGCACGTCTTCATAAAGCCACTGGTAATTTTAAATGTGGAAAAGGTGCACCATTTTTGGAAGGCAGGGTGGGAGAAACAGGATCTAGATGGAAAATTTCTATCAACTGATATCCCACCTGGCTAGGACATTGCTAGAAGCATGGAAGAGTACTACAGAAAGAGCAAGGCTTATCAAACTCCGTTGGAGAAGGGACAAAAAAGGAAGGTTTATCTTTTCTCTAATTAGTCTCTGGAATTGTGGACAAGTAACAAAATGATGAGTCCTAACACATGAGCACAGTACTTGTGCAGTCATTTGGCCAAAAGGTTTCATCAGAGTAACCCTTTGTTTTCTGTCTTCCAGCAGACAACTACATCATCTCAGTACTCCCAGTGGTTCAGCAATGAGCCTGCAAAATTTCTCTTTTATCAATGTCCACTTAAATGGTCACAAATAAGAAGGGCTATAACATTTTGTGGGGAAAAAAATTTATGTCCAAGAGGGTAAAATGTAAACTTCAACATACATGCAGATGCAATTTTAAAATGCAGAACTGTAATTATTCGAGTTGTGGTGCTACCACGTATAACCCATGTTCACTCCATTTTTTATGAGTGTATAAACTTTTTTTCTCTCTACTCAGTTGTTTGGCCAGCTCCATAGTGCACCAACGTTTTGCAACTTAGAAAGGCTGGCCATCATTAGATCATAAAAGCTAGATCCATACTAAGGCATTAGTACAAGTAAATTAAGTGAATTAGGTATTACTATCATCACTAGTGCAATTTTGCAGTAATTTAAAAGAGAATAAAAATGCTATAACTGCTATTTTAATTCTAGTGTGGAATGTATCTATTTTAAAAATGGCACCACCAATATTCCAGTTGATCATCATTAGAGTGGTAAGGGATCTGGATAAGAGAATTTTGTTCCTATTTGTGTTTGTTTCCATCAAATACATATACAGCACATACTATTTGAGTGCTACAGCAGTATCAAAATAAAAGAAGGAAAATGGTACTTGCTAATTTAGCGAGCAACATTATTTTTTGTCCAAACAACACAATTTTGCATTTTAGGAATTCAAGAGAAACACCTGGCTTTACCAAGACAAGAATCTGGATTTAAATCCAAGCATTAAATCCATCCAGGAGGAGACCACACCAGTCCAATTGCCCTGTAAAGATGGTGTGTGTAATGTGCCAGCAACAAATATTGGAAGACATCCTGCCATTCTGTGTCCTGTGTGATTAGTAACATGTAAGAACTGGGTCCACGAAGCTGGTTTTTCCTTTTCCCTCAGAATTCTCTGATACAAATTCATCTTTCAGTTTAAAGTGTTTGAGAACCTTTTCACAGTAAAGCTCACATTTTGTTTGTAGATTTTCATTGCATTTCATAAAGACTAGTCTTAAAAAGAAGAAAGTATGAAACAGAGCTGGTTTTTCTTCCTTGTCACTAAAAGGGTACAAGCACTGCCTCAATTTTTCAGTTACTCTATAAATAATGTCTCACTGCATTTTCTTTAGGAGTATATAAATATGCTTAGCTTTGGTTTCTTAATGTACACAGCTCATTCTGCTAAGAGATCAAGGCAAGTTCATGCCTCATCTTCAAACACTCTAATGCCTTAGGAAAATGCTACAAACATTTGGGGGTTAGAAGTGCACACAGAAATTACCAGTAACATTTCCCCTTCGATTGCCATCATTGTGAACAAACACTGTCAAAGTAGAAAGAGAGCAAGATGACATGATACATTATAAAATGACACTACCAAAAACATACCTGTAAATGAAAGCTTTGAGAAAGTGCTATATTTTAAAATAGGAAATATAGATCACTTGAATGAATACACAATATTCTCTGAGGCTTTGAATTAAACAAAGACCTTAATAATTACCCTAATTATTTCTGTTGTGATTCTACCTTTGAGCCTATATGAAAAAAACATCTAACAATTAGTTACACTAATTTAATCATCTGGTTTTAAATAAATGGCTGTTAGTATTTCTTCTAACAAACTTGTTTTAGAAAGACCAAAGACAAAATTGGTTGTTTCGATTTAGCATCCAACATGTCATTCAGTTTGGTCTAACATATTTATTTGGGTTTTCTGCCCAGCAGCTGAAGTCCTCTATCTGGCGACAAAAGACACGCAACAAAAGCCACAGCAGAAGGTGGAACACATTATTTGGTAACATATCTCAAACACAGCCTGGACAAACCACCTCTGAGGGTAAAAATATACATCACATTTCAGCTTCCAAGCCCTATTTAGTCTTCAGTCTCTCAACTGAGCCTGTCAATTAGGGTGTCAATTAGGCCTTGATCCAGCAGAGCACCGAAGCATGTGTGTAATCTGAGCATGTGAATAACCTTGTTGCTCACTGCAAATCAGGATGATAGTGACGGGGGAGAAATGAACAGGACCACCAGTTCATTCTCACATGCAGCAATTATAACACATTTTAAAATATTTTCTTGAGGCAACATACTGGAAAATTGTGGCATTTGTCATCTCTGCTCCTTTCAGAGCCACTATAAACCAGGGCTGCCACTCTTTTTTTGTTTGTTTGTTTGGCAGAAAGAAATTAGATATTCAGTCCTCTAAAACTACATGAAATATCACCTCTTTCCAAATTACACCTGATGTAAAGTGTCTCTCTTTATTGAGCTATATAATAATAAATATTTTTCTTATGTGTAGTGCAAATGCAAGATTTTCAGTATCTGACCTTTTAGTAGACTTGACACTAGCAAGGCTGCTGCTTCTAGATATGTATTAGAAGTGATTCACTATTTTGTGCCTCAGCTTGCCTGTACCTAACATGAAGAGCATGATCCCTCTCCTTTTGCAAACCACTCAGGTCTCCCAATTAAAGAAGAATTCCTCTGGAATAACTTTTTGCTGTTGTTGCTTAGGCATACATACTGTGGCTCCTGAGGCAAGTCAGTAGCCATTGCAAACTGATCCATATTCCTTCCCATGAAAGTTAGAAGTGTAGCTATGGCATGAGATTCTTCAGTTAGAGAATCACAAAGAACTGCACAAGGATGTGCCTGCAGAAGTGCTAGTGGAGGCAGGGCTGGGAACGTCACACTCAGGACTCCACTGGACTGTGGCCATAGTTCTACTCTCTGGATGCTCCCTTAGTAACTAGATGAGAAATACAGAAATGTCATCTTTAAGAATGTCATCTTTTCTCCTGGACTCTTTAAAGCTTATTCCCATGCCAGTTTTAAAATACCACAAATGTTTGGGGTAAACAATGCAACATGGAACTTGCTAATGACAGAAACAAGACAGCCTTTGCTGGCTTTTAACACACTTTCAACACTAGGCGAATTCAAGTAGAAATACCGTAACAGCACAAATCCACATTTTCCTCTTCAAGTCTGATCTTAGCCTGTGACACCATCAGCCTGACAAATTCTTTTTTCTTAACTGCAGAGCAAGTGATGTACCAAGGAATACAAAACTAGTTTTGGGGTTTTGCGACACTCAAGTTACAAAATGCTTCCATGCTGGGTAATTCCACTCAGAAAGGAAAGGCATCCAGTAAGAGCCTAATCTTGCTCCCACTGGAGTTTGCAGCAAAACTTACGCAGAAAGAGAATGAAACCTAAATTTGACACCGATGTTAAAACTGATGGACTCCTTTCTATAACCTGTCAAGTCAGTGATAGGTTGTTTGTACCTTTGATTGTTACAGGGAAATTACCAGATCAGAATTCTGAATCCTTGTAATAAATGAACTTCTAAAAATGTAATACTTGCTTCTCAAACACTGTGTCATATGTTTTGTCAGGCTAGTGTAACACAAAAGGTTGTGATGTATACATTAAGATTTAAATGCACTCTCTGGAAGTGACATGAAATGTGCAGCCTTTCCATTGTTTTTACACAAGAAAATTAACTCATTATTTCTATCTCAAGATTCAACCTTCAAAGTATCTCAACAGCAATGTTTTTTACCTTCTGAAAACTGCTGCACATGAAATGTTTTTTTGCAGCTTTCTACTGAAGGAAGAGTTAAAAAAAAAAAAAAAGACTCATATTGGCAAAAACTTTTCTCCCCAGTGCATTGGCATGTTTACTTATCCACACATATTCAAAGCTCACCAAAACATCCTTCCTCTTTCTAGCAAAAACATCCTCCTGATTTTTTGGTTTAAGCAGAAGAAAACACATGGTGGAAGGTGCACACACTCTATGAAAGGAGAAAGCCACTGAGCCAGAAAACAATTCTAAAATGTGTACAGGGATACAACAGTTAAATCTCAAAGCTGCTGAGAAATTGCTTGGATGCTATGAGCAAAAAGTGTGGTTCCAGAGTATAATCCTAGTGATACACTATGTTCTTTGCAAAAGGTTGTGAGGCCTTGGCCTAATAAGCATAATCTCATTACACTGCAAATAAAAGTTTCCTATTTATCTCCAGATTTCAAATGAATCTAATAAGGCTTATGATACAGTCACCCAATACCCTAATCATATTTCTGCCTATCTAAAAGCAATCAGTAATTGTGTTATAGCAGAACGTGCTGACAATACCTCTGACACAGAAAGGAGAATGAGAGCCCAGCTGTACTAATTAAATTAAATGCTAGGCTGATGGAATACATTTGCTGAAGCTTGGAGAGTATGGGTGCAGAATTAATAAGCATTACAGCTTAGAGCAGGAGATGATATCATAATGGATGCAAGGTTTTGATGTGGAGAGCCTCATTCAGATTCAATGTACCATAATGTACGGATGTGACAGCTGCTTAGAGAGGTGCAGAACCTTGAACAAAGTGCACAGGAACTTTCTCTCCCCCCCCCCTTCTCTTTTTTCCCCTCCTCTTCCCCCTCCCCCCATCTTTTTTGTTACTTGCTTGAGAACTGTATTTTTATATTATCTGTGAGCTAAAAAAAATACTGTTGTGGCCCACAGTTTATTATTTATTGCAATCCTACTGGTTTGCACAGTGATTTATTTTCTTCCTATCTCCTCCTGTCTGCCGTTTTAAACTTACCATCCCTGCAAATGAGAGAAAAGCCCTTCGAAAAACATTTTATAACGCAGTATGTGTATGGTTAATCATAATTTCGCCTCTCTTCCCTTATTTTTAACTCCAGAAACCCCGAATGCAGGGGTTAATCCCGCGAGGGCAACGAAAATCCAAACCCAGACCACTCCTGCCACTGCGGCCAAGCTGCTGCAGGGAGGGCTTGGGAACGAGCAGGACCCCAGGGAGCGGAGCCAGAGCCGCGGGCCCGCCGCGCTCCCGCCCGGCCCGTGCCAGCGCAGCACAATCTCCCGCTCATAAATGGTGCCGGGAGCGCCGGGCCGGGCTGCTCCGCCAGCTCCGCCGGCCGGGGCTCATTACCATGAGAATTTTGACAGGATATTAGATTTACTAATCCTGAACTTTCCGGGCTGACCCCTCATTCGCGCGCAGACAATGCCGCTGTCTGCCGGCCAGGCCCCTCCGCCTGCCCTCAGCACGATTCACCCTCCCGCCCCCGGCACACGCACAACCCACACACGGACACCCCCGGCCCGGGGCTCCTCTGGCCGCCACCGCCCCTTCCGGCCCGGCCCGCCCGGCTCTGCAGCCGCCTCCCGGCGCTCCCCGGGCCGTGTGTGCCCTCGGCCGGGCCGAGGCGCGGAGCTGCCGCTTCCCTCGGGACGCCGAGCCCCGTGCGGGACTGTCCGCAGCCCGCTGGAGGGGCTGCCCGCGCCAGCTCTCCCCGCCGGCCTCCCTCCCCCCAAAACCGGCCCCTCCTGAAAACACAGTGCCTATTAAGTTGCTGAAAACAGCAGATTTCCACTGATACTATACAGATAGAGCTGACCATTAAATCGCAATTTTACATCCCCAGGCAGCAGTGGCTGCTGACAACCTCTAAAGCTTGTAATCCCATTTAACCCCCTCCTGTCATGAGCAGGCCCACCCTTTTGGAATAATGCAGGCCAAATTAAACCTGACACGGCAACAAGAGAAATAAAACCCCCTTTAGCTTAAAAGTCATGCCACAGTGGGTAACCCTGACCTTCAGCTTTCCCGCTCCCTTCTCTAGGGAGCTCCCCCCCGCCGCTGGCGTTGACAGAGGCGGGAGTGGGGAATTACAAGGCGGCTGGATGGCCCTGGGGACAAATTAAAGGGAATTTTGCTAGACAATAGAAGGAAATTTCACCTGAGGGGTTTTCTTTCCTTCCCCCTTTTAAAAAAGTCTTTCTATAGTAATAAAAAATAAGCCCTGATCACTCCTTGCCAAGTGCTCCCTGCCTGACCTGACCGCCAAAGGCCATCCCTGCTGGAGCGGTCCCAGCCTGTTTTGCAGCCTCCCTGCCACGGAAAGGAACCTCAGCTTTTCACAGCCCATGGCTGGCATTTAGTGCCCATTTCAGAAGGAAGCTGACCACTTCTAAGGTCCTTTAAAACAACGCCCCCCCCGCCATCCCCCATAAAAAGAAAAAAAAAGAGTTCCCTTCCTAGCTCAGACTCCTGCCTGTAAGTTGTCTGCTTTGTTAGGAGAGGAGGGAAAAGGCACTGGCAGAGTGAGACTCGTCCTGCATTATTCACACACAGCTCCAGTCCAGGAGTACAGGGAGAGCTTTCAGACCTAACCCAGGCAACACTGTATTCATTACTCTGATCGCATTTGGGAAAATAACACTGTTTTTTTGACAGTATTTTCAGGAATACCGAACTATACGAGCAAGCGTCTGTAAACAGCGTACATCCCCACCACTGCACCAGTGCTTGCAAATGTGCAAGATGACCTTTCACGCTTAATCTACACACAAGAAGACCACAACAAGTTGCTCCCCAGTTCTCCTCTCTGTTTACTGCCTGCTGAAGAAAAGAGCCAAAAGTCAGAAAGCACCTTGAACAGGTAAAGGCCACATTGCCGTTCTATGTGCATTTTCTTATTTCTCTTTTTTACGAGAGGCATGGTGGGAATACAGTTCTATAGCCAAATTACAAACCAACACATTTTTCTACCTGTCCATCTGTCTGCAAGTACACGCCCGTAATCAGCACAACCTGCCCTTGCCATCCAACACACTTTTCTCAGCACTCCCCCACCTGCCCTTATTTCTGTATGCTGAAGAGCATGCGAACGAATGCCTTCCAAACCAGAGCTATGCCTGCAGCAGGAGAGGTAAATCCCCGGATCGAGTGGAAAGTTTGCTGCGGAAGTTTGCGAGCAGCGTACAGCGAGCCTCTGCAAAGGACCCTGTCTGTACCACACCACTTTGCCCACAACTCACCGAGTCACTCTCCCAGAGGCCCCACAGCAGGAATGAACTTGCAGCGTTTCTAAACTGGAGCACTAAAAAAAATCAAGCTCATTACCTGGACACATGGCTTCTCATTACTTCATTGCTTCAGATGCCACATCCCTTGACGCTGCAGATCGGCTCAAAAATTTGAAATACTCCTTCCTTTTTCTTCCCCCTTTCCCTTTTTCTTTCTTTCGTTCATTCTTTTAAAAAAAGTAAAAACCAACAAAAAAAAAAGGATGCTTGACTAAAGTTAGCTTAAATTTGTTAAGAATAAAACTGGTATAAATGTTTATTTCGACTTCCTCGTGCAGCAGTGTACCGAAGCCCAGCCCGCCCAAGCCTCTTTAGCAATGGAGTGGTTTATTTAATTTGTCAGTATAATAGAAGCAGCTGAGTGAGAGACAGAGAATGCAGTGTGGTATAAAAGAAACAAAGGCTAAAAGTACCACTATTTTGATTCCCTTTTTAAAATTACTTCCAAAGTGTGGTATCTATTGTGAAGAATAATGCTGAACAAAGCACAGTGTCTTGGCAATATTCACAGAGCTCATTCACAGAGCCAGTTCTGTCTGTACATTCAGAGGTAGAATACACTTATAAATGATGCATTGGAAGGACTATAGTTCCTATTGTATTCCCAGTGTAAACAAAAAGACAGACAGAAGCTGAATGGCATATGGGCAGCAGGGCAACACTTTATTCAACCATTCCAGCACCATTGTGAAGGTAAAATGGGAGTTCTCTCTTCAAATCCAGTGAACACATTTTGGGTTAGGCTAACAATTTATATATATAAAACACAGATCTGGTTGTACTTTTGTATACTCCTGTGGAAAAGTGATCTTTAAAGCAATCTAAAACAGGGATTGCTGTCAAGTTTTGGAGGTCATTCCCAATAGGATTATGTAGCCTCTGGAGAAGACTGTCTGAAAGAGGGTCTGTGTGGTGGCTGTGGAGGTGGGGGCTTGATGCACAGAGCCAAAATGGCTTAAAACAGCAGTAGCAAAAGCTGACAAGGAGGCCGAGGTGCTCAGGATCTGATCTACCTGGAAAAAAGATAAGCTATTGGAAGGGGCATTCTTTGTATAGAAGGATAGACTGGAGTCTATCCTTCTTTTCTCACCATTGTGCCCTGTTTTCTAGGCAGCAAAGACTGTCTGATCCTGCAAAAGGAGATTGGAAATTGGAAACTTTGCCAGATGATCATAAATTGCCTTTACTAAGTCAGGCATTGTCCCTGTTGAACAGTTTATGGTCAGAGAAAGCCTCTTCACTTTGTCTGAGGGGAAGAAAAAATCACTCCTGAGGAGGAAATATTAAAATTAGATGTGTCCTTTCTGCCCTTGCTGTGTCAGTTGATGCCAGGAAGTTTTATGATCACTAGCTCCTCTCTGTCCCTTTATATTTTCTGCTGTTGCATAAAGGCTCACGTGCTGAAACTACTCACAGGATCCAGTCTTTCTGATTCATGCAGGCAATGCCTGTGTCTGTGTGATACAGCATATCTGCTGCACATCACACTCCTTGGTTGCATTTGTGGAGGGATTTGCTTGAGTAGGGCAAAGGGACCAGTCTGCCTTTTTTTTTTTTTTCTTTTTTTTTTTTTTTCTTTTTTTGTGTGTCGGTGGTGTTGCTTTTGCTCATTGCTCACCATGGGTGATCACTGACTGGTTCCAGCAACCAGGTTAGGAATTGCATATTTGGTTCTGTCTGATGGCTTTTTTGCGCTCAGTACAACTGGGGCCAGGCAGGATTTCACACCTGTTTGAAGTCACTGGTATTCTCCAGTAGTGTCCTTTGGGAGCTGAGGGAGGGTTCCTGCTCATTTGGGAGCCATCTGGAGATGAGTCTGCCTGACCTGTTTTGGAATTAAAAAGTCTGGCAGAATGTGTTTTCTGACGATGTGATGGAGATTTCGCGAGTTTCTGCCTTAGATAAGTCACTGTCTTATCAAGATCTAACACGATCATATAAATACAAGAAGGCTTCCAATGAGGATTACTCAGCTTGATCCCTAAAGCTGAGTACAAGCCTCTCTTTATGAGTATTTATAGTCTTTAATTAAAATAGAATCTGGAAAGTCTGTGTCCCTGAGCACTTTCTTAAATTCTTTGATTCTATTCACAAGAAAATAGTACTTGGATTAAAGTATGTTTGATGTTTCTAGGAAAGAATCCCAACAAATACTATGTTTTCACTGAGAGCTGCTGTCTGCCAGAACTGATGCCAAGAAGCCCAAAATACTTTAGTGACTGTGCTTATATGTCAGCCTTGATTACAGATGTTTGTGTCCTCCCACTAGGGTTTTCTCCATGAGGGTCAGGTTAGCAACAGTTGAAGCTGTTGGAAAGAGTTTGCAGCTGATGTAGTACCATGGTCAGAGCTTGAGCCAAAGTCTGTCAGTGCACTTCATGAACTCTCTTGCACAGCACCAGGTCCTAGGCAGAGCCCTAGGCAGAGTAGGTAGTGGCATTGTATATGGCTGGAGGAGTGGGAAAAAAAGGGTGTGCCAAAAAAACCCAAAAAGGGTGAGGGGTGAGTGATCAAAAGAAAAAGCTTGGAACTTGAAGAAGACCTGGACTGACTCACTACCATTCAGAAGGTATGTTCTCTTGTCAGCTTGATGGAAATTACATAGTTTTGTGCTGTAAATTAGAGATGCAGATGGACAAATTTAGTCTATTAGAAATTGTCTTTAAGTGACTTTTAAAAACACAGGGCAATGACATATGCGTGGAGATTCACAATTTTTTGAGTGTTCTTTACTCAGTGCCTCAGGTAGGCAAACATATTTCCATTCCAGTGTTGTGGTTTAATACCAGTTGGCAGCTAAGTACCTTGCAGCCTCTTGTTTACTGCCCCCCCTGCATTGGGATGGGAAGGAGACAAGTGGAACAAACATAAAACTGATAGGTTGAGATAAGAACCGCTTAAAATTTGAAATGAAGTAAAATATGCTACTATTACTACTACTGCTAATTGTAATGAAAAGCAAGATAAAAAAGAGAGACGAATAGAACTCAAGACAAACAAGTGATGCACAATACAATTGCTCACAACCCACTGACTGATGCCCAGCCTGTTTTCAACCAGTGATCAGTGGCTCCCAGCCAGTTAAACCCAGTTTATGTACTGAACTTGGCATTCTGTAGTATGGAATATCCCTTTGGCCAGGTGAGGTCAGCTGTCCTGGCTATGCTCCCTCCTGGCTTCTTGTGCAGCTCCTCAGTGGCAGAGCACAGAAAACTGAAAACTACTTAGCAACAGCCAAAACATCAGCATGTTATCAACATCATTCTTGTGCTAAATCCAAAACAAAGCACTGTAACAGATACTAGGAAGAACATTAACTCCATCCCAGTTGAAACTAGGGCACTGGGAGATTATTAAAGATGAACACTTGCCAACTGGACACCACAAAATGAGGGCCAAAAGTTATTGCTGGAGACATAGGTGTGTCTTAGAGGTCATAGGATTTGGACAGGTAACACAGACTTGTCAGACACTTATCACAATCAGTGATGAAAAATTGAACTTCAAAATAAGACAGCCTTTGCTAATATTTTCCAAATCTGTCACCCCTAGATATTCAGAAAAGGCTGCTGAGTCTTCACATAGAAGGGACCTCTGCACATTTCTGCACACTAGAAGGAATAAGTGTGAGCTAAGTATTTATACAAATATGTTATTTTTATTTGGCGTGTCAGTATATATTTTTTCTGTGGCTATGAAAATGAAAAATAATCTCTTTTTCAGTTACTTATATTATGACTGCAGGATTCCAATGCAGATATAGTCATCACTATTATAGGTTAAAGTATTAGAAGTAAAGATGAAACCAACTCACAATATCTAAAAATTGTCAGTGGAAATAGGTATTATTTGGTGTTCTGGAAAGAAGAATGAAAATTTGTGTTGTTTATTTTGGACCACCAAAGATTCCTGTTAAGGTATAAGGAATTAACTATAACCTGGTACAGAGGAAAAAATGTCTAATCAGCTACTACATCACTACCACTCAATGTGTTCTGAAAGACAACATTCTTTCTAGGACTTTCTAGCACTTAAATTCTTCAAGACGTAAGTGAAAACCCATAGCAGTGTTCTTTTAGGAAGAAAAATTTGTGCTGAGAACAGGCAATAGATTTTAGATGCTGAATTTCAGTGACTGCCCTAGCAAACTGAACATCTTATTAGGGTACTGGTTGAAGTGTAATGTTTGGAGAAAATAATAGAGGAAGACATTTCATGGAGAAGATTTTAATGCCTTATAGGTAACCTGGTTCTTAGAAATGTGTTTGTCAGGGAACAGAAACAAAAACTCCTACTTTGTATATACTATTAAAACCAAAATAATTTAATTCAAATTTCAGCTACTTTCTATCTACAAAAAGACCAAGAAAAATTTAGAGAAATAATTTTTTGGAGAAATTGCATGGGGATTACTTTTGAATTACAAATACATTCAAGAAAATTATAAGATGATTGAAAATAATTCATTAATAGATAAAGACTGAAATAATTTAATACATTATTCATGATATATTATTCTCTCAGTTCCCTTGTTGATGACCTTCTGGTTACGTTTTTTTAACAGTGCTAGTGGAAGCTATTCTTTATAAATGAATATCCAGAATTCTTGACATAGCTGAAATAATAAAATGTGGACATCATTGTACAGAAAAACCATATTTTATCTTTTGCCAGTGATTATAAAACTTCTTGCATCATGTCAAAATGGTATTATTTCTGATTTGTATCAGTGTAACTAAGCTTAGAAAAGTGTCTTTTCACCTCAGAGGCGATGCAGCTTCCACTTGTTTTCCTTTGTAAATTTGTACTTCATGAACACTTTCCTCAAACACTGTTCTAGGTAAGCATTTAATGTTCTAATGGCATTTCATTCGGTATAGTTTTTATCAGCACACAGGTGAAGGCACTATGCACACTGAGGAAACAGGAAACGAGTAGTTTCAGGAGGGGTGGCTGGGTGAAAGCCTGGCTTCCCATGGATTCCTATCCTACATTCCTAGAGCACCATGCTGTAAGGAGTCTGCTTTTCCTTCCTGTGTCCTGTGACTTTGCCTCCCCAGTGGCCTTAGCCCCTCCCTAAGTCCTCAAGGAATCTCCTTCCTCTTGTTGGCATGTAGTTCTTCTCCACTAACTCACTTTTACTATATATTGACCCCCCTCCAGCATTTCTTAAAGTGCTAGACAACGTCCTAAAATTTTTAAGGTCCCTGATAAACCTTCTACAGATCACCAATTTCCTCAGTTCCCTCTTCTGTCTCCAACTACCAGCTGAACAAGAGGCAGCATGTTGTATGGGTGATTCTGTGCTGCATCTGTGCTTATTAACTTCACGATGTTTATTTACTGCTTTCTGAAGAGAGAACATCTGTGCCTGTGCTGCAATCTTCTGTCATTGGTGGGTAGGGATTGATTTGGATTTCTTGCCTCTTCATAGTGACTGCTTTCCTTGAAACAAGAAAAATTAGATATCTCCGAGACACTCTTGGTTAGACTTGGCAAAAGCTACTAAGGATGAAAGGGAGATGGATATTTGAAGAGCAAAAATGCATAAGGCTACTCATTTTAGGAATCCAGGCTCAAATACACTTAATAGGTAGAGAGCATTTGAGGCTATTAAGTGCACCATCTTCTATCCATTTGTTTCTCACCTCATTTCAACTCTGTCTTTATCATTTTTTGACCTCCAGTAAAACAGAATAGATGGAGCAAACTTGGCGAGTCCTCCATCCTTCACTGAACTGCCTTTTAAATGGACATATGCCATTCAGGTTTTTTGTTTTGTTTTGTTTTAATCTCTTCAGTGTCCCCTAATTTCCTTCTGTCTGCCACTGTTTTATAAAGTTTTTTATAGTGTTCTTTCCTTCTTTCCTAGCTACATTATATTAAAGCATCTCTGTTCTAATCCTTTCTATTGCTGCCTCAATTCATCCTTTATTACAGAATGTGGATTCTTGTGCTTTTATTCAATAAGTAGCTGTTACCTTACTTTCATTTTATAACCTTGCAAAGCATTTTTCTGTTTTAGCTATCTGTTTTCTCCCCTGCTCCATTTTTTCTCCATTTTTTTATTCCCTTCACTTATCCTTCAGTTGTCTGTATTCTTTCCTCATCATCCAAGCCCCATTTCCTGTAGTAAAAATCTGACAAATTAATAAATATTAATGCTACCTTGTATGCTCTCTTTGATAGATGCTTGTTTGAAAGAACATTATGTTTGTTTACAAAATGTCTGAATGTTACTGGCTGCTGAACTAATGTGAGCAAGTTTTCAAAGTTCTCTCTTCCACGAGAAGATTGATTCCTTACTTCCTATAATAAAAAAGTAAATTTAAACTCATAACTGTAAATTAAACTGAGGATTATAACATTTTTCACTTACAAGATACTTTTCTTCCAGATATTTTTATGTAGATGGGTAAAAGTAAGTGCAACAAGTATTACCTTTCTTGACATGAGAACTCAAATTGTATAAGAGCCTAGCAGGAGGGAATTTTCTGTCCTAAATTCCTATTCTAAATGTGTTTGACCCCACACTGGTCAAAAAAAAAGCCAAATCTGCCACAGGTAGCAGCTGATTAGCCTGATGTACTTCGGACTCATTTAACTGGTTTTACATGCAGTCACAGGTGAGTTAAGGATATGGACTTATGGGAGATGTCCCTAGACCTGATATTTGGAGTGGCAGTCATTTCTAGACAGATTGGACTTGTACAGATTGTCCTTCAGTGTCTGAGGGCAGAGGGTAGATGTTTGCATCTGTGTGTTTCACCATGCCGTTGCAGTTTTTTTCCATTGATTCCTTTGCTTTTTATGTTAGTTGTCTTTTCTAGAAAGAGAATTTTCTCTCTTACACACTACCTGCTCTGGTGTTACAATAACAAAAAATTCAAAGGTAAAAACGCTAAAAGTTGTTTTCATGGGAAAACAGACCAATTGTATAATTCCCCATCTCCTCAAACTATATTTACTTTGGGAAAAATAACCACTTTGCATCCTTAGAAATATTAAATTATTAAATACAATCCCAAAGGAATTACTGGGGCAAAACCCATTAGTCTTGCACTGTGCAAATGTGATGGCAGGTTGCACTTCCCTGAGGCTGTAATAGATGGTAATAGTCAAAGAAAGGTAGGCAGCAGAGGAATTCTTCTTTGATACAGAAGCCAGCTTGATCCTAATGCATCTAAGGATTTGACTGCAATTAATCAGTGTATACACTGAAGCAGCAATGTGATGTTGATGGTTTTAGCAAGGCTACCACTCATTAGGCTGAGATAACTGTGCATACAGTTTAAGGTCTGCTGTGGTGCATTTAGAGTGGAGTCTTGCAGAGAAAACACAGTTTGGTTTCCATGGTCTGCCTTGTCTCATCTTTGCACAGAAAAGAAAGGAAGCAAGCAGCAAGCATCCCTTTCAAATCATGGGTATGTTTTCTGGACATACATTGGCTTTCCTCTTATTTGCATAGAAGAAACACATTTCTTCAAGTTGTGGGGCTTCAAACTCTGCTATGTATGCTACTTGGAATTCCCTCTGTAAGATTGTGCTGTGTGCTAGAGATATACCTTCTTGCTTTAAAACTTTGCAGAGTTCCCTGAGTCATTACTGTCCTTTTTGGCACACACCATGGCACCTGTCTCTAGTGGCTATTTGTCAAGAATAGTGAAGGAGTTCCTGTAAAGGTGGGCTATGAAACAGTGGTTTTGCTGAGTAAGGATCAGTGGACCAATCATCCAGAACACTCTTTGTGCCACTGATGCACCGTGGACTTGCAGCAATTCTCTTCCTTTCTGCAGCCATGCTTCCTTTCTGCAGTGCCTGGAGATTGTTAAACACAGATTATCTGGGAGAGGCACAAAAACCATCATTTCTGTTGCTTTATCTTAAAGCTGGAGTTGGAAAAGAAAAAGTCCTGTAATAGTGCCAATTACTAACCAACAGCGCTTCAATATACAAGTGGCTGTGGTTGGTGGAGAAGTGAATTTTAAAAATCAGGGACAAGTGATGGCAATAAAAGAATTTTTGAAAAAACGGTTATATAGTTGCTTTTTCCTTCTAGAATGTGTTTTATTAAGTTTACCTTTGCTACAGTCATGGATTAGAAACATCATTCATTTTAAAACCAGAAAGAGCTATTGCGGTCAGGTGTTACGACAACTGGTGTAGCACAGGAGGTCAGCTTTGTGGAATAAGGTTTATTTGATGTGATAGACAATATTTCATAAAGTGTCAAGTCTTAAATAAAAATATCCAGCACCAGAGAATCAGGCATAGCTATAGATTGTTTGAGGCACTAGCTATGTTTACTGTTGAGGGCAAACATTCTGTTCCTAAACTATTTGTCACCCTTTAACTTTGTACCCTGCTATTGTAGTTGGAAGAGTTCTCCACTAGCATATTTTATCTCCTCATGTTTATACTTTCAAACTTTTGTCAAGTCACTTCTTAACATCCTTTTTTCAGTTAGACTAGTTGAATTGCTCTTACTCTAAATGATGTTTCCAAATTTTAAAATATTCTTGTAGTTCCTTAAATTCCTTCTAATTTGTTCTCCTTTTTCTTGAATGAGGACATGACAACCAAGCAGAGGATATGAAAAGCAATCCAGCAGTCCTACTTTCTGCTTTAATTTCTTTATGAATTGAAGGTATGTACTAATAGTATGTACTAGTATGTAAAGTAGCATGTACTAATTTAGTAGTGGACTGAGAGTTTCTGTTCAATTTGCTACCCATCATGATCCTTAAGTCTTTTCCAAGATAGTTTTTCCAGGAATGGAGAATTCTAATCTTCAAATGATCTTCCAGCTCTATCTTATGGAAGAACTGTCATTTGCTACTAACCCATTTTCATCTTCAGGGCAGATATTTTACAATTTTAAGACACCCATTAATTTTACCCTGCCATGAATTGTCCTGTCCAGACTATGTTGTAAAAGAATCCTGCTATTTGAAAGACTTCAAAAATGTCATTCATGTTTGATGCACTGTCTTGAACTTTGAGAAAGGATCTGCACTCACTGTGAAACCTATTAAGAAAGCATTTGGCTGAGTGTTGAGTATCTTTAAGGAGGGATTGGCCAATAGTTTGTGACTTCTGCAATGTGTAGTCTATCCCTTTTCTGACAGTTTCTAGCCCTTCTGCCCATATGTAAAAGATCAAGACCTTCCAAAGGACATTTCCTCTCAGTTCTTCCAATAATTTTCCCAAACATCTATTTCATAACTATCCCCTTCTTCAGACATTGTTTTTGTTTTTATCTGTTCCCCATTCTTTTGCCTTCCATTCCAGTCCCCAAAAAAGCTTCCTCTCCTCACTTCCCTTCTTAGTCTATAGCATCATGTTCTGGAGGAAGACTGACTTAGGAGAGGCTACATAGTCAAGGAATGGAAGAAGAGAGCATGGAGAGATGCTCTTCTGGAGCCAGCTGAAGTAATTGATCACAGCACCCTCAACTGCTGGTCTGCCAGCTGAGATGCAGCTCAGGAGAAGAGCTCAGTGGATGTCCCTGCCTCTAGCAGAGAGGATGAATTTAGCTCAAGTCACAGCTAGCACTGACTAAAATAACCTGTCCCAGTTTGCCTGGGATTACTTGACTTCCCTATGTCATTACCTCACTAATACATTACTTGATTTCACTATGTCACCTGGTGCTGGTATGGAAACAAAACTTTGGGGATGGCAGTTTCTAAAACTGGTGCACCTGCTGGCAAAGTGCATCTGGATTAATTTGATCAATCTGAACTGGTTTACACACTCTACCTTTACAGTTCAGCCTGAATGTCTTTGTGTGCAAATGTTTTCTTACTGGCTTAAAAATATTTGTATTTTTGGTCTAGTTTGGAGTTAAGTATACATATTTAGCTAATGAAAATCAGGTTAAGTTCTAGTATATTCTCAAATTGAATTGTTGTATTTGATATAAACTCCTACAGCACTGTAAATAAAGGAAGAAAGAAAAAGTAACAGAGAATAAATGCATGAAAGTATGAATGAAGGAATGAAGTGAAGGCAACTTTTTCAATTTAACAAAGCAATTGATTTAAAATTCATGAGGGCAAATATGTGCCATTCTTGAAATTATAGATTATGTACCAATTTAATCAATGAGGTTGATCACAAATTCTCTTTGAAGGAAGGACTTAATACTGTGTGTGAATGAATGCTTACTTTCAAGCATACCAGCATTGTTGTTGCTTGAATGCTTACATTGGGCATATTCTTATATGCTGGAACACAGCTGCAGCATGCAGCACTGAGTCTAGTTACAACCTGATGCTGCTATAACTTTATGTTGTCCTCATCTTAACACAATAAAATAGTAGAGAGTTATTAGTCTGAATAACATAGCCAAAACATTTTAATAAAATAAAAATTTTATGTCTTCAGACCAAATGAATTTAAATTGATTTTTAAAGAACATCTAATGGGATTCTTTTATTCCTTAAAAATAACTGATATTATAAAATATTTTACATTATTTATATATTTAAGGCAAGAAGGAATTCTTTCTCCATGGAAGAAGCAGCAGATGATTTAGCCAGAATGCAAACCAACCAAAATCACCACAGAGGACAGGAACCCAAATAATCAAATTGTCAAATAAACAAAAGTAAAGAGCTAAAAGCATGAGGTTACTATAAGCTATTTTCTATAATAACCCTCCCACTCCTTGAAAGAAGAGAGAAAAATCACTAGTCTCTTTATAGAGTACATCAAACCTCATTTTGTTCTAATGTGTTAAAGTGCACACTGAAAAAGGCAGAGTTGACTCCTGGGGAAATAATGTTAAATCAGTTCAGAAAAACGAAGTTTGGAAAAAGACTTTCATTTTCCTTTTAGTATTGCAACAAATGTATTCATCTGCCTAGATAATCTGGCATTTTAAATAACTTCACTCCTAAGCTCTGTCAATTTGATCTCCCAAGGTTAATTGATTATTTCTACAACAGTCTTGCCAGAAAAGATCAGAGCTCTTACATCTTTCCATTAATCCTTGCTGTTCAGGGAGAGGGTGCAAAATGAGAGTACTACTATTGGCTTAAATCTTTGCAGGTGTCTTATTTCCCCCCTCCCTAAAGTTTTATCATGTCTGATTAGTTTCACATCATGGCACTCCATTTCATTAGTTTCACTGACATGACATTTCAAGTAGGGCTGTAATGATGGGAGCAGCAAATCTACTGTCAAGCATCCATAGCTGGTCACAACCCAAGAGCCCTAACCCCCTATTAAAAAGGGTGCTTGAGTCAAGGGTAGGAAAGGAACAGTGAAAAACTGAATTTACTGGGAGAAAAGGCAAAAAGTTTTGAAACATCGCTCTCCTAAAACTGGCATTCAGCATTTTTCTGCGGTAAACAACCATCAGCATGCGCCACAGACTCTCCGGGCTGTTCGAGAAGAGACCAGCTTTATCAGCAATTGCCGTCGCAGTCCTTCTTTGCGGTGGCATCAGCAACACAATGGGGGATTAACCCTCACACGAGGCAGTGTGACAACTCATCAGTTGAAAAACAGAACCTGGTCAAACGACAGCTTTTAAATCAGCATTAAAACCGCTGGCATAGACAATCCCTTAAAAACAGCTAGACAAATGCCCTGCTGTGGTTTGTGGGGAACCCTCATTTATTTGAAATGATGGCAAATTGTGTTTTCCTGTCTGGGAACAAAAATATTTCCAGCCCGTCAGAAGGCTGGAAATAATCAGAAGACAGAGATTAGTTTCTGTTATCAGCCCCTTCTGTTTTTCACCTCTCCTCTTCTCTTCCCGTAAATTTGTCTGGCAGTTGCACCCATTAGCTGTTTCCCCTGCCTTTTGTTTTGAATGAAAATGAAGATCTGACTGCCTTAAAGAGATGTTTGTTAAAGACACACCTATCAGTGGAGGTAAAAGTCTGTGTCAGTGGCACTCTTGTGAATGGAAATTGCAGCAGGTAAAATTGCCAGCCTGTAGGTGGTCGGAGTTTGGTCCTTCGAGAATGTGGGAAGGCTAGCAAGGTGTGCCGTGCTCTCTGCTTCCCTTCATTTCCAGCTAAAATCACTACTGTCTTAAGATCTGAAAAAGGGGCTACAGCTGTATTTAAGTAACCCTGGAGGTGTCACTATCAGCAGGAATCTATCAGGTGTATTAAATTATGCAATGAAATACTAATGGCCATCTCCCTTTGCAGAGGTTACACTTAGATCAGCAACCACAAAGTCATTTAAAAAGATCCAGGGCACCAAAATTAAAACATGTGTAAATTAAACACATGTGAAGTGCACAATATGTGGCAAATTAATACAGAAAATACTGAGAAATGTGCATCTTCAGGGTTTGCCTGCACACCATGATGTGACAGGTATTATTGCCCTTTGTACAATTATTTAAACCCTGTAGGAATTCCCAGTGTCAGAGTATGTCAGCATACTGTTATTAGACAAGTTTAATTAGGATCTACCCTGCTGCTCCTAACAAGTATTTAATTAACTTCTAGGCAGGGTAATTAGCTTTAGATTGTGGCTGATTTTCTGCCTCACCTTCTGTTGACACTTGGCCTACTGTAAGGCAGCTTGCTTTCCTGACAGTGTAATGGATAGTAGCTTTGGGAAGACTAATATCAAGGCTGACTAGTCTAATAAAAAAAAAAAAAGATGAAAAGACAAAATAATGACTACCAGGTCAGGGTCCAGAGGGATAAAAACAAAAAGCCACTCACCACACAAGTAGACAGAAGAGCTTGGTAATGGGAAAGAAGCAATCTGATTTTAAGCATTGCAGAATAGAGAAAAAAGCATGATATTGAAAAACCAAGCAAAGCAAAAGGACTTGAAAAATATTTATTTCATGTATTTCTTTAAACTGGATAAAAGATGCAGCTTAATTCCTATTTACATAGCACTACTGAGGTGTGCCTGTACCTTTCTGAAAAAGTCTCTCCAATATAAATGAATACTTGAATCTCTGCTCTAAAGAAATATGCCTCACTTCCCATCAGCACAGTAAAGAATATGCCACAAAGTGAGCATTTAAAACAATTAGCATAGACCAAATGAACCATAGCAAATTGGTCAGGTCACCATTTAACCCGTTGGTGGCTTCTTGAAGAGCTCTGTGATTTCCAAGGGTGTAGCTTTTGATATATGGTATGCTATTCTTCTACCCAGTCCTGATATATCATTAAAAATAATGGGACTGCATTCAGTGCCACAGCTACAAAAATTTTGGGGCTAGAGGGAGGGAGCACTCAGGAATTTAAAACCCTTTCCCTATCATTAGGACAAAAGGGTTATAATTCTCTTGCATTTTGAAAGAAGAATAATTTTTTAAAAAGTCTTTTAATTTTTTGCTGAGTGCCCCAGGTATCAAATGTTGGTTCTTCCAAACCTGCCTTCAATAGAAATATGCCAGCATTGCTCCAAAGCATTCCCTCTTGCAGAAATACTGCTGCTGGGGTTTCCATCATTGTTAGAGTAAGCGAATTTTCTTCCAGTCAGGCTCAGCCTGACTATTAAGATTAGCCCAGAAGTATCCAAATAATCACCAGAATATTGTTTGAAGGAGGACACACGTGTTTCACATACATTTTCAATATAGCACTCCAGGTGCCTTACACAGACTCTTGTTTGTTTCACATTTCTGCAGCGGCTCTGCTCTGTGAAGAGGTGGCAGCACTGTTGAGCTGAGGGAGGGGAAAACCAGAGTTAGGGCTGCAGTGCTGCTTCACAGGTGTCCACTGCTGATCCAGTGAGGGTGGCATGCTTGGTATTTCTCACTGAGCTTTAAGAAATTTCATACTGTTAGCTGACCATCTCCTTTACAAGGCCAAGGACTGGACTGCAGTTATAATGAGATGGTAAGAATTTTATGCCTGCATCCCATTTGTTCACAGCCATAAAAAGCTGACTCCAAGACCATTGAAAGCAGTGACTGAGGGCTTTTAGCAGTCACTTACACTAACAACCATAATTTTGGATAATTTTAACAATAGCTAACTTCCTGCTTGGTGAATAATGACATTAAAATAAATTCTGAAATAGATATTTTGGTTGTGGGGTGTTTTTTGTTGTCGTTGTTTTTTGTTGTGTTATTTTTGTTTTCAAGATTGCTAAGTTTGTACTTCTATCATCAATAGAGAAAATAGACCTCTTGCATCTAAAACAGGGTTAACAAGGAAATGCCCCAGCTGACTGTAGCCTTCTTTTGATGTAGAAGTCTGATTTTATGCTGTTCTGTTAGACAAGCATGTAGCTGGAGTTAGGTTCAGGACCCTGGGAGAAACCTATGTGGCACTTCGTATGTGTTAAAGAAAACTCTGTGGAGTAAGTCATTATTCATTCTTCTCTCTTATGCAAGTAGGTCTATTAAGAAAAATAAGAAGAACGGGAAAAACTAGTCAAAATGTTCAAGGATTACTAGGGGTACACAGATCACACTTCCCCTTTCCTGGGCTGTTCAAGTGCACTTGCTAAAAACATTTTAAGGGTGTTATATCAGACTTTGACAACTGAAATTGCTGAAGGAATTTTAATGTTTTGTGGTGGGTTGACCCTGGCTGGATGCCAGGTACCACCCTAGCCTCTCTGTCACTCCCCTCCTAAGCAGGATAGGGAAAGAAAGTAAAACAAAAGGCTCATGGATTGAGAGGGAGAGTCACTCACCAGTTACTGTCATTGGCAAAACAGACTTGACTTGGGGAAGTTAATTGAATTTATTACAAATCAAATCAGAGTAGGATAATGAGAAATAATAAAAAAAAATCTTAAAAATACTTTCCTCCCACCTCTGCCTTTTTCCTGGCCTTAACTTTGCTCACAATTCTCTCTCTTCTACCTCCAGCAGTGCAGGAGGATGGTGAATGAGAACTGTGTTTAGTTCATCACACCTTGTCTGCGCTACTCCTTCCTCCTCATCTTTCCCCCGTTCCATTGTGGGGTCCCTCCACAAACTTGTCCAATGGGAGTCCTTCCCATAGACTGTAGTTCTTGACAAATTGTTCCAGTGTGGGTCCTTCCCATGGGGCAGAGTCCTTAGGAACAGACTGTTCCAGCGTAAGCCTTCCGTGGGGTCATAGGTCCTGCCATCAAACCTGCCCAGCATGGGCTTTTCTCTCCATGACTCCACATGTCCTGCCAGGAGCCTGCTCCAGCAGGAGCTTCCCATGGGATTACAGCCTTCTTTGTGCATCCACCTGCTCTGGGTGGGTCCTTCACAGACTGCAGGTGGATCTCTGCTCCAATAAGAACCTCTGTGAGCTTGCAGGCACACAGCCTGCCTTACCATGGTCTTCATCACAGACTGAAGGGGAATCTCTGCTCCAGTGCCTGGAACATCCCCTTCCCCTTCTTCTCCCCTGACCTTGTTGTGTACAGAATTGTTGCTCTCACATATCTTTGCTTCTCTCTCCAGTTCCAGCCCCACAACAACTTTTTGTCTTAAATTTGTTAATTCAGACATGCTTCCACTGTTGCTGATGGGCTTGGCCTTATCCAGTGCCAGGCCAGACTTGGAGATGGCTGAAATTGGCTCCTTTGGACATGAGAAAGTTTCAACCAGCTTCTTACAGAAGCCACCCCTGTAGCCCACCCACTACTGAAACCTTGCTAGGCAAACCCAATACCTATCTATTTCCCTATCATTAGGATGCCTGCAGCACTACAGCCTGAGTCAGAAATGCACACTGTCTGCGTGGAAGCACCTATGTCACTGCACAGACATAGCAAACCTTGAAGATACTCAAAGTTTTGCAGGATCTGCACTTTGATAGAGCTGCCCATTGGATGTTGCCACACCCTAGTTGCCCGGGAAGGCGAGTTGGGCTATTTGACTGTCAGCTCTAGCATGGGCTGGTACCGGGCACATGTACCATGGCTGATACTAGTTCTGGAGTGTTTATTAGCCTCTTTATTAGGTTTATGTAGCAAGGTTTCTGTGTTGGAGTGGGGGGGCACAGGGATGACTGACTATTGTGAGAAGACACCAGGAACTGTTCCGATGTCAGAGACAGACCAGTCACCTCCAAAATGTCTTTTGTTTTAAAATTGCCTTTATCTAAACCTACATGTTTGCATTTTTGTTTGGTTTTGGTTTTTGGTTTGGTTTGTTTGGGATTTTTTTTTGTTGGTGCGTGTTTGATTTCCCCTCTATTTTATTTTCTCCTCTCTCCTGCTGATTAAGGGGAGTAATGTAGCAGCTTGCTACAGTACATTGCTGGGAACCTGGCTTCTAGCCAAGGTAAGCCCCCAACAACTCCCCAGGGCAATGACCACTCTTGGAGAAGTGGAAGAGGATGTCGAGTGTGCACCATAATTTCTTCAGTCTAGATTTCAGGAGAAAGAGAAAGAAGCAGCAAGAGGAACCAGTCATACATTGACACAGTCTTTCATATGTCAGTGCCAACAATAAAGGAATTCAGTCTTCAGAACAATCATAAAAAGTGTTCTTTAAAAATACTTCACTTTAAAATAGATTGATGTGCTTCAGTGAACATTTTAGAATGCAGACCACAACACTGAAGAATGTAAATAAGCAATATGACCTAATAGATGAGATCATTAATTCTGTAATTTCTGTCACAGAATCACAGAATATGCTGAGCTGGAAAGAACCCAAAAGGATCATTAAGTCCAGCTTCTGGCCCGGCACAGGGCCATCCCCAAGAATCACACCCTGTGCCTGAGAGCATTGGCCAAACACTTGAACTCTCTCAGGCTTAGTGTTGTGATCACTTCCCTGGGGAGCCTGTTCCAGGGCCCAGTCACCCTCTGGGTGAAGAACTTTTTTCTAATATCCAACCTAAACCTCCCCTGACACAATTTCAGGCCACTGGTCACCACAGAGAAGAGATTAATGTCTGCCTCTTCACTTCATGAGGAATCTGTAACTGCAATGAGGTCTCCCCTCAGTCTCCTCTTCTCCATGCTGAACAGACCAAATGCCCTCAGCCTATACAGCTTCCCCTCAAGGCCCTTCACCATCTTTGTGGCCTCCTTTGGACACTCTCTAATAGTTCAATGTCTTTCTTTTATTGTGGCACCCAAAACTACCCCAGCACTTGAAGTGAGGCCACCCCAGCCCAGAGCAGAGCAGGACAATCCCCTCCCTTGCCCAGCTGGCCATGCTGTGCCTGATGCCCCCAGGACAGGGTTGGCCCCCCTGGCTGCCAGGGCACTGCTGGCTCATGTTCAACTTGCCATGGACCAGGACCCCCAGGTCCCTTTCCATGGCACTGCTCTTCAGCCTCTCATTCCCCAGTCTCCATGATGTCATTTTCTGTCTGCCAAATACCCATTATATGTTTTCTAGTGGAACCATCATAAGTAAGAGATGAATGGACCTTCCATAGCAGACAGATATAATACCGGCTAATTGAATGAAATTAAATACCGATTAGCAGGGCTATCAATAATGACTAGGAAAAAGGCAGTTTCTTTGCAACTGAGTTCCTTTTCTTTTTTATAGTTCTGCAGGTAAGGATTGCATACCCAGAGGAGCTTTTGGATAGCATGATGATGGATCCCTGCCTATAGGGCTTGTAGACAAGACAGGCAGCTAATATGCTACAGCTTCTATGTGTAGTATAGTTCTCAAACCAAATGGCTACTCCTGTTGTCTGTCAAACATTTCAAAGTAGACAAATGTATGTGGGTCAGCGTTCATGAACATACATATCTATAATCAAGATGAATTGCAGAACTTGAATGAGGCTGGTTAAACATTTAATTTAATTCTTTTCTGAGAACATGAAATGCTCAATTTATCTCATAACCTCCTTGGCTGTAGCTATCAGGAGCACTAATCACACCACTGTGGGATTAGAGGGAATTGGCTGTTGCTCCTTGCCTCATAAGACCTCAGAGGTGTGATTATCTCATGGTTACCACACCCCTGTTGTGTCTCACTACTTCAGTGAAATAAATGAACTGTTAAATTGACAGTTATAAATGAAGTTCCTGCTGACCAGCTGACTTTGTGGCTTTTTATAAAAAAAAAAAAAGGGGGAAAAAAAAGAGAGATATTAGAAAATAGTAATTTTTTAAAAATTGTTTTCTAATTATTTTGTAGCTTGTTTCCTCTTGAACTTGTAGTATGAAACTAGCATGACAGAAAATTGTCCTCCTGCTCTGTGTTCCTTGCCATGAAATCTGATATATAGGAACTCAGAAAGCTCAGCATGAACAAGCAGAAAAACTAAGCAAAAAAATATGACTGCTAGCTGTCAGAAAAAAGTCATTATATAGAGTGTATTAGTAGTTCAAATGCATCAGTCACAGGAGACTGTTTGTCAGGTTACATCTCACCCAGAGCAATGTATTTGGCTTTTATCCTTGTGACAAATGATTTCTCAACTTCTGTACTGCTGGCAACCAGCCAAGAGACTAAAGTGACTGTAATATGCCCCCCCTCCCACTGCTGTCTCACCCAGCAGTGTCTTCAGCTAGAAGCTCACTCTCTCCTCACATGTGCACGTGTACATGGCCTGGCCACAGAAATCCCATGGCCCAGCTCAGGGGACAGCAACAGCTCCCACAGGAGCCATCCAATTGTGCTGTTAATTAGAAAAAGGTACATAGGGAGGATAAGAACAAATGTGTTTTCCTTTTCTCTCTCATTAACCTCTTCTGGTATTCATCAGTTTTGTACTTTTTTCCCCTAAATACTGCAGATAACTGAAGGATAATTTGCCAGAGGAAACTTTTTCTCTCTTGATTTTCACACACAAAACCTGTGCCTGCAGCTTGGTCACTGCTGCTATTGAAGCCCATAGGAGTTGCACCTTGTTCAGGAAGGCAAATTAAAGACCCCTTTAGATGGAGATTCTCACTCTTAGGATGTGTTTTACACCTTTTAAGTGGTTCTTGTCCTTTTTCTGGGAATCACTCCTTGAATCATGATTACAAATTGGGCCATTCCAGCAGAGGCAAACTAATGCCAGCTTCAGTAATACGCTGTTCTATGCACTCCTACCCAGTTTTCCAAAGATGGCACTGGGTAGTTTTGGTGATCTACTGGAAGCACATTTTGCTTTTATTATCCATCCTACCCTACAGCTATTTTCCACTTCTTTTCCCCACAGTTTTTTCTTTTCCTTGTTGACTCATACCTCGGTGTCATCTACAACACCATCTGCAGTATGACCTTGTAAATATTGTTTAGGCAGCAGACTGCTTTCTGTCCAAGAATAGTCACTGAAATGTCACCTGGTGGAGTTTGGTCAACTCCCCACCTTTAATTCAGACCAGAATGGCCTTATTTTATGGATAAATCCAGATCCTTTCATCTTTTAATATACAAATGCTCATTTACTTATGGCATTTGCCTGCCACTTGCAGAGTAATGCAATCACAAATGAGAGGAAATGATATCCATTTCATGAGTATGTTATGCTGACAAAGCAATGTAAAAAGGTTTTGTAAAAAGGTGGAGTTGTGTCTACTCTATAATCAGTTATATGGGCACCTTTCAGCAGAGCTGAGAATCTGGTGTAGTGGGCAAAAAAGGCCTGTGGAGCTGTGGTTCTCTACAAAGTGTCTACCAGCACGGTATCTTGGCACTCCCGGGGATTTACTGTGGAAAACAGACCCCAAGAGATCCAGTTAAGGGAAATGGGCATTGCATAAAAACTTGCAGATCTGAATTTCCACTTGAAGGTTATGTCCTGCTGTTAATCTTCCCTTTTCTCCTGCAAAGCTTGTTGCTTTTGCTTGGGTTCTCATTTTTACTATGTCCTCAGTTAAAACATAAAATTTAAATAATTTTCCATAGGTCTGGCTTTTTTTACCCTTTCTGTAGCAAAAACTATTATGTGTCTTTTAGGTAGCACACAGCAAGTACTGCCATATATATTTATGAACTCTCTATACACATGCATTTTTCTGAAGCAGTGACAAATGTATCTAGCACCAGTTATGGCATTGAGCTGAAATATTTAAGTGCAGCTTTTGCTTGTTGACATGTCTCTGAAACACTAAAAATATTGTACTGTAATAGCAGAAAATACCATTATTATTTAAAGAGAAAAATATGTCTGCAAGAATTACAGTTTGCTACTATCATGAGTTTTAAAATAAGATACTAATTTTAAATAATTGATGATTGACAACTGATTGAAATGCTGTAGAAATAAATAACACTTCATTGTTTATTGTGGGAGATAATTGTATAGAAAGTATTTTTTCTTTTCTTTCCTTTACTCCCATTTTGCCTGTTCTGTACATCAGACATATGAAAAAAACCCCAAACCTAGGGGAAACGATAAAGTTTTCCTATTGCAAACAGAACAGCTGTTTCCCATATCTGCACATCTTTATCCCATCCCAGTAAGGCAAAGTCTGGCATATTCCTCCTGGCAGTGCCAAACTTATGGCAATATCTTGCTGACAGTTTCCAAATTGTGCTGCTGATCCAAATTTATTGCAGCTAAAATTAGTCTTTTATCCCTGGAAGTCTCTAAAGCAACCTTAAGGAGAGTGGCTTTACCAAGCTAAAATAGTCCTTAGAATGTTGTTTTTTCTCTTACATTTCTACTTGTAAGGTTAAATGGGATTCTCAGATAACCTTATGACTCCAAGAGCTAGAATTCAAGGAGACTCCTCAGCATTGGAAGGCATGGGATACCACTGTAAAAGCTCTTGGTGCTGAGTCAGTTTAAAAACTGCAATGGGAATAGAAATGGGTTGGCAGAGGAAAACCCCACTAAATAGTTTCTTCTCTTTCTTGTCCAGATTTTGATTAACCCTTAACAACCAGGATGTCTTTATTTCTGCATGAGAGAACATCCTTGGACTTAGGGAACACTGAATTAATATTGTTTTGATGACATGACTCTTCTCTGGTAACATTTAATTTCTGCTTCTGAAATGATACACAGTCAAAAGGGTTTGATGCCTGATCTGGTCTATTAAAAAAAAACCAAACAGAATGAAATGAAAAGCAACATTTTTGTGTGGAAGTGTTCTCATGTCTCTGTGTGAAGACATGTGTGAGTGTGTATGTGAATGCACACACTATGCTTCATGTATTTAAGCTTGCCAGTATTCAAATCTTCAATGAGACATTGGGACAGTTTACTGAAGTACAAGTCTATCTGGCAGCTTTTTTTTTTGGAAGCTAAGAAAGTGAATTTTCTGCTACATGCTTGCTTTTGTAGGTTTTACCTGTGAATGCAATAATCTCAGATTTTGCCAGACATTATGGCTGCCAAACAGCTCATGAGACTGATGGAACCTGCCTAAATCCCATGTTGTTCATCTTTGAAGAGCTCATCCTCAGACTGCAACTGGGAACTTTACAGGAGGCCTTGCAGAGGTACAGAAGAAAAGTGGCAGTAAAATCACTGTGTGCCTATGCTTGGGGCTTACCAAATGGTGAAGAGAACCAACTCACAGACAGTGAAAATTAAAAAGGAGCTATCCTCAGCTTACCAAAAGGAAAATGAAAAGAAAAAGGAAAATGAAAATAATTTCTTTCAATGTAGGTGGCACCCACTGAATGAGAAGAAAAATAGATTTGGATTGGTGGTATATTTTGGTAACTTTTTGTCATCAAGGTCTTGTTATAAGATTGCCTTTTAAAAATGTGTGTGTCATATGTGGCCTGCTGAACAGTGAAATGCAACTGCAACAGTTTTCCCCCTCTGCTCCTCAGACTTCCCTGACATTATCTTAGGGATAGCACTTTTCATCTGCTCTGCACAGGACTGCAATGTTGAGTACAAATTGGAAAATAAATGTGTGGATAAAATCTGCAGATACATGTGGCAGAGGATTCACAATAATTCCATTGGTAATAGTCCCTCACCTTATCTCCTGACCCTGAGAGGGTCAGGCACAACCTCCCATGGTGTCACACTGAAAAAATGCCACTGTCCTGGGCATTTCTTTCAGAGGTAACACATGGATGAAATATCCACCAGTCAGGGGAGCTGCTGGAGATGGGAACAGTGGAGCAACTGTTTGAGAAGGCCCCTCTGGCAGCTGATGAAAGTTCTGCCCTTCAGGAGCTGCCCAAGGGATGTGGGAGGCTGGGATGATTGCATAGTTCCAGTGCATGCTGTGACAAATAGTTCCAGAGAAAGGTTTTGATGTGAAGGGGCCTGACTTATGCTGCTTACACCTCTGTTAAACACCACAGCTCTGTTTTAACCACAGGAATTAGTAGCAGAAACCACATACTGTCTTGGAGCATGATTATCTTAATATTTCAAATTAGCACCATGAGGGAAAGACTGAAATGTTTTGCAATTACCTTCTGTTTCTCTTTGCTTTTTTAAAAAAAAATCATAAATAATTAGAAAGAGTGAGTTATTAAATCCTGTGTGAGGCCCTGACTCCATGGAAGATGACAGTAGCTTTGCCACTGACATCACTGAGATAGGATCTCCTCCCAAATATCTGGTCATTATTTTATAGTTCTACTTCAATATAACTTGTAGAAGCGATTCTTATGGTTATTACGTTAAATTTACAACTTTTTCAATTGCAGAAGTGTTTTAGGACATGTGGCTATCATGGTCTGCTTATCACTATATTTTCTGAGAGTAATTATGCCTTGAAGAGTTAACTAGAAGTTTATCCCCATATATTCACACACACACACACATAGAAGCAGCTAAGCTGGTTTTCCATTCAACCATAGGATTTTTGAGCAGTGAAGAATTAAAAAGGCATTTGTTTAAATAGCAGGTAATTTTATAAATAAAAACTTCAAATTTTTAATTGTTGTTTAATTGGTGTTGTTGGATTAGTACTGAAGAGTAAAGGATTGTGTGAATATTTGGAGTCATTTTGGATCTTTGTGTGATCTCACTGATCTCACAGCAATTAAAACATGAGATTTCTGTGAAACCACTCTATAAGGTCTTGAAGAAATTAGAAGCTTTATGTTTTACTGTTACTGATATTTTAATTTTAGTAAGCCTTCTTGTACTTTTAGGTACAGACACTACAAAAGAAGCATGAAGACCTGAGTATCTCATTTCTGTGTAATTTGCTAAATTTACAGGGAGACGGAAAACTCAACTCAGGGCAAAATATGTAAAAAATCCTTATGATAAAATTACTTGTATCCCTCTCCTCCCCCTGCCCCCAGCCTCTCCTAGCTAGAGACAATGCTAAGAATAAATTTCATTATAAGATTTCTTGCTGGATAATATGAATCACATATGCCATATATCTCATGTAAGAAACTCCAGGTGACTCTACTGAAATGAATCAACCTGTATGCCATGTTCACAGCTCTCCTGATTTAGGTATTGCAGTCCATGGAGGATTAAACTATGATCAAATGTATACATTTCTGTAACCAGCCATTTCAAATTCCCTGAATTGGTGCATTCTACATAAATAAAAGGACCTGATTTTGTGCTTTGAAATCAGTCCTTTGCCTTCTGTTTGCTGCACAATGCCATCTGACTTCTTAAAAATTGACTGATCCTTTTTTTTCATCTGCACCTGCTTTGCTTCAGAAATATCACTTAGGGAAATCTTGGGCTAGTTCTGTCTGCTATGACGTTAGCTTTGCCTTCAAGAGCAAGGAAGATGTGAGGTGAAAAAAAAAAAAAGAATGTGTAATCTAAAACAAGGAGAGGGAAGTGATTCATTTGAACAATCAGCGCATTTCAATTTCATTTGACAAAAGAATGAAAAGGCTCCTAGACCAGTGTGTTGGCAAATTTCTTGCAAATAGACACATCAGCTGCTATCATCAGCCTACATAGGCTGTATGCTTGCACTACCAAGCCACTTAAGTAGGTGCTTTACTGTATGTTTTTTATTGTTTTACCTACTTTGTCAAGACAATTCAGATGTATACATTTAATTGCTTTGGACTAGAACTCTATAAAGTGAATTTATTTTTGTGATATAAGAAGATTCAGCCTGCATCATCCCCAGCATTCTTTAGCTGGAGTGAGATTTGAAAACTGCTGTACCAAGGAAGTGCTGCTGGCTACAAATTCATGAGAATAATGGACAGAGAGGCACCTGTAGAGTAGAGGGAAAGGCACCATTAGGTGACAATTAAGATCTGACGATGTCAGAATTTCTCCAGGTCTCCATCAAGACTGCCTGAATCACCTCCCCTTCTGACTTGAAAGATGGGTAACACGTGGCAAATTCCCAGGTGTGTCACTAGTGTGAAGAAATTTCTTTAACTGAAGGGAATTTATTATTTGAAGTTTAAAATAAATTTGCCACTTACTTTTCCACTGTTTAATATTGTTGCAAGGTGCTAGCTTCAAAGGTAAACCTTTTTGCCAGGATTTTTCCTACAACTTTTTCTAGAAACCATCTCACTGTTATGAAGGGTTTGGTCTGTGTCTCTGTTTGATATCTGTTTTCTTGAATTGCTCAGGTAAAGGGGGAAAGTGCTGTGTGCAGAGGTGAGACACATCTGGGTTGCCTCAGACTCTTGCTGTTTCACCTGGGAGGGAGAAAGAGACTGGATTTTCACTGAAACTGATATTTCCAAAGTGTTTACACTTGGCCAGCCATGCCTATCATGGCCAAGACTGAACTGTATAACTTTCTCCTAGGAGATTTCAGCACTAAGGACTTCACACTCCAGACCTTTCCTAGACAGGCAGATCTCAGGAGGTCAGACAAGTGAGCAGGGAAGCCAAATCAAGAGGCAGAACTGCCTTGGTGCAATGTATGAGTAGTGAAGAACTGCTTTCCCAAAGGATCTTGTAGGAATTGGAGAGAGAGAGAAGGTGGACAATGATGATAGGAACATGGCTTTGTAGAAGGAGAGGTTAAATAGACTAGAGTTCTTTTGCTTGAGAAAAAAATGATTCAAGAGGTTTATGGATATCGAGTGAAATAAGGAAGGTAAATGGAAAATTACTATTCTATTTCTTTTTATACACAAGCTAGGAGGAAACAAATAGAAGGTCTGGGAATTAGTTCAAAGTAAGCAAGGAAGAAATTCATTGTAGAATTAACTAGTAGAGCAAAAGTAGAGTGCACAGAAAATATAGTTATGCAAAAGGTCCTTGGCTTCAAAGATTAGATAAGATCACTAAAGGATAATTTGTCCTGGGGAATTACATTTGAGAATACCTCCTCTGCCTTTGGCTATCTCTGAGCCTGTGATTTCTGAGAGCTATGAGGATGTGAACTCTGTGTGAGTTCCCCTGGCCTTAGAAAGAAAGGGCTGCAGGAAAAGGAAAACAAGGAGAAAACAGTGGGATTGAGAGATGAGAAAATTCAAGGTGCAGATCACAGGCTCAAAAGTGTGCAACTGGGAAACTAGAAGGAGGCTTGACAGTTCCCACTGCTCCCTGAGCCTGTCTGAGGTAGAAATGGAGTTATCCTTTCTGCAGGCCCAGTAAGAAAAGGGAACAGAAACTGATCCTTCCCAAATGTCCTTCTGCTGATGGAGTGAAAGACCAGCTTGGCTGAGGCCAGGAGGAAGTGATGGGATGGTCCTGGGGACTTGTTTGGTCTCTGAGAGGGAGAAGGTAGGAGCTTTGGGACGACAGTCCCTGTTGGAAGCAGGGTCCTGCTCCTGAGCCCCTCAGGCTGATCCAGTACAGCTATTTTCAATCTCTGCACCTGCAGTGGCACTGCTCTAGCTGTGATGCTTTTGATATGGTAATGAGGTACCTTTGGGTAAGCAGAAAAGCGGTCATGAAAGTTTGTCAGAAAAGACAAAGAATCAAGAGAATTTAGGAGTATAGCTGATATAGTCTGTATAGCTTTATACAGACTTCTACATTCTCTAAATAATACATTTTCATAAATAAAATCTGTCATTTCACTAGATGATGTAATGTAGGGTTAGCCTTGTGTTAAAATGACATATTTGCTCTACTGTCATTTACAGGTTTTTGCTCATTTCACAGGCTCATTTACCTCTCCTTTCTCGAGATCCTTATCCTTCTGGTAAAAAAAGATCTTTTTTGTTTTTTCCTCACATGTGGTAGTGTGTTCCTGTTGCAATCCTGAGGAAGGACCATTCACTCAGAACTTTTCCATCCTCCTATCTTCAGGGATCAGGCCAGAGAGACACAGAAAGATGGAGCTGTACTACCGTGCATGTTAAAAATGATTTTACTTGATAAGTGTGAAATTACATCTAATTACAAAGTTAATGTAAGTGAATGTAATCAGATACTTACAATAGGTAATGACATGATATTTACAACTTATAATGATCTTGTTATTATACTGTATATAATGATATTATCAAAATTTCCTCTGAAGTTTTCTCCTTTTTAATTGGCCTTTTCATATAAAAGAAATTATTTTAAATGCTTTATAATATTCTGTGTAAATCCTTTAAAGTCAAACATATAGGTTTAAAGCTTTATTAAAGCCTTGGTAATATCATGGCTATTTACTCTTTCAGGTTTTTTTAATGAAAATAGAAAAATGCAACAGCTCTTTTTAAGGTGGGGTGCAAGAAAGCCTTTGAAAAATTCTGATTTCCATTCTTTTTATTGTATACCACTTGAGGAAGTGAGCAGAATTGTTAATAGGAGGCAGCATGTGGGCAAAACCTTACCTTAGGTAGCAAATGACCTTGGAGCTATTCTCTTGGGTAAGTAATTTTACTTTTTTATGCCTTGGTTTCCCTATCTGTAAATGGGCTATGATATTTCATTTCATCTTTAAAGTATGTCATAATATACAAATGAAAACTGACAAATATCACATGGAAAGGAAATTAAGAATTCACAGAAGGAATGGAGACAGATTTTAATTGGAATGAAGGCGCTCCACTTTAGTAAACACCAGCCTTGCCTAATTTATGAATATTGGTGCATGTCCCCTACCCCCTTCACACAAAGCTCAGATAATTGGTCTTTGTTCAGCGAACTGCCTATGGGTTGGAATAACAGCAGGAGCTCCCTTTGTGAGTGCTTTGGGCCCAGCTCCAAAGGTCCTCTCAATACTGGTGTATTCAAGGCTGCTGCAAACACGAGGCCTGATTCATGTCACCCACGTTACACCACTTCTATGCCAGCATAATTCCATTTAAAGTGATGGACTTGCTCATGCAGCATAATACTGAAGTAATTCACCTGATTTTAGTGAAATTACTCTGGCATAGAACTAGAGTCAAACAAGGACTGATTGGGGACTGTAGGGCTTGAATTTTAATTGTTTTCTGAAGTCTCCCGGGTATAAAATGCTGTATTTTGACCTGTGAGCATTTGACACCTTCTCTGCATGGAAGCAAATGACCCCAGTGAGAAGGCCAGTGCTTTAATCCTTCTCACCACTGCCTCATGGTCCCTTTTTTAAAGTAAGGATCAAAAGGGCCAAAAAGTGGTTGCTAAGCTTGCTTGACAGCACAAGAGAGCCGTCCAACAGGCCAATTCTCCTTTTTCTTTACTCTGGCCAGTAAGCCTGGGGCAGTTAGAATATAGTTGAGGCTCCACCAGAAAGGCTCTATCCAAGTCAAAGACCACACTGCAGCTCCAGAAAAGGCAGCATCAGTAAAGAGCTGTCCTTTGAATTCAGAAGTGGAGTTCTAAGTCTGTGGGAAGCATGGCTGTCCTACAGTGCCTTTCCATTGATAATGACACAAAGAAGCAGAAGCTCTGGCTTTTCATCATTTTACATCTTTACTGTAGTGTAATACTGAAGCCTGCCATGTAACATAGCCTGAAGTGGCTCAGGTAGTTAAAAAGGGAGCAAGATAGAGGCTAGAGAAAGCAGAGGTGCTTAACTTAACCAGTGCTGGATGTCCAAAGCAGAGGTGGTTACCCACGAACACATGAAGAGATACCTCTACTAGGTATGGCTGACTAACAATAACTTGCATAGAGCTGAAATTGCCATGCAAAGCATGATTGGGTGCAGCATTAAAAGTAAGGAGAAGAAGGAGGTCTAGGTATGGCCATCACCATTCTGGGTTGTGGTCTGAGTGATCATTACGTTGCCTCATCCATTAGACCTTTTTCAGCAAAGGAGAAAGGATGCTTGTGAGAATGGAAGGACCTAAACCACTGGAAAGTACAGACTTAAATCCTTGTAGAAGGTAAATATCAGGGATCATTCCTGCATGCAGAAGTGGATATGAAAGATGAAACAGAAAAATAATTAATAGATGTTTTATCATCACAAGAGAACAGAAGGTAAAAGGTAAGACAGACATACTCAGGAGGAATAGTGTTTGAAACACTAGGTCTGCTTGTTTGCTTGCTTTTGGGTTTTTTTAACAATAAATTGACAACAGTAGTGTAAGAAGATGATGTTAAATTAGATTCTGAGGACAGACCACTGCAAGAAGGCTGGTAATTTTCAGATAGTCTCTTTTGTCAAACACCAGTTTGAATCCAGGTAATTTGTGGAGTCAAATTACCTGGATTCAAACTGGTGTTTGACACAAGCTGAAATACACTCCCAGAAATACTGCACCAGAGAAATGTTCTCATGATCTCAGATTTTATGTTGCTGATGTACAAGGAAACATATTAATTCTAATGAACAACAGAAGAATGCTTGTATGCAACCCAGGGAACACAAGATCTCCTGTAATTCATAATTTCCCAACCAGTTATAAACTGTAATTTCTATAGTTTGGCACTCACAGCAGGATATTAAAGCAGCAGTCTCCATCAAATTGATGGTACATTTGATCACAATGTACCTTCTTCTAAGGAAGGCAGGAGAGCTGGAAATGCTGTCCTTGTTCAGCAGCCCAAGATAAGAAATATCTGAATAAAGAATATGCCAAGAAGACAACATGTTTGATATAGACTCTCCATGTGTATCCTCTGAGGCTACTGACGTGCAGATGTAGTCACTGAAAATAAGACAGTGCCTTCTTTGATGATTGAGGCTATTATTACATGGTTTATCCATTGTGCAAGGGTCCACTGCTATGATGTTCAAAATTACTTCCATAACAGGAGGCTATACTATCTTCACATCTGAGAGTGGACACAGAGGGTTTCCATTTGTGCAATGAGAGGAGGTCATTAAGAACCATGCAAAAGAAAGGATGAAAAAGAATAAAGTAATGCACAGGAATGATAGTTCCATATTTTCTGCACATCTGTGGAAGCCTGAGCATCTTTGAAGCATCTAAGACACCAAGATGCAGTCTGCCCAGTTGTTGGACCAGAAAAGAAAAAAAAAAAAAGAAAAAAAGAAAAAAATAAAAACAAACCTGAAGTAATGTCCTACATTTCCTAAAGGTCTAGTATCCTGGATTATGAATCATATTAGAAAGGAGCTAAAGTCAGCATCATTTCAAAATCAGAAATTCACAACACTGGTAAGAATCTGAGAGGTCTGCAAAGGGATACAAATGGAATACTTTCAGCTGGATAGCCAGTTCAGTCCAGGAACTCAAAGAGTCCCACTGATTCATTTGTGAACACAAGATGAGCATCCAGTTTGACCAGGAGGAAAGTCAAATGACTGGAGGTGTGAACTGCTACCAGCAGATTAGCCCCAGTGCTTCTCTATGCATTTATCAGCTGCTTAGGTAGGGTTCTGAACATCAAAAATATTGATTCAAGCAGTTAGAAAACTAAACACTGGCACTGGCATGAAATCAAGGAGTAATGAGAACTGAGGGGATGTTGTCCTAAGGCAGTTACACAAGTAAGAGCAGTGGACATGGTAAAGACTGCTTGAGGGATGAATACTCTGATACTCTGAAGATTGATTGATTGATACTCTGAAGAATATCTTCAGTTGTCATTACAGCTTTTGGGAATGTCTTTCAAGAAAGACTTGTAAATAATGGAAAAGGAGACAGTATTCAGAAGGAGACAGTACCTAGCATAATAGATTTTCTGGCCAATAGAATGTGTTGGCCCTCACCCACTCAGGAGTATGAGGCTGAAGAGAAATTATGAGCAGAATTCTTCAGGACAGGGCTAACAATAACGTGTTCAGTATTTTCTTTGATGGACACTCACAAGAAGTGGGAGCAAGTTGCCATATTTGTTGACAGAAAACCAGTGTCAGGGAGAAAGCTTACTTAGTAGGTTACAGCATAAATCAGATTAATTCCTAGGGACAGGACAAAGTCTAACTGGAACACTGCAAGACCACGTGCCCAATGCATACAAATAACCAGATTTTCTTAGCTATACAGCAAGAAGCCAGACCTGTTAGAAGCAGAGATGATGTCTATTAAGGTACAAGGAAGCCTTATATAGAAGGAAGGGTATATGGAAAGCCTTTAAGTCACCTTTATGATGCAACCAAGAAAAAAAGAAAGACAAATATTACTCTACCTGTAAGGTTATAGGTTTCAAGTAGAGATGGAAATGATGAATGTAATTGAGCTTCTATGATAAAGAACCTATGTTAAATGAACTGAGATCAAGTCTTAGCAGATACAGAGGTTTTCTTCAGTAATCAGGAAAGGACAGCCTACTTTGCAAGAGGAAAAAAAGAGCTTTGTTTGTTTAGCCGAAGAAAACAAAGGTTGAGAGAGGGAATTTATTGTGCTCTACAGATATGTCAAGTGAATAAACATCAGAGAAGAGGGAAAGTATTTAACTAGAGAGCAATATTGACATAAGAATAAAAGGCAGTAAACTAGCTAGGAATACACTTAGGCTAGAAATTAGAAAACTGTTGGAAACATCAGACCTGTAGGACTTGAAAACAATCTTCCAAAAGGCTGTCTGGGTGAAAAATCCCAGCCACTTTGCAGATAGAGACAGTGGTCTGTTCATGCAATAACATCTGCAATGCAATCAGCTGTGAGAAGAGGGAATTTCATTTGATGGTTCTGAAGGCATCTTTGAGTCCAGTGCTAGAACATAGATACCCTATGTTAATATCTAATTCTATGCCTCATCTTTAAAATTTGATAATACACAATATTTTAATTCTATTTATAGAAAGAATACATAAGATTTTGCACATATACTCTAGTAGTTATGATATAAACTTGTTTATAATAGGTTTTCTTAAAACTAGTTATTGTGCATCACAAATACTGACTACAGTTTCCAGAATCCCCGAAAATCTAATATAATGGTTTGTTCACACCTACAGTACTGTCTTTAAAACAATGGGTTTTGAACTAAAAATCTCTACAAGGAGAATAAAGATTGACAGGGTGATGTCACTCAGCATTTGATGTCTTCAGTATCATATTGTTCAGGGCAAAAAGCTTGCAGGTAGATACAAAAAAAACAAATCCAAACTAAAGGGAGCCACCTTTACATTCAATTTTAGTTTATTCTCAGCAAATAAAGCTTGATTCTAACCCTTCATAACAGTCATGTGTAAGTCAAGACTACTTGATACTAGCTAGAAAAGACAGACTTGGCCATTTACTGCAAATCTATGTTTTCTGGCTGCATTATTTATGAAAATATTAATTATAAATGAGAAGCCTGCCGAGTATGGACAGCAAGCAGTGAGAAATGGAGAGATGTCCAAAGGAGGAATGTGATCAGTTTGAGAGCACTCCTTGCTGCAAAGCTTGGCTTGGCTGAAATGTGAATCCCAGCGATTTCTCTCGGTTCAGACCTGCAAGCTTTGCTCTGTCACAGAAGAGAAAGAAACTTAGCAGTTTCCTGTTGCTCCCAGGTAGGTTTCCTCCTGGCAGGGGAGTTTTGCATCAAGCCTTCTCTACATTTTCCTCTGACAACTCACCATTTTGTTTCCGACATCTCTATTAGCAGCAAGATTTTTCCCCTCCACAGTTTTAGTTTCAACAGGTGCCAGGACTCGAACTGGTCATAGTACAAAGATGTATTCTTTCCTAAATTGTTGCTATCACAGCCATGACTGTCAAAGTGTTGCCATTCCACTTCCTAGGTCAATTCATGGCATGAATACCCTGTCAAAGGCACAATGATTTATTCATTCCCCTCAAAGGTAAGTATCATATGGTGGGGCTCATTATATGATTGATTTCAGCTTATTTGAATGATTGCATTGCTGATGGTGGACGCAAAGGGAGGCAGCAGAGTTCTGGGAACTAGACACATAACACCAGTGTGTTTTTCATGGGAGCACTTACACTCTAAATCTCAGGCTTCAGCTGGGTAATTCATGTCAGTTCTAGTAAGATTGCCAGAGCCCCTTAAAAAAAAGCAAAAAAATTTCTAAGCCAGTTTTGCTTAAAAGCGATATGAGATTTTTAGGGATCCTTGGAAATTTGTGCCTGTCACTCCTGATCTCTCTGATGGCAGTTTCACTAAGTGCCTGCCTCAGTAAGATAGCAAACTCCAGGGAACAGAGCAGCCTGGGAGGAACAGAACTTGTGTGGTTTCTCTGGCTGCTTTCAGATCCAGGTCTTTGCTGGTGGGAGATGGGAAAAGAAGTGGATAACTTTGGCTCTGCTGATCAGTCATGGTGCCCCTCTGTGGTTCCACACACCAGCAGTTGTTTCAGTGCAGGTAGAGCCTTGTAAAGATATAAGTGGAATTAAACTTTTGAAATGGTATTGAAATGGGAAGATTAGTGGTTTGGAGACAAGTGGAAACTTTGTCATATAAAATAGACAGCGTCTTGAAAGGTACCTATATGACACATGCAGCTTTAGTGCATAAATGTCAGGATTTGGTCCACACTGTAAAACACACTTGCTGTTTTGAAGAATACATTTTAATGAGTTGTTCTACAGTGGAAAGCTAAGAACAGATACATTTTAATGAACCTATAAACTGGATATTTAAATGAAGCCCAGTCCTACATATTACTTCAGCACTTCACAACATTGAGACATTCAGACAGTAAATTCTTCTTGGATGTTAAGGGTGCACTACATTCCCCCTTGAATTCAGAGCAGTAGTGTGTTACTGAAGTAAATCTCCCAGTTGCCTCCACTTCCACTTTGTTTTGCATTATGAAGCAATCTCAGAGTAAATGAACTGGTTTCCTTTCAAATGAGACTAAATGGAAAGATCTGCTCCAGATGTGCACCTAGAGGAATCTAATCACAAATAGGCATAGGACAGATAGCCTGAAGTGACCTCCCCCAAAAATCCCACTCTGAAATGTGCACCTAGAGAATGTCAGGTCCTCAGGACTAATTACTCCACAGAGGCCCACTCCTGCTCAGCCACTCTGCTTGCTGAAAGGGCACACTCTGTATCAGTCTGGTCCTGTGGATAGCATGGTCCAAAAGACTGATGTGACAAACAGGGCCCACAGTTCAACCCTTCGTGAACACTGAAAGCAGCATTTTCTTAGCTTTTCACACAAACACCACTACAGCCTGTCTAAACTAATTGAGGTTTTAGGTAAGTGTATTTGCTGTAAGTGTATTTGCTGGGTAAGTGTATTGCTGCTGGAGCAAAGTTTGAATACAATTATTGATAACAGATCTGCCCCCATTCTTTCTCCCTTCATGTCAAATCCTTGAGAAATTTAGTGTTTTTTTTAAAGCTGCTTCCCAATTTTGAGAATCAGTGAAATGCAGCAGAACTGAATTTCTGTTAAAAAATTTGGTTTTAAATCTTTACCTTGCACAGAAAAAATTCAAAATGCAAACTCTAAAGAACCAATAGTGAATGAAGGTCTCCCTTTTTATTTTCTTTTCTATTTTGGGTTCTGGACCTGCTTCCTTATCTTTCCAGGAACACAAAACTGGATAATAAATTTTTATAGTTTAAAAATGCACAAACAGTTCTGTTTCATACCCAGCCTCTTCCCAGGTCTCCTCCCACCTTTGAAAGCATCATTCTGTTTGTACTTACAGCAAATTTTAGTAGATTCCCTGGAAAGAACTGAGTTCAGTGATAGTGAAATATTTTGCAGAAACATATTTTCTCAAGTTTAATGGGATACTTGCATAAGAATGGTGACTTGCAAAGTGATCTGCTGGGTCTGACACGAAGAGACTATGCTGCTGATGCATGCAGCAGGTGACAGGATGCTGTTTACATGCTGATCTCTGGATCTTCTGATGACATTGGTTTATTTTCACCTCTCTTCCCCCAGAGAGATGGTGAAATACAGCTTTAACTCATGGATAGACATATGCAGGCTTGTTGTGTTTTACGTCATGGACCATACAGAAATATTGATGTGGTTTTATCTGTTCAATTTTGAACCAGTTATTATAGCTCCAGAGAACCCTGATATTAAGCTCCTCTTTGAGTTTTATCCAGGCATAATGTGCTTTCAATTGAAAGGCTGGCACTGTGAAGAAGATGCAGAGGGTGTAATCACAGCCATTACAGAGAGCCATCAGTGGAGCCAAACCTACACTTTCCACAGTCAGCAGTAGGCAGCTAGATGAAAAGGAACTATTAGAAACCAAACCCAGTGCCCGATGTGTAATAAAGGGCCACAAGAAAGCCTATTAAAGAACTGTTTCCACAAAAGGCAAAATGCTGTTATACAGAAAAAGAAAAGATTTGGGGCTGGTTTAAAAAGGTTAACTTTTCAGGATAAACTGACAACATTGATATTGGAAAGCTGCCACCTTTACCATCACTGCTTGTATCTTCAAATTCTGCCCTCCAGCCTTTGTAGAGGGGCAGAGTTTATCAAAGGGATGTCTTAATAATTTTCCCTTCTCCCTGCTTGCCTCATTTTTTATTTTCTTTTTATTTTGTAGGTGGATTACCCTTAGGGTCATTTTTAGGTCATTTGTATTCAATGATTAAAGGAAGTCAGAGCACTCTAGGTCTTTCTCTGTCCTCCCTGCCAACAGTGCTTTGGGAAAGTGCAGCTCCTCCCACCTTCTCAGCATGGGGAAACATCAGTGACTTCCTGAACTGAGTCTCCACAGGGAGGAGAGGAGGTCAAGAGCAGTGTTAATAATCACCTGTCAAAAGAGGAGCAATAGCCAGTGGGGCTAAGAATCGTTTAAAGGCAGTGTTTCTGAGAAGTTTGTGTTCGTTCACATCCTCTACATGAGAACCAGTCTTTCCCAAGAAATTGTGGAATCGCAGGGCTGGGAAACATATTGCCAGGTATTTAGCCCAAGATCTGTGTCAGGTGCACATTTTGCTTAACATGCTATTTAATGTGTTTTCTGAGTCTGGCTTCTTTGATGCTGAGGTTTCTGCAAGCTCTGTAGGGGACAGAAATTATTATAGACCTCCATGTAAAGAGATTTCTGCCAGTTTCAAACAGTTAGTGGATGCAAACAAAATATATTCATAGCTGAGAAATCCTTGGAGAGGTGAACTTTCCCACTGACTGAATCCTAAGGATCTGGTTCAGTGTGAAGGTTTAGAGTGGGATAAAGAGAAGAAAAGGGACGAGATCAAAGGTGAAAAACTCTGCTTTTGAATTCTTAGAGCAGTGCTAACAAGGCAGGTACTGCCCTGCTCAAATCCCTTTTTGCTAACATAACATGTCACCCTCAGCCCATACATGACACCATATGAGGCTTAACATTTTTTCCCTTTTTTAATCAGTGGCATGCCTCTTTTTAATTTTTAATTATTTTTTCTGGTAGTATGACCCAGCACCAAGTGAGTGTGCAGATGTGCAAAATGTTTTTCAGGAGCTTACCTGAGTAATGCAATATGATTAAAGCTAGGATTCTTCAGTGGCCTCTGCAATGTAACCTGTTCTCATGGAAATTCACTGGTATTTGGATGACCGCCTCCCTTAGGCTTTTTAAAAAATCCCAGCAGAACTACAACTGAACACCAGAAAAGAGCACTCTTTGAATGCTAATGAAATTAATCTAATCTTCATTAAACAATTGAAAAAAAAAAAGTGGCTTAGGGTTGATATTGCCCAAAGTATTGTAAACAGAACACATAGTAAGAAGATTATGGTAAGCTCTTGTGAGAGGAGCAAAAGCAGGAGTAGAAACTGGAGTCCTGGGCTGAAATAATGGCTGACTTGTTTCTAGAGATTTATGCACAGTGAAATAATAAATTTTACAAATAACACACCAGATATCCAAAGGAGCTCACCCCAAAGGAGTTTAACTCAATTTTTGCAATGAGTTCACTTTAAGAAGCTGAAGAACCCTTGAAATTCTTCAAAATATTCCATAATGCAACTCGGGTAAGTGATTTTTATGTACAGTGGTGCTCCCAGTATAAGCAGAAACATTACTTGACAGTGCTGTAGCATTTACTATAAAATTAAATGAAATTGTTGCCAATTCAGCTCCTTAAAAATGGAGCTGCACTTGCTTTTTCAGGCTAAGAATTTCAGAGAATTTTCATGTTCAGAAGTTTCAGTTTAATTATGCATTTTCTAAAGTAGTTTATCACCTCCCATGCGTAAGCCCTACTAGCTCCTTAAATATGTGCATTTTCTCTCATCTGCAGCAGATGTTTTGGTTTGGCAGGCAATCTCAGGGCTGATGTTGGCCCCCAAAACCTTACAATCCCTAAAGAAGAAGGTGGTGCTTCTCAGTTTTTGTACAACAACTGGGTGGCTTGAAGGTTGACCTATGATGTGGGAAACAAGTCAATTCCCTTTTCTACCCAAATCCATTTTACCTTGGTGAGGTATGGCTGCTCTGCTTCCCTGCCTCTCCCCTCCAGTTTGCTGAGGGTGCTCTTCTGTGTGGAATGCCTTCTTGGCAGAACATAAGGAATGAGACTGAGCATGGCCTTCTGAGCCCATGGGTGCAGCTTACTCTTGAACAGACTAAATCACAAGGTCTCAAGGTTTGCTTGTGCCTCTTATCCAATGCTGGGTGTAGGTAAAATATAAGACTGTGTAAGAACATGCAAGATCAGGGACTCACAATCACGTTTTCTGTCTCCTGTAATATCCCTTGTTCACTCCTACATGCCTTCTCAGTTAATCTTTTAATATTACTTGTACAAAGGAACTGCTTCAACTGGCAAACTAGAGAGAATTCCTCCCACTTCCTACATTCACTCCAGAGATACTTGTATTCCCATGGTATGTCCTTTTTCTGGATTGGCTTTTGCCACATTTTGAAGTGCTTTCTCTAACCATCACTGTTTTTCACCTTGTAATGGCAATGAAAGCATCTTTTGGCTCCACATTTTAAAGAATGAGAATGATTCTTCCTCTGTTTTTCAGACCTATTTTCGAGGGCAAAATAGGAGAAGCACAGAGTGAGCTGGTAAAGGCAGCAGTTCCTCATCATGGCGCCCTGAAACTTGTACCTGCTTTGGTCTTACAGTGGGGGTGAAGAACATGGGAATAGAGCAGAAGATCTCTACATGTGGTGGCAGGCAAGAGATGCTGCTGAAAGAGCATTGCTGGGAGATGTGGTCCTAGTGGTTGGAGGTGATCCCAGCACAGAGAGCCCCGCTGTTATCAGCGCTGTTTTGCTGGGGATGGTGCATCCTGTCTGCCTTGAGGAGGCTGATATTCTGGGGGAGAAAAGCTTCTCTTCTCTTCTCTTAGTGAGCTGCCTGACAAGCTTTACTAACTCCTTAGGAGAGGCAGTGCCTGGCAGGATTTTTCAGTCATGTAAGGCTGGTAAAACGTTGCAACATGTTACTAGTTAAAGGGCATAAAGAAATTGGGGAATGTAGCAGCCAATGAGGTGGGTAAAATATTGTGATACATAGCATGAGCACAACGTATGCCTTTCTCCCTGGTTTTCTTGGCAGAATACAGCACTCCAGCCTCATCATCCTGCAGCACATCAAACAAGTCACTATAATTTGCATTTGTTCATTCTGTGTGGTGCATACACAGCTTACACATGCTAGTTACACATGGGGGCAATGCAAACAAAACTCTCCAAACCCTTATGACCTCCCTGCTATAACAGGGATTAGACAGAACTGTTGGAAGAATTAGGCACCCTCCCTTAAGAAACACCTAGTCATTCCTGGGAGGATTTAGGGCTGGCATGTAATACACTTCCACTAGCCCCTAGTTACACAGCCAAACCCTGGTCTCTGCCCATACTGACCATGGGGCTCCATGTAACTTCAGGAAAAAGAGGAGGGAAAAGGACAGCAGATGATATGATCCAGGGGCTGATCTCAGATGATTCTGCCCACATTGCTCTCCTAAGACTGAGCAAATACTAACCTAAAGATTCTACCCTAAAACTGAAGTAAACTAACTCTCTTTTAGGTTAAACCTATATGAAAGTTGCATGGACTGGAGAACAAATGAACTTGGTCAAATGAACAGTCTATACACTAACCAGTCTGGAGTCAAAATATGCAGCTGGCCATCACTGGAAAGGAAGTGTAATGGGACAGGACTCCTCTGAGGGAGCTGTGTGTCAGAGAAAAATAGTGTGGAGGCCAAAGAATCATGGAGAAAATGTGAAAAGAGGACCTAAAGACGCCAAAGTGCAATATTTGTAGCAATATCCTAAGAAAACCCACTTGTGAGAGCAAGGACAAAAGTTCATGTGTGTTTTTAAGAATGAGGACAACCCAGCAACTTGGAATGGCAAGCAAAGACCTTGCCTCTGGATACTTAGGGCCTCTTGTGTTTACTTAAACAAGACTTTGTATTACTCTTCTTTGTGACTAGATCTGACCTTACCAAAGATATCTGTTTGCTTGATAATTAACATGGTGGTGACAGCCTGTGAAGGCATAATACTGGTCAAGGATTCAAGTGCAAAGAGGAGATTCAATTCTTTTACTTTTCAATTCAATTCACTTTTTCTGGCAACTTGCTCTTGTGTATTGAAAAGTTCACTTTGCTTAGCACTTGGTGAACTTTCCCTCTAATTACTGCATGTCATTAAGGTAATACTACCTCTTTATCCTAAGGAGAAACCACTAATGACTATGCAAGCTTCGCTTGCTGCTCATGTCACCAAGTCATTGCACAGCATAATCTTTGGGTAATTTGATGCCTGAATCGGCTTGGATCTAAGCTTAGGCATTTTTACTACTGAGCCAGGATTGGTCTATAACTCATTTATGCCATGTGTAAGGAGCACTATGATATGATAGATGTGTTTCTGTTTGAAAAACAAAAAGTAATCTGATCTTACTAAGTCTGATGATCTGTAGGTACATTGTCCACTAGATGTGTTTGAATTTGATATTTAAATTATGCTTCACAGTCCCCTGATCTCTTTGCTGTACACAATGGTAGACAGAGAAAGTTCAGCAGTAGCAGGCGGGACAGATTGCAAGGAACAGTCACCCACCAATGGTGATGACAAAGAGCCTTTTACAACAATTATCTAGTTAAAACACCATTAGCAATTAATGACATACGTCAGAGAACTTACTGAACTCATTTAAGACTAATTTACTGGCCATAAAAATATGGCATTAAGTATTTATGGATCATTAGCTTTTATTCCAGAATGAAATATTGCTATCTGAAACACTCGAAAACTGTTGAAAAAAATCACTCATTAAAACCATATGAAATTAAATGAAGTAATGACAGGAAGAAAGGTAATGGAGGCATGGTTTCTAAATGTTTGAGTAGAGGAAACTAACTTGTGTCACTGAGTGGATGAAGATTGCATTTTCAGACAAGATTGAAATCTACACAAAAAAATTGTAATGTGCAATAAATCCCTTTTCAAAGAAACATTATATCATTGATCAAAATTCTTATCATGGTCATTAATCACAGCCAGTTTTTTTGAAACACTGATACAGAGACTATAAAACTGTTAAAATTAATTATTTCCTTCAAATTGTTAATACATAAATGCAAGTTTAGCAGCTGCTCCAACCTCATATATATTATTTCAAATATGCTTTGAAAACAACATAAAGCTATTTAAAATGAATTGTAGCTAACTACAATTTCCACTTCACTGTTGCTCAATAAGACTAACTCTGAATGCAGCTTCACTTCCTTGAAATAGGAGAATTGTAAATGTCACATACTCTAAAATTCTGGAGGGCTTTTAAAATAAGGTGAAATACTTGCATCCTCTGCATCCTCTGCACTGTTTCTATGGGAAACTTGGTTTCCTGAAAGACTGACTTCTGTGTTCTGCAACAATGACAACAGTAGTTTCACAACATTTTCTAGATTCTTCCAGATTGAGTGTGTAAGGTTTGAAATATACACTTGAATGGCAAACTCCATTGTCATTGACACCAATTTCATTCTGTAACTTCTGTAACATTCTGTAAGCTACCTCTGAAGTACAGCACAAGGAAAGAATTTGTCTTTAACTAGATTGGGAAGTTTGATTTATAAAGAAGAAGGGAATTTTGGCAAGCCCTGTATTTAATATTTTCTATTATAAAGTTTTATCTGCTTTTCCACAGAAGTTCAGGTGTCCCTCTGATTTGCAGAAAGATTTTGATTTTTGACAGGAGAAGAACCAATTCACAGGATAAGCTAGTGACAATATTTAATTCAGTTGAGCAGTTTCCAAATCAGAGTCCAAATTGTAGTATGCAGGGAGTTTGGAGAGTCAGCATCACCTGGAGAAAATCAAGACAACTATCCTGGACTGTCTGTAAAGAGCTCAAGTAACTTTTAGTGTAGTGACAGGTTCTTCTGTAAAATTGAAAGCCTCATGGCAGATACTGCCACAGCCTGAGAGGCTTCTGTCTGTCCTCAGTGACCCTTCAGGTAAGTGCCCTTAATATCTGTAGCAAAGTGAAATAGAAGGAAGGGGGGAATGGTGCAGTGTTCATGCAGCCACTGGGTAGGAAAGAGCACAAAGGTCCCTGTCCAGGAAGAAAAGCAACACACAGCAATAAAATGACCCAGTGTAACTCTGTACCTTTAAAATGTGTGCTATCAGTTAAGAAGAGTTCACAGAGTTGTAATATCACCATATTCTTTGAGCATCTGCATAAAGGACCTTATTTTACCCCAGAGAGGGAAGTCTCCATTGAATGCCTAACTGATGTTTCTAGGACAATATGTGATTGTCAAGAAATCAGATTTGGCACTGACTCCCTTCCTTTCCCAATACATCCCATCAGCAGGTTATGCAAGGCTGCAAAACCTTCAATGCAAGTAAAACTGGGAAAACTTTATGATATCAGCTCTGGATCTGAAAACATGATGGTAGATTTGATAAAGAGATGATCAAAAGGAACATGTTTTATGGTTTCCTCAATATTTATTTTACTCTCTCAGCACAAACTTCAGCAAAACATTTTTCCCGGTCTTAATATTGTCTGTGTTACTGCAGCATTTAACAGGACTAAATACAGCATTTATTGGGACACAATCCTGTTGTTATTTGGGATTAAAGAGGGACACAGATTACTTTTTTAAAAAGTTAGTACAGAGTATTTTCAGGGTATCAGATGATTTTCAAAACACCATGTGTTGTATGCTTACAGCTTTAACAGGGCTTCATTTAAATCTACTTTTAAGTCAAAAACTTTCCTCAGAGCTCACCTATTAATCATTATCAAACCATTTTACAATATGTAAAATTGATTTGATATAATTATAGGAATTCTCTGTCACTTAAAAAATGCCTCCAGGATATTTCAAAACTTAAAGTCATAGAAAGGCTTAGGTTGGAAGGGACTTTAAAGATTGGACCTATTAAATGATTACATGCCTTGTCAGAGTGCAATTGTAATTTGCAATACAATGCTACTCTAGTTTAGTGTCTAACTATAGAAACCAATACGGTTTGTTGTATTTTCAAAATTCAAATTTTATTAGATTCTTCACAAAATTGTACTTTGGAAGAGAGGTAAACATTTTCACATAGAACAGGGAGGACCATTTATGTAAAACTTTGACCAAAAGTCTGCGCCTACAGCTGTACCACAAAAACCTGTAGTAAACTACACAGGTGTGAACAGGTACAAACCAGAAATAATTGCCACTGGGATCATCGAATCATAGAACAGCTTGGGTTGGAATGGGACCTTGAAGCTCATCTAGTTTCACCTCCCTGCTCTAGGAGATACAACTTACTGTATAAAACAATTATTTTATTTGACTAAAATGTTAAAAATCTATTCTCTCCTTTCAGATAGAGTGTGTAAGGAAAAAGACTCCAGCAATATCCTTTGGTTTTGGCAGGATCTGATCTCTGTGAAACTATAAGATAATTGTGTGATAGTGAAATTAGCTCAGTGTGAGAGGGCTAAAAAAATGATGAGGAAATAAATGGTGCATAGGAGATGGAGATGTAAGAAATTTTCTTTGAGAAATTTAGAAGACCTGCCGTCACCTCTTCAGGTTGTTATTCTGAGACCACATGTTCAATCTCCTTACTGTGAGGATGGAAGACAAACATTTGGGGGTTATTATTAATCTAGTCTGAGATATAATTCTTCCTGGGCATGGAAGAGCATATGGCTTCTCATCTCTCTGTAACATTTGTCATAATTCTGTGAGACCATTAGTAGGTGGTGAAATAGGGATTAATCTAATATGTTTGTGTGCATGCATGTGTGTGTGTATCCACAGTCAACGCTTTTGATTTGGGTTATAAAAAACTATTCAGATAAGAACCACAGAAAATCATATTAAAATTTATTTTCTTTGTTCTTCTCCTCTGTCTTTTCTTTCTCTTTTTATATGCAAAATGAAGTTTATTATAAGAAATTGAGGTTACTTCCTGTTTATGAAATAATTTTCCTCTTTGCTGAAGAAATGAATTCTGGGGGTCATTTGGGTATTATTTCATTAACTCAAAGGCCAAAGACCTTCTAGTATATTAGCAGAGAGTGTAATTATTACTAAATTAAAAGTAAGTACCCTTGAGATATTGTGGGCCAAATCCTCAGCTGGTTTAACTCAGCATTACTCCACTGAAGTAATAGCAAGGTGATGTGCATATTCACTGAGAAACAATCCAGCATTGATTATAAAGAGCCCTAGGAATGATTAGCTTAGTTATTGAGAAATAACTTCCAAGCGGTTAACTCCATCTACTTTAAATTATTTTAACTAATTTGGAGCACATAAATTAAGGAGTTTAATTTACCTATACAGCAGTAATAGAGACAAGGAGGCTTCTTCAGAGGGTAACTGAGAATGGTTATCCATTTATAATAAATGGTTATCCATTTATACTAGGGCTGAAATTAGTTGATTATGTTCTCTGTCAGGAGATAATAATGTGATTGCATTCCCAAACAGATGTATGACTTAGCACTTGCTCACTGATGCCAGAGAGCGAAGCCAGAAACAATTTCTATGGGCTGATGTCACACACCATATAATTGTAGCTAAAAATTATGCTGGAGCTTATCTTACCAGTCATTTGTCCCAGGGCTACAAGAGGGGCTCTGAAAGTTACCATCAGCACAGAGTGCCATGTGCTGCTTCCAGATTTTTTCCTCGTAAAATATAGACGCAGTGAAATGTTAATAATCCGAAGTGTGATGATGGAAATACCCCTCAGAGGGTCACTTTTTTTTTGTCTTCCTTCACAGGGAGACAACAAACATACCTGCTTGCTAATGTGTTTTTTCCCCTAACAGCCCTTCATCCTTGTACCAAATGAAGTTTTGTAATGTTCCGAGCAATAATTTCTAGAGCTTCTCTTCAAGTCTTTCCTGCTAATATCTCTGCTAAAGCCATTCTGCTGTAAAGTTATCAAATTCTTTTTGTTCTTCCCTTGGTGGACATTGCAAACTGATTCCTGTGCTCTCTGTACATGCCTTCTACAGCACAGCTCAAGCCCTCTCAACATTACTGAAAGCTGACAGCTTTCAAGGAGAAAAGCTAAATTCAAACTGTGCTTGCAAAATGTAGAAAACCGACATTGCTGCTCCTGTCCCAATATTAGATCGTGACTCTTGCTTCTGGGATCTCCTCTTCCTCCCCAGACCCAGCCATAAGTCTACTCATCCAAACCCTTTTCTTGGTGGCAGCAACAGCATCTGGTAGCCTGACTTTCTAGAGCACTGTCACAGCACTGGGAGTAGCCAAAGGCCATTCATGTGTCTCCAGCCTCCTCTGTTTACCCACCACAGAACTCTCTCTGCTTTTGCATGTTGAAGGATTGCTGTGTTTCTTCCTTAACTTGATCTTTCATTCCTGTGTCTCTGCTGGCTTCCCCTTCAACTGTTTTTGGAGTGAAGTATGTTGAGCAGATGGGGCATTGAGGTGCAGTGGAAGCCTGACTGACTGGAAGTGGATCAGAATCAGCTGTTGTTCCTTATCTTGTCATTCCTCTGAGTTTCCTCCAGAATTAGATTTGCCTTATTTTTTTTTTTCTCCAGTAGGGTCACAACTTCTACTCATATTCACTCAGCAAACTGCTGCAACAGCAGGTCCCTTTCTGATGGATTGCTGCCTCTTCAGGTTTTCATTTTGTGATTGTGTACCTGTTGTCTTTTTCTTTTTGGTGTAGAAGAGCTACACCATTTGCTCTGCATTTGTCTTTACTGAATTTCAAGTTTAACATCCAATGTATCAAGATCAATTAGTTTTCTAATAATGTCTTCCCTTATGGGCTTAACGTTATGTCATAAACATCTTAAGTGTATTCTCTATTTTATCACCTGAGAAATTAATGAAACTGGATCTAGGACAGCTCAGTGCAGAATCTTGCTTGAATTATACCTACACTGGTAATGTATTTGGGACTTCTCTGGTTTAAATGCACTTTAAGCTATTTTATGGGGATTTTATTTAGCCTATATTTCTGCAATCTGTTTATGGCAAGATAATGCAAAACAAACTCAAAAAATATATCAAAGTATAGGTATATCACAGATATTACTTTCCTTCTGAAAGGGTGAGTAGATTGATTTGATGTGATTTACTCCTGACAAAGTTTTGTCAGCAGTTTTAATCACTTTCATATCCTAAAGATTGTTTATACACTGATTATTTGATTCTTTGTCTAATGTTGCTTCTGGACACTGACTGAGGTTATGGTTTCCTATTCCCCCTTTTTAATGATAGATACTATGCTGACTTCTCTGCATAATTTTGAATTCTTTCCTTCCGCTCCTGAAGTTGTCAAAGATAGTTCTAATGCCTCAGGGGTTGCTTTGGGTGATTCTTTAGGTTCTCAGTGGTGAATTTAATCAAGAACAAATTTAAATACATTTGAAATAACTAAATGGTACTGAACCTACCCTTTCTCTGTTCTGGCCCTCATACCATTCTCTTTTAAATGGATTGCTGTAACATTTGCTCTCAGTGAATCTTTTTCACGAAGACTGAAGCAAAATGGGAAGACTTGGCTGCCTTTATGCCTGTTATTTGCTGTCCTCTCCCATTAATTGGTGAGCCTATACTTTCTTTTAGCTCCCTCTGATTTTAAATGCATGTCCTTATTGGTATTAATTAATTTTTGCACTTTAACACATCTAATTTTTTCCTCCATGCTTACATTGCCTCATTATACTCATAGAGTATAGATGGGTATAGATGTGAAGCTGCATCTATGCTACATCTCATCTTGTTTTTTCTATTTGTTTTTTGGTTTTCAAAGGACTCTGTATTTTCATCTTGCTCTTCTTCCTACTTCCTTCCACATTGGCATTTCTGATGTTGTGCTTTTTATGTAACACTCTTCAATAGCTGCCAGATCTTTGACAGTTCTGTTCTCAGAGTTGCTTATCCAGGAATACTTCAAGAAAGTTCCCTAAGTTTACAAAATACATTTATTTTGAAAAGTATGATTAGGTATAAAAAAAAAATTAAATTAACAAAGTTAACAAAATAACTATATTTTTAAAAGAACGCTAAAATATTTCTCCCCAGAGGCCTTTAAAACATACATCTTTTATGTGAATCAAGAGTTTGAAGACTTTTTTTGCAATTAGAAAACTTTCCAGATACATGACTCAGACTGCCTTTGGTTCACATGGTCAATTGTAATTTGACATGCATTCTAAATGAGCAGATATATAAAGTAGTAAAAATTGTCTTAGAACTAATGCATTTAATTCTCATATTAGTTTCTACTTGTCCTCTATAAGCCCTGATTTGCATAGCAAAACTGAGTGGCAGTGAAGGGTTTAAAGTAAGAAAGTGAGCTTTGTTGCTGCAGAGCTCTCAAACTTGAGTGTGAAGCACGGGTGGTCTCACTCGCTATTCTCAGCCTTTTCCTGGTTTTGTGAAGCAGTTGTCAGAGAACTGTTCAGTCTTCCCATGGCATGGTTAGTACAGCTACAGTCCTGAAGCAAAGAACATTTGATCAGATGCTGTTGCTAACAATGTAGAAGGAATTGGTATATTGGAGGAACCAATCAATTTTACATTTAAAAGAAACTAATAGTAGCTTCAGAGAAGGATTCTCATTGCCCTTAATCTGCTACATCCTTGTACTGTTATTGAATACCTTTGGAATTACTGGTTCAGAGGATTGCACTGTTGTGTGCTTAAAATTACTTATCAGCCATCATTTTATTGATATATAGATAAGAACTCCACTGTGAGCGCTTTAATTGTTAACTTTTTCTTGGCCGGGGAAAAGAAATTCTTTTACCTACAAGCCAGAGTGACACAGTGAGACTAATTAGAATTCAATATACTTGAATATAGTGCTACAAATGTGTAGCCATACTGAAAGTTTAAGGAAAAAATCAGCTCAGAATGAAGGATAAAGAATTAAAAAGGAAAAATGTTAATTTATTATTTTCCAAGATTTTTTTCACTTCATCTAAGGGAAAACGGTTTTATCTGTAATGCCTATGACATCAGTACAAGAGAGTTCTTCTAGGAAAATGCACTGAACTAAGTTTTTCTATATTGCCCTTCATTAGAGAGGTCAGTTTTGAAGTGGCAAGTACTCAATTAATTCCAGTTGCAAAAGAGTAAGCAGGATCTCAGCCTCTTAAAGAGAAGGAACATAAATGAGAGATGTTCAATCAGCTAAACCTGATTAATTTCTTCTGAGGATACTTAAAGAACTGACAGATGAATCATATGGCTGTTCAGAGAACTTTGGAAGGGTGATGAATTGCCAGGAAATTGTCTCTGGACAGCTATGGTTTCTATCTTTAAAAGAAATAGTATTGAGAAATTATAGACCACCTGAGTAACTTCAATTTCTAAAAGAAATGAGCAATCAAAGGAATTATTTCTAAGCACCTGAGAAATAATGAGATGAGGAATGGTCCCCATTGATTTGGCAAGAACAAACAACATGAAATAAATATAATTTATTTCTCAAAGTGGGTAACAGACACAGCTCACTGAGGAGAAATATCAGATGTTATCTTTTCCAGATCTTAGTAAAACTGACACTGTCTCACATGATATTTACACAAACAAGCAAAGGAAAAATATTAATGACAAAGAAATTAATGGACATATAGCAAATGAGTTTGAAAAGTGTACTGAGACAATAGTTAGTGATGCTTTACAGTCAAAATGGAAGGCTAAATCATATGGACTATGACAGAAGTCTGTCCTGGTTGTTGTACTATCTGATAGTGTTGTTAATAACCTGGATGGTGGAAGAGATGAATGTCCATTTTAGCACTGCAAGACATGTAAATCCTGGGCCAGAGAGACATACCTTTGGTTTTTTTCTGCCTTCTTGCTTCAGCTAAGTAGTTAGAAATACACTTATGCTAGCTTCCCCACTTAAGAGAGCTCCCCCTCTAAACAATGCACCCTGCCTTATTCTAGAAGGGATTGGGCAACCCCAGGCTGGTCTCCCAGAGAGAGGTGCAGAGTCACTTTTCCTCCAGCAAAGGTTGCTGGAGTCCTCTACTCTCCACTCCTCTACAAGGAAACTCCCCACACTCAATAAGCATGGCTGCATATTCACCAAATTAATGTAAATGTTGCTGTTTGTGGGCTGAGTGTGTGGGGAGAGGGGGAGCAAGCACACTGTTCAATGGCTGTGCTCATGTCAGTCATAAAAAGTGAGTGGGCTGCAGAACTGATGAACATTTTCAGATGTGACATTGCAGCCAATTGGATCAGTTGTCTGACTGCCAAACACATCATTAATTTAGACATAATGGCAGTGAAACAATCAGCAAATAAAGGGGGATGGGTCTGAAAGGCAAAAGCCAATAGGTTTCAGAAAAAAAAAATCTAAAGCAAAAAAGGATTTTGTTTGGCTTTCTTTGCTCTCATTTGCTGGTATGTTGAACTCTACTAATTGATTCCATTAATAGGCGACCTGTCTTTGTGAGGAGACTGGAGTTTTAAGGACAAATGCTTTTACAGGTTGAGTATATTATAAAATTGATGTATTTGGCCTCTTAGGCAAGATGCAAAACAACATCCTTGAAGTTCCATTAGCAGAACACAGTGTTTATATGTCCATGATCCCCATAAGGACTTCCTTACCAGCATAGTTTAAAAAATAACCAAAAGTTGAGAAAACTGCAAGCAGCATTTCTAGAGCAAGGATATCTACCATATTCTTCCAATAGGAAGATCTGCCTCCCTTTCATTTAGACAATGGAAATTTCTAAATCTCAGAGAGCTCGATGTCTAGGGTCTGCTTGCCCTGTTCTTCAGCAGTGCCCTTAAATGCCTTTACCATGCAGCCAGGCGTGAACTGCTCTGTTTTGCAAAGCCAGTTGGTGTATGTTTTTAAAGGGAACTTTTTAGGACAGAAATGAAGATTTGCATTGTAAATTACAAAAGGCAAACTCTCTGAGGGAGAATGTCTCCTTTTGTTACGTTCAAGATGCTACTGTCACACAGGAAGGCATTTGCTTAGGATAATGCGATATTCTGCATCGCAGTCTCCAGAAGTCAATGGAATAAGTGGAATTTTTATTGTGGATTAGTAATATCCACAGATCAGGAAAACCACTGGGCTCACACACTCAGGGCTCATGAACCACATGTGTTGGGCAGAAAAAAGATTCAGGACAAATGTTAAAAAAAAGTATGGTAGAGTTCAATAAATACTACTGGAATGTCCTCCAGTGTATTGCCAGTGAGATGGTCCATGCTCAAACATATCTATCTTGCAGCAGAAAGAAGTGATCTTGTTCCTTCCAGTACACTGTCAGGACACTCTCTCTGCTGGCTAAGACCATATTGTATTCAATACTCCACATTGTTGAATCAGCTTGCTTTCTTTCCATCACATATTGAAGAATAATGCTGACAACTATAGACAAAAGCACAGGTCATCAAGAAATGGCCTTTTTATACAAATGGCCATGTGGAATACATAAGAACACTGGTAATGCTTGACCAGGTTTATACTCTTCCTGGCAGGAGAAAACACTACATGTAAAACCACAGAAAAGGTACCAAGAATAAATTAAGACTGATGCAATTCATAGGAGAAGTTAGATCCAATGTCCTAGTTTCAGCTGACATAGGGTTAACCTTTTCCTTAGTAGCTGCTACAGTGTTGGGTTTTGGATTTAGTATGAGAATAATGTTGATAACATGCTGGTTTTCTGCTAAGTTGTGTTTACCCTGCGTCAAGGACTGTTCAGTTTCCCATGCTCTGCCAGTGAGGAGCTGGACAAAAAGCCATGAGGGATCTTGGCCAGGAAGGCTGACCTGATCTGGTCAAAAGGGCATTTTATAGTATAGAATGCCATATAAACTGGGTATATAATTGGTATATAAACTGGGAGGAGGATTGGACCAAATCATTCCCTGCTCAGGGAAGGCTGGGAATCTATTGGTGGGTGATCAGCAAATATACTGTGCATCACTTGTCTGTCTTGGGTTTTATGCCTCTCTCTTTTTCATATAATAATAATAAAACTGTTCTTATCTCAAACTATTGGTTCTACCCTTTTTCCCCACTTGGTGGGGAAAGGGGGAGTGAGTGCATTGTGCTTAGCTGCCAGCTGGCATTAAACCATAACATCCAGGCAGAGAAACCTGAGAGTAGTGTGCTTCTGGAAACAATTTGAGTACATGAGAAATTACAAAATATTCCAGTGACTGAGTAAGTTTATTTAATTGAGTGTGACAGACCCCTTCATCAGGGTCTGCCCCTACAGCAAACACTGGGGGATGTCCTGCTTCCAGTTTGTTATTGGATAATAAAAATAACTTCTTGTTATTGTCTGGTTTCAAGGGATCCTAGGCTGGATTTTGTTGTGTAAAAATTGGCATTAGTCATATCTTACTTATGGACAATCTCAAAGTTTTTCAAAATTAAAAAAAAAAAAAGATCTTCACATTCTTTGAAGACCCTCCCTGTGCATCTATATGCAACCTAGATGGTAAACACTGTGTCCAAAATATAAGGAGTGATGGTCTAGCACCCATGGAAAATATAAACTAAATAATGTATCCTGCCACTTCAGAATTTGTCTCCATGAAGGACTGCAATGGTTGAAAATAATGTCTGCTTCTTAGAAGATAAATAGGAAATTCCATCAACTCCTGAAGTTCATGCTCTGTGAAAAAGAGATGTGGTCTTGGAAATTACTATCTATAATCTATCAGTGATATATTTGAATGTTAGTAGTGTGGATTAGCAAAAAAGAACTGGCAACTGGACAATGTTCCTACAGACAGAATGCAGTGGCTTATTCATTTACGTGGCTTTAGGTCCACGGTGAACAAGGCTGTGTATGAATCATTTGTCTAACTGATGGAGGAAAACTGGCTCCTCCAAAACTTTCTTTCCAGATACAAATACACCAAATTTTTAATGAGCTTTGGGAACACAAAACTGTCTTTTAGGAAAAAACCTCCCAGACTTCTATTAAAGGTCATGTTTTATGATCAATGGAATCTACTATTCCTCAATTAACAATTGTAAGGAAAGGGTTATATGCATAGAAATTAAACTATAAATATGCGCTGCCAACAGAATGTTCTCAAAACTGCTCACAGTGTGGCCTGTTAGAGAGTAAGACAGTACTTTTAAATAGGACCATGATTTTTATTCCAGGCTGATTTAATTTTATGTGTTTTTTCAATATTGTTTCTGTTATTTAAGTGTCAAAATCTTACTACTTGAAAAAAAAATCACATTATTTAATTAACATAAAGCTGAAAATATGTGGAGCAGCTTCTGACAATTGCCTTCTATAATTTCAAACTTTTATTTTGTTTTGAAAGATAGCACTTCTTGGTAGAAAGAAAATCTTCTGAAATGTGGATGCTGCAGTGCTATTTCCATGAATCTTCTGGCATCCAGACTGAATCAATAGTTCTGAGAGGAAGGCAAACTTTGCCATTCATTTTAATGGACTGTTTACTTTGAAGCCCAGTTATAACCTTGTAAATATTATTTTTATTATTTATTGATTTACTGTCTTACTAGAATGAAAGTTCAACCTTTTTTCTGTAACAAATTAGTTTTTTGTGTAACAAATTGAGTTTTTTAGGCTGCGCTCCCTCCTCTATCTTGTCTCCTCACCCTGGCAATTTTGCCAGTACACCCCAAAACACCAGGCTGGTTTTCCACTCAAAACCACACTTCTAAAAGGTAGAAGATCCCTAGAAGCCAATGCCCATGAGAAGTTCAGAGAAAGGAGGGAATAACCAATGGTCTTGGCAAATACAGTTGCCAGAGCTGACAACTGAGAAATCAAAACCTAGCAGCTGGTTTTCACCAGAATCAGAACAAGGCCTGGTGGTGTTTGTTTTGCTCCCAATGACAATTTGTAGATTGCCTCATAATACTGCCTGTTGATGTGAGGAAACAAGGATGTCCATAACTAACAAAACCTTTAAACTATCAGCAGAGAGTAGACAGAAGCAGCATCAGAGATAAAAACAAAGAAATTTATTCCTACATGTAAGTGCAAATTTGTGTGGAGGGAAGGTAGATGAAACAAAGCATTGTCATCTTTCATTGTTGAACATTCTTGAGTTTTCCAGGCTGGAGAGTGATTTTTTTTTTTTTTTTTTTTTTTTTTTTTTTTTTTTTTTTTTTTTTTACATAATGTGAACTGTTGGACAATACCCTTTTGTAGAGAACTCTCAACAAATCCATTTCCCACCATGAACCTTCACTAATGTTTATTTCTGTAACACAGTCACATGTAACACATGGATATGCATCTGTATCAATTTACTTCACAGCCTTGCTCTGTGATTAATTTCATTTCAATACTGGAAATTTCACTAAAATGAGAAATATGAAGTGACGCCACAAGTCCTGAAAGTATTCCAGCATCTTAAACTGGTAAAACATACTTCATGCTGAAAAAAATAGGATACTAGTTTTACATACATTTCCAGCCAAGAAACAGTTCACACTGTGGGCAGACAACTGTTATGTCCAGTTCACTGATGAAGCAACCACAGTCTCTTTATTTAATGAAGAAGATGGAGAGGTGAAATACTTTCACTGACAGAGAAACTCTGCTGCTGGGGTTAGAAAGGCATCCTTAGAAAGATTGCCCAAATGACCAGCCTCAGAAGAACAAACACTCCCTCCCTCTGTCTGACAGAAGAGTAGTAAACCTCCAAGCATCACCTCTTACAAACCAGGAGGAAGGTAACTCCACCAGAGTGCAGGTTAACAAAAACAAAAAAGCTTTTATCCAGCATTCATTTTGCTGTGGGAGGAGCTGACCCTTCAGTGGACTCAGACCCCCTGGGGGTAACTCAGCACCTTCCTCTCCCACTGATGGCAGAGATCTTGTGGCAACTCTTTTTTAATCTAAACTGACATAGACCAAGAAACAGGGTTTGTTTATTCTCTAAGAATAGCTTTTTTCCCATTTGAATTCATGTTAGAATGATATAAACTGGAAATACTGGGTGCATTAGGGAGTTGCATAGTCTAATCTAAAATGGATGTGCCAGATTCCATGGCCAAAATCCATGATCAGCCATGAGATAGTTCAGCAGATAAGTCTGATCCTGAGTAGGTGTCCCTCAGTCTACATGCTTTTCTGAACTGCTATTGTCTCAAAAAAATCTTGTGACATTTCTCTCATGGGCTGAAAGCTTATCCCAGTGTCAGTCAAACAGACAATACAAAAATAGAGCCTCCCCTTGATGTAGCAGAAGAGCAGAGACAATTCCATAGTAGTCTAACCACAATCCTGATCTGGGAGTGGTCCGTGCAAGGTGTAATATTTAGAAGAAGCAGCAAGGGGTCTGTGAGGGATGGTCAGAGAACAAGTTTCTTACAAAAGACACACCAAACCACAGAGGACTTCAGTATGCTCAGGACTGGGAAGTTTCCTTGCCCAATACCCAGAGTCCTGAGTAGACCTTGTGGATCAAAACTGCAAGGGCCTAAGGTCTGGATTACTTTTTCCTGAGAATGGTGATGAGACAGCAGTTAAACTCACTAATGTCCTCATGAATCAAGTTTTAATTCTTTGGTGGTTCAAGACTAATTAAAGCATTTTGTTATAAAATCTCTTAAATACAAACTCCAACACTATAATTTCTAACAGTGCTTCTTTATATGATAAGGAGAACAGACATTTTCCCTGACAATCTTGAAGCAAAAAGAACTTTTGGCAGATGTGGTGACTTCTTTCCTGTTTACTGATCTTTTCACTTCCAGAAGGCCCAGTGGAACCACTAATTCTTTCAAAACCATCCTGCTCCACAGGTATTTAGATAATTCATTATTTGGTGTCTGTGTCTTTCCATATCTACTCCTGAAATTCCCTCTCAGCTTTCCTAATTCCTGTCCTGTCTTTAACCTCTTATAAATTGTGCTATTGTCTTCAATTTGGTTTGAATTCCTTTCTCCAAAGGACATGTCTCTGATAGAATAACAATCTTAAAGCCTGCTATGTAAACTTGGTTTTTTTTCAAAGTTTCCTTTTTAATTCCTCTTTGGCTTAATTATTTGTTCTTTCTGTTAATCTATCAGAATACACTTAAGTGGTTACCATTGCTCTTACCATACCACAAGAAATTAGGTAGAATCAAATTTGAATAAATACAGATTTGGTTTTTTAAAAAAATTGTAATCTCAGTTTTCAGTCTAAGTAAAGTTTAGCTTTAGGTCAGCATGAGTTAATGTTCTGTCCAAAGCAGATGGTCCAATCCTGTCCAAAACTGTAGCATCGGGGTATGGTATGTACAAACACTAGTGTATGATTATTTAAATAGCAATCCCTCATGCTTTGCAGTTTTCATTAGTTTCCTTATATAAGTGAAGAGCCTGTGAGTAGTGACTGAAGTAGAGAAAATGGGCTATTTAGGTCTTTAAATACATTCCAGAGTTCTTGTATTTGCTACAAATATAGAAGTCAAATATAGCACATCTAGTGATTCAAGGATCTCAGTGTGATTAATATTGCTTGGATGACCTGAAACACATCTTGATTTTAAGACTGGCTTGATGACATGACCACAGAATCATTAGGTTGAGAATAGCATCACTTCTATTAAGATGTTTAAGGCAAAGATATTTGGATAAATGCATTAGGCATCATTAGTTATGAAAATGCCCTTCATGGCAAACCCCCTTTTTTTTCATGTTTTGTTTTTTTAAAATGATTCTGTGATGTCATAACCTTTAAAAAATTCACTTTCACGGTCTGCCAGTGTTCAGACATAGACATAGGCTGAGCTTCCTGATTTACCTGCATGTAGGTAACATTTTGGAATTATTCTTTTGGTGTTTCTTTTCACTGTCATACATGAGGAGAAGCACTGCTTGAAGAAAATATTTCCATTCACAGAGCACCTGTATTCTCTACTCCAGGTGTGTGTTAAAATCTGTGAAGAGACAAGTGTGTGTCAGTGTTGATGGCTGAGGCCAGCAGGTGCCCTTCAGCCCAGCACTGTCCCTCAGGGCAGCCAGGTAGGATGAGGGTGCCAAGGGTCTTACATAGACCTGCAGCAGGGCCAGATCAGATTTCTGATCAGAAATTTTCAAGAAAAAACTATTCAATGGAAAAATGGAGAATGGTCCCTGGCACTGCTCTTGGCAATATATGATTTTGTTCCCTCAGCATATTTGCTTTCATTTGGTGTCCTTCAGTGTACAGTGAGCTGTTTTAGCCAGAGGCTGGCATGGCTGTACCTTGTTGGCAAAGCAGATCAATTGACAAAGAAGCTGTCTAAGTTAGAAATTGAAAAGCCTACTGTTCTCATGAAGGCTCAGTGTTGCAATGAAGGGCTCCCTAAGCCTCTGTTGTGAATCTTCTTCTGAAATCAAGTGTCTACAGCAACCACCTTTTCCTATCCCTTGCCTGCCTTACAAATAATAATAAACTCAGTGACAAGGACCTTGAACCACCTCCAACTATGGCATGATCCAGGCTCTGAGTTCAGGGTTGCTGTGTCCCAGCATCTTCTGATGAGATATTTTCATTTTACGTATAAAACTTCATCTCACTAAGAAATTAGATGGATTCCACATTCCTTTCTGTATCAATACCTAAGTTACTAAGGTAGTGAGTTATTATCTAGTTTGTCCTTAAAAAATCTTATTAACTCCAAAATTACTGAATTGTTTAGTAAAAAAGACATGGAGACAGAGGTATCCCATTTCCAAGAATATCCTGTCTTTTAGAGGGCAATCACTTTTCTGAATCTGTAAAAGATACATAATCTTGTCTTTTCCTGCAGAGGAAAAAGCTGATGCCAGCTTTCTGTACAGAAAAGTCTTCAGACAAAAAGGGGAAAGGGTGGCATTCATGTGTTTTCTGGCACTACCAGATTAGTGTTTTAGGTTGTTTGTTGGTGTTTTTTTTTTTTTATTTTTAATTCATGTGGGTTTGGGCCTTGTGGGTGAGATAGGCCTCTCTTTTGCAAAGTCCATGAAGGCTTAAACAGAATCATGATGCTTAACTGCTCTGTGCTACTTTTGACTTTCCTGTACAGATATAGGTATAGAAATAGGGATGAAAACACCTTTGGGACTTCTCTGGTATGTGTACATAAATGTAATGTTTTTGAAATTTGCAACAGTTTTGACCATCAGTATTTTGGATCCAGCCTGCACCCTATAACTTGTATTTGCAACATGAACAAGCAAAGTATTGTTTCAATTAAATTAGCACCTTCAGAGAGTTCACACATGAAATTATGAGTTATTGAAAGTGGAGGAAACTAAATTAAGACATTTAATGTGTGATTATCCACTTAAAGGGTTGTATTATCATACTTAGATATATGGCGAATTCCAGTTTAATTTTTAGTGTTGTGAATCCTGAACCACTGAGCCAAATGTTAAATGTTGATCATACTCAGCCATGCAACACTCACACTGAATATTTTTGTTTTTGTAATGTTTCTTCAGTTTTCCCAAATACCTTGTGGTATATCTGGGTCTTAAGAAAAATAATTTCAGCCAGTAAATACAGCAGATAGCTGTGTTTACCTTTTAAGACCCCTGAGAGATTATAAGTATACTGTCATTGAGTTTTGTGTCCCATTGTTTCCACATGGATGAGCAGTGCAAATAATAACCATACTGTCATGCTATAGTCTCATTATCTGGAGTGATCTTCTCTGCTTGGATATTATGCCATAATCTAGTTCTTTTCCAATACTTCTCACCTGTCTTTGTCTCCACTTCAGACTGCAATATTTCTGAGGTAAATATTGCTTGTTGATGGATATATGATAGATTGATGGATATATGAGCTTCTTGTGTGTTTTGAATAGCTCAGAAGTATAAACAAATATAGTATTGCTGCTTTATTTTTACTTCATGGGGGAGAGATGTATTTCACATATGTGAAAAATTCCTTCTCCTGGCATTTCAGATAATCCTAACAGCAATTCAGTAATAAGCTTGACAGTGACTTCTGGAGGCCACACTGAGGCTTAGCCTGAAGTTTGCAGCAGGCCCAACTTTGTGGCTAGAACTGGTTGCTCAGGGGCTTGTCTAGCAGTGTGGTAAGTATCTCCAAGGATGGAGATTCCACAGGCTCTGTGGCACCTCTGCCAGTGCCCACCCACTTCCTTCATGACAATTCTTTTCCTTCCGTTCTATTGGAATATCTCTGTTTGCCTCTTGTATTTTCTACAACTCTATTCCCCTTTTGCCACCTTCCAAATCCTATTATCTGATATTTTAGTTTCTTACAAGAGGACTTCTCCAAAGCACAGATACCTTGCTTATGTTATTTTGATAAGAAAATGTCAGTTGCAAGCTCTGTTCTTGCTGTTCCCTTCTTCAGCACTGGAAACTGGAGACTTCTAAGAGGTCTGTGAGTATGTAAGAAAGTATTTCTTGGAAGTCCATGTTCCTTGCTCAGATGTCTTGTAATGCTCTGAAGACTTAAGGTCCAAGCCAGATTTCCCCTAAACAGGGGACATGCAGCTGCTGTGTAACTCTAAGGACACACAGCCCTTACCATGGCTGGACAAGTCCATAGCATATGCCAGAGGTCTTGACAAATAGTGGTGTCTTGATGCTGCTTATTCTTTTTAATTTCTTACTTCAGCTTTTATTTCCATAATGCTCAAAATGGAAGAAGAAAATGACATCTGTGACCTTCCCCAGTTATTCAAGTAGAGTCAGTTCCAATTTTCCATTTTTTTTACGTATTTATTCATGATAATGCCTGAATGGGTACTATTTTAATTTGCTTCTCTTAGAATTCTTTCCTTTATAGTTAATGCTACCTAATTAACACACTCCTCTGAATATACAGAAATCTGACAATCATAATCTTTAGGTCAAAATGGGAAATGTATTTGTACACCTGCAAAACACTTAATTAAGAGCTTGCTCATTAACTGTTCTTTTTCTTTTGCTTTCTGATGTCTCTAGGAATGGGTGTAGGTTTTGTTCCTACCAGAACTTTTTTGTCTCACTATGATGCAAGATTCCTTTTAAAATAATCTCATTATATTTTCAGAGAGTAACTATTCCTTTACTTTTTTTCCCAATTTCCTTTGTTTGTATTTGGTTTTTTTTCATCTGCATAGAAATAAGTGTAGAAGATCCCTCTCCCTTCCTCTCTCTATCTGTGCATAATACATACATCTATCATATTTGTAGAGGCTGAAGAGGTATTTTGTGGGATATCTCTCAGTGATATAGTAAAGGTTCTTGAGAGGGGAGGGTTTGTATTATGCTTCATAAAAAGACACTGCAATGTTGCTGTATATTCATTTATCCATGCTGTGGGTGCTCAGAATGTGGAGGAACATCTTTGTGGACCTTGGATTTGATAGAGGTCACACAGTCTAGAAAGCTGTTGTCAGTATGCTTTGGAAGTCATGACTCAAAGCTATTCTTCTCTAGCAGAAACAATTCAGTTTTTTCACATGTGAACATCATGTTCTAATAAGTTCTCAGGAATTATTGATTTGTAGATGGCTCCTATGACCATCCTTTGAAGCAACTTGTAAAGTATTATAGTCTACCTTCTTTTCAGCAGGAATGATTTGAGTCTAGCAAAAAGTGTGCCTTCGCTTTTTCCCCTTGAAATAAGTGGTGAGTGCAAAGCCAAAATTTTAAGATTTCAGACACAGCAGAAGGAAGTTAAGTTTTCCAGCAAACAGGAGGTTAAGTTATAGTATAGAAATTTGTTTCATAGTGTATATTGTGATGGTAAGTACTTTGTGAATCATTCTACTGGCTTCTGGTTGGATAGTGTTGAGCTTCATAACACCCACATATAAATTATCCATGGATAGATTCTAGAACCTTACATCTCTATAGAAATAATAAATTCTGAAAAAAACCCCAAATTTTATATAAAATTATTAGAACTTATTTATAAGACAAAACAGGTATTTAGGACCAATAGTCAGCAGTTGGGTACTAAAAATACTTTCAGTGTAACTATGTGGATTGCAAGAAAGTCCAAATTGTTTTTTGAGGTCTGTACCTTTTCTCAGTGCTGTCACAGTGGCACTAATTCTCACTGTCACAATCTGCATGTCTCCAGGACTGTCCTACAGTTCTTGATAGAGGTTTAAGATCAGCATCTGCCTTTACCTCACCTTAATGACAGTAATGACTCAATGTCTGGAGAAACAGGTATTTGTGTGATAGCCTTTGGCCTGCCCAGTTACTGAAGCATGGACTGGGGATGGAGGCAGAAATTGGTGAGGAGGAATCATAGCTGTAACCTGCTGGCATGCAGATAAATCTTACTGCAGAGTTCCAGGGTTAGGCGATGATAGAGAGAGAGATGCCAAAGTATTTTTGGTGTTTCTTTCAAAAAATACTATGGAGGTAAAAGAAAACTGAGTTCAGGTGATTTCTAGGAACGCATTGAGAGACGTCCACTAAGGTCAGGTACCCAAAAATAATTCCAGCAGGTGGGGAAGGGACATGTCCTCATTCCTGAAACCACAAATGTCAGCACTAACATGCAATTTTTATTCTCTTTGTAGCTCCAGGGACCAAGATAAAGCTCCCTACTCTGCAGTGCTATTATGGCATGTAAGAGCAGCCTCTGTGCTTTTAAAATGAGCATAAGCCATCCTGTCAAATATGTCTATTTTTTTCATGTCCCAAGCATATATTTTAAAGGAAAATATGCTTTTCATTCTCTGCCTTCCACATCTGTTCACACCTCTGATATTTACCAATACAGAAAAAGATGATGCATGTATAAAAGTAATATTTAGAAAATTATAACCAGTTAAAATGAACAAAATGTAATAGTTTCCAACCAGTTTGAATGAGCCCAAATAAGCAGGCAACAGAGGTAAAACTAGAGGCACTTGAGAGTGCAGTGACATGGTTAATGTGAAGAAGTGAATGTGGCTTGCAATGAAAAAGAATCCCAGTGAGCATCTAGCGTCTACTGTAAGCCACAAAAGGTTGCTGGCAACAATACTTTGGGGAATAATGGCCATTACATTTTCATGGTTTTCTACTCAATTTCTCCCCAAATGCTGTCATTAAATAAAAACCCTTCCAAAAAGCCATCGCACCTAATGTATGTTCAGAACTATTTCTGAAACTATGTGTTGTCCCTGTTCTGATTTCAGTGGTCAGGTATCTACACCAAAATCACTGCTAATTTAATTGGCATACCATGACAGACTTTTGGTTCATAGAAACTTATGGAAAGCTAATTTCCCTCCCTACACTACACTTCACTTCACCCAAGTGACAATTTTAAGTAATTTCTGAGAGCAGGTCTTAAAAAGTCTTTCAGGATAGATGATCAAGCAGTCCTGCAGAACCTAATTAGTTTGTTGAGGTGTCCCAGTAAGTAATGCAGCTGACAGTGTGTTGTAACCTGAAAGCTGTTTGTTTTTCTATGCAAAGTAGTTTCGTAATAACTGCTCCTTATAGAGAAAGCATACAACACAGAGGAAAATCCACCAAGTCATAGCTGGACTGTACTGTCAGTGAAGGTTGCTTGGAAAAGTTTATAAATTTCATCTGTTCTGTGCAGAGGGAACTTGAATTTCTAGGGGTGCTACTGTGTGTGGGTCCTGCCTCTTGTGCACCTTGATATTTCCAGAGTTCATCACTTATCAACTCAAGGCTTCATAAGGCCAAAAAAAAATTAAATTCAAGAAATGGTATGAAAATGATGTATGACAAATAAATTTATAAATTAATTTCAGGGCACCAAATTTAGGGAACGAAGTATTTCTTCTCCTGAGGCAAGCAGCCATTTCCCCACTGCCTAGGGAGTGAGTCTCATTCTGTACCTGGCTGTAAGCAGCCTCCTCTCCAGCCCTGGTCAGTTGAAACCATAATTTTGTCACTGTTATTTGTGTGCCATTTAGGAACTTGTTGTTTTGCTTACACCTAGAGCAAACCCCCTCCATGGCATTCCCTCAAATGCTATCACAAATAGACTTCTTGGTTCTGCTTCAAGTTGCACAGCAGGATAAAGAATGAAAATTCAGAAGATAGGAATTTTATCAGTGGTGTGGCTGAAGAAATTTGTCACGGACATTCCCCTCTTATGCTGCCATCAATTTACATGTAGTATGGACAGATAAAACTCATTAAACTTCAGCACTGTATATCTTCAGAACTGATTCTAAATACAAGTAGCCCTCAAAAAATAGCACAAAAGGTAGAGAAAAACAAACAGTGAAAATAACTGTAAGCTAATAATAATTTCTAGAATGTAACACATAGAGACATGTAGCAGTGTTTCCTAGCTTCTAAAAGAGTAGCTTTGTAGAGTTAACAGTTCATTAAAATGAGAATAGCAGGGAACCTGAGTTATTTTGCTGATTCATGAACTCTGCAGACACAAATGCTGGTAGAGTAGTTATTCAATGAGCTTCCATTACATTAACAGAACTGTTCTGGGTATTACTACTAGAAAAAACAACCTATAGAATCAAGTACTTAGAATCTGATTTTCAAATTGCTCTCCTTTTTGCATTTGCATCGATGTTTTGCATTTGTTTGAAGCTTGCATCTGCTTCCAAACAATAAGCACTAATTTTAAACCTGTTTAGTACTCATTTAACCCAGATAGTTCTTTTGTGGCCATTTCACATGCATCTGGGATTCAGTGCAAAGAGGTTGCATGGAACAAAATGAGAGGAAAATGCTACTAACCAGCAGCTGCAAGAAAGGGCCAAAAGAAAAAAAAAGTGGAAACACTATACGAATATGTTACCATTATGACTTGAGAAGCAGGCACATATATAGTGACCCTGTGATTATGTTAGGTAGAGGCTGCTGTGGATGATGACTGGCTACTGGGAAACATAAGCTTGATTTGTGTCAGAGATACTGTCACTGATTCAATGGATCTTTGATATGCCTTAGGTAATTTGCACTACTTACATGTCATCTGAGGTCAATGAAGCTTGCCAGAGCTTTATACTGAAAGACATCCTAAGGAATAGAATGTCACCTAATGTAAACTAGCAGAACAAGGAGTCTCTTTCCTGCAACAATTAAAGCATCCACTGGAAGGGTGGTGAGACACTGAAACAAGTTGCCCAGAGAAGCTGTGGATGCCTCATCCCTGGACCCATTCAAGACCAGTCTGGATGGGGTTTTGAGCAACCTGGTCTAGTGGAAGGTGTCCCTGCCCACAGCAGGGAGCTTGAAACTAGGTGATGTTTAAGGTCCCTTCCAACCTAGGCCATTCCATGGTCCTATGAAACATCTAGTTTACCACTGACAAAGGCTATAGTCACTTTTGATATTTCTAGTCATAAACCCCAAAACTAATTGGATTGAATGGCTGAATACATGTAACCTAGACACACCAGGGTCCACATGCAGCTCTCATTTAATCAGAATAAATTAACTGGAAGTCAATGATGTGACCCAGTAAAAAATCCACTGGAGTTGAGGATGGATGTGTTCAGCTATACTCTATGAGGCAAAAATCACGGGTGAGAGCCACCTGTAATATAATGCAGCCTTGCAAAGTACCTGTGATCCAAATGGATCCAAAAGTGATCCAAATGGAAAGTGGTACAAGTATAGATATTCAATCCACTCTACAGAGGCGTTTGTCTTCCTTCATTATGTCAGTGTTAATGGGGCTGTGCTTCTCAGCCTGACACAGTGGTTGTATCCCTGGATCAGCACCTGTTGTAAGGTGAGCTCTTGCAATCTCTCACCTCTGCTCCCACACTGGGTTTCTTGTTATGTTTTTCGTACAGAGACTCAACACATTAAAGTGTGACAGACATCTGAAACAGGTCACAGTGCCAAATGCCACATCATCTGCTGTTCCATTTCAAGACAAGGAGAGGACAATGTTAACTGCTCCTATTTACTATCAGCCACTTGTGAAATTCATGGGAAAGCAGTAATGACAGAAATTTTCCATCCTGTATTATCTTATTTCTTTTTAACCTTTCTGCAAATGTGGTTCATAAGGTGTCTATTTTTATTCCAGCATATTATGTTTATGGTTACACTATCTTAGCATTATCTTAGCATATTGAGCTGATCTTGCTCTGACTTAGTTAAAAAGAAGAGTAAATCTTTAAGCAAGAATACATATTTCCATATCATGAGGTCTCTCCTTGCTGTACAGTGGGAAACCGAAATGAGGGATTGTGTTTTCAAAGTAGTGTGTGTAGAAGAAGTGTGACTTCAAAGTTTCATTCTTAAGTATTGTTCCTCCTGAGACTAGTGGAGATTTGCAGGAGTTCAGCACATTTGATGCAGCTCTCTTGTTTTATGCTACTTAGAAATACACAATTTTCATAAAAAAACTACATTTTGGAAATTTAGGCTTGAATTAATTCCTCATTTTTTACTTATTAAGAAGATGTCTATATTAAACGAATCTGACCTTTGCATCTTAAAGGGTGGATAAAACAAAACAGTTCAAATAATAAGTAAAAAACGCCAGATTTTTTAAAAGACCTGAATTTTCTGTCTGTACAATTTAAAGCAGAAAAAATAGGTCTCAAAATAAAAGCAGAAGAACATCAGCTGCCTCTCCTTCACCCAAGGCTTGCACTTATTACTGGATCAAAAACATGAAAACCTTTAATGGAACGCTGCCCAATACAACACATATAATTGAATAACCTTGAGAGGAAAGATTGGGGATTTAAGGGAGAAGATCAATTTAAAATCACTTAATGGATGGAGGCATTTAAAATTACATAGACTGAAGAAGGTGAAAGGTGCTATGGAATAATTGCTTTCATCCCCTGGAGATAGTGTCTTAAGATGTAAATGAGAGTCCATGTTTCAGTAATTTATTGTATGAGAACTATACCATCACCAAAGGAAAGAAAATTGTGAGATAAAGAAAAAATAATTTCTGAGCCCTGTAAAGACCACCTCACCTAAGGTTTGATTCAGTGTCCACTGCAGTCTGTGGGAGATTTTATTCCTTTGAAAGATGTCAGTGGACTTCAGTAATCTTGCAAGAGGCCTCTTATGGATGGTATAATTTTACAAGAGAGAAATAAATTGTTATAAAAGATATATCAGCTCCTGAAGCTCAAGTCTGTAGCACTCCTGCACAGAAGCAGGCTCCCTGAAATGCAGATATTTGGTCACATCAAAAGCAAAAATCTTGGAAGTGAACAGCTTTGTCTTTGGTGGACATGGGTTCATGGCCTTCTTCATCCATCACATGCTCCACATCCTTCAACGTGCATGTACATGGTAAGACTTGCAACATCTGTGGGCCAGTAGATTACAAATCCAATAACACCTTTTACTATGCAGCAGCATGAATGTATAAAGAGGGCCTTGCACTGGCTGCTCTGTCATGGATTTGACATTTTTGTCCCTAGAAGGCAGTCTTGGGCATGTAATGATCTGAGTAAGTCTGGGCAGTCATGTGTGGCTCTTCTGGGCTGAAGATATTTATGGGTGTTTGGGATTGTGTTAAGGATGGCACAGGCCCAACTCTTTATGCCCTGAGTTCATACAAATTCCCTGTGTAAAAGCATGCAAAAGATCAAAGCTTGGGAATTACTGGCTTCCATGAAGAACTGAACATACTCTTAAAATCTATACATAGAGCTTCCAAAAAGAAGTAGGAATGAGTCTTTGACAAAAATGCTTCTTAAGGATGAAGACGTTTGAGGTGCATCAAACCCAGTTTGGGACAGCTTCTTGCATAGGGTGCATTACATCTGCTACAACAAAAAAAAAGAACTCTGTAAATAGCTCTGTGTGAGTAGCACATTACACTTTTCAGCTGATAGAAGCAAAATGACATACCAATCATCTTCTAACACATCTAGAAGTATTGCACCAAAGTCCTAATCCTCCTTTTCCTTTGTGTGTTTTCTGTTTACTTCATGAGTCACTTTATGCCTGGTGACTAACTCCTGACTGGAGGAAAAAAAAAATCACATAACCCCAGGAAGTTTTTTTTGTCAATAAACTTTAGTGTGGAAAGTTCTCTTCTCAAATGCATGTCATCTAATATCTGCCACCCTTGCCAGACTCTGAAGAAACAAGTTTACAGAGTGGTGATCCTCCTAGCTGCTATTTCGCTCTCCCTAGCCCTCCATCTCACAGGAAATGATTCTTTCTCTAAACTCTGACACTGCTGCTGCTGAAGAGCTCTTCAGTTCTGAACATGTTATTTTACCATTCACAGGCCTTTGAACTGTTGCTTTTAAATGTGGCTGTTGAATTAATGAATAATTTTGCCAGGTGTTAGAGCACATGAAGGGAATACCAGCCACATGCTTTGGTTGATCTGTGTTCATTTTTACATTACAAGATGTTTATTATGGTAAGATAAAAGGTCTGGCTCATTCCCATACCTTTAATATGGAATTCAAATAATGAAGGCAGAGTTAGTAAAATCTTCTGAGAATGAATGAATAAATGTGATTTACAAAGCCAAAGAAAACAAATAATTTGTTTATATGCAAAACTCATTATAAACATTGCTTATTTAATGTGATTTAGATTAAAGGAATATTGCTGTTATATCAGGTTGTCACTTTTTTTCTGATGAGAACCATGACATATCAGTGACTATAAAATACATAAAGAATTAGAGAGGCTTCAGGTGTTGAGATACCTGAGGTGTTTGATTTTTTGGAGGAAGCTGAAAAAATATTTAGTTGTCATTCATTCGCTGATAAAAGAATATCCATCTTAACACTTCTGGCTTTCCCTGAACAAAAGCCACAAAGGAGTTCTTCCAGGATGGACTGCTTTTCATTAGTGGTGGTGGGGAGGCAGAAGAATTGTCCTTTTTTGAAGTTTTGGACAGAGGCCTCACCTAAGCACAAACTCTGAGTGCATGGTGGTATCAGAGATGGAATTTGGTTCTGGACTGTGCCTGGACTATTTGTGCTGCCATGACATGTTTGGAGGTCCTAGTCTCCTCCTTATCCAGACTAACACCTTTGTGGGACATTTTTGTCCTATTCACATCTGGGTTACAGGCCACTGTTTCACCTGTGCAGAAATCTTGATACAAGTAACAGGGGAACAGGTTCCTCCAGAGTCTTTCTCCAGTAGGAGGTCTGAAAGAAGAACTGAAGGATGCTCACTGTGCGAGCTGGCATAGATTAGGCCGCCATGATACTCCATGAAGAGCTCTCCATGGACATCTGTCATGTCATTAATGGCACCACTTTTATTGTCCAGAAGGAACATTTTCTCCTAACAGGACTGATAAGATTTATCAATACTTTTTGTATTCTCCTGAGGTGTGGTCCACTTCCTGGGATGTCTGAATAATTGACAATATGTAGCATAGGATATTGACTATCCTGAGATTATTACCTTTCTTTTCTAGTGGCGAGGCATGGCTTTTGTGGCTGCTGATCGTTTGTGCTGTAGTTTCTATTTCTGTGCTACTGTTAGCCAGCTTTCCTGATGTGCTTTGTCATCATGACTGTTGTGCCATTGGATTTCAAGAGAGCAGTGACAGATTCACACTGCCTGCTCTCTGGGGTGTCTTGACCCTGGTTTTCCTGAAGAGAAACAGCCTTGATGCTTAGGCAGCAAGAATCTAGCTGGAAGGGCCTTGAATTTTTGTGGTGAGGCAATGCTTTATGTGCTGTTGAGTAAGTGGCCTGGGGAAGTCTCCTAGGCTGAATCTCCATTGCACATCTTTCTGTAGTGTATAGGGTCTGATAGTCCTTCCCTAGTCTGCTTGCAAAGCCAAATCTACCACATTCACAATTCTTCCCCTGGAGGGTGACAGGGCAGAGAATGAAATGTGCAACAAAAGTTGTTCTCATCAGAGCTCATCCTCTAGAACCACAGAGGCAGTATAAGAAGCTACATAGAAAATAAACCTTACAGGGAAAGACTGAGAAAAGATAATGAAGAAATCTATGACCTGCAATGTTTGCCACATTATAAAGTTTATTATGATGTGCTCAGATCAACTGTTTTGCTATCCAGGGAATAATGCTTTCCCCTCTGCTGGTCTTAACCAACAATTGCTACTTAACACTGAGAAACAGGCATCTTAAGAAAAAGGACAGAGACAAAGAACCTCTTCTTGAATACACTGATATTAAGATAATGAAAGGTTTCAATGGTAGTATTATTAAAGGTTGACAATACTGGGTTTTATGATTCTCTTTATACAGTTCAGATAAATTAAATAAAACTAGCTCTTATCTGTACAGCTCCTAAAGCCACACTGTAACAATAATCTCAGGATCATCTTCAGTAAGATACCCAAAGTCAGGGCAGGTCTGTGAGGAAGGAGCTAATGTCAGGTGCTTTCTTTAGACTCCTAACAGAAGTACCAGTAGGACCAAAGTGATGACCTACAAATTTCCTGTATGTTGCATGTATGTCAAATACAAAGAGAGACTAATCAAAATAACATGGGAAAGATAAAAATGACAAAACATGGCTGGTGTAACACCACTGATGCCTTAACTGATAGCTCAATGTCAAAGATATGATGCATGTGTTGCTCACTGTAAAAATGTCAGCATTCTTCAGGTATAACATCTCCCAGGGACTGACTGACACATAGGTCAAATTGCAGATTCTGCTCCTTCAACAAAAAGTGATTAAGTAGAGCTTAAAAAACCCCTTCAGATAAATAAACTATGTTTAAAACCATCTTCAGCTTCTCGTTGGTAAACACTGTTTCTGTCTACTAATATATATTGACAAAATTAGTGTTTTCATGCAATATTTTATGGTACATTACCTAAACTCAATGAGCAACTCACACTCTGTTTTTTTGTTGCTAACAGTGGTTCACAATGTTTCACAACTAACTATGGGTGTCACAGAAATAATTTGACAAGCAATAAAAAGAGAAAATGTTCTTTGGTGCAGTTTTTATGGTCTATTCTACACAGTCTCAATCACTGAAGTGGAAAAAATGAAGACAAACAGCTTAACTAGTATGTTTACATGCATCTAACCAGGTATTTTCTTTTAAGATTAATTGAATTTTACATATAAATAAAAATGCTTTGATTATAATTTTGTGAATTTGAAGGAGCTTTGAAAGAACTGTCAAGTTCAGAAAGGAAAAAGGCTCAATTTTTCTGACACTGAAACACGGTGAAAAAAGGGCCTTGCCTTTTTGATTTGTCAGTTTCCAGAATACTACACCTTAAGTTCTTCCTTAACTATTAAACTAATGGTGAGATTTTTGATTTCCAGATAAAACTGAAAGAATCCCTTCAGATTTCCAGGACAAAAATCTGAAGCCATTTTAAGGAAGCCAATATTGCTTCAGCTCAGCAATAAATACATATAAATATACATATAAATATAAATTACATTTATAATATATAAATGTAATAAATATACATATACATATAAATATAAAATTCAGCAGGATGAATTGCTCTGATGTGCTGAGAGGATCCTAAAGCAGGGCACATCTGGCTGTTTATTTGCTGGAGTTCTGTAAGCTATTGTTAAAGTTTCACAGGTAAGAATTAAAACCCGGGAAATACTGGAGAAAGGGTGATCATTCTTATCCCTTGCTTGTTACAGCACAATGATTAGTTAGCAATTTGTGAGCTATTCCTTTGAGCTACATGGTTTAATGCTCACTGACTGCCCCTATACCTTAGAAGGAGAAGTAAGAGAAGAAAGCAGATGTAGCTAACAGGATAAGTACTTAAACAGCATCATAGCCTTTTTGCAACAACCAAGGTGACAGAACATTTAAAGCAAGAAGGAAAAAAATCCCTAATGATGTGTAGAAACCACTGGTGGAAGATGTTAATGGGATTGATCTAAAGCAGTCTTTTACAAGTGCATTGAGAAGAGCATGGACTCTGTATGCTAAGCAGCTCATATAAGAAGGAAATATACCTGGCTTTTAATCTGCATTCAAATATTTCTATTACAATTATTTTATAAAAAGACCATATCTATCTATGACATGAACACAATTCCCAACTCCAGAGTTCCTAGTACTCTTTCAGGACAATGAAATGAGACTGTCCAGCACCTAGGCAAAAAGTCATCCTCTAGAGTGTACAGATCTCTTTTTCAGGGCACAGTCTTTAAGAGGAAATCATGTTTTTTAGCACAAGGCATCCAATGTTACCAAGTTATTTAGTAGAATGTAATTGCCCCTCTACCTTACCTAGCACTTGCTCCAAAAGGTGATTTTCAAGAGCTCTTACTGACTGACATGGACTCCTTAGGAGTCAGCTTCAAGAATGAAAGAGATGCCTAGGTGGTAGAATATGGGGGCTTAAGTATTTGGTGTCCATAGTGATGCCCTGCTAGGCACACACACACACAAACACAGACACACAAACACACACATATGCACACAGAAGACAAATCAAAGACAATTTTCATGCCAAATATTAAGGAGCATTTGCAATTAGCAGCTTCGTGGCCATCTGAAGAGATTTAGAATTTAGAAATCTAAACCTTGCGTGAGTGTCACTAAGATTTCAATGTAGCACAATAGAGGTCTTGAGAAATGCCAGTCATTTGGGATATCCCAGCCAAGGTGGGATACCACACTGATGTGTCTGCCTGACATCTTGTGCCTGAACCAACTCACTCAGGGCTTAGTTGAGCATCAGTGTGTGGTATGTACTGTACCATGTAACATGTTTTTTTTCATGGAGAAGTTCCTAAAAGTGTACTACACTCCTCTTGTTCTCCAAGCAAAAGTCATCTGTTGCTGTTACACAGTTTTACATTTTCCCTACTGTGATGACTCAACCGTAGCTGGCACACTGAAGGGAAGAAGCCAAATCTCCACTCATTTCCTTGCTCTTCCCACTCGCTCTCCATGAAAAAGAGGCATTAGCAGCTGTGCAGAATCACTGTTATGCTGCTGCCTGCTGCTACATGCAGCCCACACAAAATCTTGCTATTAGTAAATAAAATAAATGCCAAGATAATTTAAAAATGATAAAATAACTGTTAAGTGAACATTTAAAACAGCTTGACAAATAGAGGCAAATTACAGTGACAAAGGTATCGACCTCACTTCTTAGCTCATTGCTCACAACAACAGAAATGACTCCATCTTATGATGAAGAGAATGTCAGACTGTCTGTTTTTAAGGATTTTTAGGAAAAAAAAAAACCTACGACAAACCTGCACAGGGGAAGAACCTCCTAACTGGAAGGAGAGTTGCTGAAACAGAGAGGGTTTTTTACACCTTCAGTCTCATGATAGACCCTGGGCAGAAAAGCCCTGTTCCTGACAGCCAAGACACAGACTGTCAGGACTGGAAGACACCTGGAGTGCATCCATGTTCTTCATGGCCTAAGGTGGAAAAACATCCAGTGAAAGACACCACTGTCTCTGGAGCACCAGCTGCAAGGCTTTGCTACTCCTGTTTTAAGAAGGTCTTCTGCATATTCAGCCTTTGTCTCCAATTCATTTTGGTGAACAGATTTTTGCTCTGCAGGTATGTTTCACATACTTGAAGGCCGTTAGCTTCTTCCCCCGTCATCCTTTCTGCCAAAGTTTACTGAATTTCAACCCATTTCTAAAAATATATTTTCACAGGTTTTGCCTCTCCATTGCTGCTCTGCTTGACTTTCTGCTGTTGGTCCAAATCTTTTCTGAACTGTGTTAATGAAAGACCAATTAGTATTACAGAAGGGACTTCATGAGTGATAAGCTGCACTGAAAACCACAGAAAATGTTCTCTTATTGTTTTCATCTTTAAGTAACCACTACTTTAATTTCTTGGTCTGTTATGGGAAATGTGTTGTAATGAATTGTACTTGATGTTAAAGGAGGAACTCACACACATCCAGAGGGATTTAGGAAAAATTATTCCCCCTTGAGTTATTGTTTTGGGCATTTAATTTTCTTTCAGAGCAGAAGTAATTCCAATGATGCAGCTGAGAAATGATGATGCATTAATAATATTTAGTTAAAATAGTGAAGCCTGATATTTTTTTTGTTTTCAAATTGTGCTATGTGTTGGTGACATTTTCATAGTTAGAAACTCACACACAAGTCTTGAAAAAGACTTGGAGAAAATACCAGAAGAATTGCCTAACTGCAGGTACTTAAAGCAAACATCTTAAAATTTGGGGAGCCCCAAAAGAATGAGACCTGCAATGAAATCTGGTTATTTAGAGGAGTCTGGTCTGTTTCCTGGGATAGCAGGGTAAATTCACTTGTTTCATGAAAAGTTAATTTGTGATTCTGTGAACACGGACCTAAAGATTAAAAATCTAATTCATGCCAGTCAGTATGGTATCATGAAAAGTAGGTCTTGTCAAAAAAACCTGATAGCTTTTTTGACAAGATTACGGGTTTGCTTGATAAAGGCAACTGTGCTGACATAGTTTACATGGATTTCTCCAAGGCATTTGACAGAGTACTGCATGATTAAAAATCTTAGGTTACAGGTGCAAGTTGGGTGGATTAAAAATTGTTTCAGTGACAGGTCTTAAAATGCAATTGCTAATAGGAAGGCATAAGTGAGCATTACTGCCAGAGCTTCTAGGGAATGGTCTTGGTCTCACTGCATCAAATTATTTTAATCATTTACATAGGTTAGTAGCTCCCAAACTTTTCTGTTTGTGGCTTTCTGTTTCACTCAGAATCACAAATACTTCCAGGTACATAAAAAAAAAAAAAAAAGAATGTCTTGCAGGGCTGGTTCCTCTGCTCTGTATTGTCTCTCACATACCCATGCCCTTGTTTAACTGTTGCAGCACCACCACTAGAACCTGAATTTGGTTGCTGCCATTTTAGGTAAAGTCAAACAATGTTTTTAGTACATTATCAGAGGGTGGAGTAAGGTGTAATCTACTGCTATGGGCTTTATGTGGCATGGGCACATTTAGAAACAAACAGCATTTGGAAATCTAGGAATTAATGTTGCTATATGAACAACTTCTGTCTATATTGTGGAAACCTGTCTTGTAAAATTCTGAGGAGATTAGTGTTGCCTTCAATAACTGCCTAATCCTGAGTTTTATTTGTGATCCTGTGACCAATGTAGCCCTCACGAATTAGAAATGTAAACTAAAACCCAAGAACTGATTTTTTTTTCCCTTGATGAGACTTCTATTAACCCTTGCGTCCAGCTTTGGTATACATCTTTCAGAAAAGGGGGTGGGGGGTGGACAACACACCAAAAAGCTAAAAAATGGAAGCACAGAAATATTTCAGAGATGGAAAAATATCCATGTAGTGTCATTCTTGGGAAAATCCACTCTTTTTTTTTTAAGCAAAAGGGTTGATATGCAACTTGGTCACTCTCTTTAAATTATCAGACATGGAAAAGATATTCTGTAGGTAGAAGCTATTCACTCTTTCAGACAAATATATAACAAAAACTGGAATAAAAAAAAGAATCCCTAGAAGCAAAGGTAAATAAATGCTGGAGATTCTTACCAGGGCAGGTAGCAACCTTGTTAGTCTCTGGTGTGCTTAAAATGGTCCCTTTGTGCAAGATAGGTTGTGTTCCTATTTCTAGGAAAGATACCATGTCCTGTATGAAGAGGCAATCCAGCCAAATACTGAAGCATGTCTTTCTGCTCTCAGTCTATAGATTTTTGAATGAGGGAATAAAATTCAGAAAGACTTTTTCTTTTTTGGGGGGGCAGGGAGAGTGTTAAATTTGGAGATAGTCTGGTTCAGGTAGGGCTCACTGACATCACCTGCAGACCCATGTGCTTTCCTACCATTTCTTTAAAACCAGGCCTATAAATCTGAGACACCTTCATGATATCTGAGATGAAGTGGCACCATTGTCTGCCAGATACTGCTATTGCCTGTACCCAGCTCTTCAGGTATAAGGAGAGAATCCCTTCTTGTGCACACTCCCTGTATGGTTGTTGGGTTTTCTTGCTGTGGGTGGTAACAGACATTTAGCAGTTAATCATCATTTTTCACTGTGGCTAGGTCTTAGATTAGGAATCATCTCCTTAGGCTGAATTAGTCACAGAAACTGAGCCGCCAATTAAAAAAAAAGTCTTCTTGATTGCTTTGTCCTTATCCAAAGCAAGGTCTGCCACTCATACCCCTCTTCTGCCTTTCCCACCATGATTACTGTTTCCCATCCTTTCTATAGGAATCTAGGATGCTTTTTACTCTCAGCACCAGGGGTTCCCATTCCTCTGGGAATAAAGCTGCTTGCTTTGGTGTGGTCTTTGTAGGCTCTTCTCCTCTTTCACAGGCCCTTTGGCCTGTGAAAAATACCTAAAAAAGAAAACTCTTCTTAACAGACATGACTTTGAACAAGGATATAATTTAGTTTTAACTAATGAATTATAGAAATGGTGGGGAGGGAGACAGCAAAAAAAATATTATTTCACTCTCATTATCGCTGTCCTTTAAGTGTTGCTGTACATCATTTACCCTGAACTGACTTTTAAACAGTATACTTGAAAATACATTATGCAGACTCTACTTCTTCCACTTCTAAGAAAAGAAGAAAGCAAATACTTGTGGCTCTCCAACCAGGGTAATGCTAGGTCCTTATGCAAAGAAGCAAGGCAAGAACAGCAAACCAAAGACACTGAGGATAGAGAGTAAAAATGCATTTCTGAATACAATTACCAAGAGCACATTCCAAAGAGAAATTCAGTACACAGATAAATGTGACTCTAGACAATGCTGTGTAGATACTTCATATGCATCCTGTCATCTAATTATCTTGGGATCTATGCTTAGTGAAGAGAGATGACAAACTAGTACATAAACATACACACCAGGCACACTTGTTGTGCCATTAGAAAGTCATGAACATCTTCGTTTTGTACAAGGATGCAATCAGAAGACATTTTGGATACATCAACTTAATTCAAATTTTACTGCTCTCTCTTCCTTCTTTCAGTGCTTCTATAATGTTCAACACTCCACTTAGTAAGGAATTTCAGCCCCTAAAACCTTTCCTGCTGTACACAGACCTGCCTTGTGGCTGAGTAGCAAAATTCAACTGGAAATGAAGAAAAGCCTTGAAGAGGTATGTGCTGTTCCTTTGAAATGTGAGTCACTTTTGATTTGGTTCATGTTTACAAACTTGATTCTACTTCTGTGAGAAAGCCTGACCAAAACCAAAGCATGAAGGCTTATTTTTCATGAAGTTGAAATAGGCATAACTGTTTTTCCAGTTCATGTCACGATATCAAGGAGCAATAAGAGAAACAGCTTGGAGAAAATATTCTCCACCTCACCCAAGTAGATCAATTACCTGCAGCAGCTGTGCTACAAGAAAAGCTGGAGACTATTTTTGAAATTCATGAGTAATGTTCAGTAATGTTACAGTCAGGCACCTACCTGTGGGTGTCTGCCATGCAAAAGTCTACATGGGAGGAAGGTGTTTAAGCTCTTGTTGTACATAGGATGTACAGTCAAAAGAGCCTAGACAATGCTTTGGGTGAACAATGTACTTGTCATTTTTAGGTGACCTAGATTCTAGACTGCATCTCATCTACATCTACAATACTCTGAATCTGGAGTTTCTTCTATCCTAGAGCCAAACACTGGTGGTGAAAGGATTGATAAGAAGGCAAGAAGACTTGGGTTTATAGATCTAGTTTTGAACAGTGGAACTAGAAAGTTAAGAAAAATTAAGATGGTTGTTTTTCTTTTTTCCCTATTAACTAGAAAATACATGACCTTCATGTAAACTGGTGATTATTTATTTACAGCTCATTCATGTATTTCATATTAATAAGACTATATTCCTGATGGGGATAGAACTCTATGCTCCTAAACAGTGAACTTTCACTAAATGAAGATCTGCTGCAGTGAGTGATTTTTATGCTTTTCTGACTATAACCTCTCAGAGCACATTCCATCTGCTCTGCTGAGTTCAACACCCCATTTGGATTCATGTGCCCCCTAGTATCAGTGCAGGAACTTTGACATGTATTTACACACCGATCCAGCCAAATAGATGAGGCACAGCAGGAAGCAAAGAAGGAATGGACATTCTGCAAAGAAAACCTCAGGAGGGGGAGGTGCTCAGGCTGAAGTATGTATTTCATTGTTCTTCTAGGCAAAAATTAGAACCAATCATCAGGCTCCAAGGTTGCACACTCTGTCTGGGAAAGGCCAGGCTACCCCCATCTCCTTATTTAGCTCTGCTGGAGTCCTGTGAACTTGAAATTATTTTGGTTCATGTTAGGAACAAAGATTAAGCTCCAGTTTGGTTCCTTACCTCCCTGCAATGCCCTACAACTTTCCTTGTCAAGAACAAAAAAAGAAACTTTCCCATCCTCTGACATTTCCATCTACACTTCAGCTGAAGTCACACTCATTTGGTAAGACCAACCCAGCAGATACCTATTGGACATTGTGAAGGCTACCTCTCCTTTTCCTTCCTCCTCCTCTAATCTCTGCTAACATTTACCATTTCTCAATAACCCTTCAGAACAGGAAGCTGCACCCAGGGTAATGGCAGTGGTTGTTGCACTGAACACCTGGAGGACGACAGGGCACAACAGGTCAATGGGAACAACCAGCTAAGTAGGAGATGTTCTGCTGATTCTTACAGTGATGTACAGTGATGTAACCTTTAGGAAGGCATTGGTTGGGCCTTCAAATGAGAAAACATCTAATTTCCAGTTTGGTTGGGTTTTTTTGTTTGTTTTTGTTTTGGTTTTGTTTGATTTGGTTTGGTTTTTTTGTGGAAGCAACTGTGGTGCTCCTGGGGCCTCTTCTGAAGTTATTTTGTAATGGAATATTAATAATGAAGTATCTGTCTAACTGCAGTCACAATTTTCTTGCGAATTATTTTACAAAGCATTTTATGTCAAGACAACCTGCAGTTACTGATCTTAGATTTTTTTCAATTGACATTTTCTCTTTTTAACCACAAGAAGTGGGGTGAGATTTTTTTTGCAGCTGTGTCTAAAACAAGTACCACTTGGATAGACTCTACAGTGTCATAGTGTTAAAAAAACCCAAAAATCCAAACCCTAAAATCTGAAACACAGCACACTTCCTTACACTTCCTTGCTTGTCATGGAAAGAAAATGGGCCTTACAAGAATGGAAGCAATCACTTGCACATGCACGTTTAAGTAGTTTATCCTGCAGAAACAGGATTCTGTTGGTGCATGGTTCAGTTCTGTTCTTGATGACTACCACCTTCTTGCAAGAACATGTAAATATTGCTCTGGAAGTGCTGCTGCTTGTCTCTGGAGTTTGGACTGGACAGTTGGCTTCTGGATGACAAGAACTCAGTTGAAATTAATTTTCCTTACAGTTAAGGTTGATAATAACCTTTTCCATAAGCATATAACTACAGACAACAATTGTTCTAAGCTCTCAGCTCAACCTTTAGCAGTAATCTGGTATGTGGTTAACCAAATCCTTTCTGCCATCTAGTCTTCCTCCTTCCAGCATTTTACCTTGATTTCATTCACATGTGCAGGGTTTAAGTGCAGCAATAAATGCATAATGTCCCTTTTTCTTTAACCATCTAGCCTTTGTTCAGTCCCCCTGTTGCTGTCTTCTGTCACTTCAGACTATTAAGTTATTCTTTGTTCTGCCAGGAAAACTGAGGCAAGTAGTTCAGGGATAGGTTCTTAGCAAGACTCTCCTCTACACTATTAATCTGTGCTCTTCCACACACATGGAAACAGTTCTGTTTTTCTTCTCTACCCTATTCTTTTGCTCTTCATAAGCCACTTCTGAAAGTGATACTTAAAAGAATCAGCCAAAAAATAGTGGTTAAACAGCTCTGTAATGACAACAATCATTATTTATTGATTTATAAAAGGGATACTTGAAAATTATTCAGAATCATCAAGCTGTGACATTACTAACCTGTGTAATGAATAGGAACCCACTATTCTTTCTTTCTTTCTCTCTCTCCTTCTTTCCTCATTTATGCTCACCTGTATCTTGGATCAAATTAGAAAGTAAGCTCTTCAAATCAGAGACTGCATCCTCCTATATCTTGGGGACTGAGATAGCAATAATTGTGAAAAACTGAGGTTATGTATAAAAGTTATCATTCATTGGAGGCATTCATAAACTGTGAATAATCAGAATTAATTATATACTCTGGGTCAAGAATGATACAGCTTGTGAATTATCGGAATATTAGAACGACCAGAACAAGGTTGTATCATCCTCTGCAGGAAGAGTTCTCAGTAGTGGTACTGAGGAGGGAGGCAGAGAAAACAAATGAAATATGAAATAGGAAGAGGACACTACACCTTTGTGTGGCAGCCTGTTTACTGCATAAAAGTTTTGAAAAAGAATGAGCACCAAATGTGGTATCTCTGTTTCAGCTCCAAGAAAGAACACAATTATTTCTCTTACCCTGACTGGAAGGCAGCCATGCATCTACCAGCCTGAAACATGCTTCCCATGCCCTCCAGTGCCTGATTGTGTGCAGGCTGACATACACCTGTTACACTACTGCTGCACCTGAGTGTTCCCAAACACACCAGCAGGCAGTATGGCCAAAAGACCCTGTGAAAATTTGCACAGGCAATCTGCAGTATTCCCCACTTAATGTACCCTTCAGCTATCTCTTGCAATCACATTGTGGCACATTCCTTTCACTGAATTTCCTAAGGTTTAAACAGCAGTTCAGAATCTGACATAATTCCTCATGTTAGACATTCATATGGGAAGTAAAAAACTGGACATTCCTTTTCTGGAAAGAATACTGGTTCTCACCATTGAAAGGAAGATCAGGAAATGGTTGTCAATCCCATGTGATTAGGGGAGAATGCCAGGCTAGGTACAGCTCATAAACTTGCTGTGTCTGATAAAACTTTCCCTGAAGAGAAAAGATGGGCCCCATTGGTGTGGAGGTCATGTGCTGGAACAGCATGTGGCAGAGCTGGCTTATATTTATATATAAATATTGGTCAAATTTAACATTGACCAAAAAACCTACATATCATTCATACTCTCTAAAATGACATTGGGTCTGGGAACAGCAATCATTTTTACAGGGTTTCCATTGGGATTATAGAGTCTGAGAAGACCAAAAAAAGAGGAAAATGTCACATAGGAGAAGTAGTTTCTCACTGTAGATGCATACTTTATGAGAGCAATGTTTAGCCCTACTCACTAAAAAAATATGCACCTGTATATATGAAATACATATCAACATTTTCCCACTTGTCAAATCCTTGAGGCACATCTGGCTTTCCATTCATAGAGGCAAATTCTGTGTTAGGTAGTAGTATTAGCTTTCCTATAAAATTCAGCATGGTGAGGATTTGTTCACAGACTAGAACATATTGTCCTTGCTAACACAGTACATAGCATATGTCTGTTTGAAGGAAAAGTGATTTCTTACCCGTTTTGGAAAATACTCTGGTTTCCTCTGAAACTGCAGATCTGTCAGCTCAAAATTATTGTACATAAATATTTCCCTAACTTTTAATTGAAATTACGATAAAATAAGTTTCTGTTAGAAATGTTCATAATTTCTGTCAGCCTACTTGGTAGTCTTCAGGAGAATTTGTTGTATGTATATATGTATGGATCTCTGTGTGTGTGTGTGTGTGTGTGTGTATGGTTTATTTATGTATTTATGTTATGAGAAAGTGATACACAATTTTCAGTAGGCCAGTTGTATACCTAAGTAAGATAATGGATATGTGTGCCACATGGTAAAAAACATAAGGAGATTTTTTAAAAAAAATTGCTTCTAAAGTGACTGTTACTTTGTTATAAAGAAAAATTTTTAGATTTTGGTGAGTTGCACTAGTCAAGCAGAACTATCTTCACTCAGGTAGCGAGTATTTTGTATATTGAAAATTTTGTAGCCAAATTCTTTTTGCTTGCTGTTGAAATAAAAAGTAATTTTTCTGACTAAAGTGGAGCCACACAATGGCAAATGGGAGAAGAAGAAATTTGACTCTGGGGAATATCCAGAAAATTGAAATATATGATGGCATGCAATTATACTTTTAAAGAAATAACTTACAAAGTGCACTGTGTTTGCTCAGTAACACCTTATACACACCTTTAGTCATTAACTGTGAGGGAGAAATAAGTCACTGAGTCTCAATAACAAAACACAATGCATAGTGTCAGGACTGACACCATGGTTAGTCATTTTGATAAAGATGGTTATTCTGCAGATTTTTCCTCAGCTGTGGTATGGTTTTAGTAATGTGATACACCTAATCCTACCAGCTATTAATATAAACTTCAACTGTCACTTGGAGACTCAGCAGCAAAAGCAAATTAATGAATGCTTCTGATATTGTGTTTGGTCAAATGACTGCATTTTTAATAGGAAAATATTAAAGTCAAAGCCACAGGATAGGTGGTGTTTACACCATTAATCAGAAACAGCAAGACAGTTGAGAAGATCTGGGTTTGGTTGGCAACTAATATATTTTATTTTAATTATATGACATTGTATATCCACCAACATGCTGATATCAGTGAATGGATCCATACTGAGCCATTGAATTACCAGACATCCAGTTTGAAGGGAATATTTAAAAGTTTGGCTCCTATTCTTCTCATCAAAATATAAACAACAGGAAAAATAAAGGAGTGGATACAATTGGACTTTTTCATAACTTACCAAGAAATATTGGGGTTTTTTGTAAATCTGCAGCTGCAGATATCTTGGCCTTGCTTCTGACCCCTTGAGCACCTATTGATTTGTGATCATATTTTAGTCACAAAGGTTCCTTCTAGACTCAGATCCCAGTCAGAGAGGTGAAATCCCCTGGCATATGGAAGAATAACCCCCACCTGCTGAGCACCCCTTTGCCTCTCTTGCCATCACCACAGCCTTGAGTGCCTCATAACAATTATGCTGCACATGAATAATTTTTTAATGTTTGGCTTAATACACACAGATTCTTTAAACAATAATAAAAAAAATTCCAGCAAACATCATCACAATCTGGAAATCTCTTTCTTAACTTAGAAAACGGTTTCTTAATGGCACAGGGGGAGAACACGACAGCAAGCTTGACAACATAATTAGAAGATTGTTACAAGGAAAGGGAAAAGCATTCTTTATACAGCTCTTACTACTTTCAATAAGATTATTCTCCCTGAATAGCTAATCAGCTTTTCTAGCTTCCCAAATCCATGTGCTTTAAGCTGCTCTCCCAGTTCTTCTTAGTTGCTAAATGGCAAACAGTGACACCTCCAAAAGGGAAATTTAAAGTGTTAACCAAATGTGAGCAAACAGCATGATGGAGACTGCAGATAAAGAGATCTTTGGCAGATTAGAAGCAATTTAAGAAGATCACACTGTCACACCTGGGTTGACAAGAGCTGACAGGGTTTGTTGATCTCTGCTCCTATCTCCAATTTGAGTGTCATGTTTCAACAGAAATGAGAGGAACACACATAAAAAAATCTTTTTAGTACCGAACATTGGCTTTACAGCAAGTGTTTATGGCAGCTGAAACAAAAAGGAGCTAAAGTAGATGAAAAGATTAAAATAAAACTGTTCATCTCTAAGTACACAGTACTTCCTCCTAATGCTGAGTATCCCATTCTCTCCCTTGACAGAACCTCACTCATCCCAGCCACTCACTACCCACTTTGATGTACAGAGGCTTTTTCTGTTGGCAAAATCTTCCAAAATAATAAAGATTGAATTAGAACTAGGAAACAGGAAGGGAAAAGTAAGCACAAAAATCTCTGTAACAATAACATCGAGGACTGGTTTTGCATTGCTAATGATACAACTTATTAAAAGGCTGACTTTTTTTCCTGAAAGTCAATTACCAGGCATTTATTTACTGAGACTTTGGTGCTCTCTGCTTTCTATCTCTGTCAATAAAGAAGCCCTCTTCAGCTGAACTTTGTCGCCTTTGTAAATTTTAGAAATAATTATTGATATGGATCCTCATACAGACTCCCTTAAAAAAAATAAATTATTACTCCCCTCTAATAGAGAACAAGAGACACATGAGGGTCCCCAAGTGGCACTGAACTCAACATGAAATAAAAAAGGAGTAAAGAACCAAAATGTATCTGGACATCTATAGATAAACACAGCTGAGAAATGAGTATATCTGTTTTCTGCTAGGCCTGACAAGTAACATTCCAGCAAGCTTAAAACAGCCTTAAAGTGCATATAAATACAATTTAGCATCTTGGGGAATCAAGTATATCTAAAACTCTAAAGTTTTAGAGTATTCTAAAGTTTTAGATCAAGTACATTGTCATGGTTTGACGCTGGCGCAATGCCAGTGACCCCATGAAAATACATTCTCCCTGGTGTCTGCTGTGAGATGTGACCAGGAATAGAGCAACACCGGCTCCTACTTAGAAAACTTTATTAACTTGCAACTATTTGTAAAAAGAAACAAACAGAAAGAATGGAAACCTTCCAAAAAACATTTCCTCCTCCCCCCCAATTTTCCAATACATCCATCCCTCAGATCACCAACTCTCAGTCCATCACCACCCTTTAGATAATCAATTCTCAGTTCATCAAGGGGTGAGGAATCCCTCTTGGACTTCCCCTGGAAACACAGTTGAGACCTCTTGTGTTTCCGGTCACACGTGGCACTGCCCGGAGATCATTTGCCATGGTGACATCTTCCTTCCATGCCCAATGCTCTCACCACTGCACATGGACCAGAGCTGCTTCTAGGGCTTTCCTTTTAAGGGTGCTTTGTCCAGTTCCAAAAAGAGCACAGTCTCTCATCTTTGGGACACCTGTCCCCCCCAAATTCACCCTCTGGGGCTGAGGGGTCTCAAGAACAGAGATCTTCTCCTCCACTGAACATGGAGGGCACCAACCACCCTCCTCACCCGTTGTCTCTGTTCATGCACTCCCATAACATCACTGCACTCCCTTGGCTCCAAGCCATTGCCTCCCCCTAAATGCAGTCTCTGTGTCACAGGAAAAAATGGTCCGTCCATGGCTATCCAAGAAAAGTCCAGCCAAAGGCCCCTCCATCACCTCCTCCCACCTAAGATTCTTCTCCTCTTCTCCACTTCTCTTGTGGCCCATTTCCTCTTATCTCATCTCTATCTCTCTTCTCATTCAGCTCCAGGAGGATCAGCATTTATAAGGTTTCCATCATCCAAGAAAAGGGTTGAAAATCTGAGGCACTGTCTGTCCAGAACTCCCACCCCCCGTTCTCTCCTTCTCCATCTCCTTCTCCAGCCGGCTGCTCAAATCCCTCTCTCTCTCTCTCTCTCTCTCTCTCTCTCTCCTGGGGGGGGGTGGCTGCCCGATGACTCTCCAATGGAATGTTCCTCCACCCTTCCATCCTCGGGCCCGGCCTACCTCTCCCGCCAGCATAGCTCCCCCTCCCCGGCCCAGCCACAGCAGCTGGGCATGGCAGAGGTCTGACCTGTTTCCCCGCCGGAACCCAAGAGAAGTTTTCATGGGAGTTCTCTGCTTTTAACCTCCTGTGTTCTCAGAGGCATATCCATGTCCCCCGGTGGCCACACCAGGTGCCAATATTCAAATCTGAGCACCTACTGGTTTGACCACAGCATTCCAAAAACTCACTTCCTCTCAAACCATGACATAAATCTAAAATTCAAGTAAGTGGCTCCATGAACACTATCCAGCAAAAAACCCTGCAGGGCAGATAAGGAAAAGGAACCTAACAGTCCTTAAACTAAAGGTGCTACCTTGAGACAAGAAATGCACTGAACTGCGTAAAGGGGCATGTGGTGAACCTTTAAAACATTTTGGGGTAGATGTCACCCTCTGCAAAAACAAGCTGAACCCTCCTTTGCTTTTCAAGGTTTCGATTCAACTTTGTGCTAATCTATCTCAAATGCAGCTACTGCTGACCAGGCCAATTGCAACTTTTTCCCATCCCATGACTTTTCTAGGGCTGTGCAGCTATGCTGTGGTCCAACCATGAATGGCTGATTAGTTTTCCAGTAGTTCATCAAACAGATCCAGGCCACCAGCATTCAATGGATCAGGACTCTTTGAAGTGAATGGAAGGGAAATGGGTACAGTGCCATCCTTTCTACCATTAGATTATAGTCAGCATGGTATGAAATTGCACCATTAAAGGCTTCACGGTCAGATGAAGACAGTTTAAATCCAAGGCTCCACTAGAAGAGGTGGCTGCACTTCCTTCCAAATGTAGCTGCATGGTCATGGACCCTCCCTTGTTACCTGCACAGGTGGCTTTTTGTAGCCATGACATGGAGGGGATCACAAAACTTCTCTGAACTTTTTTCCTAGGTAATTTTAATATGTCATGTTTTCATGGGCAGCTGTGTGAACCTTGCACCAAGAGGGGAACACAGCTGGCGTAAGGTACACACGTGTCCAGTCAGGAGCAATGGTAATGAGAACTGCTTCTTCAGTGGAATTCTAGCCAAAGCTGATCACTAAACTCAGGTAACTGTATTCTGTAATTACAAACAAGTGTTAATTAACCTGGGTCCATTACAAGACAATACCTGAGGAAGCCATTATCTCTCTTAAAAGGGACCAAATTCCAGTGTCATGCCTCTGCTCTGTTTTTCAAGACCCAAGAGTTTTTTATAACTTGGTCCTTTGGCTACTGCTACTGACATCAGTGAGTACAAGTGTAATCTTGGGAAAAAGGGTCCACAATGCAAAAGACTTATTTTCTGCTTAATATCCCTATAAAGACAGTGCAGACAGTACATTTCCTCACTGTGTGAGCAGACAATATGAAATTTAGTCATGCCATCTAAATGGAGGATTAACCAGTGATCACAGGAATGGAGGGACTGATGGAGAGCTGGCACCGTCAGTCATCTGCACAGGACTTTAAGGCCTAATTTTCCCAAGAGAGAATGCACTTTCCAAATTGCAGTGCAATTTTCAAAAAGTGGGAGCTGAATATTTAAATGCCTGCTTCCTCCGCACCCAGCTGTGCTTTCACCTAAAGTCAATTTGGAAACAGCAATAAAAAACATTTTGCATGTAGTTTACACATATAATGGCATCTCTAGTAATGCACAAATCCTTCTAACTACAGTAACAGTTCCTTATTTTTGATACACAGTGTAGAAACCAATTAATATAACTTATATTAGAAATATTTGTATCCCAGGCCTTGTTCCAATATCTAATCTTTAAGGTCACATAAGACCAGTAAAGCAATTGTGAGTAAGGTTCAAAATATCACTATATTTCATTCAAGCAGTTATAAAACTTATTTTGTTTATTAATGGGAGCTCTCTCCTCCCTCCTGACATGATGTCAGAAAGACCTGAAAAGTAGGAAGATGAGGTGCCTAATTTAAATGGGCATCAGCACTTTGGTTAGATAGAGTCTGGAGAGCAAATCTGAAGATATGAGTCATGACTGATTGAAGTTGTCTTGGCAGATAATCAGAAAAGGGGCATTTCTGCCCCTCACCTCACAGTGAACTCAGGCTGCAGGACTTTGCACATTTTCATTTAAAATGAAATACAGCAAACCAAACAAATATCAGCATCAGTGTTTGCCAAAAAAGGTGTGAAACAAGGTATTGCAGGTCACCACAAGTAATGTCTAAGAGGTGGGCTTGAGGAAAGAAATGTTTTATTCTAAAATTTTGTTCATCCTATTGAAATCCTTTTTAGGTGTCAGATACAGAACCTAGGGGAACAATGCAAACTGCAGAGCATACATTTGTTGCTCTCCTTTTAGCTGTACTGTTTCCCAGCTGCAGTGACACAAAAACATTACATTAGGACAATATATATTTTCAGAGAAAGCATAAGGCTTCTCAGTTCAGAAACCACAGGGTACCTGCTAAATTGTGGGGCAGGAGAGGTGGTGGCTGTGATGCTTTCACACCTTCCCACGACACTGGCTGCTGGCAGGCACATCACAGTGCTGGCAGACAGAGCCAGTGTGCTCTGTCCCCAACAAAACATGCTAATTGCTAGCCAGTGGATTTGATCCAGCTGTTGGCAGGTGTTTTGGGTGCATTTATGAACACAGCTTTTGCTCAGAAAAAGTAGAAAGATGGTGTTTCAGGATGGGGAAAAGGCAGAATTATTATGAACCACTCTGAGGCAAGAGATATAAGCCACTGGCAGTGCAATATCCCCCTGTCCATGGAAGATGTCTGAGGCATTACTGGAAGCCATGTGTGGCTCTGCTGAGCTGCAGACCAGAGTCTCACTCATCCTCTTGTTCATCCTCTCACAACCAAATTCTCCCTGGACATCTGTCAGGAGTGACAGAGGTTCTGGAGGTAATGCGATTATGTGAAGGTTAGGCTGAGGATATTAACTAACTACTCCAGTTTTTTGGCTTCACTGTACATCTAACAAAGCTGTTGTTGCTAGATTACCCTGTCCCCTAGTCAATTATATTAATATTGACAAAATAATGAAGACTGTATCATTTTTGTTCTTGCCAGCTGAAGAGACTATAATGGACATTATATTTATGTGTTTTCCAGATCTTCTGAAATAAACTAGTCTATCTTTTTAGACAAGCAGCTTATCTTGGGGTTCTTTGAGTGCTATTTATTTTAAAAGTATAAAGTATATAACTAAGGAAAGGCACAAATATTTCACAGCTAACGCAAAATAGGAAGATGGATAATTTATTTCCACAGTTGGCTTCCAAATAATATTTTTTTACAGTTTTAAATACATTCTTTATTTTTTAATATGAGGAAACAGTCTGAGGTATAAGAAGATTAGCTGATTACATTGATAATAAATATGTTACATGAATTCCTACTCTGAAAGCAAAGCAGGTGAAAGATTACCACAATGAGAAGAGAAAACTAATCAGTCTAATACTAAATACACATTGGTACCAGAATCTGAAACAAGGGAAAAGAAAGAGAACAAAGATCATCCAATCTGTTTCCCTGCAACTGTGAGATCATCTACTCTATATTTTGCCAGTGCTAGAGACTTTTGACTTTTAAGTGTCTTTATAGTTTTCTTTTTCACAGCCTAATAAAAGTGAGGATTTTCCTTGCAATAGGCATTTTAAGTGTTTTATTTATAGTGTTAATTACAAAATTAACAGCAACCACAAGAAACACTTGAATATCTATATCCAAATCAATGGGTATGTGAATGTTATGTCATTCTCTGATTTTCCTGCACTCTGTGTATCACATTAGCCATGGCTTAATCCAGCAGTAGTTTATATAGTAGTTTATATATTTATGTTTATACCTCAGTCCCCCCAATCTTTTAATCAGTTTTGTTATTCTTCCAAATTCCCTTCAGATTGGCAGCCTCTTTTTCGCTAAGTGATGGCCAGAATAGACTCAAGTTTTCCAGAAGGAGTCACAGAAGTTCCTTTGGAAAAAGGATGCCTTTGAGTAGACAGTCCAAAGTAGTATTCAGTATTATCCCATCACTATAGCAACAAAGTATTCATCACTACACCTTCCACTCCATGGTTTGGGGTTTTTTTCAGTATTACCACTTTCTGTGTTTCTCCTGCATATTGAGTAATATCTCTCAAATTATTATTACTTACAGTGCAATCAGTCACATTTTCCTAAGACAAATCCATATTATTTCCGTACCATGCCAATGTTTTCAGGATCTATATGGTTCTTTCATTATTTCTTTGTTTTGGCAGTTTGCATTTCTAAGAGTTGTAGTGCTAGATGAGGAGCTTGTACCATCTCTGAGAGCTTTGCAGGAGTGCAGTCGCTCAGAAAGCAAGGAAGTATTCACACCACCCTGGATAATCTCACCAGCTATTTAATAGAATTGCTGTATGAATATCTACTTCTGCTCATGGGATTAAGAACTTCTGGAACAAGGTAAACATGTAGGGATTGTGGTTTGTCCTGATGATTTTCAGGGAAATGTTCTCGTACCTCTCCATCCATGTTCTTATAAGCCCTTGTAAGGGGTATTGATGTTCTCAGCTTTACTCCTTTCATGATCCTTGCTAAAGATAAAAACTGGGGACTCATCTCTGAACCCGCTGAAAGCTGAACCATTGTGTGGCAAAGAAAATGCAAACTGGATGTTCACCATGACAGATTTTGTGAAAAAAATCACGTTTTGGTTGGGGAGCTATCAGCCAGCACATCATATATGCCAGATTCCAAACCAAGTTCCTAAAGATGTCAATCATGCAGAGATGTTTTCTGACAGAAGAACACAGTGACTAGGACAAATTCTACAATTGTCTCAAAAGTGTGATTGACAGAATACCAAAACACAACTTACACTTTGTGATGGGTGACATTAATGCCAAAGTAGATGTGACAACTAAAGAATGGAAGGAGCAGCAGGGAAGTCTGGCAGAGGGACGTATCAACCAAATCCGAGGGACCTTGATACTGTGTTTTATGTCTTACTGTATTCTCCTAAGTAACCTTTTCCTCCTAAAATGGCAAATATAAAATGAACATGAAATTTGCCAGACAGAGAGAAAATCCCAGGATATTGTAAACCTCTGTTCTTTTTATCCTTTAAAGAGACCAATCACATTCATATCAATTTAAGATCCAAAAAAACTATGCAAGATGCAGTGACTTATGGAGCATTCAAAACCAAAACAAGTACACTTGAAACCCAAGAAAAAATGGTCAAGAAAAAATGCCATACAGAGAAAGGAATGATTTGTTTATCTAGGCAACCTGCTACTAGTCACAGAAGACCTCAAGAAAGAAGTAAAATCAAATATACAGCACAGAACTTGCTGGATTTGCCAGTTTACCAGAATAGAGATGTATAGAACAAAAACAGGTCAATATGACATTGCAAGAGATAATGCAGTATTAGAGAAGAAACCAGGCATCTCTGAAAAGCACTGTCTGTTTTAAAATAGTGGTTTTTTAAAAGACAAGAAAGAGAGAGAGAAAGAGGGAAAGAGAGATATAAAGAGAGACAGAGAGAGAAAGAAAGAGAGAAAAGGAAGGAAGGAAGGAAGGAAGGAAGGAAGGAAGGAAGGAAGGAAGGAAGGAAGGAAGGAAGGAAGGAAGGAAGGAAGGAAGGAAGGAAGGAAGGAAGGAAGGAAGGAAGGAAGGAAGGAAGGAAGGAAGGAAGGAAGGAAGGAAGGAAGGAAGGAAGGAAGGAAGGAAGGAAGGAAGGAAGGAAGGAAGGGAGGGAAGGAGGGAGGGAGAAAGAAAGGGAGAGAGGAAGAAAGGGAGAGAGGGAGAAAGAAAGGGAGAGAGGAAGAAAGAAAGAAAGGGAGAAAGAAAGAAAGAAAGGGAGAAAGAAAGAAAGGGAGAAAGAAAGAAAGGGAGAAAGAAAGAAAGGGAGAAAGAAAGAAAGAAAGAAAGAAAGAAAGAAAGAAAGAAAGAAAGAAAGAAAGAAAGAAAGAAAGAAAGAAAGAAAGAAAGAAAGAAAGAAAGAAAGAAAGAAAGAAAGAAAGAAAGAAAGAAAGAAAGAAAGAAAGAAAGAAAGAAAGAAAGAAAGAAAGAAAGAAAGAAAGAAAGAAAGAAAGAAAGAAAGAAAGAAAGAAAGAAAGAAAGAAAGAAAGAAAGAAAGAAAGAAAGAAAGAAAGAAAGAAAGAAAGAAAGAAAGAAAGAAAGAAAGAAAGAAAGAAAGAAAGAAAGAAAGAAAGAAAGAAAGAAAGAAAGAAAGAAAAAGAGAGAGAAGGAAGGCACTGGAATGGTTTCAGTATAGTGGAGTTAGTCTCTAATCAGACAGACAGCTCTCCCTGATGTGCCTGTGTTCATTCTTGCTCAGCTCAATGTTATACATCCAGCAAGGAAAAATGTCTGCCAATGATAAGTGAATGATAGTTGTCACTGCCATCTGAACCAGCTGATGAACCACATAGGCCTTTTCAAAGAATTGCTGAGGTTTCACATATCTTACCCAAGGACCTTTACCAGCTGCTGGCCTAAGTAAAAAAGAGTAAGCAACTCATTCTAGCACATCCAGACATGGAGGCGATGCCTCAGGTTCACAGCCAAAAGGCTGTTTGTCTTTTAATGTACTATACAGGTCCTCTTCTTCCTTCTATTACACAAGCTTCAATACAAATATTTAATTTTATCACATCAGCCTATTGTGGAATGTTGTGTAAAAATTTAATTTTGATGTGTCTAAAACAAAAAAGTATATTAATTCTCACATGACTGGATACCTTGTAGTACTTCAACTAGTGGTGCAAGCTGCTGAAGGGCTATGGATGAAGAAATGTCATTTACAGATGCCAGCTGGTAAGTACCTAGAGACCACCTCAACTTTCAGCAGCATGAAAAGCAACCAGAAGCTCTTTACACAGTGCTACTGAATCTATTTTCCTTAAACACTTCCAATACGAAATTTCTTCCCTTAACAATTAATACAAATGATTATCCCTTTGGGCATAACAATGCAGGCTCTTAAAGCTTGAGCTGGAGATGGTTTTCCTCCCATGGAATACAATCTGTGTGTATGCATGCATGCAGACATGCTCAAGTGTTTTTGTACAGCTATCACTGTCTGACCAAAGACTTTTTAAGCTTTGGCCAGTCTCAATCAAATTTGGCAGAGATTACAGATCTCAGAGCTACAGGTTATATGGAAACAGAAATGGAGAAGGATGATTCCTGCTCTCTGTAAAGTCTCCTATATGCAATTAATGGACACTAAGCAATTTTCTTCTCAGTTAAGATTTCTATTCCAGGTAGATTTTCATGGTTTTGTTGAGGCACAGACCACAAATCTCAAACTTCTATATAGTGAGATTTTTTTCACATCTCTCCTATTTGGATTCTTTGGTGGTTATAAAGAATGTTTGTAAACTGCATTTATTAGTATAATTAATTTTAAAAGTCAGTTATCAAGGACACATGCATTGGAAAGAAATGCTCCAGTTTTCAATAAACAATTTCTTTCTATTAGATAACATTACTTTTTAACTAAAAGCACTTAAAAGGATAGTAAGAGAATATGCTAAAACTGAAAAAATGGCTAACCAACATTCTCATTTGGAAAGTCATACCATGCAGACTTTCCTAATTTCAGAAATTGATTCAAACTTTGTTAGGAAAATGTCCTAAAGAATTCAAGACTCTCCCTCTTATGTCCCTCTTTATCTTCACATAAAGATTTCTTCTCTGGTATTAGTAAAAAAGCCTCCTGTGAAAATTTTTCTCCTGCAAAAATTCTGGTCTGTGTTCAGGCATTAATAGGATTAATATTACCCTGTGTGAGCCACTCCCCTTGAGAGCCAGCACCAGGAGTTCAGTCAGAAGAGTCTGAAATCTCTCTCATAAGAGCTTGAGCAAATCCCAGAGAAAGGTTCCTGTGTGTCTGCATTGGCCCATGATGAAGTCCCCTTCAACTACAACAAAACTTAAATTTCTTAGTTGAGTTCAGCTAGTCATGGCAAGATGATGAAACATTATTGGTAATCACTTAATAACCAACACTGGGTTCCACCTCTGGTGTTAAGCCTTTTAACTTTCAGTGCAATCCAAACCATGGTCTCCTGATTACCTGTGCAGAAGTTCATCTGGCTCTTGGGCTTGCTTTCTGCATTTTCCCTCAGCAAGGACTGTGGGCATTATGGAAAAGGTGGCACCTTGTGTCAGGGTCTGAACCTGCCAAGATGGTAAGGACTCAGGCTGCAGCCCAGGCTGGGCTCCCTGCTCCAAAGCAGTGTGCAGGCATCAGGATGACATGAATGCAGATGTCCCCCTAAAGAAGCACCCTCTCCCACATAGAGTAGATGCAGTCAGCTTTAAGAAGCAGTGTGTCATACAACATGAAGAAGGCTGGTAGGAATTAGCTTTATGTCTCATTCATTTCAGTTCTGAATTATTTTTCACAGTTGTTATTTACAGTCTAAGCCTTTAAAATTTGAGCCAGCAATATAATTATGAAATAAAGATTAATTATAGAAAATTTCAAGAGGAAAAAGCATCTTTCTTTTTTTTTTTTTTTCTTCAGAGGAAATTGCTAAAAGCAATGATCTCAAATCCCATCTTTTCACAAGCCATTATAAAGGAGAAGGCTCCAAGCTGCAGTGGCCTTACTCATGCACAGACCGGAGGATTTACATTAGCTAGTATGTTTTCCTTCATTGAATATGTTTACAGAAGGGGCAGCTGTCAGTTCTGAATTGGTTTCCCTCAGAATTTTTCAGTGTTCAGAGAAACCACTGCAGTCTCAGATGTGAGCTAACTCAGAGAAATTTACATTTCCAGGGAAAACCCATCTGCCATCAGCTGGGTGGAAAGGTTGGCGTGTCTGTTGTGGCATACACTGCTGAGACAGATGGAAGACCTCCCAGAAGCCATCATCTCTCTCCTCCCAGGTCTCAAAAAGCAATGCCACATGCAGCCTGCCCAGTTGTGGGGATGGTAGCAGCTACACAGCTTCCCCTGATTCCCTCACACAGCTCCTGCTGCTCCTGAGCATGTTTCATTTTAGTGCCAAATCCCAGAGTGGACTATGTGACAAATCTTCAGGAATTATTTAACAATGAAAATTCTCAGAGTTAACAGGGAAGTCTGAGGGGATAGACAGAACTCAACTGATACCTTGAAAAGAGTCTGTTTGCTCCTTTCAATATATTACTATAAGCACAAAACCAGAGGGCATTCATAGGAACTTAGTCTGTACAATTCTAAATTACAAATTACTTTATGAGCAATTATGCTTTAGAAAAGGCTTTCAAAAAGACATTGAGGTTTTCAATGTGTGTGTACTATAATTTCCTTGAATATTGGAAAGCTGGCAGTGTTGACATTAATCTGCACAGTGTGAACTTACAGGCTCAGTCCATTGCAATAGGAAGGGAGAAGGAGGGTAAATCACTGAATACCTTCTTTTAATCTCTTACAACACGAGTGCTTAAATTTTAATCCTGTCGTATCAGCACTTAAAAAGAGCATTTCCATAACTGAAGGAGATCTGATGATGTCTGTGATAGCAATACTTTAAAAATTGAAGAACAAGACTGTGTCTAATAGGCAGACATTAAACTGATCTCTAATCCTGCATTCAGGATTTCATGGACCCTAAAGTACTGACATATGACCCATGGTAAAGAAAAGTAGAATCCTTTGGATTATTACATGCACATTGTGAAAATGAGTAAATAAAAAATGGAATGGAAGGTCTCCACATTGCCTGGGATCTGTATTATAGGAGACACCTGCTTTCATGCTTACCCTGCATTAAAGCTAAGTGTACAACCTAATCACTTCCTATTTATTAATTTATGTGTTGATATGAGTAACTACTCCCTAAGGTACTTTGTCCTAAATCTACTCAATCTGAAGTCAGTGTTTAAATTTCTACTCACTTCAAAGAAAGGAGAATTAGAGTAATAATGAGGGCTTTGGCAAGTACATACAAACTATAAGGTGGTTACTAACTAAAGCAGGCACAGAAAGAAAAGGGTCATGGAAATACAGAAGAGAAGCTATAAACATTAAATTTTTGCTTCTTTCCTATCCCTTCAATTGGCTCTGACTGCACAAATGTAAAATGTAATTTTGATTCAGTATAAAATAATAAGCAATAGAGGAAAGTGTTGACGTGTCAGACTCTCTCAGCTGGTTTAAACCAGCAGAGCAATCTATATCAGCTGAGAGCCCAAACCCATGAGATTGTTAAATGATTGTTAATTATTACAAGAAAATAGCTCCTTTCATGGAGTTTTCCCTATTCACCCCCAAGAAAATTCACATAATGGTTAATTCCATGCTGTCAATTTCAGAGAATTTTTAGACTTTAATGTAAGACCAGAATAAGAGAATGATCTCTTAGCATTTTATTTATTAATAAATTTATTTATTTATAAGGAGTGGGAAGAAGACAAAATAGCTTCTTTGCACATGTAAAGATAAATGATGAGAAAAGCATTTTTGAATGCATAAAGACAAATTATTGAGTGGCTGCAGATGATGCCTCTGTAATGATATAAAAAGAGAACCTAGTTACAAATGGTCTGTAAAACTAAATCTCTGAATGAGATAGAGCAAGAAAATATTTAAAATGCATAAGGAAGTTAAAAGTATCCAAAGGAAAACTACAGGACTTTTACTAAATAAGCAAATTAGTATTAATTAGTCAAAACCATTCATGAGCAATACTGACATTCTAGTCTGTTGATAAAACATTTTTACAGTATTAATTTTAAAATTTTTATATGGAATGTAATAGCAGTAGTTTCTACGTTATAAACATTCATGTAATTCAGACATATTGGTGTGTTTCTCATTTCAATTCAGATTTATTTCCTGTGTTCCTGCTTTGTTTCAACCAAGCTGATCTTAATTGTAATGATGCTGAAGAAGAATACAGCCAAAGTTTCCACAGGTGGTGTTGAAGATAAGCAGCAATAATGTATGGCTCAATCAAGAACAGGGAACCAGAAGAGTTAAAAGAACTTGAGTAGAGTTTCATAGTTAACATGTCACTGAAATTTATGGTAGAAGGTCATCAAATGTGTCATAAGTACAGACACATATGTGCTTAAAGAATGGTTATGAAACCAAAGGGGAAAAGCACATAAGGGAGAGTAACAACTTGTTCTAAAGGGAGTCTGCTCTGCCACACCATTTAGTTCTGTACTAGAATTTTCTTTAACTAGGAGGAGAGATGAACACCAAAGGAATGAAATTTGTTGATGATACATAATAAGAAGGAGCAATCAATAAAAAAAAAAAGACGGAAAATAAGGCAAGATGATTCTTAACAGACAGTGCCCTAAGGAAGATAAGTGCCTTATGCAATTAAATATAGAGAGGTGTGAGATAATGAGATTAGGGACAGAAAATGAGAGAAAGTGCTTATGCCCTATGTAAACATGTGGTACAAAAAAGTGACTAGAAGCAGGATCTGCAGACAGACTGAGCTCAAAAAGCTTCAGGACAGTGGTTAACAGTAATATAAAATATTACTATTTTGGTTCAGAGAGGTAACATTAACATCACAGATGAAGTTATTCCAGCTCTTGCATGAGGGATTTATGAACAAAGCTGTATTTGCATACTATGAGGAGTTGAGTTCTCTATGCCTTATAAAAATAGCAGATGCAAGGGGCACTGGACAATAGAATCAGGTAGACAGCAAACTTAATTATTAATAAAGGTCAGAGAACAAAACAAAATTGCCTGCAGTCTTCACAGAGGTTAAACAAAATGGATCTTAACGAGGAATATGTGGTCTGGAAAATTTCAGTGGAAACAGAAGAAATTTTACCACTAATTGATCTACTAATAAATAGAAGAGTAAAAAGCATGGTTGGAAACAGTCAAAATGAAACTGAAAAAAATATAGAGTGGAGTGTGGTTAGTAAATAGAATATACTGTCCAAGTTGCAAAAGCAATAGAAATAAGCATAATTCCCCAGAATTTGTTACTCAGCTGAGTTTTCTTTCCTATCTAACTTTAGGTAGCTAATAGTTTTTTAAAAGACTGAATTCTAGGTGGACTACCTCATTCTCTAAATATTCCTTTCTCTCACCATTAGATAAATACTGAGCCAATATATATGACTTCATGTAACTCAGGAAAGTTTGTATGTTGCTTAAATTTTGATACCATAAATGTGGTTTTCAAGAATTGCTTAAGTACTAGGGCCAGAATTTCAACGTTAGGCAAATGCCTGTCATAAGAATCACAATCCTGAAGTCAGACTGAGCTGTCTCTTGGCTTTGGAAGCACTTGAATTTTGGTGACACCATCCTCAAAACTTAAAATTTCCCTTTAAATGGGCCAAATGTACTTGGGTTGTATAAAACTATGCTTGGGTTATATCATGACCATGCTTTACTGCAGATGGAGTCCAGGAACAAAATCTTTGAGATTCATTTATGTGTGCACACTCCCTGCTGTGTGTAGTTACGCCCATTTCTTTCTTCTAAAACATTTTTCTTCTCAGCCACTTTCCTCTTTTTACTTCACAGCTGTCCAGCTAGAAAACCTACACATAGGGAAGATGGTGGGTTAGTGCTCTCTTCTTTCACGAGAGGATGCAAAGCACCACCTCCCACATGTCCTAACCTTGTGCTTATAAACTCTCATCCTGAGGAAGAGGAAGTGCATCACTGTTCAGGAAGGGGCCCTAGAAGGATTTAAAATATCCACATTCTTTAAAAGTAGGATTAGTAGTGCTTCCAGTTTCTAGAAACAATGTCTATTATTCAGAGTCAACTCCATTTAACCTTGGAGAGAAAGGAGTAGGAGGATCGATCAGAGCTACAATTCTCTTCTGCTCAGGTGATGGCTAGACAGCAGTCCTTCTCCCTTTTAGTCCCTTTTGTAAATTTTTCATTCCTTTGTTAATAAAGTCACAAATTCAGCCTGAGTGATGGTAATTGTCCTAGGTACCAAAGCTTCATGAGAAGATTCAAATTCACCAAAATCTAATTTCCTCATCGATTTTCAAAGTCATCTATATTAATTTATTTATAATATATTTATATTATATTATTTATATCAATAATGATATACAAATTTTATCGCAGTGGCTCTGCCAGCCAAGTTTAAAAGGCAAAAAATGAACCTGCAAGGAAATCATTCTGCAAGCCTACCTTTAGCAGGGGTGGACTGTGAATGCCCAGGCAATGGAAAGGTTTGGTTTTCTGTCACCTTGAGCAACACTTGATAAAATGAGAGATTCACCTCATCTGCAGTGTTTTCATACTGGCTCTGTGCTGACCTCAGGTAGCTTATTTATGTCTCTCCTGAGCTATCAAACAGTCCCCTGGTGGAGGCCTGAACAACCCAGCTTGATGTAGTAGATCAGAGAGGTCTTGCAGATCCAAGAGCTCCTGAACTCTCTTTATAGATTTATCTCTGAGCCCATCAGACAGTGTCTGTCTGTATGAGCACATGCACGTGTGTGCAGCTGTACTTCTGTGAGCTGAGGGCATGTGTGCATTCTGTCTCACCTTTCATCTAGTGCCAGCTTCACTTCTTCTGTTTTTAGTTTGAAAGCCTAAGGATTACTGGAGTGGTGTTTCTTCACTGCTTTTTGTCATCCTTTCAGCTTACAGCCTGGACATATTGGAACAGCTGCTCCTTTTTCACAGGCTAGGAAGGACCATATGCTTGATATCAACACAACCCCAGCATAACAGGTGGCAAATGTATTTTTGTTGCTAATAAATTCCCACTTAGGTTTTAAATTGCTTGAGGTCCAACTCTCTTTATAGCAATAATACATGAGAATTCCAACCTCTGCTTTCTGGCAATCAAAATAGAATGAACTGGTTTCATTTGTGTTCGTTGATTTTATTGATATAATGTTTTCTGCTGGAGTCTGTATCATAATATGAATTTCTGACATTCCAGGTTATGACTAGTTTTCATAGATTTGTCACTTATTTTCAGATGATTCTATATTTACACCATTATAATATAATTACAGTATTACAATATAATAATATGCACCATAAGCACAGGATGCTCAAATGGATTAGCTTTTTAATCAATCCAGTAAAATGCTGACAATGGAAAGGGATAGTATTTTTGATGTATACAGACCAGAATCATGAGACTGTGCAAGCATATGCACCCACCAAAATCTGTGGGAGCAAAGTCCTTTCTATAAGTTTGTTACTAAAAATTTAATTCCACTGAGTTTTTATCTTTTTTTAAGATTTTTTTAAAGATTTTTAAGATTTTTAAGACTGATTTTACAAAAGCCCTGAAACTTAGGGTGCAACAGTTTGGCATTTTTTTCCAGATACCTTTTTTTCCTATGTACCTATGAGCTACATAGAGATTGTAGATCTCTTCAAATTATAGATCACAGCAACAACAAATAAAGGGAGAAACCAAACAACCAACATTATTGCCAAAATAAATTCAAACTGGTTGATTTTACATTCCCAAAAGCTGTTTCTTTAGAAGATACTGCTGAATTGAGCCTTCAAGTCAGATAATTAACTTTTACACAGAAGAATATGAAAAGTGCTGATTTATCAATTTTTGAGTGGAATTACTTTGTTTCCTCTATCTTTTAGCAGCTTCAGAATTTTCCAGCCTTTTTGCAGTCTTCATAACAGGTAGCAGCATTTGGTATGGTTTTGTTGTATATTTGTACTTTGTGTTTTTATTACTGCGCCTATTTTCTAAGCATTGCTACATCAAAAGGCAGAAAGTGTAGCTTCTCTGATGGTCAGGGAGGCTATAATATAGATAGACTTCATAGCAATCTGTGAAGGCAACTGATCAGTGTATCTTAACACATGCTTTAACTCTGTAAATGCTTTATATAAAAATTTTGAAGTCTGGATGCCAGTCTCCACAGACACAGATGAGCAGTAGTGGCTGAATGAAGGACTCATGTAGATGAAAATGTTTATCAAAGAGAGAGATTCTTGTGGTGCTTTTGAGAGAGAAAGAAGACCTCATGAGAGAGTTTAGGTTGTGGAGCCTGAATGTGTGAGGATGATTGCACACACCTCATCCCATGGGATCCCCCTGCTGCAGGGAACCCCCCTGTCAAGCCTTTCCTCTCCTCACAGGCACTGAAATGCCTCCCTCAGGGAAGTACCTTTCACTTTGGCAAGGAGGGATGCAAACCAAAAATCTGGTGCTTTGCTCTTGTGGTAAAACACCAATCACCAGTCCACCTGTCATGAAAATTTGGGTGCCCTATTTTATCTGAAGGGAATGAGGAGCATTCATTTTGTAGTTTGAAAGCTGGGAGCATAAAGAGGCAGTTTGGGGCTAATGAGTAACAGCAGCTGATCATAGCATAAATATTAGAATAAAAAACCGGGAAAGATAAATATTAGAATAAGATAAATATTAGAATAAACCAGGAAAGTGAAAGTGTTGGCAATTAAAGTGATTGCTTTTTTATAATATATCATTACTATTACTTATTGCCATGTATTAGGGATCAAAAACCAGGTAATTTCATTTTGAATTTTTCTTGATTATACTCAGGTGATACTTGAAGTAATGTCATCTGCTTTTCTTCAGCAATTTTGCTGTCTCTTGAGATTCATATGCTATGCCACAAGTCTACTTTGGACTAACATTTGAGACCCATGTTCTATCAGAAAAAATGTTTTAAAGCTTTTAAACATATTATTTTCTCTTCAGGCTGCCATCAACTGAACATTTATTTGAACAGGTCAAAGAGGAGAGGTGCTCAAACATTTGAACTTGATGCCTGAATTTAAATTTAGTTTAGTTTTAGTTTGCTGCAAGCAGTAAATTAAAAACAGGATGGGCTTTTGAGCATGTCAAGATGGTTTGTTCCATTGTGGGGAAAAATGTTTTTAAACTAGTATTGTCAGTACACTGGTATTTAATCCTGTGCACAAGATTTTTGCAATACAAGATCACCAAGAACTTCCTCTTGGGATCAAGGTCTCAGCATATTGAGTACAGTAAAAGCATTTCTGAGAATATGATGGTCATAAGAATTTAATGTCTAAAAATACAGGTAATAAAAAGGCTGAGGAGTAAAATTGATTTAGTATGGTTTTTTTGTACAATCACATTTATCAAAGTATATGTCACAGGAGCAGCAGCAATCATTATATGATTATTTATCTCATAACAAAATGACATTGTGGTACCTATAGGTCCTGAGAAAAGACTGAAAATATGTGTGAGAAATGGGAAGAATTCCACACATAAAAGAGGAAATAAGCTTTGTATAAATGACATGACAAACAGAAGGACACAGAATGGAAAACATAATAAAAGCAAATAGAAGATAATGAGAACAGTAAATGTATACATAAATATACACACTTTTTAAATAGATATACACTCACAGATACACACCTGAAAATGTATAGTAGACAATAAGTTAGAAGTTGCTAATATATTACAGATGCTGAAAATCTGCAACAGTGTGGTCACAGACCACAGACCGAGGCAGACATTTACTACACTTTAATCTGGATCCAAAGCTACATGAAGCAAGACTGAGAGGGGATCTTATCAATAAATATCTGAAGAGAGGGTGTCAAAAGGACAGAGACAGGCTTTTCTCAGTAGTGCCAATGAATAGGACAAGAGGCAATGGGAAGAAATGGAGGCATGGGAAGTTTCACCTGAACATGAGAAAGAACCTCTTCACCCTGAGGGTGACTGAGCACTGGAACAGGTTGCCCAGAGAGGCTGTGAAGTCTCCCTCAGTGGAGATGTTCAAAAACTGTCTGGGCACAGTCCTGAGTAATTTTCCTTAAGGGAAATCCTAGGTAACATTCCTTGCTTGAGCAGGGGCGTTGGACTAGATGTCCTCCAGTGGTCCCTTCCAACCTTTGACATCCTGTGATTCTGTGATTCTGTAGGGTCAGCAGTCATCATCTACCCCCTTCAGTGGGATTAATTTCAGTTCTTTGCTTTGTGCCTAGGCATAGTAATAGTTGGCTTTAATACAGTCACTATGAGCAGGTATTTTTGCTGAAGAGCGTGTGTCAGAAATGGGCAGTGTTTTTGTGGAGCACTACTGTAGGATATACAACACATCTGTTTCATGTGAACTACTTGAGCAGCAGTGGAGATCCAGTGCTGGAGTTGTGTTTGTTCCCATGAAACGATGGATACTGTCTATTCTGCCATCAGTGGTTAAGTTTCAGCACAAAAACCTTTATCTTCAATTTGAGTTACACTGACAATCATTTGCTAGTTTAAGGCAAGCTATTGATTGACATGTGGATGTGGAAAAAACATATTTGGAGATGGAGAAACGATAGTGGAATACCCATGACAGAAGAAACATTATTCTTCACAAGACAGCACTTACAGAACAATGTCAAAAAAGACAGAGGCAGAAAACTAAACAGTTTTCTAAAACTACATCAGTGTTGAAAAAGAGATCAAACTTCTCATGAACCACAAAACTTTAAAATGAAGTAAAGCTTCAGTGTTCAGCAATATTGTCTTAAAAGAGATGTGCCAAATTGTTTGGGATTAATTAAAATATTTCCTCAAATGGAGACAATTGCAATTGGTTTTGGAGAAGCTTGGCAGTGTAGGAGGATCATCCTTGAGAAAATATAGATTTAAGGCACCTTTCTGATGAGGGTGGGACTTGGTAGAAACCACCTTCTAAAAGTAAACAAAGAGGAGCAGATAAATGATATTTTGCACAATAAAGTCATTGAAGTAAAGTCCAGTACTGGGAGTAGTAGCATAGAAAGATCACCATCCTTGTTCTTTTCTGTATTTTGGACTTTAAATAGGGTCTGTCTTTGTTACATTTATTTTAAGTTATAACCATGAAGCAGTGGTGAAGATTTAAACCCACAGTGATTCTCTCAGGATTTTATTCTCATATAAAATCTTGGACAGTCTGGTGATCTGTACTTAACTGTGGATATACTTGATGTTACCAAGTTTAAAAAAGGCATGGGGGATAATAAAGATTAAAAAAAGAACAAACAAAAAACCCCAATCCCCAAAACCACCCTCCCCGCACCAAAGGTTGCTTCAGGCTGATGTGCCTTGTATTCAGGTAGATTCTTCAGGAAAAAACTACTGGGAAAAAAAATTGACCTTCTTTGCCATTCATATTGCCAAAAATTACTAGAAGGAGATTGCCAATATCATCAACTCTTCCATCATTTTTGTCCACAACTTGCTTGCTGTAAGACCTCAGGGCTTCTGGAGCTTATTTCATGTGTGCAGATCATATGGCAAGTAGGGATGGACCTTTATCAAGGCTCCCTTAGAGTGACCTCTCCCTGCTCCTCATTTTTTATGCTACTGAAAGAGTAAAAGTGATTATAAAGCTGTAACTTATGATACTGTCTCTCCAACACAGTGCGTCAAAGACTTGTACATATCTCTTTTGGTGAGTCACAGGCACTTCTACTCCCATTCTGCTTCAATTAATGTATATCTTAACAAATACATATACTTGAGTACAAAGATCTTGACTTTGAGCTATTTGCCTGTTTAGTCTAAAAATGCAAAAGTGATCAATAGTTTCCACCTGAAAAGTGAAAATAGTTGCCATCTGTATTGTACATTGATGATAAAATTGCCTTCATTCATAGAGTGATTTAAGCAGATCTAACAGATTAAACAGCTGTCCTACAGTCTGAACCTTAAAACTGGCATTTAACTTAATTTTTTCCATCAGTATAATCTATTCTCAAATTCTACCCAATACTTGAAAGTCTATAATTAGCAGGAAGTAATGCAGACAGTAACAGATTAAAATGAAATCTAAATTGTTCCATAATATTATCCAATACAATTCCATGCTAAGTCTTCTTCTATCTGCAAATACAAAGAGGTGTTTTGCATGTTATTTTGGTGTGAGAATTTATTCACCACCGATACAGAGAAAAGCAGTTTTCCCTGCAGTAGGGAAACCTATTGTTTTCTCTCAGTCTATCATGATGTGGGGCAACGCTGGTAACCCAGGAGAGAGGAGAGGGGACAAGGTTTGCATTTACTGTCTGGGACGGGGCAGCTAATGGATGTGTCTGCTCAGCCAAAAGCACTGCCAGCTTGAGTTGCTGTCCTCTGCTCCCCCATTGGAAGGCAAACTCCTGCACTGGCCTGAAGCACTGCTGTCAGAGGCCAGGGCTGTCCCTTGCATCAGTTTGCCACCCAACAACAGGGGCGAGAAGTGAAAATTCCTGATGCGGCCTGGAGAACAACTCCAGTCTTCCTACAAGACCTGTGCTTTCCCGGGGGTGGCATGGGAGTGTTGGGTCAGCCATTTCTGGGGGCAAAATTTGGGCTTCAAGTCCAACACAACCACATGGAGTAAGTACAAACTCAGGTTCTTAGATGTAGGTGCCTTAAAACAAAATTTAAATCTTGCATGGTTTTCTGAGATGTTCTTGACTGCAAGTTTAAAAAGATCCAACAGAAGCATTATTATCTGGTATAATCTTGCTAACAATTATATTTTGTGGTCAAAAAACAGAGTAACTGGAACAATCTCATATTAAAACATGTACCAGTTGGCATTTAAAAAAACAGCTGCTCCTTAACAGGAGAACTGTATCCAGCAAACCTTGACATCACAGGCTTTTGTGAAGTTTGATGCACTGGCAATGCCACTTCAATGTTTCTGAAAGGATTTTAATACATTATATTTTGAAACAGAAGAGACTGTGAATATCACAGTGTCATTTGTTCTAGACATAAATATGACAGCATTTTTAATGTCATACACTCTTTTCACAGACAAATTTAGTCAAGCAGCCCTGATGAACCCAACAGCATTTGAGGGCAATAATGAAATTGAAGAGTGAAGAATTCCATCCTCAAGTGAAGGAATTTATGAATTAATTGCTAAAACAAGATGTATTTCTGAGGAAAAAAAGCATTCAATGCTGAAAGGAAATAGAGGACAAGTATCAAATAATAAAGACTTGACATAGATTAGAGGTGATCAATAAATGAAAGCATTTTTTACATCATGGTTGACTGATGATGAGTCTGAATGATGTTGTCCTTCATAGGCTTCAGTAGTTGCATATATCAACTCATACTCCAGTTGGTCAAATTACAGTTTAGCTGGCTTCAAGCTGAAGTCTCTTTCCTGTATTTGTTACATAGGCCCTGCTGGTAATTAAAATGGCTCACAGTAGGTAAGATTTTTAGCAGTCTCAGCAGGGTCCTAGTTTAAAAAAGTTACAGCTTTCTTTGCTGAAAATTACTTTTACAAAGTACTGACAAATATGTCACACAAATATGTTCTACAAAACAGTGTATTGCCTTCATTATGTGTCTGATCAATCACAAATAACTAAAGTAAATCAATTTGTGTTCACTCATAAAAAACGGTGCATAGAGTTTAAAAAGCTCACCCCAAACTAATCAAATACTTTGAATAATGAACAGATTAGGCAAAATCATGGTCTGCTTGTGCCTGCACCACAATCAGACAGAGAAGCTTAACTCATTGGATGCATTATTCATCGGGAATTATTTGCTCTACCTATTGGTGGGGAAGCTTGCAAACACTACTGCTCTATCTGTTATCATCTAACAGCCTGAAGAAGGAGATCTGATTGCCTTTATCATTACACAGCATCTTGCCATTGAGATGAGAATTCTATTTATTTATGTTGTCTGAGAAAAATGTTGTCCATCAAATGCTCAAATGTGTCAGAGACAAACCAGGATGGCTGATGTAAAGACAAATCATGCATCTTCAATCTACCAGTATTCTTTGCAGAAGTCAGGAAATGAATAATAGAGAACCAAAAATATGGTGGGTTTGGTAGTCAGTGAAATTTACAGTAACATTTTTTTTCAAAAGGGATAATGAAAAAAACCACAAAATTGAAATAAAATTAGGTAATGTGCTCTGATGTAGAAAATGGACAAATAGCAATACCTAATATTTCAGTTTCAAAATGTAAATTAGTTAAGATGGTATAAGGTAAAATAATGATCTAGATAGGACTATAGGGTAAAGTGATGATATTTGTATGTGAAACAAAATTTAAAAAATTTAGATCCAGTGTGGATTGATAGAGAATCTGGGAAATTATGTGACTATATAGTAGAGTAACAGATGAGAAAACTGTTCTTCCACTGGATATGTCTTGAGTTCTATTTGATGAATAAGAAAACATATTCATTTTTCTGTTGACTGCACTCTGTTAGCATCTCACATGAGCATAAAATAAGAACATTTACACATAGTGGAAATGCTGATTTAGCTTTTATACATGTTATGGAATTATAAATGAACTTCAAATGAACTGAAGTCCTTGATCATTTCAGAGCAGCAATGAACTTGGCCCTTATTCAGAATCCTGTAAGAAGGGGACAACCAGTAATATTTAAAAGCCCCATCAACTATGTGTAAAATTTTCTCACAAAGCTAACTGCTGCTAAATTTTATGAAGACAGAGTGCCTAGTAAATCAACACAGGATAAGACATCAACTTTCGATGAATAATAAAAATCTCCCTCATTTTTACAGCCTACTTGTAACATACCTGCAAAGTTTTGATCATGTAATGATTCAGGCATCAAAACAACTGTTAACTTCAAGAGCATGAGCAAGGCACTCATATATGCAATTCCTAACCTGAAAAACCATGAATTTATGTAACTGTTATCACTGTGGAATATATATATAATTTTATCTGCTGATGATGGTAAGATATTAGAGAGAAGTCTATTTTAGATACCATGACCTCATTTGAAATGTCTATTAATGGAAGGAACATGACAAAATGTAAAACAGTATTAGACTGCAAAGGAATGGCACCTTCTATATTGAAAAGTTGTCATCTTAGCCTCTTCCAAAGGAAGAATGGAAAGTGGCCAGCCAAAAGAGTGAATGGTAGCCTTCCTCCCTTCCTCCCTTCTCAAACAATGGCTTTGAAAATGTAGAAATCAAAAATTACTGAAGTTTCCTCCCTTTCAGGACTGCTCATCTTGACTTACATCATTTATTTGTGTACATGTATTATTAACCCAATATATTTCATCAATAGAGATGCTGTATCAGGACTTGCAGATGAGGAACAATAATTCTGGACAGAACAATTTCACTCTCACGCAGCACAAAACAAATACCTTAGTATAAATTTTAGGACACTCCTTTGGATGGTGTTCCTTCAAATGAACCATAAATTATCTCTCCTAAAATGATGTTATGTGATTTATGCTGTCTCTTTTGTCCTGGCACAAAAATGAAAACTATTTTAATACTAACCTGAATAGTCCAGTTCTGTTGGGCATTTTCATAAGTGGTGATGTTTACTTAGAAGTCAAAAGACAATTTTAAATTGTTACATTTCCCACTTAAACTTTAATAACCACTTCTTCAAATTAAATGCAAATTAAGTCATTATAACTAGCAAAGATAATACATGCAAAATAACCATTTCTGGTCATGTTCTTCTTATGTATTCCTTAATGCTCCAAAAATAAAAAAGAACAACACCCGGCATATTGAAAGATGTCTAAAAATCAGGATATTGCTGTTGCTTTGTGAGTGCAAAATTCAGTTCTGCATCATTTTTGGTAGAAACCCGCTATTAATATGAACTTTAACAAAGCAATAGTACAGCAGTGGTATCAAAATGTAATGTAAAATGCTTCAGTTCCCCCAACAGTGTAAGACATCGATGTTAACAGCTTAAAAACATCCTGAGAGATGCATAATAGTTTGGAGTTTAAAAATAGGTAATATTATCAGGTTAAGTTAGACAAACATTCATATGGCATCTTTCTAAGCCTCTCTAGCATATAGATGTTACCAAAATTTTTCATTACTGTTTTCAGAAATTGGGATAATGGAAAACTACAGTTTAGAGGAAACCTCAGGAGACCTCTAGTCCACCTTCATCCTTAAAGAGGAGACAGCTATATGCTTATATGAAGTTGCTCAGGAATTTATCTTGCTGGACCTTGAAAATGACCCATAATGAAGACTGCATAACCTCCCTGGGCAGCCTGTTCAAGGGTTTGACTGTCCTCATGGTGAAAATAGAAAAAAAATTACAATTAGTACCATCAAATCCAGCAAGACTTAGGTTTATGTTCAGATGCATTAAAGCCCATGAAGAATTGGGTTTTTGCACTGCTTTCACAAATAAAGGCAGTAGGTAATTCTTGCATGATGCTAAGTTGCCAAATATGTGCCTGGACTTAGGCAAAGCCTTCCCCTCCTGCTTTTTCAATCTGCTCACACAGTGGCACCCATGGCTGGAGCACAGTGAAAGCTGTGCTAACTGAAATAAAATATCTCATCAAACCAAAGTAAAGAATGGAGGAATTGATAAGAGAGAAAGCTCACCTAAGATGTGTAGAGGTGGTTATAGTAGCAAAAGGATTTATTTTGTCAGCAGAGCTTGCCCAAATACTCAGCAGCTGCACCCTGAGAAGACTCTTCTGCCTCTCTATGTAGTTTTGCTGGCACTGCTGGGTGAGTTACTCTTCCATGGCATCAGGTCTGAGCAGTGTATACTTGAACTACCCTTTCTAAACTTAAAAAACAACCTTGGATTGTACCCCAAGAAATGGGCAGAGAGTTACATGGGATTAAAGCTTCATAGCTCACTAAATGCAGTAAAGGATTTAATATAAAATTAATCAGTGTTCGGCTACCATAAAGCTAAGCACACAGGGAATGAGATTTTTGCCCTTTTTCAATAATTTTTTTACTAAGTGTATTCCTTTGAACACATATATTTTTCCATGAGAAATTTCTGCCTTCTTCAATTAAAAACTTCATTAAATTCCCAATGAGTTCAAGAGCAGCCTCTGCAGCTGAGCTCCCCAGCACAGGGCCGGGAGGGGCCTTTAGATTGCCAGCTGAGGAATGTCCCCTCTGCCCAGGAGGACAGAAGGGTGACACTGTCTGTGCTCAGTCACACTTGTGCCACAATGGGACCACCATCACCACTTCCTCTTTCATAAGGCCAAAGTCCAGCTCCTCTCGGGGCCTTTCTGGGTCGCTGTGACTCCGAGATTGTTAAAAGTCTCTTTTCTCAGCTTGGGTGTTTGAAGAATGAGTTGGAGCTCTTCAGTTCTCAGTCTCAAGGTTATTTATTGCGTCTTATCTATAAAAAATTTTCTCCTGCCCTGCCGAGGTCCGTCCAGCAGGACAGTTCCAGGCACACTGCCTGCCCCCGGGGTGGTGTTATGTCTTTATACTAAAAACTAAGTATACAATGTTTACAATTACTTTCCAATACCTATCACCTATGTTAGACAGTGAGCTTCTACTCTAGACCAATCTGTAAGTGCCAACAACACAGCAGAAGATGGAGGCCAAGAAGAAGAAGGAGAAAGGCTGGACACACCCAGATCCCTCCATCTTGCCTCCTGAACCTCCACACCAAAAACCCTAAAATCTACTTTTCCACCCCGTGATAACTTCACTATTATTCTACCTAAACTGTTGTGGCTTGCTGATCTTCATATAAGGTTGCTAATTTGCTCCACGGGTCATAATCAAACGTACAGGTGTTTTGGGCTCCGTGCCAGGGCTTCTGAGCCCCCTGGCAGGGTCTTGGCCGTCCTGGACAGCCAGAGGGATGTCCTGGGTTCCCACAAGCTCCCAGTGAGGAAAGTGTCTGCATTGCAGAACCAGGGCAGCTGGTGTCCCTGCTCGGGTAAACACACTGGGGAGCCAACACAAGGAAAGAACACCTGCCTTTGGGCAGAATGTGCTGCAGAGTTTCACTGGGAGGGGTCCCCCAAAACTGGAGCAACCTTGAAGGGGGTCCTGGCACCCTGCAATTCCTGGGGCCTGGCACGACCCCCTGCAGCCCAGTTTGGGAGGAGGAGCTGAGGGGAGCTGCTGGAGCCAGGCAGGCCCACGGGCAGGCACAGAGCCCTGGTGCCTCCAGCTCACAGCTACCAGGACAGGCACATCCAGGACTGTGCCAGCAGGGGAATGCCTCGCCTTGCCCCTGCAAAGAGCCCAGCAGGGCAGCTTCACAGAGCTGTGCATACTGAATGCTAAATTTCCTTCTCTCTCTTGCTCCTCTTGTGGGAAAGCAAGGCTTTCTTTTCCAGCCCAATTTCATTTTGTTGTTAAATTGCATTGGCCATCCCAGCTGATTGAAGAGGAGCCCACTTATTGGGATTTTTTCAAATGATTCTGACAGGTACATTTTGTCTAAAATATACCACAACTGTGGCTGTCTAATCCCAAAAAGGCTTTGTTTAATTTTAAATGTGTCAGTGCAAAACATGACCAAAGACAACAAGCAACTATAATCAACTGAATGTGTAACATGGATGCTGAATTATTGTTATGCTTCAAGAAAATCTTTGTTATTCCTTTCTAAAAGAAAAAAAAAAATGAAAAGTATGAAAGTGATATTAAGCAGATGTTAGACTGGAGTTGTCAATCTTGTCTAAGCATGCAGGTGCTAATGTGTTATAATTATCCCTTCTGGCAGTTGATATTTAGAATTTTGGATCCCACCTAGTCAATCATAGCTGTAATTGTTAAGCTTCTTACATAGCTAATATGCTGGGTAATAACCAGATCAAGATTTAATATTTGACGTTTACCATCAATTATCTTTTCTTCTGACATACATCTCCCCCACTCAAGTTCTTGCAGATCGGAACACTTTTCTGATTTCAGTAAAATAAATAAGAATCTGGTTATAGAAGAAGACTCAAATAAAAAAATATTCCCGTCATTGCCTCTTATCTCACTGCTTCATGTTTCTTAAAGATCAGTAAGATATCTCCTGTTACAAGCTCTACAGGTATAATAATTTGATTCAGAACAATTCCTTCCCTTTTTACTTTTTGATGGATTTATTTACAGAAAATCTCATACATGCTATTGCAAAATCGTGGTGTAAGCATGTTAACCTCAGTCAGGCATATTTTCAGATGACAATATTTGCTATGAAACAAAATGTTGGCGTTTGTTTTGTACATAGAATATAAATGCACTTGTTCAAACCACGTATGTTATACCAGAGGATTCTTTCTGCTAAAAGCACTGTGAAAATTAATTCTGTGATTAAAATACTTTAAAATTAAATTTAGTGTGCCAGATCTGTCTTTTTTAGTCTTGTACAAAGTAAAATATGTGTTATAAAATTTGCTCCATTGAACACAAGTAGAACGTGAGGATTTTTTCCTGAATGTTCTGAGATCTCCTCCTGTGTGATAAGGTTGAAGTTCACAAAACTTAAACACTTCCATTCCAAATCAGCATGCAGCACTCATAGCATGCTCAGAAGTTAGGTGTAGCTTACAGGTGGCTGGTAAGGAACTATGTGAACCAAGTTTCAGTCTCTATAACTGCATGAAAAGACTTTAGATTTGCATCAGAAAGAGTTCTTTATTTTTATTTGCCTCTAGTGATAAGACATGATTCTCCCCTTAGATGAGAGTGGGTCTTTTTCTAGTGCTTCTAATCCTGTCTCAAAAGACCTTTGACAGAAAAAAAGTAAAATACACATTTGTCTTTGGTGCTGATTCAGCAAACTTCTTCAGTATCTCCCTGTATTTATATACACTGGCTGTGCTCTATTTTGCATTTTGTATTTCCTACAAAACAGTTCAGGTACACAATTTTAAAGATGAAAACATTTTTAGTTTAAATTAAATAAAGACTATCAAATGTCAGGAAGAATATATTAAGTCCAGACTCTCACCTTTACTCACCTTTTTGTGTTTCTACAAGGATACAGAACACTATTTTAATGCTTTGAAATAATTTTTGGTTCTAGCTTCCATATGAATGCGGACTAGTACTGTATGTTAATTACAAAACTGTAATTTTACATAATCTTTTCCTTTACAGGCAAGTTAGCACTAAAGCAAATGACAGTGGATAATATTACAATAGTAGAAGGCAAACAAGTAAGCTTGAAAATGGTGTTTTTACAAGTGAAGTTCTCCCTGTTGTCTAGAGAAGACAGTACCTTCGTTCGAGGGGATCGTGCTCCAAGTTTGAACAGAAAAAGGCTGCAGTCAGGCAGCCAAGGGACAAGAGCACTTCAAAGCAGAACAAATGAAACTGGACCATGTCATTTTGCAATAAAATGTGAAGTCATGTAATAGTGCCCTTTTAAGCCACTTGTGACTTTTAAGACTTCAAATGAAATGCTATTAGCACAGACAGATAAACATGCTAAGCTGTTATTTGCCTGGGGCAATACCCTTGTGATTTGTAACAGGCAATGAAAATATAGTAGCCTAGGTGTTCAGGAAGAACGACATGAATACCAGTAATCTCTTCAGACTGATGCCAAGACCTCTGATAAAAAATCCCCCAGAAAATCTTGTGTTAGTCAAAATGACTGGGTATTTTTTTAACCTTATTATAGAAATTTTCTTAGATAGAATGGAATTTCTAGAAGATGAAGAGGAAAGATGAAATTTGTACAAAAAGAAAAAAAGTATTTATATCAACCTCACATTCAGTTTTGAGTTGCAAATGAAAAATAAAATCACTATGACTATTTATCAAAGAGTTCCAAGCATCTGCCTTGATTATACATTGTGGCACCTCAATCTATTTGCCCAAGCAAACCCACTGAAAATGTTGGCAATATAATCTCTCTGGAATTTGCAACACAATTTTCAGAACCAGGAGCTTGAATATAAACCAGACCACATCTGGTTAAAATCTTGCAAATAAAGGGACAGGTTCACATCACATCTTATGTGAAAATTTACTCATTATTTAACCTGTTCTATACTTGTGTTGACTGGAAAACAGTCAACATTTCTGTTTTAATTTTTCCCCAGCTCAAAGCACGTATGTATTTCTTGACTGAGAAAGCAAGGATGCAATATTGAATTTCTCTCCATGAAGTTTTGGGTGACATTAATAAGAGACAGAAAAAGCACTGCTTTGATAGAAGGCTGTGAAAGAGCTCAACCTTCCTAAAAAAGAAAAGGGAAGTCCCATCTTTTTCAGAGCTGCATCAGAGAGCTCTGTAAAAGAGGTGCCAATCCAAATTAACCTGGAGTCCCACAATAGGCCAGGGGTAAATTTAAACAAAAATCTGGCTAGCAGCTTCATTTTTTAACATAGGCAGTATATCTAGTCAGTAACTGATGTATGCTCTGTTTTTCCAGCTGGCACAGGCTCTTGGGGTATGCAGGCACATATTTCCAAGCATGTTGTTCTTCTGAGTTGTTTGTGCTTGGACCATAACTGCAGTCTCGGCAGCCAAAATAAAAGATGCCAAGCAATACTGGCTGAGGGACAGACGGATTGGGCTGAATTCCTGCCTGATACAATGTGCCTGACATCGGTGGAGTCACACAGTGACAGTTCATTGTTCTCCACTTTCAAACACAAAATATGGAGGGGCTTTAAGGCAGGACAGTGAAAGCATTGCTGCCTTCCTGAAATTTCTTTTGTTCTCACCTATAGACAACAGTTACCAGCCATGGGGATTCCCTGTTTGACCAAATTTTGTGACTGTGTGCAGACAGGACCAGTGGCCCTGGATAGATACGGATTTACCTGGCAAAGGATGGTGAGACATCCAAGCTAATTTCCTCCTCCCACCCCTCAGTAACAGTGTCACATCCCCTCGAGTACTTCCCCTGGTGCCTGCTGAGGATGTGGGGCCGCTGAAGTCCACAAGAGAAGCCATGTCTGCCTTATAGATTGATCTGTCAGCATTGATCTGACAAACCAACAAAGTTTCTCTTCCTGGGTTCACCAGTTGCAAAACAGAAGTAAACAAATGCTTGCCTGCTGATGTAATGCTTGATATTCAAGTGATGAAACTGGTGCACATTTTAAATAAAGGTTCAAATAAACTTTCTCAGCTAGAATGTATTTGAGATGTATATGGCCCAACTCCCTTTCATCATATGCAATGAAATCTAGAGGAATTTTCTTGGCAGGGAAGGTAGAATCTGGAAAGAAAAACATAGAACAGCTTTCTTGGTGTGCCATATGTTATGATTAAAATCTAAACTAAATATATATGAGCTCAAGTAAACAAAAATTATCTCTTGTAGTTTGCTTTAAAGTACCATGCTATTGTCTCTTTAAATAATAATGAAAAAGGAGAAAATATTCTACAACTTCCATAAAAAAATGTCATATTTGTATAGACCCCAAATCCCCTCTGTTTAAACAGGGTGATTAATATCAGCTCCTGTAGGAAATTAAATTCAGGGAAGAACAGTAATATGCAGATATGCAGATTTCTAGGCAGAATGGCTGGCCCTGGGTAAGAGAGTCAGGTTGATTAATCTGCATCCTCAGAATACAAAATGAAATGCTGGGCTCTCCTGGGTAGTACCAGAAATGACTTTTCTTTCTTACATTAGAAATAAATGGACAAACACATACACGTATATTGCAAAAGGCCTTAATATCACATGCGGTGTTTACAAAAGGTGATAAGAGTTTAATATTTAAAATATCCTATTTCATCTGAGAGGGGAAAGAAAAAAAAAGAGCTGCTTCTCATTAGGATGAAGAGTTTTCTTTATGCTAAAACAGTATTTTTTTTTTTAATCTTTCATAAAGATGACAAAATTATAAGGAAATCCTGTATCAGCATGCAAGGAAATCTTTAATCTGTTAATAAACATTTTACTGAAAGAATTCTGGGAAGATATTGGACACTAACATGGTCAGAGTGTGGAAAAAAACTGGAATTGTAAAACAAAAATACTCAGCCCTGGGTTTTTAATATACATTTCACTGCATTTGCTTTTTCATTTCAAAATTAGAAATACAATAAGCACAATTCACTAAAAGAATGATTCCACAGGCTTAATTTCCACAAATACAAATTCCTCCATAAATACAACCTTTCTCTCATTTCAGAATAATAGCATTTCCCCATTGCTAAGAGTAAATATCAGATTTTTAATAATTCAGTCTTTAAAAAAGCACCCCCAAAACCTCAGAAAAATATTTACAGCAAAATGCAGAATGTCATTTTCAGATTTTTTTCCCCCTGTCGTTACTGGAAAACCAAGCCTGTTATTTAAAATCATTCAGGGTCTCTCCAATAATTGTATAGAAGTAGGCATTATGCTATATTATTAAAGCTGTAATTTCCTGCTGAATCTGGCTGGATGTTTCTTTTTATCACTTGGCAATTTCTATCTAGTTATGGCATAATTAAGTTTCCTGACCCTTGCTCACTCTCTTAACAGGACGCTTAGAAATATACTAGAATTGCAGATCTTCAACCTGATGTCCTCTCTCCCCACACAGTAATGGAATAAAATTATTAATCCAGTAATTGTACAGAACACATTACTTTGCATTGAATGTTCCTATTTCTCATTTTCTGTTAGTGACAATCAGGCAGGGGTACAAATCATTTCTGCAGGGAGCAGAGCCCTTGAAAAAGCCCCTCATTCACTCCACTGGAGCTACCTGTACAGCTGTGATTATTCAAAGTCTTACACAGTACTGGGCTCAAGCGAACAAAACAAAGTTAATAAAATGGAATAAGGAACAAGATATTTTCCTGTCTGCAGCCTCCTGTGCGCCAAAATTAGAACCTTACCTCCAAATGATAAACCACACTTCCCGTTGGGTTTTTATAACAGGACTAATGAGCCTTGGCCAAGCATTTCAGACTTGGCTGGCCTTAGCAGTGGCCACCTCCTGTGGGGGTACACTCTGCATACCTGGGCCACTAAGGGGTGTGGCTGGGAAGGACAGGAAAGAAGTTGGAAGGACAGCAAAGAATCCCTGTTCTTGAACCTCTGTATCTAAGCCCCAAGGGTGAGTGTCGTCATGAATTAAAGTCTCCACAGAAGAAATCCAGTGAGTTGCAAAATCCCAACTGAATTCAGTGGAGTTACTATTTCCCACTAAGAAATTTGAAATTTAACTTGATATGTCTTGAATTGGATCTCGGTTTGGTCATTGTCTGCATGGAACATCTAAACTCAGTGAGGCTTATCCCAACATCTATTATGAGCTCCACCACTTGCAAATGAATAAAAGCTTGGAAAACAACTTGTCTGTTTTTTTTTTAAACAGACATTTCCTCAAGCAGCTCACCTAATAACTTTCGTTTATTTAGAGAGTAGCTACAGCTGGGGTGGAAAGGATAGAGGGGAATGTTCTATTTTATCACCATTTTCTATGAATCCTAGTTCAATCTGATCATGCACAGTGTTTGGACTCCAGCAGTGGATCTCCCTAAAATATATAGTCATAATCCTTGCACTGGTGTCTTTCCTCTTTTCTGATTGCACCAGACTTCTCCCCTCTCTGCCTCTTAGAAGAAATATATTATCACACTAAAACATCCTGGTTTATTGGACTGAAGTCCTGCAAATATATCTTCAGTGTGCATTTGAATTGATGGAACAAGCTAGGGAGAAAATCTCTGAAGCAGCATTGCTCCTTTAATAAAATTCTGATCTTAGAGAGGATAAATAGCAAAACAAAATCCTTATCTTCATGAAAAACACTAGTGATTTTATTCAGATGCAATAGCACATTTCAAACTGAAACAAGGCAAAGTGCTGTGTATCATTACAGAAAAGAAACACAAATAAAGCCCAGGATGATGCATTAGGATATTCCATTTGATCACAGTTCTTTCTTTGTATTTTTCCACGCTCTTGTCCTCTAGTAATGAATATCTTTGGGTTTTTCTGAAGCACAGACTGCACAGCCAGAGAGTGCTGGTTGCATAAGCATTTCCATTACAGGCTGTCAGGTTTATAAACTCATCTGTGTTCCTTGCTTTACATCTGTACGAGAGGAATGTGTGCAATTTTCATGGCTCTGGTAAATCAAATTGATCAAATAATAAAAATACTCTTCTAAAGTGCATTAGACAATAGGCCATTTCCAGTGAAAAACAATACTGCAGCAGTTGTTTCAAGGTGGCTTTTTTTTTGGTTGTGTGGGGTTTATTGTTTTTTGGGGTTTTTTTCTTTTCTTTTTACCTTCCACAAAATAGCTCTGGTTTTATTTCCATTGAGTCAGTCACTACAGAAAAGGTAATCGCTATAATCACAGCAAAGATTTCTGTTTGTCTAAGCGTCTTAAGTGACTGCCATCACCATAGTGTCTGAGCAGATTCCAGACAAGTCATGTTTCATGGAAGGCTTGTTGTGAACTAACTTTGTTTAATTTATAAAGCAAATAATTTTGCCTTGGACTTGTGTGGTCAACTCAACCACTTATACTATTAATAATCAGCTTTTATACTGTGAATGCTTCCCAATCTGAGGTAATAAAGAAGAGATGGGGAAAATAAAGCTGAGAATTTTAAAAATATTCATTTCCCTCTCCTGCACTCTCTTTAATATAGCATACACTAATTGAAGTTTATTCTTCTTTCATATCTAGCAAAAAAACACCATTTGCACAGATCAAGCTGCAAAAAATAATACAGTGATTTATCAAATTATCTCCTTTCTCATATTTGCAAGAGCGTAGTGGATAGAGATGCATGATATATGAGTGCATTACATAAAAAATATACATAGGTATTAATCCACAAAACAGTTGTTAAGATTATAGCTTTAGGCTATTGGCTTGGTCTGAGGCTTTGCCTTGGCAATAGGATCATCGTCAGCTCTATGGACACAAGAATTATATATTTGTGCAAACCATAAATATTTGTTTTCTACAAAGATCTTTATGTACATAGATAATATTTTCTTTAGCATATCTGCAGGAAGCACAGTGTTTCTGCTCAACTTGTTCTAAAGTATGTGGTATTCCAATAAGGAGGTTTTGCACTTCCCCTCCCAAACTTTTCCTTCTCTTCACGATAAGCACATCCAGGGACAGAGCACTCTCTACTCAGCCTGGTCTGGCTGCCCATGTGAGTGCACAGGGTCTGGCACACTGCATAAACTGCTAACGAGCTTCATTCCCATTCTCATAGTCTGATGATATTTATTTAGGATTGTTAAGCACCCTAAACACAAACATCATAAACAAATGATACATATGTAGTCCATCTGTCTAACCAAACAACCAAATAGTTGCATGACATCCACTCTATTGCATGTGTTCCTACAGTCAAACCATGCCAGCTCTTGTTTGATTTCACCTGTGTGAACCTACTTAATTTTACCACCTGACAAGAGAGTGATCTTTGAAAATGACATGTTGATGTTGTAATTTCATTTACAGTGTTTTGCTTAATAAGAGACTAACAGTGAAACAATTACAAACCCTCCAAATCAGCTACTAATAAATACATGCATTCATTATGAGGACGTGGCAGGGAAGAACTATCACTTATGTTCCTATAGTTTCATTGATAAAAACGATCTTGGAAGCAGGGGAATATATTAATTTTTTCCTTTTGGGTTTTTTTTATCTAGAAGTCTGGAAGACATTTCTAAAATAGATCTATTTTCTTTTCATTCTGCAGAATAATGCATGAATGATTATAACATATGCTCTATCTCCAGTTTTTTCAACCAGTGGAAAAGTGCCTGACACAATAATCACAACTTGTTGGGTTTTCAATCTGATGCTGTCCTATTTTATCATGGTAGTTAAATGTCCATTCTTGTTCGGCGTGATAAATGTTATGGCCATTTAACAGTACCGAAAAAGAGAGACATGTTAAACCAAATATTGCTTCAGATTGTGTCTTTTATTCTCCTTTATCATCATATCTTAATTTATAGTATAATCATCATTATCACAACTGTCAGCCTCATTTAACCTTCCCTGCTCTCCCATGATTCTCCGCTGTCAGGCCTGATTGCCTGCCTTCTGCTGACGGGCTGATAATGCCTGACTGATTAGCCCTCCCCGAGAAGAAGACAATGATATATAGAACCGCGCCGCTCGCTCTATATATTAATGAGGAGCTGGCAAAGCTTTGATAAGGCACTGGAATAATCCATCAGCCAGAGAAGGAGCTTGTAAAACTGGTGGAACATTTCATGGGAAAAACACCTGGGAAGGATGTAATGACCCAGCAGCTAAATACCTCTCAGCCCTCCTTCCCCTCTTGTAATTAACATCAGATCGCTGCTGCGTGGATGGCACCCGGGGCGTTATCAGTCCCCAAATCCTGCTTACCTTCTCCCTGTTTTGCACCCAGGGCTTTAGGGCCTTTATGATGTCTTTAGCAAGAGGGCAATTAATAGCTCATTTTCCTTGGCGTTGGGAACTGTTTATCTTCTGAACTAGCTCTTATCGCAGGCCGCTACCTATGAAAGGCAGGAGTCATCGGCGGTTTTGTGCTCTAGTTGTTACACTTACTCAGCAGAGGCCTGCTTTGCCATTAGATACAAAGCTTCTGATGGCTACTTGAGTTTGAATGCACTGTTATTACAGGTATTATATGAAATTGCTTGTGTTATGTGAAGGGGATTATAGAGGTTTTGGATCAATAACTTCAGTGGATGTTGGGAGTGATTACAGTGCTCTGTCAATTTTTCCCATTTGGCTGTCAGTACTGATTTACAACACACCACCTCTTTTATTCACATCAAATCACTCATTTCATTGGTAAATTCTATATATCTCAATTTACTTAAGTAGCTGATTTGGGTAAAATAAAATGACTTCCTCTCTTGTATGTACGCGGGAGTGTGTGTGCATGTATACACACAACAGACATAACCCTATAGAGCTATAAAAGGCACTGACATTTCCAAAGCTTTTTGTCCCCTTAGAAAGGACAACATGCAACATCATATAGGTCCCCTAAATAAAAACAAATAGGTACACTCAAATAATTTCTCCAGTGGCTAGGGTTTCCTTAACATGCTTTTTTCTTTCTTTGCACAAAACAGCAGATCTGCTGAGGTGCAACTGTGCAGAGGATGCTGAGTATTTTACATGTCCGTAAAAATCAAGAAAGAAACAAAATAACTTGAGACATAGGTCATGCATCACTGGATAAACATCCCAAAGAAACTTCCCCTGGCATTTCAGGCTTCCATCTGGTGCATCCTGCTGAAAGATGCTCGAGTTAAAGACATGGAGAATATTCAGGACACCCACCCCATAAGACTGCTTGGACTGATTTTACAGTACCACTGGGGACTGACAGAGGTTGATTCTAAAGAGGACATTTTGCAAAGTCAAGGCAAGTCAAGATATTTTAAGAAAAAATCAAGTTTCCTGTTTCCAGAGATGTGTCACTTAAAAGTTAAAAGGTTACTGAAAAAGAAAAAGAGAACTCTTAGGAATTACCAGTGATGAATCACATTTGGCAAAAGGAGTAGCAGTGAGATGAAACATGGTGAGATAGCCAGGCCTTTATGTACCTGTAGAAATTCTGTGCTAGAAGACAGAACATGATGTGCAATTCTTCTAACCAATGTAATTGGAGGTATGTGTTTCCATTGTTATGTCTATATAATAATTTTATTTCCTGTTGAGATATAGATGTATCTGTACTGTTAATTCTGGAATAAAATCTAATAGTATTTTCTATTAACCTTGGCCTAAAAGGGGCCATATATTTTTTGTTTAAGGAACAAGCAACTTTTAGGGATAGTCTATTAGGACCAAACAATTAAAATTTAACATCCCTCCCAACTAATCCCCAATTGATTAAGATTCAAAGAGTTAAATTGATAAATAATGGATTACAGAACAATTAACTCAGACACTTTTGAGTGCTAAAGTCATTACACTGAGGTAATAGATTATAGGCATGGAAAAATACATTTATTCTCATCCCTGGAATATAATGCCTTATGTATTTTTATTGTTGCTTCCATTAAAGTATACAGATTAAATTTCTCAGATTTATAACTCATTCTTTTTCCATCATTGCAATATATTTCCTGATAGTGCTTAGCTGTTTTAAAACAAAATAAACAGAAAAAATACAGAATGATGCTTAAAATCTAACAAGTCAAGTTTGCATAAACTGTGTTTGTGTCATAAACAGTCATATGACTACAGGAACCCTGTGTTTAGTATATGATACTGAAGTAAGTGATCTCTGAAGTCATCTTTTAGTTTTTAGAGACCTAGCACATGACCTTTCAGAGGACTGCTAGTATTTTTACTAACACAAAAGCCCACAGGTTATAGGTTATATTTATGTTTAAATTAAATGTTAACTGGGAAAAATGCTAATGAAACAAACTGTCTCAAAGTATTCAGTCACTGGAAATATAGAGAATGTAAACATGAGTCAAAAATTTTATATCCACTCATCTTTCAAAAGGCTGAGCTAGTTGCACACAGAAGTAGCAATCAACCAAAATCAGAGCCCAAAATAACAATTAAACTGAGAAGCCATTTATCCACAAAAATGCAGACTGCTACACTTTGTACTGCACTGTATCTGAAGATCAAGGGCAGTTTTGCCAATATATCTTGTGGAATGAGCTGGTGCTTGGCAGGAATAATGTTAGCAGTATTGACTACAGGGTTGCACAAAATTAGTTATTTGTGCTTTAAAAAGTTATGGTCATATAACTTTGTTCTGAGGCCTAGAGGACTTAAATTTGAGTTCTGTAAGGTCATACATAATTATTCTGTGGTAAAATTAGGCACAAGTGTAGGTAGCTAAATAAATCAAAGCTTTATCAATCCTTTACATGGATTTTGGCTCTACGACATTTGGACCATGTATGAAGCTTGAGGATACATGCTGCATTTGAATAAGTTGTTAAATAAAGATTTACAATAGCCAAAGTAATAATTTATGTGTGGCTCCAACAAAGACATCACATTGTCTTGGCCAAAGAGTACATGTTGACAAAATGTCCTGATTTACAAATGGAAAATAATAATCTTGAAGATAGTGCTACTGTATATTGGTAAAAGATTTCCAATATACTTAAATACTAAATAGCTATTTCTTCAAGAAAAGCATGGAGGAAACAGAAATTTATGAGAAAATTAATATTGTCCCCTACCACAAATTTATCTACATATGTTCACATCTCTCAAAGCAGGTATATGAAACTAGTACTGCTTTCAGCAGAAGGTGGTGAAGACAATTTCAACGGTAGGAGAAGAAGAATCTTAAACAAATGTATAATAGCATTGAAATGTATTTTATGATTCAGATCCCTTTGGCCTGATTCACATGTCCATGGTCATGCTCTTTGGCACATCAGAAGGGCAAGTTTCCTCTGTGGCATCAGCTTGGAGTCAGTTCCTCAGACATGTTATGTTAGCTGGCAAGATGATAATTTTGGGGAGAGAGGTGTGGGGTGTGGTGTGAGGGGTGCACTGCCCTGTGTGTGCTGGTTTCCAACTGAGATGTGTCACTGCCCACATTCCTCCATGGGAAGCTGCTTCTGCCACCTGCAAGCTGAAACCAGACCTCTCTATCTTCAGCTAAGTGAAACCCAACGAGTAGTCATGGTCTTCTACTTCTCAATGAAAATTTAGACTTCCCAGAAAGTGAAAGCTAAGTGAAACCCAACAAGTAGTCATAGTCTTCTACTTCTCAATGAAAATTTAGACTTCCCAGAAAATTTTTCACCCCAGCTGTTTAAAGCAAGCTTGGATAGAGTATGTACAGCAGGGAACCCATTCCCAGCATCCGGCAAGGTCAACACAAGGCTGATGAAATCATGACTACCCATAAAACCTTGAGAAGGCATTGTAAAGGTAGTAAAGCATTGCATCAGGTTTGTAAACCTCTTTCACACTTAAATGATGCTGTACAAGTAAAAGGCAAAACTCCTATTGTTTTGATGAAAATTTGAGAAGCTCATATGATCATAGAGCTCTAGCATTCAGGGGCTGTGAGACAGAAAAAACAATTGTGGGGCTCATGATGAGGCTGCCTGCCAGGCTGGAGCAATGGGCAGGATGCTGGGAGGTGATGAATTAAAAACATGCAGGGAAACATGAACAGTTTAAAAAGTAACTCTAGGAAATGTGTGATTATCTGAATGGTTAATGGCATAGAAAAAAACCTGTTAAAATTAACAAGTAAAAATAAAAAGAAATCCAGGAAGTGTTGAAACAAATAATATCTAAATGATACTACAGTCCACACTCAACTGAAACCTGTTTGAACAGTTTTAATGCATAAATTCTCACCAGTAACATATTTATTAACTGTCTAGATCCTTAATAGGGCTTCATGTAATCTACTACAAGGGTGGCATTAAATGTGTAAAAGAAAATTGGTTGGAGATTGCTTTGATTTATTCTGGTTTTGACAAAGAGAAAGTCAGATGCTTATTTGTACAGCATCCTTTGAACTAGAACAACTTTATACATTTTATTTCAAAAGTAAACTTTTTGCTTTTGGCTAAAGGAATATTTTCAAGGTGTGTTCAAGGATGTTCTATTGTCTCTATTATGGTCAGCTCTTGCAGAAAAAAAAGCTGTGTGCTACATGAGATCATATGTATACAAAAGCCACAGGGATTATTCTTCCTGACCACTTGCTTGTGTGATTTAATTGCCTAAACAGGCAAACTTAGTTGCCTTACTTGCCTAAATAACCAACTACTCTGAGTTAGGTGAGGATATCCAGGGTACCTCTCAGTCATCCGTCCAGGGCAGTGCTGGTCTTCCACATGTCCTGCAATTGTACCTGGCAGCATCATAAGGATGCATCAGACAAAATGGGTTTTCTCAAATTGTTGTAGCTGTCTAGACTTAAGCAACTGAAGCAAGGTCACAAGATTGCCAACCATTGCAATGTATCTTCTGATCCCATCTTTGCTGCTGAGTGCTGTTTGCTAGTGCCTCTGAGCACTACCTATATGTGTAAGGTTCCTGTTCACTTGAATAAACTCACTCCAAAAAATCTATAACTGCTAAAATTCCACATTTGGTTTGTTCTATGTAATTGATTTAGCACAACTAAGTCCTAATTAGTTTTTCTGCAGAGGAGAAAAACTAATTTAGCTGTAGATTACAGAAGCCAAATGTCTTGTCCAGACTCACATAACAGCAGGTTCAGGAGTTATGTCTCATGGCTTTCAAACTAATACCAGACTTTTCAGGAAAATATCTTCAAGGCACTGATTTGATAATAGTTAAATTGTACTTCAGAATGTTGCTTCATTTCTGAGACTACTGCAAGATGTTCTATAAAAGTTGTCTGCACTTAAACATAGCTCATGATGAAACATTATTTTGCATCAACGGGTCTTCCTTGAAATTGGAACTATATTTGCATAGTTGACCATTATGTAACAAAAAAGAACTTTGCTACAGCCAAGAAATGACCTGAAAAGTGTGGACCTTCCCCAAACAACCTGTGCAACTGTATGTACCTACTTAGTTGTGAGAGACATATGAAATGGGATGCATACAGCAGCTTGTCACTGTACTGAGTCATTGCTAATATCCTTTCTCACATTAATAGTGTTCTTTTTTTCTGTTTTTATCTCTGCCCTCTCAGACATTGCACATTCATTTTAGAAGATATCCTCTCTGAAAATCTACAGCCAAAAGCTTCCTCTGAATCTCTTCCCACAAATCCATGCACTCCCAGAAGTCACAGGTCAAGTACCAATGCCCCTTGTCTTTTAATCCTACAAAAGAGTAGCAGGGCTAGAAGGTTCTTAGAAGCTCTGCCACAGATCATCCTTGAGGACACTTGTGCACAGTCCTGAGCTAGTGTGAAAGGTCTGGGAAACACAGACCTCTGTTTCTGTTTGAAAAAAGTAAATTTCAAAGATATAAAATCAGTAAGATAAAGCATCTTATCCTGAGCTGAGCATTCCAGGTATGCACTAACACACAGGTTTTTGTGGCTTTTGCTCATCCCCTACAGATAAATGTGCCACTCCAAACATTCTCTGTGTCAGTACATCTGTATAAAATCAATAAATCCTCCTCATTTACCTGTGTATCTCTTACCCTTGGGTAGATGATTATATCTTGTGGTTTCTGTTTCAGCACACCATCTGAGATATGTGATGTCCAAACCAGGACACACACGTGGGCTTTCAGTTTAATCTGAACTGCTTTTCTCCAGTTCAGAAATGCTTTTACCTCAGATGAATGTGTCTCAAGCATAGCTGAGGATTTTATCTAAGCTGTTTGCTATGAAGTTTTCAGTTCAACACTGGGTTTATGATCCCAGAGCTCATGTTTAAATTCTACTTGTAGCTGTCATTCAGTCTCAATCTCAGCTTCCTCAGCTGTCAAATGGGAATAATGACTTTTTTTCCCTGCAGGCAAAATGCCATGAAGGACTGAAGATTACTTATCATCATATGCAGAATCATAGAATGGTTTGTGTTGGAAGGCATCTTAAAGATCTAGTTCCAACCACCCTGCCATGGGCAGGGACACCTCTCATGAGACCAGGTAGCAATGCCCCATCCAACCTGGCCTTGAACACTTCCAAGTGATAGGGCATCTGGACAACTTCTAGGGCTTCTCTGCACAACTGGTTCCAGTGTCTCACCACCCTCAGGGTAAATAATTTCTGCTCAATACCTGCCCTCTTTCAGTTTGCATTCATTACTTCTTGTTCTACAAGAACTGAACTTATCACTACAGCTCCTGACAAGGAATCCATCTCTGGCTTCTTTGTAGGCACCCTTTAGATACTGGAAGGCTGCTATGAGGTCACCAGACAACCTTCTCTTCTCCAGGCTGAACAGTTTCCAGTGAGGATCTCTGTCCCCTTCCACAGAAAGGGCAAAAGCAATAGTTGAAGGTCTCTGTGCCTGGCCCTGCAAAGTAGGAGTAAGAGACACCTGGGAGATGCACTTCATGCAGTGCTCTGCAAGGAAATCCTCAACTATTCAGCCAGACAGAATTACCACAAAAATGTGTCTGCCTGCAGCATCAGCATTGGGTAATTGATTTGAAGGGGAGCTATGGGGATACCAGGGGAGTTGTAGGGATAAAATTCTTGGATGTAGAAATGAGAAACCAATGCTAACAGGTAAGATCTTGACCTCATTTTATCTGCTACCCCAGGTAAAAAAGAAGTCTGATTTTCTGGATCATTCTGATATGGGTGACCTGATGGGTTATATTCCATACACCCCAATGATGCCATTTGCAGTTAGAGGATTTCCTAGGAAATAAAATATCAACTTGAGGAATTAGTAAAAGAGGCTAGAGAAAAATATGGTCATAAATTCTTGTGTCAAGAGCTTTCTGTGTTTAGCTTAGTGATTGCATATGACTGTCACAAACCCGCCTTCTTCGTTTTATCAAATGTATATGTATTTTTTCATACATATGAATATGCAAGATCATTATTTTATCATTAATAATCTCCACTTCTTCAAAACCAGAAATGTATCAAACATGGTGGAAAGGCTGGGGACAGATTTGGCCCAAAGTTTTACATTGAACCCACTAATTCTGGAAACATCAGGCAAAACCAGGTTAAATGGCAGTTACTACAGTGAATCCAGAGTTAACTTTCTTCTGATTCCAGCCATTCCATAGACATATGTTTCTCCCCTTCTCCTTATAATTCCTGTCTTCTCCAGGAAATGGAACAAAGAGGGTATTTAATATATTTTATTTCTTAGCATGGGAACACCTGGAGATTAGCTACACACCTGGTATCAGGGATTGGTACTTGCCCTTTTGAGCAGTGATGCTGACATCAAACAGTGCCTCATTTAAATGAGCATTCTCAATTGAAATGCGCAAATCTGATTCAACTGAGATCAGTCCAGTATTCTGATGCTGCACTTAATTTATGGATGAACAGATACTTTAGCTTTTTTAATACTGCAGGTGTTTTCCTCGCTGTTAACAAATACCAATCCATCTTAATTTAGTTGCTACATCATGGTGTTTTAATTTGAACTGTCTTCTGATAGGACAAAGTTCTTCTTTATTTTAAACACGGTAATCTATGTGGGTGAAAACAGCAATGGGGAATTTCTGTGTGACATATTTATAATTCAAATGAAAAATAATTGAATACTTTGCAGCTCAAAAGTGGTTTATCACCATGGGTATTGCAGTGTTTAGAGTTACTCCGTTTGACCATGTTAAAGCAAGAATGGATTGTTCAGTTGTGAAGCATATTATTTGTTGCCTATTTAGTCAGCTGTTTCTTCCAGAGAAAAATCCTCTTCATTTGGAGTAGAAAGCTCAAACCAAAATGTGTAGGGACAGTGAAAGCTTGCCATAATAAGCCCTTACCTAATGTGAAAACATCAGTTTTGAAAACAAGATAATTTGGGAGTCTGCCTACACTTACTGATTGGAAGCAAAAGTGATACTTACTACCATCTTAGCAGTTAAATATTTTACTACTCAGCCTTGTATCTTTATGATGTTTTCTGTTGCCAGTCTTCTGTGCTCACCTTCATTACATTGATCATGGAATTGGGTATTCTATTATTGTGATGTTAATAAGCTTTCAGGTTAGAATCCATTTTTTGGCTTTGTTTGCTAAAGGATTCCAGGCACTGTGAAGGGTCATTAACACCATGCAACAAACCCATGACGTTGGAGCAGCATTCTGTAATCCCTACTTACAATTATCCTAATATATATCGCTCCAAGCAATGTCAAAATCCTCATCTTAAAAAAAAGAAACCCTACTCAGATGATAACTTTGAAAAACTGATGCCTTTTGCACTATGAGGGTCACAGGTTTGAGAGACTGTTCCTTGAAACAGCACTGAAGATGCCTAATCCATTTTCTCGTCCTTTAGTAATCAGATTAATATTCAAACACACCAAGCCTTAGCTTCCCACATGTAGGCAAGCGAGCAAACACCTCACAGCTACTATGTAACCAGCTGATTAGAAGCTGCTTTTATTTCTTTTATTACAGGTTTTGCTCAATTTTAACCCTAAGGTTTGCTTTATGGGGAAGTATCTGCATACTGCCTTCCTTTTGTCTCAACCAGAGGGTTTAATAGCTAAGGTAACTGAAAAGGACTAGCACCAGAAAGGCTTTGGTTACCAGAGTAACCGTAAAAACAGACCCCAGTCTCCATGGCAAAGAGAAAAGCTATTTGCTGCAGCCTTTTCAGACCTTGAACAGACACTGACAGTTTTCCTATAATCAGTGCAGATTATTTGTAGCAACTAACTATATTATAATGTTAACTATAGGAGGTCTTTGAAAATATACAGGGCAAAAAAAAAAGGGAGTAAATATAAGGATTTTTTATGCTAGATTAGGTATGACTATATCATACATTTAGAAATTATATAGAAATCAACCTAACATTGTATTTCCAGTGAAATCACCTCATTCTAAATGTTCCCTCCCCCCCCCCCCTCCTTTTCTGTTTGCTTTTAATTTTCTGCAGGAAATTGGTGGGTTTTGTGGTTTTTAAATACCTAGAATTCTAGTGAAGTTGTTATGATAAATATATATGCTACTGTTTTACTGTATGCTGACTTCTCTATGTTTTCCCAAATACTAAAATACTATACATCAGTGATGCTTTATCTTATCTGAATGACTTGATAGCTGTTTCTTCCTGGTGTCTGTTTCAGGGTCTGTTCAAATTGCACAATATATATTTTTTAAAAGATCTCTGTAATTCATGGGTCAACAAACCCTGCAATACAATTACCTAAATTACCAGAGCACATTGTAAGTGCTCCTTGTGGCTAATCATTCTGTCCTCAGTGAATTGCTTGACTTGCCAGTGGCTTATTCTCTGTAATGGCACTGTTCAGTCTCTGTCTTCCAAACCAATGTCTGTGAGCAGAGTCATTAATTCTAATATGACTTATGATGAAACCTTAAGTCTTAACTGGTTTTAGCTATACCTGTTTAAATAGCTTATGGTTGCACTGGGGAGAGATCTATTACAATATATATCCCAAATCAGTTTGTTTCAAAAGAATAATCTAAAATAAGCATTTTAATGGGGTGAGGTACAAACATAATGAATAGAGGAAAGAAATATTTAGAGGAATAGTTCATTTTAAAATCTATGTGCACACATCTAAAATAATGCCATAGACATTTAGAGCACATAAGCTGTAGGCCTGGAGGAAACAGTCTTAAAAATCATTTGAACTAATCTGTCCTAGATTATGCTAGCAACATAAAGTTTAAATACGTACTTTAAAAATTGCAGTACGCGCAACATATGAATTTGTAGATGTTTGTTTACATATGACAATTACTTATATAAGTTAAATAGAAATATACAAAACATTAAAAAGCCTATAAAATTCAATATATGTCCTTCAGACAATGAATAAAATTGGCCAAAATTTTATTGCAAATAAAAATTAAAATTAAAAAATAATGTTTTTATTTAAAATAAAGAAAAATAACTATGTTGATTATGTTAAGCTTATTTTTCACTGTCTGTATCTGGGTTGTTGTGAAGGAAATAATTGTCTAAATAATTGAATGAAAATTATTGCCAGACACCTGTCATAGCAAAAAAAGAAAGCTTTTATCACCTTGTATAATAACTTTGCTATAACAGACACTGAGGCAACTTTTTTTTGCTTAAAGCCACAGAAGTTCAAACATCAAATATAACTCAGCAGACCAGCACCTCATGTCATGGCCCAGGATATGATTCTTCAACTTTTCTGTAAAATAAATGTTGATAAAGTGTCTTCTGTGTTTTGATGCTGAAATTAAAGTCACAGAACTATGTACCATAAAGTAATGTAATTTCTCGAAATGAATGGTATAAGATTAGTGGTGGAAGGCTTGGAGCACTTATCCTTCAAGGCAGGATGGATATTTTTAACTGGAGGTATTTTCACTCCAATTAAAACCAAAGAGCTTCACTGGGAGATGAAAAGCAGAGTTTACTGAAATAAAAGCTAAAGCATTGGGATAATGTTTCATCATTTTATCTCAAAAGTGGCATCTTCACATGGTAAACAAAAAAAACCCCAAACCCCAGTGTCTTATTAAAGTCTACTAATTTCAGTTAACTCTTTTCTGGAAAAATGTTATCAAGTGTGGTTAAAATAGAAACAGATTGAGAAGGCTTAAAGCCAGAAGAACCAGAGATAGAAGATGCTTGTTCTTTTAAAATGACTGCTCAATATACTCGGTTCGGAATGCAAAGAAGAAAGAGCATTAAGGGAAGGTTCTCAGAATGGGCAAATGTCCTACTACTCTAGACCATGGAAGACATGCACCAGTACCACCTCCTGCAAAGTCTCTTGCCTATTCTAGATTTCTGCCTCTTTCTAGTGCCAAAACTCTTGGGGCCTATTTAAAGTTAATAAATAATATTCCCTGAGGAAAGCTGTTGGAACAACCTCAAGACATCTGAGCTTCAAGTGCCTATTGCAATGAACAGCTGTTGCCAGAGAGATCCATCCAGAAGAGCCAACAGCCAAAAGAGTAGGCTAGATTATCTTTGGGAGAATAGCAAAGCAGATGTTCAAAACAGAGTTTCCTACAATTCCTAATTGCTTGGATTATGAGGCCATTGGCTGCTCTGAAATCCTTCTTTTCTCTTCTGCCTTCTTCATCTTGATGTGGTTTGGAATTCTGGGAACTTCAGAAAGTTTTGACACATCCAGTGCCAAATCTCAAGGCTAGTAGAGAAGAACATCATCATCAGTTTTGCTAGAGGAGACTTCCTGCTGCACCAGTTTGCCCAGTGTTTCCTAGGATATGGGAAAATATATTCCGAGTACTAAGGTGAAAATAAAAACCTTTTGACCCAGGCCTCTATTTTAAATTGGTCCTCTAGAGCATGAAAAGGTAGGTGTACATCATCAGATAGCCTTTTCTGTATGGATTGTGGCTTTTTTTTTTTTTAATGCTACAGGCTGAAATAAGTCTCTTGAAGATAAAAAGAAGAAAATGTAAAAACAAGTCCATAACAGATAAAATACAATGTTGAATTCTAAGTATAATGATGAGCACTCCTGATGCCCCTTATATATTTAAAATTGCCATTCAGCTGCATTGAATGTAATTCATGCTATTTTTCCAAAGTATAATCCCACAAGGGTTTTGACCAAACAAAAATGCTCTAATGACTGCAAATGGTTCAAATATTCTGTCCAGTGAGTTGAAGTTAAGTGATAAAAGTTTTCATGTTAAAAGAAATAATAAGTGGAATTTCACACATATTATAGTAATCATGAAGCATCCAATTTACATAGAAATAATGTAAAAGAATTCTGACCATGATGGTTTAAGTGAATCATTACATGCATCGCTGATACATTTAGAAAACTGCAGCATGCCAGGTATGTTTCTTTTAGCATAATAAGTCTTGTAATGGAGCCTTTAAAAGCCTTAAATGTATAGTTAGATTAACCTTTCTGTTTGGATTAAAAAAAGGGAAGAAGAAGAAAAAGAAAAAGAAGAAAACAGATAATCGTTAAATAGCCAATTAAATCAACATTCATTTCCCTTTACAAGTTAGTCTAGTTTCTTTTGAGTGTCCTCTCCAAGAAACATTTTGTTATTTACACTGCACTCACATTTAAATGGCTCTGCTGTGCTAATGTATTTTAGTTCCATAGGAGTTCACTCCTCCTCTCTGGATCGGTTACAATTCACAGCTGTACTGAGGTACCCAACCCTAGGTGCCATTCCCAAGTAGTTGTTTAGCACAGACTGATATTAATACACAACTGTGGGATCTGAGGTCTCAGAATTCAGGTGGACAGAAGTCTTCAACTACACAAATCTTCAGGAGCTGTCACCTTAAGGTGGCAAGACAAACTTTCTACAAAATGCACAGGGAAAGTAACTTGCCTGAGAAAAGTTATAGAGCTAAGACTTGTTAATGTTGTTGTATATGTTTTCAGGGTTTTATTAAATTATTGACCCTGACCTTGTCTTTCAATTGTAGATTCTACATTTGTGTATTTTGGTTTGTTGTTGTTGCTTTGTTTGGTTTTTTTTAGAATGAAAAACATTTTTGGTGTTATGAAAGGTGTGCTGAAAACAATAATTCAAACAAATCAATCAATTCCATATCCCAAAGAAGTGCATTTTTATCACCACCACTGTAGAGCTCAGAAGGACATATTAAATTACATGTGAAGAAATTTGACCATCACATTGTCAGTCCCTGAAAATCAGACCCCTCTCCCAGGCTGTTTCATCCCTATTTGGTTTTATTTCTTGTGTGGTCTGTGATTATCACACCATTTGTCTTTGCCGTTTCCTTCAGGCCTCATGGGAATGCAAAATAATACAGATCCCAGAAAGAGACTTGGATTGAATTTGATTCTTTCCAATAGAGAGTTCAAACAGCTAAAGAGGGTCACAGAATCAATATGCTCAAAAAATGGGTATTTCAGAGAAAAACTCAGTCAGGATGCAAGAGGGAAAAGCAGCTGTTCTTCCCTCTTCACCTTCACCCTTCCACACTGTTGCTGCTGCCCTCCTCTTTCCCATTTCCCTCCCTTTTGGAAGCTGCTTTCTATTCTTTTTTTGTGTTCCCCTCCTCCTGCAGCCAGCTCTCTCCCTCTCTGGCTGCTGCTCTTTCCTAATGCTGGCTTCCTCCACTGTCTCTACAAGGCTTTTGTGGTTTTGCATGCTAATTCATAGGCATGAGATCACAAATAAACTTCAGGTTTAAAAGACTGTTCCACTCACTGAAAAAAACCCCAGTCTGACTACTTTACATGATACCTTGTACTTTTAAAAGGTACATTTTCAGCATGATGGGGAGGCAATATAAAGATGCTTATCTAACTTAAAATCCAAGACCCTCCAAGAGGAAAGATTTTTAATATTTCCAAGTCGATACAGAAAAAACCCTGATGTGCTAACTTTTATTTTAACAGATAAGTGATACAAGTGAAGACAAGTAACTTGTAACAGACAAGTGTTACAAGTGAATCAGTTCAAAGTTGTTTACTCATGGTCTCATTCTATGACTATTCAGATTCCATGTAAAGCAGTGATGCGCCCTTCAAACTGTTCCTAACTTTTTAGCATCCACAAGCAGACTAGCAATATTCATTTGACTGCTGGTATATTGGCTTTTTTTTAAGTGATGTTTATTCACATCAATTCACACTGAACATCCTCCACACACTAAGGTACAAATGCAGCAGCCTTCACAGGATCCCTGTACCATCATGAAGCATCAGGATGAACTTGGTGTTTTCTAACTCCAGAATGGGTGTGGAGGAGAGACAAAGCAAAATAATACGCAGGCTTGAACACTTCTAGTCCTAGAGCAGTCAGCACTGCCATGGGCATATTTTAGCATGGAATTACAACCAGAGGCTCTCCTCTTGGAAGTACTGGAAAGAAGATATGGCTGACAAACATGGTTCTCCTTTGAGATCCACCTTAGCCTCCAAATGCCATTCTAAAATGGCAGACATCACCTACAGGACCCAAGTTAGATCTGACATCCTACTGCAAGTATCTTGTATTCAGGCACCTGAATTACATAACATTAGAGGTCCATGGAGGGTAGTTGAATTCATCCTTGCAAATTTAAATTTTCACAATATCTCAGAATTCAAATTTCCACAGCAAAAGAAAAATGTATAGCTATCCTGCTTGCAGAGTAATTTAGAAAATACAACCTGGGTGTAACCAGTACTAGTTGAATCAGTATGGGAGACAGAAGCATCTCAGAAGTATTCACAGAGTAATTTGGTACTAAGAGGGTGTGAGGTCTTGCAGCATCCAGAAAATCTGTAGAGCTTTAAAGAGATAAGGTAGCTGACTGGTTTCCTTAGGGTGCCTCTGCAGAGCTGATAGCTGATGATGACCAGCTGACATGGGTCAGACTCAGTTCTTCTGCAGGTACTGCATAATGACACCAGGATGATGAAGCTGTTAACCTGGCCTTGCAAACTCAGTCCATAACCATGAGTGGCCTGAACAATTTTATTGTCAGTGCCTGCTCTTTAGTGACCTCCCAGCATATGTAACACAGAAGGTCTGCAAGTGGAAGAAGGTGAACTTTGGAGGCAGTCAACTCATCAGTGCATGAATTAGTACCTTGAATACTGGTGATTCAGGCTGCTTTGGAATCTGAAAAGTCCTCTACCACTTCCTGTGCTAGAAGAAGGAAATACTCTTGGCAATCAGCTGCAGGAATAAGACAGAGGGAAATGTGTTCTTGATGTAGGTGAGGAACAGGGCTGGCACAGATGCTTAGAGCTCTGGGTTCTTAACATCCACTCCATGGTCAGAGGTTGGTCACAGATAGTTACAAAATGAGGTAGCCACAAAGAAGGGACAACACTGCTAATTTATGCAATTTATCACATATATATGTCACAGCAGTTCAAAACACAGTGACAGAGATGGTTTCAGAACAGAAAAAGGCCTTTTGTTCCTGTCTCTTTCATTCCTAAGAGGGTAAATCAATAAAAAAACCACTCTTGAAGTGTGAACAAGGGTACCAAACTTCACCTATAGAAATAAAAGTTTTAAAATTGTATTGCAAGGAATTGTAAGTGACCCATTGGAAAGGAAGGGTTTACTGCTCTACTATGTAATGGCAATTTCCTAAGCCTCAGTTCAATGAAGGGCTCTGGCACTTGCCACCCTAAGCATATGAATAGTTCCACCAACTTTCAGACCACTTGTATAATTCATGCCAAGTGCATGTTTGTATCAGTGTCCTGTAAGGTGCTAGGAGTCATTCCTACAATTTTCTGTACAGCAAGTTGTAAAAGATGAACTGAATTTGAAACAATGTTTCTTTCAGGGATTCCATTTGGTGGCTGAAAGATTCTTGTAACCATGAGAGCTAAATGAGGGATACTCAGGAATGTGTTCCACAGCAGAAATGTCAACCTAGAAGATGAAGATGAAGATGAAGATGGTGAAGATGATGAAGAAGATGAAGAAGAAGATGAAGATGAAGAAGATGAAGAGGGAGAAGAAGAAGTATTTAAAGAGAATACAATAGACTCCAGCTATATGGAATACTTAGCACAAAAAAATACCACATTAAAAACTATCCTTCAGCAAGAAACTAAAAATGCCTTAACTGTTCTTTGTGCCATACTTTACATGTTCTCTGCTATGGTAGACTATTTGTGTTACCTGATGAAAAAAAAATTATTAGAAATTTGTGAAGAAGCTTATATGCTAGCAGTCATATTGTTAAAGAAGCATGTTTTATGGATATATGTAGAACATATCCTTTATGTTATTTAAGCACCCAATGATGCCTCTGAGAAAAAAAAATCAGGTCACTAGATCTAGTGGAACAACAGATTTCAAGAGACAGCAGGAGGTACCTAATTTAATTCTGTGTGGTGGGCATATGTGTAAGCCCGAGGAACCACAAGTGATTACAGTAAAATTATCTTTTCATCAATTACTATAACTGGTCAAAATTGCTAGAAATATAAAAGAAAGCACAGAAGTGTTTTGTGGGAACATATTCTTTAATCATATCCCTTAATAGAAATTCACCAAACTGTTTCATTTTTTTAAGGATTCAAGGTCTCATTCTTATCCAAGAAAATATTTCAATAAATGCTTTAAATATCTCAAAAACATTTGCAGAAGGAAGCTTTGCCATTTTTCTAATCCATGCTAACAGGAAATCTTAGTAAGGGCAAACATTCTCCATGAAAACCCAATGAGAAATTCTGGCCAGTTCTAAAAATGGTTTGAAAGTGGCACAGAACAACACTGCACGCAAATCAATACTGCAATATTAGTTCTAAGCACCTCCTCCTCAGATGTTAAATCAAAATATTTTCAAACTGCCTAGACTGACCACTTTCTTTCTCATCTTCTTAGAAAACAAGCAATTCTAGAATGGCACTTTCCCAATTCTTAATAAAAGCTCCATCTTCCAAATTGATTGATGGTGGAGAAGAATTGATAAAGCCTAGGCTGCTGGTTCCACTCCTGGAGAGGCCATTCACTTAAGAGTAGGACTTGATGATCTTTGTGGGTCCCTTCCAACTCAGAATTCTGTGATTCTCATGGATTCTAAGGTTCTGTGGCACACAGGGGATTGCACAGAGCATCCCTTCCTGATTTTGTGGTGATGTCAATGGTCACTGTCTCACAAGGCTACTAACTTTGATCACAGCTGCTCCCCAAAATGGCTGAAACAAACTGAGGGTTAGCTGGGAGCCTCAGCTCCACGATGCATTAATTTAATCTTCTGCATTTTCTGAAAGAATGGGTCCTACAGGTGATTGCTGAAGGAGGAAGCAGCAAGAGGACTCAGCTCAGAGCAGACAACACTGATTCTCCCCAGTATTTATCAGCAAAAAAACCAGGCTTGAGTCAAAGATGTAGGAAGAAATTTATCTTGTCTCCAGAGCTAAAATTTACTTTTTTTACCACCCCCCCTTGTGTCAAGTGTCAAATCTTACAATTCAGTCACAAAAGCAGGAAATTCTGTCAGTCTGGTATCTGATACAATCAGAAGAAAATGAAGGAATGCACAGACAATGCTTTTTAGAAGATTTTGGGGTACATCCGGATGCACAAATTTGCCTTGTCTTGCTCTTGCTCTCAGCTGGCTGCATGTGAACAAGCTCTGGCCCATGACTTGTATAGCTGTGTGTGCATGGCTCCATGCCCAAGCTGATAAACCCCTCTGGGAACATGGCCAGCTTGCAAAACAGTCAGGTGACCATATATCTCTCTGCATCTGGCCACACCAATACATATTTAAAGATCTATTTATTGCCTACAAGAAGATTCTATTCAATACACACATACACTGATGTCCCTAGATGCATGCAGAATACTCATGTCCACATATATGAACATGAGTGAATGCAGCAAAAAAGCCTCATATTCTGGCATTAATGAAATTCACACCTGATAAACACAGAGGTAAAAAAAAAATACTTAGCTGATTTTAATTTCAGCATATAAAATATCAAGCATGTAATACGAATACTAATGACAAAATCTTATCCAGAATACCTTTTGGTTCGGGAGAGATTACTGGAAAATACTACAAAAGAGTTATTATATGGTGTAATAAATGCAGTTGTTACAGCACTGGGAGGACAGTGGGTGGTGGCAATTCCAGCAGACTTAGTGGCAGCATAGGAAGAGGTATTAGAGAACACCAGACTCACTCACAACCAATTAGTAGCATGGAACTGAGGGGAGCACAGCAAGGAGACCTAATAATAAGAGTTCTTAAATATAAGAAACTGATGCAGAGGACAAATTAAAGTCAAGTGCCATGATTTTTTAGGAAGCCCATTGTAGCTTAGCATCTATTTAGTGTAGTTTCTCCTGCCAACTGAAGCAAAGCTCATTACCTGAGATTAATACCATATGTGTTTGAACTCAACTGCGTTCTCCATGCTACTTTTTGTTATTGTGACGGGTGTATCTTTTAAGCTAATCAGTTAAAAAAAGATGATGTTGTTGCTTAGTGATTTTTTTCTCCTATTTTGTACTATAATGAGTGCTCATTTCACTCTGAAATGATAATTAAAAAACCCTATCAGTGTAAGTGATGACTATCCACAATAGAATCTAGTAATAAGCAAAGTTCTTAATTCTGAAAAATAGACTGATGATTCAATAACAAAAAAAAGATACATCATCTTTCATTTAGATTTTATTTCATTCTCAGTCCAACCCTTTACAGGAAAATCCAAGTTCTTGTACAGAGTTTAACTAATTTCAAAGGAATACTTATGGCATTCTTAAAAAGGGAAATGGACAAGGTTTGTTTAGCAATTTTTGAAGCAAGAAATCACTTTCATGACCAAAAAATAAGAATGAAAAAGAGTTTCCGACAAGTCAAGTATACTTGGAACTTGCAATTAATTAACAGTTTCTTCCACAAAAAAAAAGACAAACCCTGAAAAGTCAAAATTATTTGCTACAGCATGTCTGAAACATTTACTTTTTCAGTTCAGATTCACAAGTTATTTTTATAGTTATATTCATATTACTGCCAGTCTTGAAAAAGTTGGTATTAATTTTTATGCCAGTATATGTTTGATTTGCAATCTCAAAATGCACAGTTCAGTGGACTTTTTCTGTTTATACTGAGAGATGCCAAGAGAAGCTCATTAAAAATTATCTTTTTAAAAATCAAGACTAACCCATACACTCACTTTGCGTGAACCAGCCTATAATTTTATTGTGATTTTTGAAACTTCTTTTGGGTGATCATTTCATTTCAAAGAACTTGGAATTATAGAAAGCAAAGATCAGAGATTATGACAAATCTAATTTACTAATAAATAACCCAGAAAAAAATGATTAAAAAAAATCTGCTGAATAAATTCTACAACTTTGTTCCAGGGAACCATATGAAATTGCTGGTCAAAAGAGAAGTAAAACTTCTTGGTACTTTTGTTTTGTAGGAAAAATAGGGCAAAAACCTGACAAAGAAAAAAAGACATGAAAGAAATATTACTGTTTCTCTACTGTTGTGATAAATCTTCTTTTAACTAAGTGTCCTTAGTCAACTTAAAATAATACCCTGGAAGCTAATTACTTTATTTAAAGCCAAAAAGTGGACCCATCTTCAGGAGATACTTGCTAGTCATAGAGCTAGTTTACCCTATGTTAACCCGTTAAACACATATTTATCATGAGAAATCACATTAGCAGGTGTCACAACTGAATAGGAAGATATCTGGGAACCAGAGGAGTGGCTCATTTCACTCCTGAGCAACACAGTTACTCCTGCCTGATGTTGAACAAACCCCCCCATGAACTGTCCTTACATGGGAGATGAGGGCAGATGTGTGCAACTAATTATTTTAACAGTTTCAGAAATGGTGTGACACTGAGTTGAGTGTTTCTTGGATGCAATATTTTGCCTGTCACACAGACAGATCTAAATCTGCTCTCCAGCAGTCAGGAGATGTGGGGTTGTTGAAGACAGATGGTTCTCCTTCTCCCAGACTCAGTGCCACTTTGATGGTTTCTCAGACCACACCAGATATCTGTCAATATTTCTCTTGGTCCATCTGGCCAATGCCTTGATTTTCCTTCCTGGTTTATGTCATATCTTCTACTTCTCTCTCTCCTTCCTCTTCACACCTACTCACATAATATTTCATGAAGCCCTGTATTAAAACATTCAAATGGCCTGTTGATCAGGGATGGGTGTTTTGGCCCTACTTGATGGTCAGTTGTATAGGATAATGCAGCCCACAGCAATGTTCTTCCTAGCAAGCTCAGTGGAAACATCTGGAAGCTGTTCCTCTCTAGTGCACAAGAAACCACCTTCATGCATGCAAGAAATCTTGTTACCCAGCTGCAGCACTCCATCCAGCTCTCTGGTCATTATCCCTGCTTTCCTGAGCCTTAGGGGATTTACAGCTGGACTTTTGGTTTCTGTGTGCTTACACAGATCTTACACAGGGCCTTTACAGGTCATATAGCTTGGCATTATAAGATAAATTACCAGAAGTGACAGAAAACCCCCAGAACTCTGTAAGTCTAGAAATCCAAAATTATAGGGAGAAGAGGAGCACTGGCCCTCTTAATAAACTGAAATACCTTGCACAGCATGAATAAAGCTTTGTAGGTGTGGCATCAACTAATACAATTCTGAAGTACCTAACCTAATAAAGATAGCTAATTAAGAGTATTAAATGATAAGACATGGTTCTGCACCTTTGTCATGTTGGGTAGGATACATTTCCAAGAAACCTGGCTAAGTTCCTTTAGCCTGAGGAAATGCAAGAAAATCTGGCATAGTCTGGAATAATGAAGGGAAAAAATTACTAATGAAGTGAAGAAAAATTGCTAAAAGGTTGAACAGCAGCAAATAATTTATGACAAAATTTTTTTCTAGTTGTAAATAAAAGATTCCTCTGGTAGCCACCATTTTACTGCTTGATTTTTGTAAACAGACATAGTATGACACTGTACACTGTACTGGTACAATACTGTCAAAAAACAGGTGATAAATAACTCTTTTTTCCTTCCTAGATACATTTATCACTTATTTATAGATTTATGTGTTACAGTAGGTCTTTGGTGGCACTAGATCATGCACACTGTCCTCTGAGATGAGCAAATCCAACACCTTCTGATGTACCAGTAACAGTAGATATGAATTAATGAGGACTATGAATACAGCTCACTCATTTTCAAAACCTGTATTTCAGTGTGTTGTAACAGAACTGAAAAATTCAGGAAAATAGTACTCTTTTCTAGGGAGGATGAAAGGGCAGTTGGCACCTGCAGATGAACAGTCAGAGGTCTTGCTCTTATCATTCAAAGGGGCACTGGTCAGAACTGACAATAAAGGAAAGAGAAAGAGAAGGAAGGATGCCTTTTCATACATTCTGTAGCATTTCCTCACTTTCATTAGACTGTCTTTAGACATTAGACTGAGTTTCTGTCACCCAAGCTGCTTTCACTAATAGCAAGATAAATGTCATAAGGAGTGCTGATTAATAAATATTTGATGTAGCTTTATGCTTTATCAGTAATACAATGCTGAACATCAGCTGTGTGACATCCAAGGTCTTCCAGCTTCATTTATTACATCTTAAGTTTCTGAGGAAGAGTGGAGCAAAGCTTACTGGACTTCTGTCTATCAACAAATACACTGAAAATCAAAACAACCCTTTTTGAGATATATTTTTCTTTATACCTAATCTGGAGCAACTGCAGAAATACTCTTCCTGTAACTTGAAAGAATGTGTGTTTGATACTGGTATATTATTCTCCATAATTTTGAAAATGATTCAACAAACGTCTCATTATAAGGATTTAATTTCTGAACTCTATTTTGCAGCATACAGCTCCACCTGTTGAACAGGTTCTAGGAAGATAAACTCTACTATACTAGTTCACCTTGCTGTTTCTGAGAACTTCACAATTTCAAGGTCTCTTGAGCAATTCAAAAATAAATTATGCAATAATTGCTGACAACTCAAGCATAAGAGACAACATACTGCCAGCCTCAGTAGAAGTCAAAGGGAATTGCCTCCAGTCAGCAGTACTGGTGGTGATGTATTTCTGACAATATTTTAGGAAGAGAACAGTCCTCTCATATCTTTCTGTGAGAAAGGGTTTTAACTGAAGTAGCCTGAAGATGAACTTTACAGTAAATTAGCCTTTGATAAAGTGAGTTCCTACTTTTCAACACAATTAAGCAATGAAGCAGGCATAAGAAGTATTACCTTTGCTTTGAAGTGTCCATACTTTCAGGACAGAATGAAAATGTTAATTATCTAATTAACATTAAAATATGTAAAACTTCAAGCTACTATACAATTTTTGAAGAAATTTATAAGCAATATAGTTTCATGTAGTATCAAATAGAAAATGTCCATAGTCACCTTGGAAGACATAAAAATACCATTGGCCAGATACACTGAATTAGAACTAATCAAAAATACATTTGTGGAAGCTGACAGGGGGTAAAGGAGAGGGAAACACAGATTTCTGCCAGTGCTTTAAATGTGCTACCAAAGTGAAAGAATAGTTAAGAATATCCTGTACATATAATTTCTACCAATGATTCTCAATAACATAACTCTGTAACTGATACTTACAATTATTGTTTTGCTACCATCTCTCCTAGGTAACCTGCTGGTATGTAGGACACGAATGCCTCTTTCAGTTATGCAATTACAAGGGCTCTGACTGGGCTTCAGTGGTGAAAACTTCCAGTAATTCCAGTTGAAAATCAGTATTAAAGGGAGTATTGTAGGGCCTGGTTTTCATGTGCCAAAAACCAGAAAGACCACAAGAGACTTCATTATAAAAATATCTTAAATCAAAATGCATATATAGACTTAACTATATATTTACAAGATTTTCTTATTAGCTTCTCATAATACTGTAAATAAATAAATAAATTCAAAGTGAGTAAGTAGTTGAGATTGTATCAGAGATTTATTTTATCATTCTCAGAAGATTTTGATGATGTCCAGAATCATGTTGTTGCCTAACCATTGTCATGTTAATATAACTGGAGGGGTGTGTAGTAGGGGATCGATTGCCTCAAATTTGTTTCATTTTTCACTTCTTCAAAAAGGACCTAGAAGTTCATAAGAAATAATTCAAAAATTAAAATGCTTTAATTACTTCCATTATTCTAAGAATTATGAAAATGAGAGATCTGTGCTGAATGACAAGGAAATTAAATTGCTACTTTTACTGAAATACCTAAAGGTCAGTAAAATAAACAAATTTCATTGTGTACAGTAATCACATGAAAGCTCTTAGAAGTATAAAAAAAATTACCTATAGACTTTATGGTGCTAGATATTATAAGCTTTTTGACCTGTCTCACCTCTCTTTGCAATGCTAATTTCTGGCAGGCTGAGTAGTACACAGAAAAAAATATTGCATTGGCAAAATGAGCTTGCATTTGGCAGAGGTGAATTTGGAAGTAAAAGGAATGTAGTGTTGGCCAGTCAAACTTTGAAACATGACCATCTTTTCACCAATGTAAAATTTTCATAAAAATGTGCATTAACTTGAACTCAATTTATCTAAAGATCCACATGAAGACACCCACAACGCATTGATATTTACCTTTTTATTTACATTTAAATAACATAATTTTACTGTACTTGACAATAAAATACACCTGTGAGAAGCTTTATGGAAATTATGGCATGCAAGGTGCACCTGCCCTTCAGGCTGGTCCCAGTGCTGGTCCTTGCAGTCCTGTGGCCAGGGGCTGCCTGTGGAGCATGACAGGGAGCCCCTGCCTGTTGAGGCTGCTGCGCATCGTGCGAGTTACACTGCCTGTCCAAGAAGCCCAGCTGCAGCATTCACAAGGATTTCTACTGTGCATTTCTGAGGTTTAGCCAGAAAATTTATGGGGTTTGTTTTTGGCCAGTTTTAGCTTGCTTCTTTTTTTCTACACTGCCTCTTTTGAACTCTTTCTTTTAAGGAAAAAAAGCAAGACAATAATAACGTTTCCCTTCTCCCTCTCCCCTAAGCTTGTCTCATACACTGACTGATGTCCCAGCAAATCCTATTTACTAGACTCGCTTTTCTTATCTTTTGACAAAGTGTACAAAGCCAAAGTAGGTAAGATTTGAATAGGTAGCTGCACAGCATGAACAATGCACAGTAAGCAGCAGCCTGCAAAGTTTACATTCACGTAGTTCTTTCATGTAGATGCAGTCTTGACCTAAGGGAAGGGACACATCTCTAGTGTACACATATACTGCCACAAGCAGAGCTCCAGCACAGAGCTGACACACAAGACATGTTCAGCTGATGTAGGTAATTATGATATAAATGTAACACCTTCATGAACCTTCAATTTTACTGCATCCTTGCCATGCCAGAGCTGTAGTCAATATCATCAGCTGACATTTTCTGAAAGCCACATGTCAAGTAAAAGTGGCTGTAGTGATCACTTGCAATCTTTGGTAACCAGATGAAGGCAGATGTAAAATTTCCCTTTCCAAGATTAAGAATTCTGTAGCGAGGACTACACAAAAGTACACACACCCTTCTGGTAATTCACTTTTCCCTTTAAGAGTAAAGGTCGTGCAGAGGCTGAAACATAAAATCTCATCCTCCTGAAAATCAGGATAACACAAAGCAAATTCATTAGACTGAGATGTAACTAAGCTGCATTGCAGACATTTTCATCTTGCTACATGAAAATAGCAGGTTTTAGGTAAGAATTTGAAGATTTAGATTATTTTCCCCTGTTAAAGTGTTTCCCTTCTCATACAAAATTCTTTTGTGTGGTGCTGTAGTGTGCCTGATGCAGAAAAATGCACTAACAAACAGTAACTTCTTAGATATTTTCTTTACAAAGCATCATGGAAATCTATAGTACTGCATGAATAAAACACAGTCCTATTAGCATAATGCTAAAAACCCCAGACTGTAAATGTCGAGTTGTGACTTTGGTATACTGTCACCAGTATTTTATGCAATTTATGTTTTCATCTGTGCTTTGACAACTTTTCTTTCTTACATACTGGCATCTAATTGAAGAAAGATCCTGCAGCTGGACATCACAAAGGAAACTGCCTTTTTTTAAGGACAGTTGAATCTAAGGGTAGGCTTCTATTAAATATTTTTCCTAAAATGATGTGAAAAGGAGATTTTAGAAAACTGAACAGAGCCTGAGGGAAAAGTAATGTCATTAAGAATGAATAATAATGCCGAATGGAGAGAAAAATAAATTAAAAAAAGACATACTGAGTTTCATTTTAAAGTTTGTTTTACTGGGTATGTGTGCAGTTAGAGGTGATGATGCCAGTATTAGCAGATAAAGACTTCACACTATCTTTTTCTGAAACCTTAGGAGAAACAGACTGTGTTATTTCACTCTTCTCTTCGTGTGAAACATATTAACCTGTCAGAAGTACTTCCAAACTGTGCCTGAGGGTAAGAGATCATCAAAGGGGACAGCAGAGTCCTAGGGAGTTATACTAAGTTCTCATGCCAAGGCTAGAGAGAAAAGAGGTCATGGGACATGGAAACGTGGAGATAGGCTGCTGTTCAGCGATTATCCCTTTTCTCTGCAAATATTGCCTTCAGTGCATTGTGTCAAGGCTATTCCCTCGAGTCTGAATCAGAGCTGCAGTGAATGGCAGCTCTAACAAAGTGTAGGGGAGGTGGCAGTTCAATCAGGAAGGTACAGACAGTACATTCTATGGGTAATTGCAGGATTCCCTGTAGTATGTAAAGCAAATTAGAAAATACAAATAAATGAGGGGCAATTACTAAAATGTTTGCTTTGGAAACCAGAAATATTTTTTCCCCATTGAAACAGTTATTGTCACCTCATTCTCTCATGGACTTAGAAATGGGTCTAAACCAAAATTTTATAAATAAGTTGCTTTGTGACTAGGGAGTGTTTGCAAAACCATGGCTCAATTTCTTCTGTCCAATGGAGACTCTATGAAGTCTAATAATATGTTTTAACTGGTGCATATTTCCTTACTGTGGCTGTCATTTTCAAGAAACTTGACAAAATTTCATCTGTTGAAAACTTCATTTCCTCAGTTAGATTTTAGTGGAATGGGTCAAAGCATTCATAGTTTATATGTGGTAGCTGCTTACAGGAGACAGTGCATCCAAATAATTAACCTTTTATAGAAAACAAGTAACATCAAACAGAAAATCTGTTACTTAATTCCCAAGTAACTATCGCAGAATCAAAACAGTTGTCAAGAATATTTTACAGTGGATACTCTCATAATTTTACCAAGGCAAAAAGGTAAACTGGAAGGGGAGAACAGTACATGAGATTCATTACATGACCCATTTCACTGTCCACAGATTCAACCCATGAGAACAAGTTTCCATTTGGGTTCTGTTTATGCTACTGAATGCAAGCAACTTTCCAAGCTGCTGTGTCTTCTCTGGCTTGATAACCTGTTAGACATGATAGACAAGTTGCATGCCTTTTGTATCAGAGATAGCCAAACACCACAAAGCATTCCTGGCCACAAATAATTTTTGAAAAGAAAAAATTAGGCTGAAAAAAGCACTCAGTATTCTGATCCTTAGAGAACAGGCAGCACAGTATAAATACTCTAAGAATTATTAGTTGAATAAGTATTCAGCACACTCAAACGACTTCCTTTTATTGTTTGAGGCTTTTTAAACATCATGAACACTGCTAGGGTTTGTAAGCATTCATTGAATACTGGGTGGGTTAAAACTACACCATGTCTCTGTTTTCCTAAAAAGGCATCCACTGCATGTGCTTTGATGCTGATCCAAAAACAGCATTCTGTGTTTGTCTCATGCTGCAGGGTTTTTGGCTAATCTGTGGCATAATGTACCATAGCAAACAGAATCAGGCATGTGACAGTTTGCTACATCTGTGCTACGATAAGTCATTCATCTCAACCTGACACTTTTCTCTTTTCCAAAGTGACACTGCAATAGAGAAATATGCTTGCTCATTTATGGGAAGGAGAGTAATAAGTCCTGGCAAATGGAGTTGAATTTCATTCATATAGCACATAACTCGCAGTTTGCACTTTCCTTAAATTTCCATGGATAGTGTCCCACTAATTTCAGCCAGAAAGCTACATTTCTAAAATTATTTTACCATTGAACTGTAAAATGGGGTCCTATGAGGTACTTTAAGAGACATTCTGTAGCACCAGGAGTAAAAATAGCAGTACTTTCTTCAGAAAAATTATAGCTGCCAGTTCCAGATTTTCCATGGTAATTAACCTAGATGCACTCAAGTGATGAGTACTCTCCCTAATGACTCTATTGGTTCAAAAAGGGAACATTTTCCTGTGATCTCCTCTGACAGTATCATCAGGATGTTGTCAGTGCAAACAATACCCTTATCTAGCTTCTTTTCAAGTCACCTGATTAACTGGAGAAAATAGAAACAGAAAGAAAAGAGCATGTCCTTGCAGAGAGGCTGTAAATGTCACTGAAAGGCCAAGGGACCAGTTCCACCTGTCCTTCCTTCGTTAGTTCAGCTCCTCCTGCTGAAGTGGTGGCTTACTGGGGTGCTTTATTTCCCAGTCTCTCAGCCAGAAGGTGGATCTTTACTGTTAGAAACCCAGTTCATGTATCCTGGTCACAAAGGCGCCTTTGTAAAGAGAACAGTGGGTACAGGGCTTGAAAAACAACTTTCCTTCCCATTTAGAACCCTATAGGCTCATTATTCAATAGCACAGTGGTAACATAATGCATTTTCATTTACTTCACCCTAAATGTATGTAAATTAAAGGGTGGATTTTTTATTAAAAATAACACTGATGTGTTTTTTGTTATTCAGAAAAGAAATTGTATTAGTGAAAAACAGCACTAATGACATTTCACATTCAAATTTGCCACTTGCTGGAAAAAGGCAGGTCTCACCCTGTGCTCAAAATATAAAAAAAACCCACAAAATCTCTACTAATTGGTATTGTCATCCATATGGTTAGTCCATATGTGTGTTTTGCTTGTTTTAACTTATGGTTGTCTCTTTAGATGCAAGAATTGCATCCTAATAAAAAATGCTGTGCTCTTTGCAATGAAAAATAGATCTGAAAAGAAGTGGCAGAATCACTACACACCATTGCTGAAGGCATTTTGGGTGGTAAATGTCATGTTTATCAGGAAGGATTACACATTTATATGTGTTTTGGGCTTTAGGAAACCAGGGACACTGCAAGATGTGACAACTTCCCTTTAACATTTGAATTTTTGAAGCACCTGGGGCTTTAAATCTAATCTTATTTAGCCCAAACATTTAAATGGCTATATTGTAAGATCCTGTTCCTGCAGCCAATTGAGTGTTTGTCTTCATAATCAAATCAAGCAAAGATACTTCAAGGCTGCCTCACCTGTGTGAGATCTGCAGATAAATGATGGATTGTCTAGGTAATTACAAGGTATAGAGAGACAGTGTACGAGCATAGATTGAAGAATTTACTCACATCTAACCTAAACTCCATCTAAAGCTAGAACATTTACTAGTCCTCTCAGTTTGCTGTTTGAAGCTCCCCTAGTCACATCCTGGGATGACATGAACTCACACACAAAAGATAAAGTATATAAAGAAGGAAAAAAAAAAGGAAAAACCAAAAGACTTTGACTATATATATATATGGCAAAGTGAATGAAAGCAAACCAGAAAATTTAGAGTTTTTTATTTTATTCTCCAGATGTTCAAGCCTATGATTTTTTTATGATTCAAGCTCTCATTTTTGTTACTTTCCCTTACAGTTCTTTTGATTCTAATGGATCAAGTCTGTCACGACAGTTGTCTCTTCATGAGACAGAGAGGAGAACAAATGCTGAAAGAGGTAGGATCAATCTCATGGAGAACTGTAAAAATCAGAAGGGGACCTTAAACCATGGATCAGAATTAAAATGGGTGAAAACTGAACCCTAAGATTTGTTCACAATTGACTTTTGTTGTCAAGCAGGCAGTTCCTTGACTGGTTTAAATTCTTTTCAAGGTGTTCTGTTTCATTCCAAATATATTGAAATGAAACAGTCAAGCCTTGAAGTCAGTTATGTAAGACAGTAGGGCCAAACATCAGTTCAGAAACAGAGAGCAAAACTGCAGATGAAAAGTTATAAATGTTTTGGTGGAAAAAGAATCAGGACATTGAGCAGCCTCTGAAAGTCCAAAAGATCCTACTAAGTGGGGAAGCAATTTAGGAGACTCAAAGAAGATACTCTGAACAGTGGGAGAGATTCTAAAGTAAGCAAGTTATTGTGAGAGCTATCCCTGAACTCATCTGTAACTTGCTAGTTTTAATCTCAGTAACAGTTTTGGCTAGGCAATGAAAAAGTGCAAGACGTCTTTGTTAAACAAGGTACAAAATAAAATTCACAAGCGGATCATGAAGAGGTAGATGCCCACTGCTGTTGTCTTGATCTGTGTTTTTCCAATATCTGTCATCTCTATTTAGATTTTGAGCCCTGTAAAAGAATTACTTTTCTGTTGACATAATAAAATAAATAAATAAATATGACAGCAAAGAAACTCATTGCACTTTTATGAAAACAAGGAAGAAAAGATACTTCTGTTGAACCTCTTCTGCCACTTGTGGACTGGGATACTTTTATTCAGTTGTCAGAGAAAGGTGATGGTGTACCTTATCTGTAAGGAATAAGCATGGATGTGATGCTTCTGCACCATGTCTTGGATTTGAGTTTGATTGGTGCTACTGAAATTTCATGAATGACAATAAATTATACTTATGCTGGTCCTCAGCCACATTGCTCAGTACAGTAATTTTAGACTAAGTGGTAGCCTAAAAGTTCAGTAGCTTGAGTTACTGTAATGTTTTTTGAGAAATACAGTTGCTATATAGCCTACTCTAGTCTGCCTCTGTTTTTACTTATGGGAGTAGAGACAGCTAGCAATTTCTTTCATGACATCATTCTGTTACTGGGGGGAAGGGGGGCAGCACACTCAGCTTTTAGGCATCTTCTGACACTGAAATCAGACAGCTCTACCTTGTGACCCAGCAGTCCACTTGAACACAACAACATTGTTGAGAATTAATGGTCCTCAAAACACAAGAAATTAAGTTTCAGGGCCAAAGCCGTGAATTCTGAGTTAAACAAACATTTTGCACTGTGAGGCACATGATACTTTCTTGCATGACATTTAATATTAGTCTGGAAAATGTATCTTATAATTTTTTCTCTGACATCTGCTTTTCATTCTCAAAGCATTTTTGTCCTGACTCACTCTCACAGGTAATCCCAGAGTGGCAGAGAAAGAAGTCCATTGAAAGGCATCTTTTGTTGTAATTAGGGAGCAGTGCTGTACCTCAGATGTCTTACTATTTAAATTTTTTTGGGGGGGTGGGGGGAAATCTAAAAAACAGTGCAAAAGGATTTTCTATAAAGACATCAATCCATACTAGATATAACACAGGCCTTGTTAACTTGCACAGTTTAGCATACATATTGTGGGTTTTTTGCAAAAAACGATGAATCTCTGTGCTCCCTCTTAAAGAAAAAAAAAAAGATGCTTTATAATTCTAAAATAAAAGTATATTCCCATTAAAAATTTCACATAAGCACTGGCTGACAGCTCAGCAGCATCTAATTTGGATACACAAATGTCACATTTTTATTTATGAACTGGGTTAGTGAATGAAAGTCCATGTGTGATCATTCATAAGAAGTAATCAGCATTGGATGTACTTTTCTTTGAAAATGAGGCAAAATTTCACAGCAAACGCAGCTATAGCAAGGGAAATGCTCTCAGAATCTGTCTTATGTTCTTCTGTTACATAATAAGTCAAGGTTAATCACTAATGAAAATAATCTGGGAAGCACAGCTACTGATTAAACATCAAAGCCATCTGTGCCATGTCACTAAGGTCCAATATAAAATAACCATAATTATTAATACCTTTTGGTGTGCTTTAAAAATTATTTCTTGTGAAATGAATATTCTACATGTAAACTCACTTCCAAGGGACAAAGTAAAGGTCTAAAAGGCCTTTGTGAGTTAATGATGGAATTTAATTAGTGCTGCCTAAAATGGATCCACAGTCTCCAAGTATGCTGAAAAAGAAAACTGTAAAACTAATTTTCTATGTCTTACTGGTATTCTAATATGAATAAAAGCTATTAGAGTAATAAACTCAGTTCTAATTGGAAACACTGAAACTCTCAAAAAGAACAAAATTTGGAGTTCAGTAAATGTGGTATTTTTGAAGGGTATATATGAGGTGGAAATCTTGGTTTTAGTTATCTTGTATTGTATGGAAGAAAATTTAAAGGACAAGAGAGTAATCCTGAGAACTATACATGAGAAAGGAGAGTTGGCTGCCCTTGTACACTTCACAAGATACAGTAAAACGAAATAATTTCTAATAGACTGGCTGATATAAAACAAACACTGGGATTCTGCATGGACCATGCCAGTTTGTTGTGAGTATGAGGCTTGTGTATTTGCTGGGGTAGCATCCACAGAAGAAAGATGCAGACCATAATAGGTCACTTTCTTAGATGCAACAATATAACACAGCCAGGCAAAATCTGACCACAGAAAAGTGTGAGTTTTTCCAGATGAAGCACTTACCAGCCCCACCTCAAAAGGTTCCTAGGAACACTGTGGCATGCAGATTCATACAAGCCTAGTAGGCCAATAGATGTACTCCATGTTCAGAGGCCAATTGCAACATCTTCATTTCCATGGAGAAATCATTCTGACTATCCTAGCTAAATCCCCCCAGGTGCAAGCGGAGGCCATTTCCTCAATCTAGAAGCAGTTTCTTGGGAGAATAGGCCAATATCCACCTGCCTACAACCTCCTGTTGGGTAGTTGTGGGCAGCAGTAAGTTCTCTCCTGAGTCTCCTCTTCTTCAGACTCAACAACATCACGTCCCTCAGTACCATCATGCTGCACTTAAAGCAAAAATGAATGTATTTTAGCCACTTCTACACTGTAGAGATAGTAAAGAACCATGCAATCTTAGAACATAATTAAAGGTAAATCTGACAATGTTTAACCAATTTGTAAAGAGCTCTATTACAAGGTGGGACACAACACAGGTATGTGCAAGTATCCTCTCCTGTCTGTTCTTTCAGAAGGGAAACAAGGCTTTGTATCCCAGGTGGGGTGTACCAGCAGTCACTTCTGTGTAACTCCAGGTGTGTCTCTGATGAATAATAAGGTGATGCAAAGACCAGAGAATGAGTAGGGAGACCCTTTACAGTCTAAAACACAGCAGTGACAAGTCTTCAGGCAAACTGCGGTAGTACATCATATGAGGTTTTTAACCTATGTGACAACCAAGGGAATGAAGACTTAACTATTTATGGAGCAGGCTTAACTATAAATGGAGCAAGTATGCACCATTAAACAAGGATTAACAGTAATTAAAGAGCTGTAAGTAAAACAAGCTTCTTTATGTGCTTTTGGTATCCTTTCAACTCAAATGAAATATGTATTGCATCAGCTTCTATTCCCACCACACTTAATCAACCACTTACCACTATAAGAATTTTATATACCCTTTTTTTTTTTTGCATGAGGACTAAACTCCTACTGATGTCATTTCATAGAAGTATATTGAATTGCACCACAAATTAATTTGGCCCTGCACCTCTGCAGCTGTGTGGAAGATGTTGGCTTTTCACCAAGATCACACAAAGATGGAAATATTCATTTTCCACCAGTAAATTGCAGCTCCCACATTTGTCAAAAGCAAAAAGCATATTTTTACTTCCTTATTTATTTTTCCCATGAATACTGTTTTTGCAAAGCACAAACAGAAAAAAACCCACAAATAGAAAATATAGCTATCTCCAATCATAAAAATTCTCCAAATTAATGAAAACTTGCAAATATGTTAAAAGACACAATTTGAACACTTTGAAGCAAATTTCTGTAATTCAGAGAATTTTGACAAAATATATGCTCTATGAAATCTTAACAAACTCCTTCCTCTGCTCTCAGAGTGGTCCTTGCTTATGGCAATGAGCATCCATACCAGATCTGTATCTTTCAAGCTCAGCCCTAGAAGTTTATTTACTGAGACCCATGGGGGTATGTGCAGAGACAAAACTGAGCAGGAATGGGTGCTGACACTGAGTCAATTCAGTCCTCAAAAGTCAGCCTGGATTCCATGATCTAGAAGCAGGTTAGTGTTTATGGATCTACTGTCAACAATGACTGGGCAAAAACTACAGGATGGAACTGATAAACACAAATGTGCTAAATGAGTTCAATAATTAGCAAATATTTAAATGAGCATTAAGAAGAGATACTCGGGATCAAGTAACACATGAACCATGTTCTAGAACAAGACACAACCCCTCCTCAGCCTTCAGCTCCACACTGCCTAACCTTTCTAGAGGGGAGCTACTAAAGCTCCCTAACAAGACACAAAAATGGGTGGTGTGCACCCAGGGACAGTGTGTGACATATCTGATGGGGCTGCAGTGACTGGGTGAAAGATGTATTTGAACCTGTGTGACCAGTGGACTCACAAGGGATAAAGGTTGCCTTCCACTTGGTCTACCCTACTATGAATGGTCCTCAAGTAAAAGACTTATATTAACCAAATCTCATTGTTTTACTTCTTATTAAATTACATTCATTGCAGTTCCATATTTTAAGATATTTTAACATTCAAGCTCTTTTAAATTATATGTCTTCTTCCTTTTTAGTTTGCTTTTTCAGGGTTTGTGGCAACAATGCCAGTACTAATGAGAAAATCATGATCCAGCTGATTTCAGAGATAAAACTCTCAGGGGTTTTAATAAAGTTTGAGTTGTATCCCTCAATATTATGCTGACCTCTCCTACAGTTTTGCTCAGCAGCAAGTGCCAAGTCAATTCATCATTGTGTGCTCTTTCCTCTTCCAGATTAGACTGTACACACTTGCACCAGCAAGTCCCTCCCCTCTGCTTCCTAGAGGTAGTTGGGAATTCTCCTACTAAGTCAAAACTCTGTCAAAATATGAATTCAGAAGCACTTCTGAGTTTAATAAAAGTTCGAAAAATACTTTGAAATTGTCAGAATTTTGACATTTTCCAAGGAGAAAATTACTTTGCACGCAATTGTATCTTGGGTGGAATATATACATGTTAAAAGATAACCAAAAGGTGAAGGTTAACACATATGAAATAATTGCAGCCAAAAGTTTTAATTCAAATTAATGTCTGGATGGGCTTTCAAAACTGTAATATCGATTTCTTTAAGATCAGAATGGAATGGAAATTTTTTTTTTTTGAGTTTTAAAAATTTTCATAGGATGGAAAAATTATTTTTTGTCCATCTCTGGCAGCTTTTACAAAGATAAAGAGCTGAAACGTGGCTTTTCCTTTCTGACTGGGAGTAATAATTTTTAGTGTACAGTCATGTCATTATCTCCTCAAGCCAAGCTGTTTGTTAGTATGGGGATAGAGGATGAATAGCAATAAGTCTTGTATCTTGGATATGCCTCCTGCTTAACTGAGTTCTCAGAAATTAGAAGTTATGTGTTTGGTGTAGTGATTGTTGCTTGCTACCCCATAAACTGCTTTGGATATTCTCAGTTCCCACTGCATTCAGGGTAGAAAGAGCATCCTAAACATCCTATGATCCCCAAGCATTATCCTTCAGGCTCTTTCTACAAAAGATGAACAATGTCCTAAGGGCATTATATCACATTATTTAGAGAAGAATTTGCTGTTTTCTATATATATATATATATTTTTTTTTTTTTTACCGTTTCACTGTAAGGAAGCTGGTGCTTTTTACCAAAACTGTTCTTTTCTTCTTTAGACCTTACAAAGTGCCAAATTCTGTTAGTCTTAGTCTACTGAACAGCATGCCATGCCAGGATTGGCATGACCTCAACAGAAATGGGTGTGTAACACTTGGTAGTGAATGCCTTTCTCTGTCCAGACAGAGAAATTTTGTAGCAAAGATGTGGGACTCAGCTTCCTAAAGAGGTGCTGAAGTTACTGTATTTGAAAACATCTGAATAATGATGAGCTTACCTGTGTTTCACTGCCTTTAAAACACATGAGTAAGTTTTCAACAGTTCAATAATTAAAGCCTATAAAATGAGGTCATTGTTGTCAGGTGAAAAATATAATTAACACCTTCACATCTTCAGTGGACCACACAATCATTCCAAATTTGGGGCTTTTTTCAGTTGCAGTGTGGCAGCTACCCACGGCCAGCACTACTGATGCTCCATTATGGTGTTATTTCACTTGCCTGGCTTTAATTCTGGGATTGAAAAGCACAAACCCCTGGCCTGTTTGCAATCCAGAAACTGTCACTGCTGCTCCCTCTTATAAACCAGTACAACCTGGCATCAATGAGACAAGCATTAAAAGGTGAGAGCACAACAACATTTTAAAAAACATAGATATTTTATACGTAGATATTCCTATTGATTCCCAGCCCACAATATTGGGACCAATGCTTAAAAGGTGGATGGAGGTTGCAGAGGTAAAATTACACAGTTGGACATTAATCAATTTCACTGGAGATGAGCTTCATTAAGGAAGATAAAAGCAACATCTACATAGCAAATTCCCTATTCAAATGTCCCTGATGGTCTCATGTTATGCTTGCAGTAGATAAATAAATAAATAAATTCTGAGAAAGCACAGATGAACAAGTTTTCCAAAGTTCCAGTACCTGGTATATCTCTCTGTCATGATGTACAGACACCACATCAGAGCTACAGTCCCAAGAGAAAAGAAAGGATATTGATGGTCTTATAACCATAAGAAAAAGTTAATATTTGTTACTTAAAAAAAAAAAAAAAAGCATTACAGTACCAGTGGGAGAGTAATGACTAAATTATCTGATTCAGAGAAGATACCTGTAATGTGTAATAAACACTAACATTAGAGCCTGACTTGAAGTAATAATAAGCAGCAACTGATTATAAGCATTTTGTCTTCAGTGTTTATTTGTCTGCACCTGGATATTGCTGCTTGGCAATAATTGGATTCTAATCACTCAAGCAAACTTTAAATTTACCAAGTGTGAGCAAAACATGCTATGTTCTGTTTACTCAAGAACAAACAGATCTCATACAGAAAAAAGATGTCTGGTTCCCTCGCCCGACAGGAAAAAAAATCAACTCTGCAAAGTAAATAAAACTGACAATTTTCTTTTAGTTGTCCCTAAGGGACTTACCTGAGTAACTGTCCAGGTTATTTGGGTTACAGCTATATTTTTCTACACTTCTAGGAAGTCTTTTAGTAATCCAAAACCTGGAGACATCTTGGCAGTATACCTTACTCTTGGCAAGTGTTTTAGAAAAATAATTTTCTTTTGAATGGCAGTATATTAAGAAATGCCAGTCATCTGATATTGCTATGAGCTCTCATACAGCTAATGAATGGATGCTATCTTTTCGGACCATTGGGGGTTTTTTTTGTTTTGGTTTGGTTTTTGTTTTGTTTTTTTGGCATGGGGTTTTTTGGGGTGTTTTTTTTTTTTGTGTCCAGTTTCAGTGGTAAAAGGAGATGGGATCAAATATTTACAGGTGGCTCATTGGCACCTCTAGTGTCTGTCAGTCTTGATCAAATGCAACTACTGCATAAATTGAGTATAAATGGTACCTTTAGGGAAGTGCCTGTCATTTTAAGGGGAGAAAAGACCCTCTTGTGAGGATGAACTAAATTTTTAGGTTTATAAATATTCCCTTAATCAGACATTTAACCATATATTTTTAACCAGTCAGGCATAATCAGGCATGCTTAAAAGCTGTCCTTTGGACTTTGCTATGATGGGTGCTGGAGCAATGCATAATTAAAAATGAAAAAGGCTTTTAGAGCCTGTTTACTTCGGTGACTACTGTGAAACAAATGTTTCTTTCTCCATGCATCGCCCACCCACAGAAAGGGAACAGAACAAAGATGGCTCTGTCAGGCCTCTTTCCACTAGAGAACGCCTTGAGAGGCCAGAATGTATTAGGGCCCTGCTGAGCCCATTCAGCTTCACATAACACTCATACACACCGTACAACTAATTACATGTCAGATTAGCGATTTCATTATTACCACACTACCACTAATTAAAACTGCTTTGATATTTCTCAAGTAGTTTTGTGTGTTTACACAGTTTTAAAGTCTGTTTTTTTGAATTTTTTTATTTTTTAGAAAAATCAAATTGGTATTTCTGAAAGGGTGAAAATAACACATCGAGGAAGCAAAATCTATACTGTCACTTTTCTCCTGAAAGCCAACTTTTTGCAAGTGAATTCTAAGTGTAAAGTCCCAACCATACCTTAATCTGCAAATTGACATATTCATGTCAGCTTTCCATTCCTAACACTGCCCAAAGCTTAAGTTATCCAAGTAAGTAAATTACAAAAGTTACATCATTTTAATCTACATTCATCATTTTAATTGCCTGAATCTTCACTCAGACAAAGCAGCACTGTAGTTTTATGGTATTTGATTAATGAGGGCAAGAAAATTGAAGTTTTGCAATAAAACTAAAAAAAAAAATCAACAGACTTTTATAGTTTTTTCCCTTATGATTTTAATTTAATGGCTCATGTTTTCATTACTGCAGAGGCTGTACACTTTAGCTTGCAATTATGTCCCATCTGTGAAGCACTGTGTTATTACAGTTTATTCTAGTAGCTTTTCAATCACTTTTGAGTTGTGCTTTACAAGTATTCTTGCAGCAGGTGGGCTTACTGGCATGGGACCAGAAATACACAAAGCGCAAAGCTGGAGTTTAATGGCAGCCATATGCATGTGGCACAGAGCGCCAGCCTTCCCCCATATGCTGCTAAGCAGCCCCTTCAGCCTGCCAGTCACTCTTCTTACTGACTACAGTCTCTAAGTAGTTTTCTGCCAGGGAAAAATATACCAAGGCAGCAAATTTCTCCAGTGCACCATCCTTATTACTGAGACAACCCTGTCATTAGCAAAAGCACAATGAACCTGATCTGGAGATGCATACCAATTAGGTTGCATGGAGCACTTTTCCTTCTTATCTCTATGGAAACTCGGCCTCCCTGGCTGCAGTGGACAATCAGTAATGTTTCATCCACCCATATGTCACCTAGTTAACACTGTACACTTTTATGTAAACCAAAAAATCTGCTCCAACCCTCTCAACAACGCAAAGTAAAGAAATTAAAGAAAGGGACCAAGCAAAGTGCCCTGCACAGTTCGGAGCAAATGTGCCTTTGACTGTACAAACCTGTACGGTCAGCACTCCTGGCCACACATAAAGCAGCAGGAATTGCAACTTTAGCTGGAGTGAACACAAAATCTACATTCTCCAGTTCTACATCAGAAGAAGCTTCTGTAAATAACTAGGAGCCAACTTGCCTGTTGCAAGAGATACGATATTTAAAACATCATAGAAATGCTGTGCCACCTGCTTTGTCCAGGAAAGTGCTTTACACTACTTTTCTCCACATACTAGCCTTAAATGTATTCCGCCCCCCCATGCACCTAAGGTATTTTTAGAAAGCTACATTTTTACCCTGAGATTAACAAATATTTTTATTCATGTTTCTCTGACTAAAGAGGAAGGACTTTGGGAATAAATACACCTGATTAATTCCTTCTGTGCTTATTTTTTATGCCTTTTTCCTATTTAAGCTATTTGCTCTCATTTCTACATTTCTTTGTTTAAAAACAACAACGGAAGGGACTGGGACAAGATTGCCATGGTATTGATTTTAGCCACTACAGGATTTATCTGGATTTTAACATAAGAGAATGGATACCATTAGACTTGCCAGAGTTGCATCAAAAGCTACAGTTTTGATAGTACACACACCACATACATTGAAAAAATACAGCCTCTTCAAGGCAAGAGAAGGTGCTTTATAGCTGTTTACAATCCATGTTTCTCACCTATAATGTATCACTCCCATTTGCTTTGTCCTGCAATATTGTTTCTTCATTTTGGATACTAGATAGCAAATAATAAAGTGTAGAATAGCTGTACACCACGTCCTCCGGGCAACAATACCTTCCCTAGGAATGAATGTCATCTTTATAGCAATACTTACTTTGTAATTAGCAAAGAAACACCCCATAGATAGATCAAATATTGACTGAAAAATAGAACAGGTCATAAATGTCAAAAGGAAAAAAAGGAAATCTCCTTTTGAAAGCATACAGAGCAGAGTGAGTACAGATTTTGAGAATACTCCAGATTAAAAGCTATTAATGTGCTTAATATTGGCAGAGGCATATTAGCAGAAGTGAATTCCTATTCCAGAAGAACAAACATTTAAAGGAGCTGAATGGAATTAAAATAGAATCTATCAAACAATGGGTGCTGAAAACTAAAGCCAAGCTGGGAACTGGTGGTGACTCCGGAAGCTGCATGAAAAGAAAAAGGAAGAAAAAGGAGCTGAAGGAATGCTGGTTTCTCTCTCAGAATTGACTAGACTTATGTCAGTGCTGTTGATATTCCCTTGATACTGTCACTTATAGAACATTTAATTTTTATTACAAAAGCAATTCTGGATATGTGTAAAATTCTAAGTCTTCTAGTGGGAGCAATTTAAAACTGGATAATGCTGTCCTGAGGGGATTGTACTACTCCTTGGGTTTTGTTTTTAGGTTTAACTCATCACATGGGAAACTTCTTCTTCAGGAGTAATTATTAATAGTTGTGACCCTTGAGAACAATGGAGAAATACTTAGTAGAGAGTTCTGTGGGAGCTGTACATTCAAGTGTTAAATACGCTCTTAGCAAAACAGAGAGGACTGGAAATCAGATTGAAATGGGCCAGCAGAATTTTGGCCAGTCTGATCAGGACTGTTACCAACCTGCTATTCAGCTATATATGGGTTGCTACAAGCAGAGATTCAGCCAATTTATTTGGAGATTTAATTTTAGAGATACAACAGTGTTTTTTTTTTCCTGTAAAAGATGTTGCACCTGATGTGAGCCTTGTCCTTTATCAGAAAAAGAGAAAAAGAATTACAGAAAATAACGTAAATATTTCACCTGCATCTCTTTCAGATAAGAAATCCATTGCATTTCCCAGCCTGCAAAATGAGATCTGGTATGCTTGCTGTATTTGTACCCTATAGCCCTAGAAGGGTAATGTTACAATAAGAGCCCAATTCTGTGCTCAGTGAATAGGGTAAGGAGCACTTTTTAAACAAGCTTCCCTTTTTCCTTTTAGGATCCAGTCATTAATTATACACATTTTAGTTTCCAAAATAATGACTGAAAATGCACTGTAGGTGACTTGTACTAAACAGAGAATAAGAAGGAGAAAAAAAACATACCCATGGGATTTTCATTATTATTTGGCGGAGACTAGAACATAAAATTAAACATTTTGCTAAAAATAACCATAGAAATGCGATGCCAAACTAAGACTTTTTAAATACAAACTATTTACAGAGGATGGACATTTATGTAGTAGAATAAAAATAACTACTGTAAGGTTCAAAGTCTCTGGAATTTCACAATCATTCTTGTAGCTTAGCAGCTCTGTCATAGTTATGTGCTAACTATGATTGCTGTGTAATGAAAGAAGTCTTCATATATAGTTGGCTTTTGTGCTATGGAAACGTGTTCCTAGTATGCTTTTTCAAATATGTCCTTAGATCCTGCCAGGAACAACATTTAAATCCTTGCATCACATAACTCTTGCCCCCCCAGCCCTTGATTTATTTCACACTTTTTCTTTCCTTAAGACATATTCACTGACCTTTTATTTTTATTTTTATTTTTTTCTGGGACAATTTAATAAGATACTTTTGACAGGTGGGTAAAAACTGCCCCTTTATCTTGCTGTTTATGATATTTGTATAGAAACTTTTGAATTTAGAATGGGTCAAGTCAGGATCAGAGGTTATTTCAGTAAAGAAAGGAAAGAATGTAACTGTCAGTCTTCATGGGCAGCGGATAAAATGGACTTCAGTCAGCATAACTACATATTTTATTTTACTTGAAGATGTGGGGATCAGTTTTCAATACACTACCTTAAATTTTTTCTTGATATTATATCACTGGCACTATGCCAAGTTAACATGTTTTACTCTCTGGTGTTGCTGTACAACTTAGTGAGCATTGTCTCAATGCAAAACCAGGCAAACAAGTGACATAAACTGTGCTCTGCTCAGGACTTGAGGAGAGGTGGAAAGGTGTTTGAGCTGCTTTTCTCTAATATGATTTCAGAGCAATATTTGGAGCATCAAGGAGCACATGCTGAGTTACAGCAGCTGCAAAATTAATTAACCAGCTAAAGTGCAAAAAGCTTTATCCGCTTTCTAATAAAACCAACCTAACTTTAGATGTAGCATTGAGCAGCTGAGTTAGGAACTTGCCAAACTCGTTTTCCTGTACAGCTGGTAAAGGACAAAGCCTTCAGCCTGACAGTAATCTGAGTCTTCTTCTGAAGGCGAACTGTACTGTCCATGGGCAGTCATGAAGTTTGTGACAAACACCCTAGCATTAATTAGTTGAGCCTAACTTTGGCTGGGAGTAACCTAGACATGAGTGCCTGACCCTTTCCAGAACTACTGTGGCACCCCGGCCTCAAGAAAGGGACAAGCCTCTCTGTATTGTTTGTAGTTAAAAATCATAGAATTGTTTAGGTTGGAAAAGACTTAAGATCATTGAGTCCAACAATTAACCTAACTCTGCCAAGTCCACCACTAAAGCATGCCCCTAAGTGTCACACAGGCACACCTTGTAAATACCTCCAGGCATGGTGACTCAGCACTTCCCTTGACAGCCTGGTCCAATACTTGGAAGACCTTTGGAGAAGAAACATTTCCCGTTATTCAATCTAAACCTCCTCTGGCACAACTTGAGATTGTTTCCTCTCATCCCATATCGCTTGTTATTTGGGAGAAAAGGCTGACTCTCATCTGCCTACAGCATCCTTTCAGGCAGCTGTAGAGAGTGATAAGGTCTTCCCTGAGCCTCCTTTTCTTCAGGCTAAACAACCCCAAGCCACAAGCACTGCTGTGTAGGAGGGGGTTTCCTAAGAATCAGTTTACTCCTGATGGAAGTGATCTGAGTGACAGGTCTACAAAATGAAGTTGTCTACTTACACCAGCCTTTACTGAAATGGCCCTTCAATTTCCAGCTATTTGAAACCATAGCTTCTTTTTCAAGAAGGCCAAGTATGGCTTGTTATTGACAAAATAGAGGAGGATTTTTCTGCTTGTTGTTCCACCTTTTTTTTCCTCTGGGGCAGAGTAGAAGCACTAGCTCAGCTGATTGCTTCTGATGATGCTAAGTGCTGACTTATATTGAATTCAGCTTGGGTGTAAAGTAAGGAAACTTGGAAAGTTACTACATATTTTTCTGTCTCCATCATCCCAGAAAAAAAGCAAAACCTATTCAGTAGCTAATACTAACTTGTAACTAAGGGAGAAAAGCTCATATACATATACTAATGAAAATTAATACTGAAAATCCAGAAAATGTAAAAGGAAATAAAACTCCTTGAGAAGTAATGAAATGCACAGTCATGATCATGACACAGGCTTGAAGTCCAATCCTGGCACAATTCTTAAAAACAAATGCAAGCGTAACATTTCCATTCACAAAATAAGCTTTTAATGTTTTTTTCTCCACAGTGCAAAAAGAAAGTATTTTTTCTGTAGTTTTGCAGAATCTAGCCTAATTATTATATCCTTCATTATTCTACCATATGGGGACAATAAAACACTTTGTCTCTGAAAGTCCAAGATCCAGAAAACAGTAGAATTATTCAAGAAAACTAAGAATGTGGTTTCATCTCCATTGAATATACCAAGCACAAATTGATGCAGTTTTGTGCATCATGCAGAAAGGCATTTCTACTAAAGATATGACTTCCAGACATGATTTAGAGAGCTGAAGGGGAATACTGTGCATAATATAACAAATGTGGTACATTTTCTCGGAATAAATGTAAATTTTTCAGAGGGAATGTTCTAAAAAATGCCACTAATATGGAGAGTTGCAAAGTTAGTGTAGAGATGAAGTACCAAAATTATTCTCAGATATATTGTATAATTTATGATATCAGATACAAAATCAGCATTCAGGCTTGAGATTTTCTTTGCAATTATTATCAGGCTGGATTGGAAATGCAGGCTATTTATCATCACAAATCCTGGAGATCTTAGGAAACATGTTGATAAAAAGATAATCTTATAGTTGAGGAAAATGTATAAAGTAAGGATGGAGATATGTCAAAGGCCAAGAGTTCACAATTACTTCAGTCAATTCAGAGTGGTCTTTAATATTTTTTATCTTTAATTATGTTTTTCTAGTTTTTGTTCAATCATGACTGACTGCTTTTTGACAGATAATCATTCTGTGATCTGCTTGGAAGCTGGTTGTCCTAAATCTGTCTTTTTATTTTCAATATGAATTGATACAACACATAAACAGGCTTCACTGCAAATTTGCAACTTTACAGAACTTTTGCAAAATTTGTGATGAAAAATATCAGTGTGCTATTTATTCAGCTTTAATTCATGTAAATTAGATTGTTAATTAGCATTTTATGGCTATCAGTTTTTATATGATATTTTTACCAGCTCTTCTTTGGACGTTTATCCAGTTGAGCTACATAGCTGAATACCTGAACTGTATCATGTAATTTCTGTTCTCTTGAAAAATGCAAGCACACACACATATATGTACTTATGTATACTATTTTCTCTCTCTTCACCTATTTATATATGCACTGACATTTACATACACTTATATATCTACATATACTGATAAACACACGTGTCTGCATTTGTGCATTCACACAAACACATAAACACACACACAGATCAGTGCCATGTCTACTAATACCAATCACTACTTCCCTTAAAGAAAATTATTTCTCCATCCAATTACAATATCTACCAGTCCTTAGCTTCATTTTCCATTAGAATGGTCCCAAAAGGGGATGACCTTTGCAGGAATTCTCAAAACTCAGGAACCAAGATACTAAAATCGAGATATTATTAAGATTCATCCAAAACACTATGGGTCTTCTTCCCTGGCTGCTGACTCACCCAGTATCCTGTGCTGTAAGGATTCCTCTTGCCATCCAAAGAAGGACAACCTTCTCAGGGTGTGTGGAATGCCCACACAGAAATGCATGACAAGTTTAAGGGGAACTGTTTTCCTTCCCTGACATGCACTATATGAGACACTTACCTTGCCTTTCTGCTTCCTTGCAAATGCCTTGCATGAATCCCTTTTTCCTGGTTTATGTGCCATCCTAAACCCAAACCCAAAGTGTTTTTAAAGACACTGTTGACAGGCAGGAGCACGCTGGGAGCACCATAGACCCTGCAGTAAGTGCACACTTCTCTGGCCTGACACACCCAGCCCATCAAATGTACCTCTGCCTTAAAGGAATGCTTCCCTTTCCCTTCCCTATTGTTAAATCCATTCCTCAAATCAATGCACATATATTAATTATATGCACAAATAATAAAATAAAGTAAATCCTTTAAAAGCAAACCTAGTATCCATCTAGCTAAGAGAGCTGAAATAGCCAGTATCCTCCTTAGGCCTGGGGCAGGACATGTACAGCATACTGCCCTCAGAGGCAGAGAAAGGTGCACACCCCTTCTCTCATAACTTCTTTTCTGCATGTCTGCTAGGTGCTCTGAAGGAAGCAATGAGGACATGTGCCTCACAAGATAGGAACAATTAGCCTGATTAGGCTGATGGACAGCCTGCCCCCATACTGGTGAATGGGCAATGGAGCTCAAGTCTCTGCACTGCTAGGCAATGTGACAGGTTTCTGGCATGGCATTGGCCCATGCTTTCCATCTGGTCTGCTTCCAGCCATGCCTGGGTTCTGTAGCCTGAAGTCCCAGTACCCTCATGAGCCCAGCTCCAGTTGCAGGCACTGGTTGGCACGTGGCCACCCTGATCCAGACCTAAAGCCACAAACATGGGTGGCTCTGCAGCTCTTGTCCTCAGTGACACAGGACTGTCCTAACATGTTTCGTTTGCTGCTTGGGATTGGAGCTGCCTGTACCTACTTGTACTTTCTGCCATCAACCTGACTAATGCCTGTCATATTTAACAGGGAAATGCCAGCAACCTTCAGGATTAGCTATCAGTGGACCTAGAAAGTAGCAGGTAACTGGGCAGAATAAGACCAAAAACAGGAAGTAAAGGAAAGAAGAGTTGTCTCCCTTCCAGATTACACAAATTACTTAGTCCTCTCCAACAAAGGGGAAGAATTATCCCAGTTTTGCATTTTAGGTACACAGCTTCCCTAAGTTAATTATGGAGTCAATTCAGCCATGTATGACTTATATGAGGGCAGCTCTCCACCCTGTCCTTCAAAGGCAAGATAGTACAGCAGGAAGATAGCTAAAAAGCAAAAACTGACAAGAGCAGCAACACAAAAATTTAGGAAAGGTAATGGCATTTATAGAAAATTGTGTAATATGTGTACTTCAATGAGAGATGAATGATCACAGAGTATTCTGGGTTGGAAAGGACACACATCGGTCATCAAAGTCCAACTCTTGGCCCTGAATCCTCAAGAATCCATGTAAATTGAAAGGCTGCCCACTTTCAGGATGTTATTCTGCATCTTGTGATGTTTAGTGTTGTTTTCCTCTTAAAGCTCAGAACTGAAGTGATTACCTGACTATCTCAGCTTAGTTAAAAAAAATGGGCAAGAACATAGTCGTAAATGCAAAGAAGAGTTTAAAATGTAACTCATACTTCCCTTAATCAGACAAAATATGTCAAAACACAAAAGAAAAACCAGTATCTTTTTCATAGTTGGTTTTAGTACCTTGATTTGTAGGATGATTTATCATGTGATAGATAGCAAACCCAGCACTTTCCAACAACACACCCACCCACTCTTGAGTACCAAGCCCAGTCTGGGGAAGTATAGGGACAGTCTTCCTCATGCTACCTTAAAATCTTTCCAAAAACTATTTCATATTCCCAGAATTCTCTTTCTGGACTCTGACTCTAGTCTGTACAAAAGCAGTGTTCCTCAGAAGTGCAAAATTTCTGATTGACCTTATCCTGGGCTTGCCCTATTAGGAAGCAAAAGTATAAACCTGTCTGTACATTGTAATAGAAGAGTTGTCTTTCAATAGGTGTAAAAATATGCAGGAATTTGCAGCTTTTTCTATTTTTACCTCCATGCTGATTGAATGTCCCTGGTTAGTCTTTCCAGTACGTATTCAGTATTCCTAACCTATGTGTTCTCTTACATAGCTCACATAGTACAGACAGCAAGACAGTCTTCAAAATTTAATCAATAAATCTCAAAAATCTGACTTTGGACCAGGAATAGAAAGCTGCAGTTTAAAAGTTTGAAAACACCAAAACTAGCCTTATGTAGGATCAATGTCCTAAGAAAGTTCTATGAACATAGAGTTTATGATAAATATTAAGGCAAAGGGAAGAGATACCCATTTGCTGGCTTTCAAATATACACTACCTGCCTCCCTTTTGCACTGCTGTATGTCTTCTCAGTTCCCAGAAACCTACCTAAAAATATAAAATTGCATCTATGTTAAGACCATGGATAGCAAGTCATGGCTTGCTCCATCTGAGTTAAACCAGACAACTAATGACTCTTCAAAATTGAAGTTTTTAATGGAAATGCATTTCTGAAAAAATGTTGGCCCCTTGAACACTGGAAGCACCACAGGTCTTGCAGTGTGGCCAGGCTGAAAGCCTACTGAAGCCAGTGCAGAGGCATCCATCAACCTGAATGGCCTTTGTACAATACTTTTAATGTTATCTCTTTATATATAGAGGGTAAGTAAAATGTTTATAGCAAATCCTTCCTAAGCACAGAGAGAACTTATTATGAATCAGCTATTCATGATTTGTACAGCTCAATCAGTAGCATTTTTTCTTTATGAATTTTCCCTTTGCAGGGGATGTGCATATTGCTTATAAGACAGAAAAAATAACAGCTCTCTGCATCATCACTCCTTTTTTGCATTCATCTTACTTTACACATACTGCCACTCCACAGGGCAAGCTTTCTGTGCAGGACATCCCCTCATTACGAGTGCAAATAAGTTATTCTAAAAGTGGATTTTTAAGAATATCTGAATAATATGCAGTTGTTCACCACCAGTTCATACAGTGTGTTTACAACAACAGGGCCTAATATTTGCTTCTCAATAGAAAGTAAAGTGTAGCATTATTCTAGAGATGTATCTGAAGTAAGATATTCAGATTAGATGTCCTCAGGCAGGTTAAACTGGAAAATGTTAGGCTAGCATCTGATGTTATCTTTTTTTGCCTTTTTGACCAGAAATGACTACACACTCTTTAAGCTTATCTATGAAAACCTGACAGAAGGTAGCAATCAAATATCTGACCACAGCATCAGTTGATTAAAAAGAGCAGAAAAGGTCCAAAGTAACCCTGGGAAAAGTGAAATTTCCCAATGTACCCATAAGTTTCAACCACTGTGGCTTCAGTATATCTTAATCAGCTGAAACAAGTACACCAAGCAACTGAATTCTTTTTTCTTTCTTAAAAGAATTAAATGGTCTTTATGTATGTCAGGACTTGAGGTACCTAGCTAAACTAGATAAACTACTCAGAAATGTAACAAGAAGGCACAATCTGGAGTCTGTGGAAATTCTGCCTCTGCAGCAACTGATACTTTCAAGTTACACCTGCAGATGTTCTTAAACTCTTGAATTTTCTCACAGTATTCTATTTCAGTAATTTTTAAATGAAAAAAAAGATGAGAAGACATTAAAAAAAGAGATATCTTTTCTTCTCCCATCTCTGTCCATTAAATGACTGATTCCAATTTAATGCACTGAAGTTGAAGGTCTTTGAAATTCAAAGATATGTTTCTCTTTCCATCCCTAATGGGATAATAGCACATACTAATGCACATGCATTTGTTCTTTTAGTCACAATTTTATAAGAATTGCAAGTTGCAAACATTATCGTTTTATGATTATTGTGCAATTAGACAAAAGAAGACACACAGAGACAGGCAAATGGAGAGGACAGAAGATGATGATATCCAATAATATAAGATTCTTTTTCTTTAGACTACACAAAATTCCATTTATAGTCTGAATATTTCTCAAATTCACCCTTTCAAAGAACTCCGAAAACAAATATTATATATGGCACTACTTATATTGCTTTTTTGCCCTTTCCTTAAACCCTTCACGTCATACAGAGCAAAAAGAAAGCATGATGTCCTGGTACAGCCATGTAAAATGTACAATAACTTATTTTAAAAAGGAAGCACTTAAATGCTAGCAAGCACCAGTGATCTGCTTCGAAGCTGTCATGAAAGGACACTTTAGACATTAGAGTGCATTATTGGGTAGTAATAGTAAATGGCTTTATAAAATCTCACTGGTCATTATTGCCATCTCATAATTCTCTTTTGTGTTTGCAAAATGGATAAATGAGCATTTTCAGGCTTTCAGAACAAATAGTATAACTCAAAATTGATAAAATAATTTTAAATAGTTTTCACTTTATAGAAGCATTGTTTTGATCTACTGCAGCACTCCAACTATATGTATGCACAGCATATCTTCATGGAAGTTACTGAATTTAGCTTACTGAAAATTTAAACTGGAATTGTCTTTTTTTACAGTTTCAGGCTCATTACACTGTATAAGCTCAGGATTTTGACTCATAGATAGTTGTACCATATAGGAATTTGTCACAGCCCATCATGTTTCATCTCCATGTCTATCTATGCATTCCTGAACTGTACAGACTTCAAAGGATACTCATGTGTACCACTTTTCTTATGACTGAAGCACAGCTCCTGTAATGCTTAAAAATACATTTAGTAGACTACCTTTCCTTTACACTGAGTTTAGTCCCTGGAGTGCAGCTTGGGAACAGGATTTCACACATGCAATTATTTATCCAAATGGCAGCCTATGCACCTACCTCTCAATTATATATGCCTGTCCTTAGATACAGCATAATGAAAAAGCCCATAAATCTAAGAACAGTGCATCATTTGTTTGTGGGCAAACAGGGAGCCAACAAGGTTTACCCACAGAAAGGAGGAAAGCCATGGAGAGGGGAATCTGCTGTGATTATCCATGAGTGAAAGGAGTACACCCCCTGGTTTGGTATGCACCAAAACAACCCTATGTTTGCTCAGCAGGGTTGGGGTGTGCTGTGGATGGGAAATGCAGAAGGCTGGCATGTCCTTCTTCATTTTCCCTCACACCTCTAGTAGAGCTCAAAAAAAAAAAATCTTTATTAGAGAAACTAAGATTCCACTTAAACAGTGAAATCCTCTCCTCAAGGTACTCAGGGGGAAGGTCTGTCTTTAACAAAATCATCGAACCCATATTCAAGATCCTAGAATTAGTCACAACATAGAAAAAATTCTTCCAGAATTTCATTTCAAAGCATTTTCCTGCTCAAAAGAAACACACCCCAAACCCCCAAAATGCAGGGGAAAAACTCCCCCGAACCTCAACAAGAAGGAAAATTGGAAAAAGATTAGTAAAATGTTGCTCTTTCTGCCCAGAGTCAGAGACTGGAGCTCCCGAGAGCTCTGTGCACTGCGAGATGGGCAGAGTGGGACGCTGCCACACTGCAAACAGAGCAGCTTCTCTCAGAAGGAAGCGCAGCTGATTAATCAACTTGATATTACCCAACTGATTAAACAATGAGACATCCTGGGGTTTTGCTGTCTGTCCTGATGAGTGCTCATCATAACTATTAGTACAAAACCCCAGCATGTCTCCCTTGGGAGTAAACTACCTTCTAATGTTTTTCCTCTAAAGATTAATTCCATTGTTATGGAACCTGTGTATAAAGGAATTATAAACTAATCATTAGTCATTTTCAAACAATTTGACCTTTCCGGCTTTGACTGGTGGAGTGTTTTTGGAAGAGGTCTTGTTCAGTTTGCCTTATTCACATAAGCTGGTTTACTTAGACAAATAGAAAAGGGACTTACACATTTGCAGTACTACGCTCATTTCAAAAGCAGAAAAAGTGGATATTTTTAAATGAACTTAATTTTTGTTTTATGAAGTATTGTTTAAAGGATTAACAACTGTGGAAACCATGAAAACCTTTACTTTGTTACACAAAATGATCCAAACCTCTGCCTAACCTTCAATACAATAAGCTCTCTCTCTGAAAGATGCCATTAATGTGTTACCTGCAAAAGGAAACAGGTTTTTTTAATGTGCACTCAAATGTTAAACAGTGTATTTTTCTCATGTCAATAAATAATTTCTAAAGTTAAAAATCAAGTCATTCTTGAAAGGCATGTTCTCTGCATGTTTAAAAAGGGTTTCCCTTGCCTATCAATCTGTGTTTTATCATGATTACTGGTCTGTTTATATGTCAATTATTCAGGTGCAGAGAGCAAGCATGAATAAATTATCCAGGAATTCCTCTTTTAGGAGGAGGCCCCAACTTTCTACATTCCAATATATCCTCATAGGTGTTACCAAATATAAACATTTCACCTTGCAGCAAGACCATTCACAACTTCCCTAAATCTCTGCTTGTAAGAAAGGTTCAAGCTGACTGAGACCAAGGGCAGGAAAAGGCAATTTACTTCTAACTTTGTATTCAGGCTCCCCCCTTCCCCCAATTTCCAGTGACAGCAGCTCTAAAATGCTAACAGCTTTTTAGCTTAAAACAAATTAATATCCATTTTAATTCAGACGTGTAGTTTTAAAAGCAGGAAATATTTTTTATTCTGTAAAATCTGCCAGTCCCCAGGGAAAAGAATTTTAAAATAGTCATATGCCTGAATTTTGACTGGCTTCATCAATGAATGTTCTACCATGCACATCCTCTGGATATATTCTAGGTTTCTCCTTTCTCCAAGTTTTTCTGATATGTATGCAGGTCAGAGCAAACAGATCCATGAAAAGTCCAAGCCCTTGAGCACAAAGGACACAAAGAGCAGCTGTCCAGCTTCAACCCTGCAGGCATAATAGCAGTAGACTCGTGATTCTCAGTGCTGCAGTTCCCCACAGGGACATACATCCCCACACAAAAGCTTTCGAGGGGTTTTTTTTTGGTTTTTTGGTTTGGTTTTTTTTTTTTGGTGGTTTGGTTTTTTCCGTGCTGTTTTAAAGGTGTGCTCTAGCTTAGAGAAATGACATAATAGGGCCCACTCACATTCAGTGCTCACAAACTACCAGATACTCCGATAACAAATAAATCCAGAGGCAAGTGCTAAAACTTATTTCGGTTCTGAATTGTGCTGATAGCTTTTGAGTTATTTATAGCCTTAAATACTCCTAAATCTTTGGAAGTATCCACTTGTTAACTTTCCTGGTAATCACCTAAAATGAACTCATATTTCTATAGCCTATCTAAAATGGATATCAGCTCAGCACACTGATATTTGTAATCACTGTTGTTTAGATGCTTAAACTCCTCCTCATTTTACATAATTGCATCTAAACACCTACACATATTTAGTGCAGTGAATGTCATATAATCAAAATGTTTGACAAAACACATTCTCCCCACCCCCCCAAATACTCCCACAAACCTGAAAAATACACCCATGGGGACTAACAATTCAATATAGTCAGGGTTTTAGACATCAACATCAACACCTTTTCCTTTGTTTCACAGCTGCATTTTAATCTTTTAGAAAAATCTATGGTAAAAACTTGACATCTTAATTTTGATAGAGCCAATGAAAATTTTGCTCAAATATGGAACAAAACCTGAGCTTTTCAAATTATGCTGATGAAGCCCAATGGTCTACACTATATTTCTGAAGCACATTTGAAAGTTATGTAAGAAAACCCAGACTATTTCCATAGACATTAAATGTACATGAGTTCATTGAAAAATATTATTCTCATTTTAAGAAAGGCTGACAATCTTATAACCATAGAACTACATTTACAGTTTGTGGACAAAACAGATAAACCAAAGTGAGCCAAATTAAGATATCTTTTCTGTTTCCTCAAAATAAAATAAATTTATGGATATTTTTCTCCATTAAAAAAGGGTTTTAGAAGTGTAACATTTATTTCAAACCTCCATTCCATGAAACAATTTCCTTTGATTGTACTGCTGGCAATTTAAAATACAATTTATGATTAATCTTTTCACATATAATTTTATAAGATTTCTTTCAATTGCAATTGCAAATTTTTAAAGCTGTGAATAGGGCCTGTAGAAAATAAACTACTACACAAGTTTTTCTAAAAGCCAGCAATTTCAGCTACCTATACATTAGGTAACTCACACTCAGCTTAAAAAAATAAACTTCACAGTCCAGCCATGTTCCCTGCCTGTCCCGCGAACAGTGAGATTTCATTATTTGCTTGTTGTGTAATAAAATCTATTAGCAGACAAGGTACTGCAATTGCCAGAACATCAGTATGACAAGTTGAACTTCAGATGCTGGTTGACTTGGGATGTCAAAGCTCCCAGGGTTGTTGGGAGCCTGGCATTAAAAGAACAGATACAATCCTAAGCCTAAGTGTTAACAAAGACTGTTGGCATCCCAGAGGAGATTAGGTTGCTGATCTTGTAAGGATCAGCTACTTACTTAGTGATGTTTACACTGACATTGATGTAGTGACATCCTGATCTAATTACATGTCAATAAACCACAGTCCTGATGCCCTGAGAAGATCAGAAGAGGATTACCAGAACTGCACTGCCAATCTTTAAAGCCTAAGGAAGAAGCCCTATGATTTAATTACCATGAATTCAGTAACTGTAAAACTATTGTTTAAAATTGGACAATTCTTTTCATAATTAGATTGCATCCCTCCCTATAAGTATCACCTGCAAATTTTCCAAAATTCTGCACCCAATTCAATGCCTATGCAAACTATGTGTAAACTTGTTTTGATGTCTTCATTTCACTTGTGTCTAAGATTCTAATTTGACTTTGAGCCTAAATATTTTAAAGGATTTGTTTTAAATGTGCATAATTATTTTCATATTTGCTGGTATAGTACCAGAGAGTAACTTCAGGACAATTTGACACTGTTGTGGTGTGTTGATCCTGGCTGGATGCTAGGTACTCACCGAAGCTGCTCTATCACCCCAATTCTGCAACTGCACAGAGGAGAGGAAATACAGTGGAAGGTTTAAGAGTTGAGATAAGGACAGGGAGAAATCACTCATTGACTACTGTCACTGGCAAAACAGGCTCAGCTTGGGAAAATTAATGAATTTATTGCCAGTCAAAAATCAGAGCAGGATGATAAAAATAAATAAAACAAATCTGAAAAACACTTTACTCCACCCCTCCCTTCTTCTTGGGCTCTACCTCCTGTCCCTCAATGATGCAGGAAGATGGGGAATGGGGTTTATGGTCAGTTCATTGCATGTTGTTCCTGCCTCTGCTCAGGGACAAGAGTCCTTCCCCTGCACCAGTGTGGAGTCTGTCCCAAGGGAGACAGCTCTCCATGAACTTCTCCAGCATGAGTCCTTCCCATGGACTACAAACTGCTCTAATGTGGGTTTCTTTCCACATTTTTTTCCAGCTTTTTCTGCTCCAGCATGGGCTCCCCAAAGGGTGACAAATTCCACCAGGAAACCTGCTCCAACATGGGCTCATCTCTCCATGGGTCCACAGGTTTCTGCCAGGAGCTTTCAGTGGGGTCACAGCCTTCTTTTGGACATCCACCTCCTCTGAAATGGGTCCCCTCCATGGGCTGCATGTAGATCTCCTCATTCCCATGGTCCTCCATGGGCTGCAGGGGCAGAGCTGCCTCACCATGGTCTGCATGGTGGACTGCAGAGGAACCTCAGCTCCAGCTCCTGGAGCACCTCCTGCCCCTCCTTCTCCACTGACCCTGGTGTCTGCAGGGATGTTCTTCTCACATATTCTCACTCTGCTCTTCTCTGAGCACAATTACAACTGCTCAATAACTATTTTTTCCTTCTTAAATATGTTATCTCAGAGGGTCCACTACTACATCCCATTGGCTTGGCCTTGGCCAGCATCACATCCATCTTGGAGCTGGCTGACATTGGCTCTGTCAGATGTAGGGAAAGCTTCTGTCAACTTCTCACAGAAGTCACCCTGTAGCGCATTCCCCCTCCTCCCACCCCCCACCAAACCAGCCTATGCAAACCAGTACAATCAGGAGGGTTGTTTATCTCCTTAATGCCAACAGCACTACATGACCCATGCTGTAGTCTTGGGGATGGTTATTTCTGCTAAGGGAAAGGTGGAGTTATCATCCTCGAGGTGGAAAAACATTATTTCGCCTAAACAGCTGGGAAACTTCTTGATAGCTTTGCTGTAAATGTGAGAAGAGTTCAGATCTGTAGAACAAACACAAATTCCTTTAAGCATCACACTATGGGTGAGGCTAGTACCACTTTTAAACACTTTCAGCTAAGAAAAATGCAACTTAATTAGTCCAGAACTACTTTTTTTCTGCTAGTTATTATTGTGCTTTGAAGGCTTTATTAAGCAAGGTTTGACAAAGGGAGATGGATGTAGTTTCCTTTATCTTTGGATTTTAAGTAACTGGAATTGCCAATGTTATTGAGTCATAAATTAATCCCCTACCCTTTCTAAAATCTCAGAAGGAGCTCATTCTGAGCATTGTGTCTGCCTCACTTATGTGGGATTTTGGTCATGGTTTTACTAGAAAAGGCAAACTTCTAATGTATTACTGAAGTACAGGTTCCTGTAGCACAGAATCCTCTTCCAGGACAGAGTACTGCCAAATGTTTTGCACAAGAAGCTGGATATTTTACTTCATTCCTTAAACCCTGGGAGGGTGAGAGGGGCTGCTGGAATTAGGGGAAAGAAATCCATCTTGTTTTGTACAATTAATCTTCCTAGAGTTTTAGAATATAATTTTTGTTTAAAAAGGAATACTATATTCTGTCTGTCCTGTTCTGCCTGGGGGGTTGAACCAGATGATTTCCAGCTCTGCTCCTCCAGCCTTGCCTACTACTTTCTCTACTCTCTTTTTTCATAATTTTATTCACTCTTCAAGTAAACTACTGGGTAGTGATGCATGAAGCTTTCATTATGATATCCAAAGGTTCACAACTATTTCATATTACTGGAAAGGACCCAATCTTGAAGAGCAGTTGAGTAACTTACATGTCTAAGCCCCACTTTTATAAATGACTCATGCTCTTTGAAAGTCAATGTTGTAGTGCCTTTCTGTGGGAGATGACAGCTTTCAAATATTTCCTCTGATGAAATAAATTGAAAATAAAGGAGATGTTTTTAATGGTAAGCTTTTGAATGAGGAAAGCACTTGGGGGGATATGGGTGACATTGAAAACTGACTCCCGGACAGTTTCAGTGATTTTGCAGATACCTTTTTTTTCAGAAGGAGATTCTAGTGTGACTAAACTTGATTTTATGTAATTTGTGTTACAGATAAGACCATAAAGGAGCAGTTTCAACTCTGATGAATTTCTACTGCCCTCATTCAACGCACAGCTGGGATAAGCATGTGGCACTGAAGCCACTTGGCTTCAGTGTATGTGAAATAACTACTCTCCATGAAAAGTTCCATTCCACATACCTACAACATGCTCTGTAATAGTAGTAATAACATGAAACACTTAATGCTTTCATCTTCAAAGCACACTGCAAACAGTAGTTAATAGGAGAAACTCTCACAAAAGGACTGATGAAGAAACAAAAATTTCTTGAAGTAGATAGCTTTTGTTGTATATCAAATGAACTTTCACGAACTCAACAATTTTGAATATTTCAATTCAGAAAAGACTGCAAAAAGAAAATATTTTACTGCAACTGTATCTAAATTTAATTAATAAAATATACTGCAAGGACAAAAGACCTCTAGCAAAGGGTGCTTTACATCTTCCTGAGCATAAAGCTCCGATGCTGCAGTGGACTAAAGGCTCTAAAGACTCTCAGCTAATTTTAGCCCTTAAAGGAACTTAAGTTCTAAAAGCAATAGTTCCAAATTCCACCTTAGTTACAGACCCAAAATAGCTGATGTGGATGTCTGCTCTCCTCTGAGGGTGTCTGCCTCTCAGTTTGAAGTGAACTACCTACTTATGGTCTTTCCTGAGACTTTGTGGTAAAACTGGTGTGCTTTGGAACTGAGAGCAGTTCTAGACTCCTTGTAAAGACACAGTAGACCTGGGGGAAAGCCAGTCATCTACAGTTAGAAAATAACCAGCATTAAAAAAGACTGATGGCATAGTAGTCATTTGGTGTTTAGTTCACTGCCTGAACCCTAGAATATCTGTTTTCAACTTGTTTGATTCAAATTGGAAATGTGAATAAAAATGTCTGCTTAGTTAAATAAAGTTTTAAAAAAATAAAAACAACTCAGCCTGAAGGAAGAATCATATTGAAGTTGAAGAAAAAAAATCTGGGAGAAAAGTGCCATCTTTAGGAGCTGATGGAGAAATTGCAAAAAACTCCTATATGATGCAGTATGCACAAGTTTCAGATCTGTGTAACCACATAAATTCTGTTTAATGTCACAGAATACTCTCCTATACTTCTTACCACACCTCAGTGGAGGGCTGGTAACATGGAGCTGTAGTTTTCCCATTGCTTCTCATCTTCACCACAGCATGAATTCCTGCATCTGACAGGTACTTCCTGGGAGCTTTTGCATGAGGAAAGGAAGCTAACCTAACAACTTACCTTTCCCCAGACATGCAGGAATAAGTTGCAATAGATATGTTTTATTATCACCAACAACAATCTAATTAGCTTCACCCTCTCCCACAACTCAGTGAGAACTTGTAACAGATACACAATGAAGAACATCAATGGGAAGGGAGTGTAATGGTGACAGAGACTACATCAAAAAAAGGAACATCATTTAAAAGGCTAATATACCACATTAAGCTCAGAAGCTGAACCCTGATCTAAATTCTGGGCTCAATATATCCATTTGTCTAATTTCCTCGCTTCTGAAATTAAGCATTATATAAATGTGTCGCAGTGCTCCAGTTGTTCATCTCTTAAGAAATGAAAAGCTCTGAGTCTCATTCTGCATGTTTAAAGAAAAATAAATTGCAGCTGAGAGATATAGGGCTGACCGAAATTGGATTCAGTGTTTATCTAAAGTGGGCCTCCTTTCACTGCACCATGGGCAGCATTAGGATACAGCCTACATGGTCCCCAGCTCCTTCAGTACACAAAATGAGAACAGTGAAAACAGAGCATTTATTTAGGTTTTTTTTTTTTTTGACAGTGCAGATTTAGTTTGCTCTGTAAAACTACAAATTTTGGTGAGGCTTTTCTCCATTGTATGCTACAGGATATTACACAATATTACTATCCAAGTGAAAAAAGAACACTTTTCTGTAACCTCAACTACAAAACCCACTGAATCACAGACACTGCCATCCCTAGTCAGTTCTTGTGCATGCAGCTTCGTGGGGTCGTTTAGAAAATGAGAGCTTTTACTTGTGAGAAACACAGCAGATTTCAATTAATACTGTCAAGATTTACCACACATGTGGTTCTAAACCATTTTCCATCAACACAAGCTATAATGCTTATTAGCCAAGTCCTCCTAAACTGTGAAATGAGCTATACAATGAGGATGCTTAGGAATTTAAGTGACTCAGTCTTTCAAAAGGAACCTTGAAGCAGCTCTTTCTGCAACTCACCCTGTTGCAGTTTTAGGATTCAGGGACAGTGACTGTCCTGGTTCTGGCCAGGATACTGTTAATTTTTTGCAGTACCCAGGAGGGGGCATGGCTAGGACTCAGAGGTTATTCTCCCTCACCTCAGGTCATTTTCCAAGGATGAGGGAAAGGGTCTGTCCCAGATTAGGTAGCATGGCAGAAGGGGCAGTTGAATCTTTTTGGGGGTGAGCACTTGTGCACAAACAGTTTGTTTCTTGTACAGTCTATTATTAGTATTGTTGCTATTATTGTTCATTTTTAAAATTCTTATTGCTCTTTCCAGTAAATTGTTCTTATCTCAGCCTGTGATCTATCTTTGCCTTTTGTGCCTCCAATTCCCCTTTCCATCCCACCACAGGGGGAAACAGAGGGGGAGGGGGCAGTGAGCAAACTGTGCATGGTTTGGAGTGTTTCAGCGGGGACATTGAATTGGGGGATGTCACTCCTAAACCATGATAAGGACAAATTGAACCCATGCAGTATCAGCCACTGTCTGAATCTTTATTCCTTGTTTTGATTCACCAAAGGCAAATCATGCTTGAGAAACCTGATCACCTTCTATGAAAGAATTAGTTGCTTGGTTGATGAGGGGTGGGCATTGTCTACCTGGATTTCTTCAAGGCTTTTGGCATGGTTTGCCACCTCCTAGAGAAGTGGATGTGTGGTGGTCTGGACAAGTGGTCCGTGTGATGGATGGGGCACTGGCTGGCAGGCTGCACCCAAAGGGTGATGGCAAATAGCTCCCAAACTGACAGTCTGTCACCAGTGGGGTCCTCCAGGGGTCAACAATGGGTCCAACACTGCTTAGTATCTTCATAAGTGATCTGGATCATGGGGTTGAGTGTACCCTTGGTGATATTAACCTGAGTGGGGAAGTGAACACTTCAGGAGGGAGAGCCACCCTAAAGAAAGACCTGAATAGGCTGGAAGGGTGGGTTAACAAGAACCTTAGGAAAGTCAACAAAGACAAGTGTGAGGTCTTGCACCTGTGAAAACCTAATCAAGGGGTGCAGCACAGGCTGGGACCTACACAGCAGGGAAGAGGTTTGTGGAAAGAAACCTGGGTTTTCTGGTGGACAAGAAATTCCATATTAGTGAAAGAGTGTGATTCTGCAGCAAAGAAAGCCAACAGGATGCTGGGTTGGATCAACAGGGACTGCACCAGCAGAGATAAAGGAGCCATTATCCCACTGTACTCACCACTGGTTAGGCTGCACTTGCAATACTGAGTTCAGTTTTGGCCCACAAAAGAGATGTGGACAGGTTGGAGAGGGTCCAGAGAAGGGCCACAAAGATGATCATAGGATTGGAAAGCCTCCCATGTGAGGAAAGGCTGAGAAAACTGGTTTTGTTCAGTCTTGAGAAAGGAAGACTTAAGGGAAACATTATCACTGTGTTCTAGCATATAAAGGGTGGCTTTAAAAAGAAAAAAAAGCAGAAACTCCTTTTTACAAGAAGTCACATGGAAAAGACACAGGGTAGTGGGTACAGGTTACTCTAGGGGAGATTCTAACCAGACACAAGAGCAAAATTTTTCACAATGAGAATGATCAGCCATTGAAATGATCTTATTGAAGAGTTGGATTCTTTGACACTGGATTTGTCTGGATGGGGTTCTGGGCCATTTTGTCTAGACCATGCTTTTACTGAGAAAGTTTGGACCAGATGATCATTGAGATTCCCTTTCAGACTGGTACTGTATGATCCTATGATTTTTCCCAATGGTTTCTCTTGTCTGTAGGGCATGCAGTGCACACTCTCTGATCCCACACCTCTCACTGTATTGTGCGTGCAGGCAAGCAGCTCTCTCTTTTCAAGAACTTTCAGAGGTTTTTATTGAAATGCACCTCCTCAGTATTTGTTGTTTTTGAATCAGTTTCAAGTATAAACCTACACTTCTTGGAACAAATTAAATATAAGAAGCATTGTTTTATCACTTCACTCCTTGCTGTTAGCAATCAAAGCTCTGTAGAAATTAAATTATAGTAGCTCATAAACCCGGTATTGAAGTGAACAGCTCTTGTTTGAATACAAAGATAGAGAGATGCCATTACTGACAATAATGTCAGTAACTCCTGACTCTTGGCCACTCCACAGAGATGCAGAGGAATCTCTTGGCTTCTCAGGATGCATTTGGCCCTCCTCAGATTGCTTCACCTTTAGAAAAATCAACATTTAGAAACCCTGGTCTCCAGCAAGGACATTTCATTGTAGAGGGGCTGTGAAGAGGGAATCATATGCAATCACATAATATCAAAATAGAAAACTGCTGGATGGGAGTAAATAAGAAATTTCTGCTTGTGCTCAGCCTCTTAGGGATGCTTGCAATTAAATGAAAGAAGATTAGGAGACAGCTCAAAACCAGAATCCTGGTTTCCCTCACTGCTCAATTGCAAGGTCTCACCTTATTTCCACCTACCCTTTTTATTTTTCCTGAATTATTTCTCCTTGTCCTGTTGCTGGGCACCACTGAAAAGAGCCTGGTACCTTCTTCTTGATACTTGCTTTTGAGACATTTATACACATTAATGAGACCCAGAGTTTCCTCTTCTTTACACTGACCAGGCCCAGCTCCCACATTCTCTCCTTATAAGAGAGGTGCTCCAGACCCCTCATCATCTTTGTGACCCCTTGCTGGACTCTCTCTAGTAGCTCCTTGTATTTCTTGTACTGAGGAGACCAGAATTGAACACAATACTCCAGATATGGCCTCAGCAGGGCCACATGGAAGAGCAGGATCAACTCTCTTGATCTGCTGGCCACACTCCTCCCAATGTCTCCCAAGATACCATTGCCCCTCCTGGCTGCAAGGGCAATGCCAGCTCATGTCAACCTGTCATTCCCTGATACTCCCAGGTCCTTCTCTGCAGAGCTGCTCTGTAGGAGGTCAGCTCCCAGCCTGTTCTGGTACTTGGGGTTATTCCTTCCCAGGTGCAGGACCCTGCACTTGCTCTTGTTGAACCCCATTAGGTTTGTCTGCCCAATTCTCAGACAATCACGGTCCCACTGAATGGCAGCACAGCCATCAGGAGTGCCAGCCACTGCCCCAGTTTCATATTGTCAGCAAAATTGCTGAGGGTACATCCTGTGCCTTCCTCCAGCTCACTGAGATGCAAGTTAAATAAGACTGGACCCATTATTGTTCCCTGGGGAATGCCACAGACTACAGGCCTCTAGCTGGATTCTACTCCACTGCTTATGACACTCTGAGCTCTGCCAGTTCTCGATCCACCTCCCCGTCCTCACACTCCACATCTCCTGTCTCACCTACGAGGATGTTATGGGAGACAGTGCCAAAAGCCTTGCAAAAGTCAAGGTAGGCAACTTCCACTGCTCTCCCCTCATCAACCCATCCTGCCATGCCATCATAGAAGGCTATCACATTGCTAAGGCATGATTTCCTCATGGGGAATCCATGCTGGCAAGTCCTGATTACCTTCTTTCCTTTTGCATGCACAAGCCAGCAGGCCTCTGTCAGTGCACAGCCATTATACATTTGGGCAAGACTTTTCAGGTCTACTGAGAAACTGGAGCCACTTCTGCTGCCACACAACCCTTTTCTATCTGCAAAAATAGATAAATTAAGTAGTATTAATTCAAAAGGCTCCTCAATTCTTCTCTAGAGAAACCTAGAGGTATAAAAGAAGTATTGTCTTCTTTTGAGCCCCTATTTCATTACCTTTTATCCAAGACTTCAATAACTTTTTCCCATTGTCAGTGTATCAACAACACTTGTAAAACACCCTTTAAAAATTCTTAAGGATATCTTAATCCAACGTTGTAATCTTGTAGATGATATCACTGATTTTAAGCTCTGTGACTATCTTCTGTGTCACATAATTAGACTTTCCCCTGGTTTTATATTTTTAAACAGTAAGAAATTACTTAGAAATAGATGCCCTCTAGCCTAGTGGCTATTTCTGGAACTGTAGATCCCACATTGGCTGAGAACTCCAAAGAGGAAACAGCCTGCAGAAGCAGAAAAGGTAGAACTCTGGAAATAATCTGCTGCCTCCTTCATTGCCTGTAACAAATCCCACCACAACATGGCAGCCAGAAAACAACACCCACTGCTAAATGGGCAAAAGTCTATCCCAAATGAATGCTGACATTGAATTACAGTGTCTTAATCAGAGTTGTAGCTGTCTCTGTAATGTATGGAAGAAGATGGTTCATGGGGATGATTCAGTTAATTTAAAACCTGAATCACTTTCTGGAACGGTACATTTTTCTCCACTGCATAAGAAGGAACATTGCCTTAAATTAGGTAAGTCAGCTGCGTGCTAAATTTAAATGGGATGAATGTTAGCCAAAACCCCCATCTGCATTAAGTAGCTGGGCCAATACTCAGCTCATCTCCTTCTTTAGGAACTGATAGACTAGAATACACTGGGGCATCAAACTGATTTACATGCCTTTACAAAGGCCTCCAAATACCTGCACAGAAGCTCCCAGCCTCTTCTTTCACAGGACTTGTGTATGGTTTCTGCTGCTGCCCAGGAAAAGAACAGTCAAAGTCTTTCCTAAGTAAATAATTGCAGAAAACGGAGGCAGAGAATAACAGAAGCAATGTTTTAATAACTGCAACAGAAGGCCATAGAAGTATGTAAATGAGAACTAATTTCCAGGAAAAAAGAGAAGTATAAAATATTCCTGTATCAAATAAAAACATTTTCCTCTGTACATACAATCTTCAACTCAATTTGACAGGACTGCAAACCCTCATTGACTTTGTGCATAAAAGAGAGCAACTGAACTGAAACTTTTCTCCACTGAGTCTCATTTTCCAGGAAAGAAGAAGATGGGGATAAAAGAAAGATAGAAAAGCATCCACAGTGATTACTTTGAAAGAGAAGCAAAGAAAAACAGTCTGGGAAAATAGATTTTTCACAAGCTGAGGATAAGCTTCTCTGTGACCAGCTACTAACATATAATTAAGCATTGTCTCTGTAGCAACAAGGAGAATGGGAATCTTCCTTAGCAAGAAGATGCCTGTTTACACCTTTTCTTATTCACAGTCAGATTTTGCTTGTGGTTATATATTTTTTATGGTTCAATATTTACAAAAAGACTACAAAATTAAAAGAGATCCCACAGTTACAGAAGACAACATAATTATAAGGGTCAACTTGATAAGACATATAATCTTCAGAAACCTGCAGGTTTGCCTAATAAAATATTTATATCAGTCACCATAGGACACCAAGTGAAAGCAATGGAAATGAATTCCTCAGGTGTAACTTCTCAGTATATGGGAAATGTCAAAGAAATATTGTATTTGGGAAGATTTTCAGAGGAAGCCAGTATTTTTCTCTTTTTCTTCCTTACTTGACATAATTGCAAATTAAGTTAGCACTCTCTCTGAGGCATATTGATTTATTTCTTATTTTACTGTCAATGAACTGTTGTTTACATATGCCACATATATACAGTTGATCATAAATTTGTATAAAACAAGTCAGTCTCTACCATTTTAAGATCAATATTCTCAGCTACATGCAAACTTCAATGTGCACAGTGGAGAGCACTTTTGTGCAGCCATGGGACAGTTAAAAGAGAAACAGAATCATTTCAGCTTTAAGTTTTAGTGAAATACTAAAGATCTACTTTCAAATTTAGATTTTGAATTTAAACCTATGCACATATCTTTAAAATATCTCAGGATCAACTCTTCAAAACTGGAAATCCTAGTAAAAAGATGAAAGAAAATAGATAACAGGACTATTAAAAAAACAGGGGAGGAAAGAAATATTAGTATCAAGCATAGACCTGAGACTAGATACATCACTTTTAGGGAAAGGCAGGGAAGACACAAGCAAATTGCTGTGAATCTAATTGAAAACTATTTCTAAAAACTGTGTCAAAGTAACTAAATATCAGGTTGTAAAATTGCATTGAATACACTTGCTGCAGTGTCTAATACAGCAACATCTTTTTCTTGCAATAATACTATGGCATTGAGGGCAAACAGGATCTTCTGACTCCTCTGTTCAAGAGTGCTAGCAGAAACCAGATTTTGGGGTCTCCTTTTGAAAAGCCAGACTTCCAGCTATGTAAAACATATTGAAATAAATTATGGAGAGATTTCTGAAAGGAATAGTTCATAAGGAGTTTATTGCAGAGAGATGCAATAAAACACAGGAGTAATTTAAAACCAGTGATGAGCTTGTGAGAATTTTTTAGACTGAGGGTAAGGGTGTGCTTTTCATAGGAGGTATCACCAGACTCAGAGACACATAGAATGATAACTCTCTTTATCAATTCTCTTAGCAGATGATTATGAATGGTCTAAACAGAAGCGAAGGAGGCATGTGGATGAAAAGACAAGGATTTCAGAGGCAGGAAGTTAAGAATGGGGCTCAAAAAGTCCTTCTGTGGTGGAACACTGTGAATGATGTGGTACAGCAAGGGATGATAGACACGAAATCAGGTCGATATTCACACCCTCTCTTTCATGTGTATGTGTATGTGTGTGTGTATGTGTATGTGTATGTGTGTGTTTTTAAGACATACTGCTCTAGAGTAGCACAGAGCCATTACTATCCAGGCACAAATCTTCACAGAAGTGTCTTTTGTAACTTTCTGTTTTGTACGGAGACAAAAGAAAAAAGCAATCAGTGATGAGAAAAGAGAGAATCAGCCAGCTCAGTTTAACAAGTGTCACTGCTGAGCCTCTTTCTGGGTGGTAGGAATTACAGTGCACTTCTCTTCTGGTATGTTTCAAAATATAATTGCAAATTAATTACTGTATGACAATAAACAAGCAGCTACAGTACACAGCACATTTACTGTACAGAGCTTTATTCCATCTCTCTAGTACTCCAAACAGGTGTTCAGTGTTACCTACAGCTAGAATTGGGGCTACAAATCAGCATGAGATTCATCAAAACGGATCCCTGCCACTTCACACTATTACTCCAGCAGATATAATTCATACTGCTCAGCAGTGGAAGCATTATATGCACCTTCCCCCAGCCTCTTTCTCCCTCCTTGCAAAAATGTCAAGAGAGACAGAGAGAGAATATCGAAGGAGATCCTGAGTGTCAATGAAATACCCCACGGTGCTGAAGACAGAGAAAACATTGGCAAGCTGCTTTAATAAAGGAATTCTGTTGCACATATCCAGGCTCTAAAAAGATGGAGCAAAACTATGGGAAGGCAAGATAGGAAGAAAAGGGAGATTATATGTACTGGCTACAAGATTTATATACAAATACTCAGGAAACATGTAAAGGTCTGTATACTGTTTATCCATGCTGACATTTCAAGAACCAGTTACTGGACATATTACAGAGCTTTTTAAAGACATTATACATGAGGCTAAATGATGAAAATAGCATTGTATCTTATTTTAACAGATGATGAAAATCCAGTAAAGTTGTGTTAGTTTAGATCTCTATTTGTAGATTTATAATCCATACTGATATGCTTATGCTGACTGTTGCACAGGCTAGTTCCACTTGCAGGAAATATGGACATAGGTCCAAACTGCAAAAACAAATCCAGATGCTCAGAGCCCTGGAAGAATTTAATTTAACCCAGCACACTTTTCTCCTTGCTGCAAGGAACTTCCACATGACATTGCAGATCCTTTCATTCAAATGCCACCTGAAATGCCTGACCTACTGTGACAGACAATTTTCTCTGCTGTGCTTGACTTTTGGTCCCTGTCAGCCTCAACTGTACTATGGAAATGGCTGCAAAGCCTAGTGCCCCCAAAAGACACACTGAGATGATTTCTCATGGAAATCATGAGACATTTTTACCTTTACGAATGCTGTGGTTAGGGACCACCTCTCGTGAGACTTTCTTGCTATCAGTCTGTGGCTCCTGAATGACACATGGGGAAGAATGTGGGATGGAATCCATCATGGTGTCTTACAAATTCTGGGACTCTTACCAGTCTGATGCCAACCCCAAAGATGCTTTAGATATTGTCCTGTCTCTATTCCTCTGCCTTTTTCCTTTAGAGAAGGAAAGTGATAATGGTCCAATTTTTACTGTTGCATAACCTCTTCTTTCCATTCAATTTCAACCTCATCTGTATCCTAATTTAAGATTCCCCACCCCCCTTCAATTTCCAAAATAGAGGAAAAGTTACATTTTAGGATCAAGTCATTCATATTGATCCCTACAGCCCTTTGACTGGTGAAGTGAAGCACTGATCCTTTTCTAGATTGCCCAGAAATTAGGTGGGTGATATTCATTTGACCAAACTATCCCCCTTATGTTGGCATCATTACTGGTCAGCCCAGCTACATGACACAGCCACAAGGGAGCAAGCAGCCTTCCAGCTTCTTGGCATACACCAAGAAAGAGACTGTGAAAGGAGATCCTGGGTGTCAGTGAAGTATCCAGGGGTGCTGAAGACAGAGAGACAGTGACAAACTGTTCTGGTCTACAGCCCTATGCTTTCAACTGTACATCTTGGCAAAGTAAGATAGATTTGGTGTTACCAACAGTAATTTAATGCATAGACAGAAACTGTGATCAGAACAAATAGGTCTTTTTAATCTGCATGCAGTACAAAGAATAATGCTTTTCTTTTACTTATAGACCCGTTAGCATTAGACATGGATTTGCCAGTTTAAGTTTAATAGAACATATTGTATGCACCTACAGTCTAAGCACTATATTTTAAAGTGAACCAAATGCTGATGTTATGGGTTTGTTTTTACCAAAAAAAAAATCTGACCTGATTGTATCTTATTCTGCAATATCATTTCTACATAGCACTGTTGATTGCAGGCTGATGGAGAGGTTTAATCCAAAACATTCAAACCTTCATACCTAAATTTAAGACCCTTAATCTATATTTAAAGTGCCTAGAATTAAATGGCCTGATTTTCAGCTGTGCTGAGCACTCACAGGTGTTTCAAATATCAGTGGGAGCAAACATTAACATGCATACAGAAAACTGGCTGAAGCCACAGTATTGATATGGAGACATGCATTCCTGTCACATGCCACGGAGATGGCACAGTCTTGAAGAGATTAATAAGGAACTAGAAAGGGTGCCTCTCAGCCTCCTGCCCTCTCCCAGTAATCTGTCCTTCACCAAGACAAAAGTGAATTTATAGCACTTCCAGTTCATGCTGTAGGATTCGTGCTTAGGAGTCTGCAAGAAACTTCACCTGTGTTCTCAAATACAGGGAGATCAAATCACCATCAGCGCTCCTGGCAATCCTGCAGTAATCCATAAAGCATTCCTCTCTGTTTCCTAGACTTTGAAGAAAAACTAATCTTTTTTTTTTCCCAGAAAACATGCTTCAAGGGTTCATTAGCTGACTGGTTTGACTCTCAGCTGGTGTACATCAGTATAATTACATGGTTTTGTGCATCAATGAATATAGTACTGACAAATATATTCCCAAATTTTCTATAGCTATATTATCTCCCTAACAGCATAAAAGCAATAGCAAATAAGAGTGCATTTCCCTCTTTAGGAGATGAAAAGTATTCCAGGATACAGGGTAGAGACTTGTGTTTTAAACCAGTTGCAGAGGAGGATGAAATCCTTCCGGTCCTTTAAGAACTTGGGCATCCTTGTCCACCATTGCCTTGTACAAAAATAATTGAATATTTGACATATTTGACCATCAAAATTAAACTAGTGAATTTCATCAAAAGAGCAGATTGCAGATTTTTTCCTTTTAATAAGGAAACCAAATGTACATATAATTATCTAATGTTTTGGCTCTTATGGGGCTGTGGTTTAGGCTGTTAGAATCTAAAAGATTGGGCAAAGAAACTTCAACCAGTTCCTCTATAGAATTCTTTTTTTAAGAAAATAACTAAAAGTAGCTCCACAAATTAAGTCAGTGCAAGATTATGATTTGAACAAAAAAAAGGTAATGGTTTCCTACTGTTTTGGGGTTCTTTTTTGCTGTGAAGGAAAAAGCAGTCTCTTGCATACATGAAAACATGATTCTTGTCTTCTTCAAATGTATTTTAGCAAAAAAAAAAAAAAATTTAACTATTCATTTCAATTACATTCAGCACTATATAATAAATTGTAGTGTCTGGAGTTATGCAGACTTAAGGCCCTTGAGTGGGAAGCAGAAATAAATGAAGTTTCAGAGTAAAATGTTCATTACAACTCTCACAAGCTAGACACAAGAAAAGCTTGCTTCTCCTATTACTACAAGTCAATACATAGCAGTACAATATAAGTGTCTTCCATTTTCCCCTATTTCACGCTAGATTTGTCTGATAGATGAGTGTACTTAAGTAAACAGCACATGCAATTTTAATAGGACAGGTGCTCTGAATGTACAGGGAAGGTCACTCCTATTATTTCAATTAACAGCATAAGCTACAAAAACACATGAGGGTGAATTAATTTAAAGCTTCAATTTAATGCTACTAGTAAGGACATCCTTAGGCCTCTTGGTTGTCTTGACAACTCCTGCATCCCAGCCTGCAGAAGCCAATCTCTGCTGCTCCCCTTCTCAGCATACAAACAGTTCAGATAGTACATTAGCAAAGAATATGATGCCCATGTAAATGTTGAAATATTTTTGTTGCCATAGAGATAAGAAGAATGGCAAAAATACAGGAGCACTTGACATACTCCAAGGCAGACTTTTAATTAAAAAACCTCAAATGACAATGCCAAGATGGCTGAACATACCATAGTGCTTTTATACTAACCTATTGCATACAAAATCTGAGTCCAAATAATATACTTGCTGCTGAAGGGACTAAGAAGCACAGACAATTAGTAAATTAGGAGATCCAGGATTTTCAAGAGGCAAAATAATAAAGAATTTTTTAAAAAATTAATATTTATAAAATGTTTCAAAATAGTAGACAATTCATTATGATACTGTGATTTTATATTTATTCAGAGAAACAAATCTCACAAATATTACTGGAAAAAAAAGATCTATGCTGGGAAACAACAGTAATTAAAGTGTCTTGCAAATGATGTGACTAAGCAAAACAACCTTGTACCCATCAGGGTCAGTACTTCAGCTCTACATCTACTTTAAATATATGGTCACTTCCACACATACACTTGCAAACTTGCATGTAACACCAGAGTCGGGTGAGTCACAGCAAGTAATCAGTTCAGCATCTACATTTTGAACATGCCAGGAATTACTTAAACTCAGCGTGCTTTTACCTGATGAGACAGAAAACCAGGCCTGAAAAAGGGTAATAAATTACCATTCTATTCAGTGACTTTCTATGCTCCTCTCCAGCTCCACTAACACCTTTTAAATATTTGACTTTACAGCCAAAGTAAAAGTGGGGAACAGGACTGCTCTGATGAATCCCCAGCAAAATAGGAACCATTCTGACATGTGATTAATAGGCACAGAATCCTGAGGGGTTAGAAAAGTATATGCTTAATTAATGCTGCTGCCATTTTGGATAGAGCTGTCTGACTTCAAAATTGCCATAGAGATGTCTTATTTACACTAAAGGCATGGGAATGTTGGCCTGAATCCAAATAAATATTTTACACACTAAATGTAATACTGGAATTCATTTCTGGGTGAAATACAAGGTTTTAACGTACAGCATATTTTAGCTGGTCTTATTAGCTGCATTTGGGGTTTTTTTCCCCCTCTCTGAAAGTTTGTAGATGGGCTCATGTTCTAAATACTGACCTGGACAGCTTATGAAGAGACAAGTTATAAAATGCTCATGCATGGCTCTATTACTGTTGGTATTAAGGCTGAATTCGCTTTCTTACCCTGTATGATTGCAAAGCAGCTGGCTAAATTTTCACATCTCTCAGAAGAGACAACTCTCCCAAAACATCTGCTCAGTTCATGAGCAGACCTTAAGGATATCTTACAAGCATCTACTTCAGAAATTGTATCAAATGTATCTTAGAAACTTAGTTGAATCACAGATTTCTATAACACTGTCTTGGTCAGACAGGTTTTGCCCTCTCAGAAAATGGCATTTCTGTTATGGTAGTTTGGTGTTATATACATACATCAATTTACATCTGTAACTCCTGGGTCAGTGCCTTATCTTAACACATTTTGTTCTTTCTGTTCAGCTCTACTGCAGCAAGGCTACTGGCTCTCCCCACATGGAGGGAAATATCTTTTTGGCAGATCACCTCCGAATAGTCCAAGGATCAAGGAAATGTATTTTATGACCCAGGGAGAGAAGAAAACTACACTAGTGACAGTAGCAAATTGTGTCTGAACCTTCTTAAAGCAGGAAGTAAATGTGATGCTGAACATGTGGCTGAACCTGGGCTCCAGGTACTGCCATGGCTCTGACATTCAGCACCACCACGTCACCTTTCCCAGGCTGGCACAGAGAAGAGCAGTCAGTGAGTTACTCAGATAGGCTATGAAAGGGAACTTATGTTTCAGCATAATTTCCTTTTTAAAGGAACCACAAAAGCAGAATTGCGCAGGAATACATAATTCCAATTGATTGACAGATTTTGTTAGGGAAATGTGGTTTTATTTTGATTCAGAAAAAGATTATGCATTTTAGTGGATCTTAATGAAAAGTAAATTGATGCCACCAGCAGTGGGACAGACCTTCTTGGAATTTGCCTCCCAGCCTCACATGTAGGAAGCTCAGCCTAGGGAGGTATCAGGGCTCTGTGACAACAATCTTTTCAGGCACCTGACCTTATTCCAGCCATCTCAAAGGAGTGATTTGACCTCCAAAGAACACCAAATTCCAAAGCATTTTGTAATAATTCTTCAGCCATCTCTGCAGTTTTATTTGCCAAATAATTTTCTGGAAGTATTAGCTATGTGTTGACTAGATTACATCATAAAGTAAAAGAAACATAATCTTTTTTATGTATCTTGTTTGCTGTCCATCTCAAGTATCATTCCCATGGGTAATTCACATGGTTATCTTTCAATGACTGCCATTTTCAGAACCACTATGAGGTCAGGTAAGCCATTTTCTGAAATAAGGCTGGGCATAAAGAAATGCTGTCTTGACCGTATAAAAATTTCCCTCTATTAAATGCATTCAAATAAAAACATAACAAAAACATAATAAAAATTTTTGCCTGTGATTGTTGAAGTCAAATCCTTGAATCAGTCTTACAATGCCTGTCAGATGTATTACTCTTAAAGTAATATGCCCGGATAATTCATATTTTCTCTTCTCTAGTCCTTACAACCTTTGGCCTACAATTTTATTATTCAACACTTACATGTTTACAAATATGGGAAAGAGCACGCACAGAAGCCAGGGCTCACCATGTTTATGTTGCACTTCCCCAAATTAACATGTAGATCATTAAATGAAGAATGCAGAGCCAGGTAAAAATGCTTAATGCATCTCTGAATATCCATTTTAGCTTGGCATTCACATGAAAAGCCACTTAGAATTGTTACGCTTCAGTAATTCCCAATCAACTTACTGACAAAAAGATGGGTTAACAGGTCTAATTGGTCTTTCCATTTCAAATACCAGTAATGCAATGAATAGATTGTTCATAGTAATAATAATCAGTCAAGTATTTATGACAAATCTCTCAATATGTTTGTATTAAGAGAGTCTAAAAATTATTTTGAAATAATGTGTGTAGAGGTAGGAGAGTTAATTCCAAGGTAGTTAGACTGCTTCTTCCTTGTGCTTTTGTAGGAATTTAAATGAGAGATATTTTTGCTAAAAGGTAAGTTTACAACCTCCCTCTGTAATGGTTTCAACAAACTTTCCTGAGAGCCTTTCAGTAAACAGTTCCTTTATTGGAACACTGTCTTTCTGCATGAGAATTGAATTAAGAATTGCTTTATTTATTTCCATTAATAAAGAAAGTGGATTCCAGCATCTTTGGAATGGTAGATTCAAGCTAAGAGGCTTACACAGAGTCAGTCTACTTTCTTCACAGTTGAAAACTGTACTGAAAATGCTCAACAACATTGAAAATAAATACAGCACACCACAAACAGTGAAATCATACAGAGTAAGATGAAGTGAAAATGTGTAATAGCTTATTGCAGGATATAATGGATAGTTTCCTTGGCATGTTACAGAAATTAAAATAGAAAAAGCTAAACATACCAGTCTGACTCACTCATTTCCTTAACAAAGCAGAATTTGATGTTGTGAGAACCAGATCCAATATACTCTCTGTTTTGATTAGGGTATAGATGGCAGAGCTACATAACTTAATTTCTCTCATTTACTTTCTTCTGTTATTGATATTTTTCTGCATTTGTTAACACCAAGTGTTCCCCTCCCCAGTTTCAAATATCCAATAGTAATTTTCCATTCTGACTTTTCTCCAGCCTTAGTGGTTGTGTTGGATGATCACATTCATATTTTCTCTGCCTTCAATTGCCGGTATGCCTACCACCACTTTTTTCAAAGCTTCTTTATATCTTGCCAGTATACAATCTAATTATGTGTCTCAGCAGGTTGCAGTTACAGATAGGATGCCTTCTTTACTTCAAAATATCTTTGGTGCTTCTTACTTGAGTCTAAATCTCACTCATCTATAAGCGCTTTAAATGGCAGGGTTTATAGGGAGGAGTAATCTCATTTATTAGCCTAAATGTCACAGTTGGGAAAAAATGTTTCCAAGCCCATAAGCCATTGCTTAGGTCATTTTGACATACTATAATGCTTCTAATTTCTTTTCTTCCCAGAATTACACTTTTTGCTTTATTTCATAATGCTGAACAAAATCAGAAAACATTGAGCTAAGCTATTATCTTGTGTTTCCTCAGTTTTGACCCGTGATGATACCTTGCAGAAAACTTAACCATCAAGTGAAAGAATCTCCTAGAGAAAAAGGAAAATAATCTAAAAAAATACACCACAGGCAGCAGCTAAGGAAAGGACTGGTGGGAAATGGATGCACAGACACACTGCAGTTGTAAATAAAGTTCTAAAGGCAGAAATCCTGCTGCCTGAAACTGGGTAACACAAGTTGCAAAATAATAGTCTACTCAGAAGAATAGAAGAAAATGCAATGGAAAGTGACAGGGTATGGGTGAATTTCAGGAAAAAACAGAAAAAAAATATGTGTCCATGTTTGCGCACTCTGGAAGTCCACCCAAAAGTTGTAGGAGCATTTTTAAGGAGAAATTCTCATTTTTTTCATTGATGCTAAACATTTCCTATGCTTGCAAAGCACCAGGACTCGACAATTTTATCCTGTGGCATGTTTATACTGAGACAAGTTGCTTTATGTCAATTAAAATGGCCTCTCCGATGACTCGGGATCAGAGTAAAAAAGCTTTGCATTCATAGATATAATCCCTCCTCTTCTCATTCTCCCTACAATAAAGCATTTCTAATAACATTTACTAAATGTCAATGGTGTATCCCTGTTTGTTTTGTCTGTAATCTCTGGTGACACAGGAAGAATGCATGTAGACCAAATCTTAACCTCCATTTCTGTTGACCTGTATAATTCACAGGTGACTTGGTCCCTGATGATCCCAAAGGATACACAAACACACTATTGTGTGTCCTCATTCCACGGATGATTGAGTGAGAAGGAGAGGAAGAGGCAGAGACAATATGTGATGTCATGGTACTGCAAGTCTATTTGGGATGGTCAGATTGCTCACAGGAGCACAGCCAATTCATTCTGCTGATCCTCTGTCAGTCACACAGGTTGTGAAGCGAGGTCCTCCTACCTCCCGTGCCACGGGGCTGAGAGAGGCAGGCTGCTCTCAGGCAGGGATTGTGCACATGAACAGCAACAGGGGTGTACACAGCATCTCCAGAGACACAGTCCTCTGCAGATGAGGTGCCACGTACTGCTAAGAAGAACAAAAGACTCTCAGCTGATACAATAGCTTGAGAAATGACTATACTCAAGCTCAAAAGAAGCTGAACTGCATAATGTCAAGGAAGGGAAAGCAAAAAGGAGCTGGGTTACTGAGGACTGGAAAAATAAAGGCTTAATCTTCAAGGAAGATCAAAAATCGTATCATGAGCTGTTTGCATCACTTTGTGAGCAATGCTGCTTCCATCTGCAGAGCAGCCACAGGAGGGAGGGAAAGTTATGTTCCGCCAAGTGCACATGCTGCAGCTTCCAGGGTTCCCCAGCAGCTGTTGGAGCATGTGAAGAAGTTTGAAGTACCATTCCAACCCCCACCTGTGTAGGAGGCAGGATGCTTGCACTCTTTCATCTGCTTTGCCCCAAAGTGTCCTTTATTGTATCAACCCTCATGCAATTGTGGACATAACAACTGTAGCCCAACTGGCTCAGCATCTTTCAGAGCCCAGGCTGGAGCAAAGCACTTCCATTCTCCCTTATCCTTCAAAAATGGCATCTTTTGGCCTCATTTTCAGAGGTGACTAGTGATTTTGATCACTGTGCTGACGTACCAAAGGACAAATGCCCTGCAATTTTCAAAGAATAGGCTGGTTTAAACCATCTAACATCTTTTGAAATTTCAGGCCACATGACTTGCCTAAATTGACACTTATGCAGGTGTGTGTGTACAGGGATGAGGGAGGAGGAATTCATGTATTTATGAGAGGATGCATTAGACCACTCCTGATATGGAATATGAAAACTGTCTGATTAAAAATAGAAGACTATTCAACCACCACTAAAAATAACATTAGACTACCTCTTCCTCATGCAGCCATGCAGGGGACTAGGCAAGCTGAAATGAGGCAAACTAAACTAGAAATCATAAAATTGAATCAAAAAGAAAAATATACTGATGGAAGTAAGGTCACTAAGAGAAAAGTTGTAAATGCTGGAAGCAATGTAAAGGTACTAAAGGTAAAGATATCCTGTAACTGCCCATAAAGGGGTTTTACTTTATGGCTGAATGAAGAAGAATGATGTCGAAACTCGGAGGAAAAGGACACACATGAAGAGAGCAGAATATTGAGGCAGAAATTGTTGCAATTCTAAGGTTTTTGACCACTTCCAACAACAAAGAAATAGCAGAAAAAAGGGAAAAAAAGTCTGAACTGAATCATACTTTTAACCAAAAAGGAAAAATATTCCTGTTTTTCACAGACCAGATATCAGCTGATTCAAACAAAGCTGAAACATAATGATTTGACAATTACTACACAAAAATATAATGAAACATCCTCACACTTTATGTGGGATCTTCGCCTTCCCCTTTATGAAATGGAAAAAATAGAAGATATCTGAAGAAAGACACTCTTCATCTTGTTTTTATTTGGAAAAGTAGAGGAGACACTTTCCTTCACATGCTTTCTCTGGGTTTTGGAATACAGAGTCTTCTCCTACCCCAAATTCTTGCAATGAAAAAATAATCCCAACTATCCTCTTTCATATGTTCCTCATTGCTCTTTGAAGTAAGGGAAGACAGGCTTAGAAGAACAATAGTTTTTCTACTTCTTTATAGAAGGGAAAATTATAATTATGTATGTATCCAGAAGAGCTAATTCAAAGGCTTTTGCATTAATTCTCTGTTTCTTATAAACTGGGTCAATTCAAAAGGAGGAGTGAAAAAAAACCCAGGTACAAACAAAAAAAAAAAAAAAATTAGTTTTTGCCTAAACTATGAATGCTTGAAGCATTACAAAAACAGCAAAGAAGCTCAAATAGCAGTACATGAGAAATTTTTGGTGAATACTGAAAAGACTACAATTTAGCAAGGAAAAACACCCATTGCAGATGTTGGAGAAGGCTGAAAAATAGCTGATTCTCCATGGAACACCCCACATCACAGAAGTGTATATCCTTCTAAATTACAAAAAATGCAAAAATCTTGGGACAAAGGGGAACATGGCATGACAGACTTCAAATTGTCTGCAGACTCAAAGAGCAATATTTGCAACATATAGAGTTTTTATCCATTCATCTGTATGTTTGGTATATAGAAAAGACAGCAGATAAAGAGGAGTAACCTCTTGAGGAAACTGGACAAAGTAACCTGTGCTTCAATTTTTTTAATTTTTTGAAGCTTAAAGAAAAAAAACAGAATATATTTTCCCCATTTTATAAAGATTTGTTATTTCAACTTCATTTTTGAAACCTTTAAATTTTTAGACATTTTCTATTATATGTTTGTGCATAAATTCAAGCACCCATTTTGCATTTCAAATTTTACTTTTAATCTAAAACAAAATCCATTTACTTAGGAGTAAATGGAGGCAACATTGCTTCTAACAGAAGCAGCCGTACCTGACCTCTAATTAGTGTTTAGAACTAGAACCCAGCAATGCTGTGATAAATTGATCTCAGTCTAAGAATAAAAATCAACTTCCAGTATTTTAACATATGCATCTGTATGCAAATACACAGATAGGAAAGCCTAAATTTACCTCTATTTAAACTAAATGTTGTGATGATGATTAAATCTGTATTAATTTGTCCTGGAAAAGGTTGTCTGGAGAAGCTGAGGAATATCAATCTTGAAGATATACAAAACCTATCTGGAAGTGGTCCTGGGCAACCTGCTGTAGCTGACCCTGCTTGAGCAGGGGGCTTGCACTTAATGACCTCCAGAGATGAACTCCAACCTCAGCCCTTCTGTGATTCTGTAAATCTCCTGGGTTTCATCCATTATTCACATATCCTGTGTTGACATTTGAAATTCTAAAGCTGTGGGATTCAAATCATCAGCAAAACCTAAAGGCATTTTTTAATTCTCTTAGAAGGGACACTTATGGAATTATCAACTACATGCACATACATTCTAGAATCACTGTTGGCAATCCTAATTACTGCAGGAAAGTATTTTAAAAAGAATCTGAGCTGAGAATAAATGGAAATTGAACCAATCCTCAGTACATTTCAACTTAGAGCTAAACTCTAGAATTTCACTGATTAGCTCCAGTACATTACCAGTAGGAATTATGACAGAGAGCCACTGCACCTCACAATCAGATTTTTTGCTGGTTTTTTTATTGGACTGTGTAAATCAGTGCAAAAAATATTTTTCTCCTTTTGAACTTTAATAATTAAGGAGAATATTTAAATTAAATATCAGTTGGGATCAGTTTTCCTCTTAGGCCTGGACCCTACAGGTTTTGAAGGTCATAGCAAAATTTCAACTTCAGTCACACACAGCCAGGCACTTTGCCCATGAATAAAGACATTAGAGCTGACATCATTCTATTTTAGCATAATTTTGCTACTTGAAATTGAGAAAACCTGTCTGTATTTAGCAGCTGTGTTGCCTTAACTAGCATTACTAGAATAAAATCTCGAAGAGGATCATTTTATGTTTATGAAATATAAACATTTTCCAGGTTCTACTGGGGCTTTGAGATAATCACTAACACAGTCAAACTAAGCAAAACCACAAATACCACCCTACCTCAACTAGAAAAGATTAGCATGTCAGTGTTCATTAAGTCTGTTCTCAAAGGAGCATGTCCATTTTTATTGTCACACAGAGCAGCTAGGATGACAAAATAATGTCCCATGAATACCATCAGGAGTTCACCACAGCATATCAAGTAATGTGACAATCCAATCCATGGATTAAAAACCAAGATCCTGCCTGTAAGAATAATTTTTAGCTCATTCTGTATATCATTGTATTTCCCAATCTGGCACCGTGAACCATAAATAATCCTATCATTTATTAATTACATTTTCTAACCTAGTCAAGAAGAATCCTGCAGTGTGAAGCAGCAGATCATGAATAAATGGTTCATTGAAAAGCAACTCTTATTGCCAAGTAGTTGTAAATTAGGGTTGTGATAATTGCTTACTTTAACCTTTTTAAACAGGTTCCTCTAAAAAGCTCTAGGACGGATGTTTTATTGTTACAACTTTGACCTCCAATTTGTTTTGCATTATGACAAAGGGATGGTGTGATTAAAAATTCAGTACTTTATGTTATAAAACATCCAAACAGTACGTTTGTGTATGTTTATAAATATATATACAGACTTACACACATATGCATTTAACCATAAAATACTCGTCCATTGTGTACAAAGCACAGCTACAGAAAACACAACAGGCAGCTGAACTGTAATGTGTTGGTGCAGCCAAGATAGCACTTTGCTAAATATACTGTGACACCTTTACAGAAAAAATCCATGTGTTGCTCCTTCCCCTGCTGATCATATAAGCTGTGATTAATGAGCAAGCAGGATGAAGATTTGTTAGGGGAAGCAGCTGGTGCTGGGGACCTGAAGTCTGCATTCTTCAGGTGGTTTTATTTCAGACTGGGTCTGTTTTATTCCCAGACACAACGTGCCTATTAGTGGTTGGAGTGCATTAGGTGATTCCCAGAATGCAGCTTTCAGTTTAATCCAAGAGGAATCCACATACCAGGAGGCTGCTCTGCAATGGGAACCACAGTGCATTACATGGAGTCAAAAGGCTGATGGTTTCAAACACGTGCTCCTGAGCCAAAATAAAACACAACTCCTCTGTGCCAGCAGCACAAGATCACACACCAGCCCAGGGGCAGCATAGCCATCAATGCTGCTAAAATGACTGCACACCTTTGCACCAGAAATTGGCCCATGACCCCTGGCATGTGGCTAGCTGTACCTGTCCCTGCTGCCTCGGCAATAATGGGACTGTGCCCTGCCACAAGATAGCCAAGGCAGCAGTGGAGCTTTAGAACATGACAGAAGGAGGATGACAGGAGAAAATTTACTTCTTAATGAGCTTTCCATGCTGGTCATAAGAATCAGCACATTTCCCCCTCTGTTTCACCATAGAAGGACTGGCTTGAAGGGAAAAATTGGTAAACACCTGCCCTAGAAAGAAAATAGCAATTGCATATATGGCCTTTGCTATTGATGGCAAGAATTGTTTCTCACTTAAGCAGCAGAATAAAAAAGAGTTTTAGGATTCAGCAGAGAATTTAGGAGGTAAATTGGGGTTATCAGCAAACAGTCCTGTTCAAACAGTGTAAACAGCAAATACTGCACAAAGCCTCATCAAAATAACTCCAAAACTATCACTCAAAAATCCTCTTAAACCTCATCTTTTTACATTTTATTGCTAGCCTTTCTGCCACATGGGAGGTCTTAATTTTAGATTTACTCATTGTCCTCTGTTTCTCATGTCATTTAAGATTAAAAGACCCAGTCACGGACACCACTCTGGAGCTCTCTTCCAAGTTTCTCAGCAAGCTTTCCTAGCATTTGCTAGAACAGTGGGTTTAGCCTGCAATTGTGAAGCCATCATCTACTTGGAAACTTTCTGTTGACTCACCTTTCCAGTCATGTCAAATTCACCCATTTTATAGCTGTGCATCACCTCCTTAGTCCAATCTGTTATTTAGCCAGCTGATACCTGTCAAGGTGCAACGTGGTTTAAGTTTTACAGTATTTCAGCACTCCTTTAACGTACAGAAATATTCCGTACGTTCCCTTCTTCATAGAAATAACAGGAACAAAATCCATTGAAAGCAGTAAGTTTGCCAGTCAGCAGCAGAAGAGGTGAGATGTTTTGTTACTGTTTGGGAGAGAAGTACCATACTCCCAACTCATGAAAATGTGGCCTGGGATTAAGCATCATCCTTCTGCCCACTTTGAATATATTGAGAGCGGGATGGAGGAACCATGGCTGGAGGAATTGCCCTCTCAAGGAGCTAAACATTACTCCCATGGACAGCTTTGGACAACCAAGGAAATGTCTTTGAAATACTTTGTGCTGACAATGTGGAATTAGCTCTTTCTGAACTAGGGATAAGATGACGTGCCCTAAGAAAAATAACTTCTGTGCATTCACTGCAGTTGTACTAGACCTTGTTTAAAGTATCTCAGACCATACCTTATTCTTTTAATGCAGACAGAGGTACCAGACAGCTCCACTGGGCTGCAAGTCTGGTCCTGCTTCACTGCTACATACAGGTGCCTCAGAGCCACCTGTGTTACTGGGGTTTCTTTCTAATAATGAGCTTCCAGTGGTATTTTCTCTCAAACCAAAATTTGATGAAATGCAAAATAGCAAAGCATAGATTTCCTGAGTACATGGTTTCCCTTGTCCAGCCTGCAGCATGAAAGCCTGAGGCACAAATCCCATCTAGCTATAGGCAAAGATGGACATGAAAGGGCAATTTAAATACCCTAAAGTACAAAAGAGCTTCAAAAGCTACTTACTGATATAGAAACAATTAAAAAAACACAAGACATGCTTTTTTTTTACAAGGAGCAGAGCCCAAGACAGATAATAGAGCAATGTGAGATTTTTTTGAAAATATCACTTTATTATCATATTTCAGAGGAAAAGAAAGGGTATTTAATGACTATTTGTCAGAGTAGAGTCATGGAAGTAACTATCAGCTCTATGACTATGCACAGTATCAATATTTGCTTGTTTCTACACCTCAAAGATTTAAGATACTGGAAATGAATGAATGTGTTTTTAATAGGTTTTATTTTTCCTCCCTAGGGATTTTTTCCAACAAAAACTTGAGTGGCAGAAGTAGATTTAATGATGACATTTCAGCTCTCACTTCTTTGGTAGCAATTGTAAATGGTTTCATGATATGAAACAGGTGTTCCAGCATGTTCTATTGGGCAGCGCAAGGAACATTTTTCTCCCTGACGTCATTGTACATGATGTGTTAAATAATTGCTATTTTCTGATAGCAAATACCTGTAGATGTGTACTAGGAAGAAATTCAGCTAGCTTGTATCTTTTGGTTAGTCTGTTAAACAGGAATTTCTTTATTTTCTGAACCATATCAGCTTTTCCAACCCTTGCCAAGTGACAAAAAATCATACAGGAAGGACTCGCCTTTTGATTCAGTCACAGTGAGACTAAGAGGACCCATTGACTCATGATAAGAAACAGATAATTTCCAGGATGTTTTCATTTTGTGAAGACCAAACATTTGACACCAAAACAACTGAAATAACACATCCAAGGATGTCCTGAAATGACCCTTGATCATATCTCCTTAAATATGAATTGAGGGATGCAAGAGTTTATAGGCCCAAAATGCATCTCAGTGCTCTTTTATGCTGTGATCCACTACTTGATGAACAGAGATTTCCCCTTCTAACAATTTGTTCTCCACCAAATACAGGTCTGGCACACAGTCAGAGGGCTGACTGTTCAGCATACTCATATACTATCCAGAGTACCTCTATATGCTTAAGGAACCAGGATTCTGGGATGTACTAGGCACACCACCACAGCTAAATAGCTAAATCCAGCTTTGCTTCATTGCTGGCAGTGACAGGAATACTGAGATGAAAGCTTGAAGAACTACTAGGAAAAGCAATTTTGGGAAAGTATCACCTCAGCAAGGTTAGAAGAATAGAAATAACACAAATTATGATATGATAATTACACAAATGATAAAGCAAGAGCTGTTGGCAGGATGAAGAAGCAGGTGTAGAAGAGGACAAGAGGAACATAAGGGCAAAGTCAGCCATTAGACTCCTTGAGCAGCCATCATGCCAGGCAAGTGTGGCATTTACCAGGACTACCCATATCACAGCCTGCCCTCTGCTTCTCTTGTGCTGCCAGAGCTGCCTCTTCCCAATGTATGATCCCACTGGGTTCCAGGAAAGGCTGGTACAGAGGCATGGCAGAAGCTCATAGATTTAATTACAAAAATAAATCTGAGCAGGTGTCATTGCTAAAACAGTCTTTGTCATCAGTTCAGATGAAATTCAGCAAACACAACAATGGATGCAAAACTCATCCCAACTGATCTTTGCTAACAGTCTTTATTCTGAAATATAACTTGAATTGTTTTGAAAAAAGGAACGAGCAATCATTTTGCCAAAATCAGCAGGATGCACTAAATCTTAAGTTTCAGCAAAGATGACTTTTTTCCCCTCAGAAAGCCAAACTTATTTTCCTTCTGTACTAACCTAAAATGCAACTTCCTTCCGCTGATGTTTTTAAATAGTCCACCCAATAAATATTAACCATATTTCAACGTTTTTTTACAGGCATACTACATGTTAACAACATTTGAGGCCTGTGTGACACATCTTTTCCCCTTACTGAGAATTTAGTACATAAGCATCATTGATAGTACTTCTCAGTTCACCTTGCCAAAAAAAGCCCATATTATTGAAGATAAACTGTTTTAATACTAATTCTTTTTGTTATAGTTATGTATTTTATCTTTTCTTTGACACATAAATGTTGGTAGTACTGTCAGGTTTGAAAGATAAAAGAACACCTTTCTTGATGTTTGTGTAAGCAGCAGAAAAAATACATTTAAATTGTATTGTTAAAATCCCACATACGCCCAACACATATTTACATTGCAAACTATGCTGTAAGGGAATAAAATAATTGCTACACTTTATAGCCCAGATAAATGGTGGAATAGCAATAAATAATTGCTATCTTTGGTGTGGAATTACTCTCCACACATAAGTAACTGTTCCCTGTAAGTAACCAGCCTCTATTGTTTATGCAGCAACCAGCAAATGATCAATTTTCAAGGATATGCTAAGCACAGTCAATAACCAGTGCTGGCCTTGGACAGTAAACATCAGACATCATCAGGATGTGAGCTTCCCTTAAACATAACTGCTAAACCCTGGCTTAGCCAAAGTCAATCACAAAATCCCCATTAACCAAGGTTAGGCCTGGTTATGCATTTGGCCTTCCCAGTTACAGACCCCAGTCACACCAAGGCATGGATGAAATACCTGAGCTCCCAGATCCCCTGCAGAAAGTCTGTGGATGCAGGGAACCTCCCAGTTCATCTTGACTGAGGGGTATCCCTGAGACCCACTGCTCAGCTTCTGCACTGCAATATGTTACCTGGCCTACCTAGAGAATCAATTCTCTGCTCTCCTATTTTGAGGTGGCTTTAAAAGCAAATTTCATTGATTTTACACAGAATGAAATGCAAATCCAGACACATGGCTCAAATATGCAGCATGTACAGAACACAAATGTATCCATTCCTGAGACTGAATGCAATTAAACCAAGCACACAGACCGTTTCCCATCATTATTAAAAGAAAAACCAAAACCAATCCAACAGGTCAGAAAAAGAAATCCGTAAGTCAGCCCTTTCAAATTCTTTCCAAATTTCAGGTACCAAGCACAATTTACAATGAAGAACAATCTGAGAATTGTTTTTGCGTAGTGAGTGACGGAAGGTAAATACTGGGGAAGACCCATGTTAATTGCAACAAGCAATGCTGATGAAGGTTAGGGCAGTACAAGTGTCTGCACGCTGTCAGACAGACACCTTGTCAAGCCTGTGGGCAGAAGGTAGGCAGCTCCTGCTCTTCCACCCTCTCTGTCATTAACTATTGATCACTTCCTATTTTTAAGCTTTACACCAGTAGTAAAGTGAATAAATTGACAGCTTAATTATTTGGCTGTCCTAAAGACATTCCCAAAGCCTATCCTCAAGGGGAAGAGCTGCCTACAGATGAACATATAAATCCAAATGGGAAAAGCAGAGATTCTGAGCAGAGATTCCAGAAACACTGAGCCATTTTTGAAACTGACTGACCTCTATTCACTCTTCAGTTAATGCAGATAAATGCAACCTCCCTTGGCTCCAGGAAGCCAAGTGTACTGTACCTTTAGAACCAATTTCAACACAAGAGGAATTGCATGTGGCCAGGCAATGCAAGATCAGGCCAGACTGCTGTTGTTTGAAATGGGACACTCCTGCTCCTGGTGAATGTGGACCTGCAGCCTTTTGGGGATGGTCTGACAGTCCCTCAAATAGATTGGATTCAGAATGACAGAAACACCTGGATGATGCTGTTGCAGAACTTCCCAGAGCACTCTGCTGGAGGAATGGGGTTTGGCCCCTGACCCAACATGTATCCCAGACCTCAGGGCTCTCAGGAACCTTCCCCAGAGTATCCAGCTACCAACACAGCACCTGCCACCCATCCAAGGCATGGAGCACAATGCCAGCAAAGCAGGGTTCTCTAACAGCTACCCTAGCCAGGCTGAGAAGCTTTGTAGAAAGACAATTCAGCTTCTTTGTAAAGCTTGTAGAGCCACAGAGGGACATGTATGACATGTCCTTCTCTCTTGAGCTTCACAGAGTGCCTGCTCTCTCTTCTTCCATGGACTGGAAGTTTTATTCTCTTATTTGTCATTTAACTGCAGGAAATTATATATTCCAGTGTTTTACCTTTGATCTCTCCAGTCTTACATTACAGCTTTCAGCGGCTCACATGGAAGCTCATGTAGGCAATACTTTCCCTTTCTGCTGCCACAGACATTGGCATCACCCTCAGTCAAGGTAGTTCAGTTCAGTGTAGCAGCTCAATTGGCTCCAACATCCTTTTTCTGGGGCTTTTGCTCTTCTTGTCCCACTGAAAGCCACTGCTCAAAGCAACCATTTCCCAGCTGGCACACCTTGGTGATGTGGACTAAGGGTAAGAAAAATGCTTTCTTTGTAGAACTCCATGACAGCTGGTAATTATTATAAAAAACCCTCACCTCTTAACGTTAAGGTCTGTTCTGTGGAGGTACAAAGTAGCAGGGTTTAAAATCCCCTTACTACAGAGGCATGGCAGAACTCAGAGAAAGCTGGCTGCCTAGTTGTGTGGGACATGTCCACTTCATTGCAAATCCTAATTAATTACCATTTGGTAGCTGTCTTGGGTGTAAGGATCTGTTAGATTAAAAAAAAATACAATAATCTTGGTAGGTAGCTACAATTTTATTTGTATGCATGTATTGCACATAGGCAAACAGGAGTTCTGTGCTTGTACTTCCAATTTCTATAGGATTTTACCCTGCACACTTTGTTTAGGTCAAGAAACTTCTCTAGGACTGAATAGAAGACAATGTCTGGAATATCACTGCAAATGTAATGGACGGAGTAAATTGACAGCAGCTCCAACTAAATTACAGTTTAAAAGACAAGGGAAGACTCAAGGGACATCAAACAAAGGAAACTCTAGCTGACCAGCGCTCAGGTAAAATTGAATTGGAAATGTTCCCTGACTGATTAACATAACAAAAGTCCCAGTGTTTAAAAAGAAAGTCATTCTGCAGAAATAAGGGGGGAGGGGGGGGAAGAAACGGATCTTCCTCCAAACAACAGTAGGTATCTTAAAAAATATACATTCAGAGAAAGATCTAAAATACAAGAGTAAATAAGGAGGTTTTTAACAGTTTTTTAGCACTCAGAAACATATATATTTTTAATAGAATATGATTTGAAAATGTCTCCAGCATAATTCACCCAGTTTATCAGACATAAATAAAAGACACTGCAATTAAAGATATTTAATTAAAATTTGGAAATATAATTTTTTTAAAATACAAAGAGAAATTTTAAATAACCGAAAATTTAAAAAATGTTTCAGTTTTATTTCTGAAAAATAATTAAAGTTGCGTGAAATACAACTATTGAGAAAATAAATTTTTATTTAACATATCTGTAAAATTAGTGGGGGTGTTTAATACATAAGAAAGATATTTTATCTCTTAAATACATAAGAAACAGGGATAAATACTGATGCTTCTTAAACCAAGTATTTTCTGTAGTGTTTCCCTAGTCAGCCCACCTTCTCTGAGACGGGGAGTTCTCGTAATGATGCTCAGACTGCTTATCCCAAGTTCCCAGCTCACAGTGGGCCCTTGTCAGCTGCCCTGTGCAGGGCAATGTGAGAGTCATGTCACTTCATCTAAAGAGGTGCTGGTGAAATAACAGGTAGCAGTCTTTTTGTAGTATATTAATTCTCAGGTGATGGACACGTTAGTTAAAGTCTGGATCTACAAGCAGAATCAAGTCTTTGAAAAACCAGCAATAGCAAGACTCAGAGCTCAACTTAGATTTATCAGTTTCTTGCTTCTTAGTTATTGCTAACAAGTTTCTGGTTTAGCTGGGTTCTCAAATGCATCACCCCACTGAGAATGGGAGCAGGTTCTAGTTACTGGGCACAGCCAAAGAAAGAATGCTCAGAAGAGCATGAACTGGGGAGGGAATGTGAACAAGCAAAGCTTGCTTTGCTCAAATGTTTTGCTGAAATATATCTAAGACACAAAATGAGACTTAATGAGAAGATTTCTTTTCACAGACTATAAAAATGTTGAGTTTTGTGAGACAGCTAAAAATAAAGAAGCTGAGCATTATAACTAGCCATGGCAGGGGGATCTGCTGGACCAGGTTAACCAGTAGATTTTGTCTTTCCTACTTGTGTGGAGGTACTGCTGCTGTGCCTCCTTGTACTCTCCAGTTCCTTCTAACCCTCTGGAAAATGGCAATGAACTTTCAAGTCTGACACACAGAAAATCCCCACAAGTTCCAAGACCAGGGTGTCAGCAGTGGTAGTCTCCTTACTAATGTACCACTGAGTCAGGAGAGAGGGAGGACATGGAGGATAACCACTGTGGCCTCCAGGAGCAAGGCAGGAGAGGAAAAACTTTAGGAAAAAGGCCTTTGGTATTGCACTACTCAGAGTAATGCAGTAATTTAATTAAATTAAATTATTCTTTAATTTCTGTTTTTAATGGATGGATACCAAGAATAAGAGGCAGTTGCTGGAATAGAGGTGACTATACAACTCTAAACCCTCAAATTTGTTTTTCTCAGCCACCTGCTGTCATTCTAAAGAGTCACAGCCTTCTACCAGGTCCAGCTGTCATCTTCCAGCCCAAGGTGAGTGTCTCACACATCCTTGGCTATGCAAAATGCCTTCTAAGACATAGAAGGCATTTGCAAATATATCCAAAGAGCTTCTCAAATAATAGCTACTTCAGGAGGTACAAGGTGACACTCAAATGATAAACTCTCTGGTTCTCCTATTTCATAACATGGTCATTCCTTCACACAAGCCATGGACACACATACACAAATCACACTTCGAGAGGCTTAGTAAAATTCTGACTTTGACCATATGCTAAACAACTGCATCTGACACAGCCAAGAGGGTCACAATCTCTCCACTGTGCTTTAGCCTCCAACACTGAAATGCATGCTAAAAAAAGATTTAAAACACAGATTCTTCCTTTTCTTTGAGAATATACTTGCAGAATCAAAAGCAAAGGACAAACTAAAAGGGACAGTCAATTAATAAACTGTACTTCATTATTTAACTGTTAGTCAATAGAAAATGTGTTAAACAGTGTGCCTGGTAGGACAAGATGAAACAAGCGTGTGTGGGGGATAAAGAGTGGGATGGAGGATTGGTTCTGTAGAACAAACACAAGACACTGAAGAGAGGATTTGAAGCCACATGTTGTCTGTGAGACCTGCTTGAAGAGAGGACAAGATAGCAACATCAAGAGTTTTACACTATTTTGCTGTACATGTGTTAGCCAGGATATTCTGACTATATGATACAGCCTGGAAAATATTTCATACCAAACCTTTAAATACAATACTAACTTCATAAGCAGCTATGATTGTGTTTAGTACTTACTTGATGTCCTGGTTTCATCTAAAGAATTAGAGGAAACCTTTAAAAGGTTCAGGAAATAGCATTCTGAAATGAGTTCTTTCTCATACTTTAGCACAGCATTTAGATAGAAATATCAAGCCTTGTTTGATCTCAGGCTACCTCCTTCGATTTTGAAAATTATTTTTCCCTCTCTAGAAAGATGTTCATGCTTGGTGTCTACAGGATTTCCTTGAACTGTCTTCATGCAGCCAAATCCTTCCATGTACCCAATTTGGTGACTTTGCCCAGAACAGTTCTATTTCCCTTCTAGTTCATCTTTCACAGCATTTTTCCTTTTCTGTTCCTTCTTTTAGCAAAGTTGGCAAGCAAAGAGAGTCTGAATTATCACCATTTTACTTTGGATTATGTTTCTCGTGGAGAGGAATATGGTGGGTGCTTCTGCTGACATTCTGTCCTTTGGAAGCTTCTGAGTATATACACTGAGATTGCGCAGGCATCGAGCATGCCTGTAAACACTTGCACTGCAGAGCCAAACAATTAAATAGTTCAGACATCAATCACCCCCCTCAATTATGCATTTTCTTCACAAACACACATTCTTTTCTGTTGTTCACAGAGGATGGCATGTGGGAAATATGGGGAAGACTTGGGGAGATCTGTGTTGAGATGTGATTTATTTGCCACCACCGCCTGGCTCATCACATCTGTTTTGGAGGTATCATTTACCTTTAACAGCAGTTTATTTTAGAAAGTCTTAATTCACTTCTGTCAGGCAATCAGATTGTTGCAAAATATATAAATTCTATATACAAATACCATCAGATGATGCAGCAGGCAATCACTGTGGTAATTAATCCCACATTTTTGTAGTTGAAGTAACAATTCTCATTTCAGGATAGAGTTTGAGTAAGAAGAGCCTATCTATATCTGTAAATGAATGATATCATTATTTTGGGAAATGAAAGTTTAAGCTCTGTAAAACATACAATCCCATGGAGATCTCAGCAGGGGAACTTGTACGTGCAGGTGTTTAATGTGATAAGGTACGTTACCATTTATCTGTGTACTTACAGACAAATATTAACATAGTCATGAATTAAGCTTTTAATCCCTTTTATTATAAATTGAATATCTTTATTTTAACAAACATCAACAATGCACATTATTGTGCTCCAAACTATTCATTACTATTCCCCACAGTGTACCATTACATGATACGCCATAATACATGTGTTAATATAATGCCAAGCATCTGCTTGAGTATTCCATAGTATATTTCATTCTCTCCCTCTCTCTCTTTTTGTTTAAACAAAGAGGCAATCTCACAAAAGACACTTTCTATATAGGAAACCACAGAGCCATTCAGCCTCATGCTGGAGAAGGACAGTAACACAGTGTGTGCCATTTTCTGATGATTCAGGCTCTAGTTCCAAGTCTTCAGATTCCTTGACAGCAAGAAATAGACTTGGGAACAAAGAAAATATAGAGGTAGATGTGAGGAGGTGGATTTAAGTGAGAGTGCTCAGATAGGGTCACCAAAACAATGTGCAAGCAATTTGTCCATGATCTCCAGGTGCTTTTCCTCAGAGCTGCAGTACCAGGACCTGCCGGTGCTGGCACCTGGAGGGAGAGTCATTTACTCAAACAAGTAACACCATTAACTTCAGAATTAATTCCTCAGGAAAATTACCTTTGCCTTAGGATCAGAGAATCACATACTCATTAAGGTTATGAAAGATGTCCAAGATCATCGAGTGATCAAAGGTTGGGCTTGTGTTTCAGTTTCCAAAGAAAGTCTCATACTGAAAATATTATATTAGTAGTAACCCCTGATGACTTCAGTTTTGCTGTAATTCAAACTACCAACTGCAACCTTGTAGCTGTTTTCCTTGCAAAGGGATTAAAACCCCCCCATTTGGAGTTGGCAAAAACATTGAGGCAATATCACTGCCAGCAGAGAAGGTGGTACATTTCTGTCTAAACAGCTAACTAGCTTGTTTGTTTTCATTTTTGTAGAGTTTTTGTTTTTCTTCTAGGCAAGCCTGTTAACAAAAATGACTCATGATTGTTGCATTAAATGAAAGGTTATTGTTCCAAAGACATTATCCCAGAGATCTCGTCAATTACTGTAAAGGAATTCTGCTGGAAACATATTAGAATAGTTCAAATAAATTGTAGGTAAGCAGGAAGAAAAGGGAAAATGGATGATGGTACATGGGTTATGTTTTAAGAGCTGTACATTGAATCGAAACAATTCAGTGTAATCTGCATTATCCCCAAAAAGCCTTTTGATTGTTTTATTCCTTCAAATGTGCCCTATTTAAATATTTTTCAAGCTTTACATATTGTATCTATGTTATTAGCTCTGTAAAGTGTTTACATGTAGTCTCAAAACGCAATCCTCAAGGCACTGTAATTTACAGAGAAGCTAACACTGTCATAATAACATTTTTATCCTACAACAGATCAGAGCTTAAAGTAATATTGCAAAGTAAAACAAATCCCATTAAATAAATCAGAACTACCAGCAATAAAATTACAGTAAGCTGAATCACCCTTGAGAGAGCACTGTGGAAGCCAGGCTGTGAAAGGGTGCTGAAGCAGAATGCTGGAGCAAACAATGGGGAGTGAAGGGATTACAGACTCTGCTAAAAGTTAAATATACATTCTTTCACCTCTGGGTCTCAGGGGAGAACAAAGCCAGACTTCCATATGTAGTAATTAAAGCTGTTTAGTGACTTCTCTTTGAACAAGTCTATGGCCACACAACGTCCAGGATTTAAGGGGTGAGTATGTATTTTCTGCATTGCAAGGAACTGACCTCCACTACAATAAACAGCAAAAATGGACAAATACAGAACTTTGTGCCTACAGTTTTTAATTTGCTGTGCTAAACCTGCAACATTTGAAACATTTCTTGAATTTCACTAGCAAATAAAGATGTGTCCCACTGCATGCAAACAAATAGCAATAAAACACCACAAGAGTGCAGGGGAATCATCAGGCTAACATGCTTGTCAAAAAATACCTGGAACAAATCCATGATTGCAGTGGTAGGGTACCATCAGGTTTTGGGGGAATGAATAGTATTTCCACTTTGTTTTCTGCTATGCAGCTGTCACTACTTGTAACGTGCACTGTAAGTGCCACCTTCATCCTCTGACATTGTGAATTGCTGGCTGGCAACCCCAGGCTGGCTGACCACAGTATTCTCTGCAGTCTCTGTACCAAATTTAACATATTTTTTCAAGATAAATACTGCAGAAAAAAATTTGACATATTTTCTCAAAAGTTACTGAGTAAAATTTTAGATTCTGTGAAATATTTTGCATTGACTTCAGAGAGTCCAGGATTTTACTCTCTTGGTATTTATGTGCATGTTAAATGATTGCTGCTACTCTCTTTGTACATGAAAATAATTTCATCTTGTTCTGAAGACCTAAGATAAACCAAAATGATCCTAAAAAGTCACAATTTGCTCTATCTCAATTTGCCTGAAATATGTCTCTGCTGAAATTTCTTTCAAATGCAAAATATCCATCACTGCACTGATTAAAATAGGGAGAAAAATATTATTGCAGAATAAATAATTCTTTCTCACTGAACTGGGAAGGATTTAGAAAGAAAAGGCTGGTTTTAAGTATAAACAATTGACTTTACAATGACCAGTGCCATATATTTAGGACTGCAGACCAGTCTTTTAGTATGTTGATAATGTGTCCCATCAGCCATTTCCACTTCAAAAGTGTTTTTTCTGATTTAAGAAGTCAAATCAAATCCGAGCTATCTTGAAAAAACTACAGCTTTCTCATTTTTAAAGAGTCACATTCTCTTCCTTGGATTAGACTGCAGTAGCTCCTTGAAATATGACATCATCTGTTTTGCACAAATCCAAGCACTTGTTCAACACACTATAAGCAACAAATTTATGATCATGTTCAGCTATCCGTATCTCAGATCTTCAGCAAACTTAAGACTCCTCTGAGTCTTATGGCATTACTAAATTTCCTTCATTTTCTACATGAGGGATACTCCTCAGACCCCATTATTACTGCACACAAGTAGTCTAAGATGAGAAGAACAATGACACGTGCTTCAAAAACCAAAAACCAAATGGAACACAAACCACAACACCATATAATGAAAATCAGAAAAACATCTTAGTAAATTCTCTTCTCTGCTCACAAAGATAAGAAAAGGACAAATAAATCCCAACAGACTGCTCTTTACTTGAGAAACTGGATAAGATTGTGGCTAGGGCATAATCATAAGGTTGAAAGCTGTCTATGCTCATAAAAAGGTTTCCATCTTTCTGCAAGCATTTCCAATCCATTATTTTGCTCCACCAACAATATGTAAACAAGCTAACTTATAAGACCTCCATGCTTAAACAAGTCTCTTGGAAAAATTCCTCTAGCTAATGGATAACAAATACAAATAAGCTCTTTTCTGTCAAACTGAATCCAGAAACATGGAGTATGTCAGTTCAGGACCATGGAAGGAGTCAATTTCAAACAAATAAAAACATTTCACACTGAAAGAAAACTTCCTTCACCATATAACAGTTATGTAGACCTAAAAAGAAAAAAATGAATACTACAGTAGTGTTGCATGTTTGTAGACAGCAATATTTTCATCCTTTGGGTGCATATTCTAGATGTCTGTGGTAGTCTGTGCAATTAGCCCGTGGCAACCAAATGTCTATGACCATCCTATAAGCTCCTCAGTGAGATTCCTGACACAGAGGAGTGTGCCTGTGCATGGGCCAAGGACAAGCCCATCCTGTGAAATGCCATGGACACTCAAGGGTCACTGCTGCCTCGGGGCACTCCTTGGAGCACCTCCTAACTAGAAGGACAGAAAGGAGACCCAGACTCTTTCTCCTTCTTTCCAAAGGATGAAATACAAAATTGTTGAATTAATTTCAAAGCAAAACGCCACCATTAATTCACTAAAAAAGTAGTTTCAAATGTTTTTCCCATTCATGGACCTTCAAAGCTCTCACGACAGAACCTGATTCAAGCTTCTGTATCTATAGGCCATTATATAACATAATACAAAAATAATTTTGTTTAAAAATAATTTTTGTTGTTCATTGAAGTAGCCCAAAATTCACCAGGGAGGCATGGACCTGAAGTTTAAAGCAAACAGAAAACAAATACACTTGTTCTATCTTCAGCACACAGTAGACCACAGGATTTCCTCATCAGGGTCTTCATTACTGAACTCAAGTGAAGGTATGTGAGATATAAATAGTTTTGATCTAAAGACCTACAATCCTGTAAATATTTCATGATGAGATAATTATCAAAATGAAAAAAATTACATTATTTATTTCTAGTCTAAGTCTATTTAAGATGAGCTTCCATCTGAGCTATTCATGCTTTCTCCTGCTTTTTCCAGCTCATACACCCACAGTGTAAAGAAGATCTAGACCAGCAATTCAAAAGGATAGTAATTGTACTATATAAGAGGAAGCCAATATGAATTGGGTTGGGTTATCTTGACATTACCATCAAAAAATTATCATAATTCCCACTTTCTATTACTGCAGTGTCAAGAGGAACCAAATGATACTGGAGCAGTAAGTTGCAAACTGCTGTAACAGCGCAGGCCAAACACAGTCACCAATGCCTAGTGTAAAGACACTAAACAAGGCTGGTGGGGCAGCTAATATTATTGTGATTTTACTGAGTGAGACCTGAATGACAAAGATCTGTTGAAAGCCAAAGAGGCAGTTTAAGAGTTCCAGGATGTTCCAAGCCTCTTAAATCTTATCCAAATGTTTAAATTCAAGTTCTTCTCAAGTTACTCTCTGATTTATTTTCTCAAACCCATCACTCTAAAATTTTAGCAGTAAAATTTTAGTAGCAAAATAAAGTTTGCAACTCATTCTGGGTCTTCACTTCACTTCACATGATCTGAGTAGTTTTCTGTGAAAATACTCTGTCCAAAAGTCCAACTAACTTGGAAAAAGGCTCTTCTTCTACATAATGTACCTCTTGGCTGTTAACTGGGGTGGTACACAGAGATTGTGGAAACTCTGCAGCTAGACAGGAAAAAAGCTGTAATTTCAAACAACATACTTATGAAACTAAAAGATTAATTTACCTTTACAAATCACTCCTCTGTGCCACTTGTCACATCTTAACTAGGCTATCCTGAACTTTCCATTTGCAAAATGACATTCAAACATGAATTAATTAATTCTAAATTGACTCCCTGATGTCAAGGCATAGTGTAATAAGTTATTCTAGTTCCTTTGTTGATGGAGAAATCTGAGACAGAAGTTAGAACCTCAATGTCTAGCACATCAGAGCAGTTTGAAGTTAGGTGGCATGATTACCAGTGCTAGATCCAAAGAGATTTACAACATGATGTTTCCTTCACAGAGACTTTCCGAATAATGCACCAACAGAGTTCGGTCCATCTCTAACAGAAAAAGCTGCTTGTACTTTTTTTTTTCTTTTAAACAACATAGAATTGGAAAAAAATCCCACAAATAACCAAAATGGAATAGGATGCATACATTTTATACACACAACACACATTATTTCTTGCAGAAATAATATTTCTTGTGCTATATTTAACTTACAAAATCTCACAGGTCTCCTGAAGTCAAAGTATATTTGTAAGTAATAAACTATCTAAACTGGCTTACACATTAATAAACAAAAAGGCTTTAGGCCATGCTCACATTAAACTACAACTGTGCCATCAGTAAATGAACATCAATTGAAATCAATTTAGCTAGGATAAAAAGTCCCTTTCCCCTGCTGCTGCTCATCTGGTGTGCTAACAGCTCCCAGTGATGAAACAGGTGCTTGTAAATTAATTAGCCTACTGAAACACACCTTAAAATGAATTTCCCAGAACACCCTGGCAGTGAGCCATCCTGGTCCCATGAGCTGATCAGTGTTCTGTAAATATTGAGATTTGATAAAGTAAACGCTACTCTGGCAGCAGATGGTTTGGAATGCTCTGTTGACATTGCCTGCGATTACTTGGATATGAAGACTTTGCTTCTCATAGGCCTCCTTTGGGAGCCACTGGAGGACTTGATCCCCTCTCCAGCTATTTGCCTTCTAATTGAAAATCCTTATTCCCAGATGGAGCATAATGCTACTGCTTCAGGCGTCTAGCTCTGCACTGCTTGACTGTTGATACATGGGTAATTGCTTTCAGTAATGCAGGTTAAATGTGACATTTAGTGCTTAATAAAAATCATCAAGGCCAAAGCCGTTTATCATTCTTACACTTGGGCTGTCAGTTCTAAAGGAATTTTCAATTCATTTGAATTCTTGTTGAAGAGGCAAGTAGCTCCTCCCTGGGAAAGGGGGAGAGGCTGGAACCAAATTTGGGCATTTTTCTACTTTATTTCTAAGACTTGTTTGCTAACAAAACCCCTTTAAAATTAACCTATCAAACATGGCAACTACCTGCCTTTGTAGTTAGTATGTTGGTGAATAATATATAATCAGCAGCAAGTGTGTACACAAAGCACATAAACCAGATGCACTAACTGCACCTTCTGTGGGTGGCTGGAAGCTGGAAGTTATTCCTCCTGTAGCATCATGAAGAAATGAACCTGAAAGGAAATGGACTGTGCTGAACTGAGTAATTTCAAACTCTAACCATTTATAAAATAAGGAGGGCAAAAGCCTCCCTCCCATGGTAGGCATGGCAGCCTCACTTCATTGACAGTGTTTAGGATACTTGCCGAAGTGCTTTATCATCGTTTGGTTTTTTTAATCTGATCATTCCTATTGGGGCAAACAGAGTAACATTCTTGTCATGGATTAGGGATCTGATAATGCTGCATTCCACAAAGGTTCAAAAGAAGAGATTTAAAATTAGGATTGACTGAAATCTGCTGATTGAGCACTAACATCGCAGTAACATCCCTGCTTTCCTGTCTTGACATCAATTTTACAGGCATGATCTTTGAAAAGGGCATACAAACCTCTGAGTTGTGAATAAGCAGATCAACATTTAGATCACTCCTACTGCCAAAAGTTCATTCCCTTAATTCAGAGACTTGCTTCTTTTAATGTCTGTCTTGTTTTTCCAGAGAACTGAAATAAGTAGCCAGCTAATTACATCATATTTGAAGGGATTTTAAGACATCTCTTGGTAGACTTTGTAACAGTTCAAAGGGAGACAGAGGCACCGACCTTTGTGCACTACCCAGTTTGACAGGAAAGGGGCACAGGAAAGACTAAAAGACTATCAACCAGAACATCATCCTTGGTTACCATGAGCTTTTACTAATACCTTTCTCTTTCAGCAGAACCCCCTTTTTCATATTAAGAAATTTTGCTGAAGAAATATTTTTTTTAACAATAGCAACAACAAAACCCAGAAAATTAGTCCATATTTTGTTCATATTCAACTTTGTCTTTGAATGTCGTATAATTTGGAGCAGGCCTTGTGTCCTAGTTCAGGGCAAATTTGGGAGAGATAGTTATTGTGTGTCTGTTGCAATACGTTATCACTTTATTAACTAAAGCAAATCTGGGCATACCAGTGATTTCAACAACTGAAAGCCAACAGAGTTAGGAAAGTGTTAATTTAATTAAAATTAAAATTGTATTCATTAAAATTATCAGTAATTAGAAAAAAAGTATTTCTCCAGATGCTGTTAGTGATGGTATTAACTTCAAATTCATAACCTGATCCTGAGTGAGCAGTTTTTGTAAGTTTCATCTTCTCCTTTTGGAAGGAGCTTTTATTTTCCCCTTTGCTCAATTCATTTTGTAAAGCTCAGGCTCTCCTCTGTATGTCCCCATTACAATCAATAACTAATTATCTTATTTTCCAGAATTTATTGCCCCTCAGATTTTGTTCATCATGTTAGATTGTTTGCCTCATCATGGAAAATATAAGAATTTTGAGTTCACCTCTGCCTTAGAGGAAATCTTGTGAAACTGAATTTCTCCACTTTTGAGCAACCAGACTTGTGTGTCTACCAGACAGCCCACACAGGGAGCCTGGCAAGTCAGAGCAGAGGACTCATTTCAGCCAAATATGACCTCTACAGAAAGTAACAACTTCTGGTAGACATCTGAGGGAATGTGAATAACCACTTCTCCACCCGCCTTTCTTTTTTCAGGAGTAACTGCGAAGATCCCATTTGTTTTTGAGGTACATAATCCAGTACAAGATCCCTTTATTTGTATTAGGTTTCTAGTAGGATTCTCCACAGAGATTCTGCACTGCCTAAAAGATGTAACAGTGTCCCTGGTCTGCCTTCTCCTGTTCTCCACTGCCCACCTGCCCCTCTGATATACCTGCATACCTCTAGAGCTGCCCACTCTAAACCAACACAGAAAAAAACACTTGCTATAGAAGTCTTTTGGGAAAACATAGAAATAAGTATTTCCCCTTCTCATAAAAAAAAAAAAAAGCAAAGCTCTGCCATATTGTCCATGAAGAGGTCCAGAACAGATCTTAGATTTAGAGAGGTGTATGGATCTGTCAGCACTCCTACTGCTGACTACAGCACTTCCTAAATTATAAGGATTAAATTTGGCAAAAGATTGTTTGCTGTAGATACTTTGCTCTTTTTCCACTGTGCTGGAATACCATATATTAGGAATTCCTCTTGGGAAAATAACTTTAAAAAAAATATAGTGGATGCTAAGTAACTTAATGGATAATAAAGTGCCTTGCGCTTCTGGGACTGCTATTTAAGGAGTAACCTGATGTTTTATGTAAAATAAGTATTGCAGTCTTGGGACTTCACCCCACATTTCTGTAGGATTAACTACGGGTAAAGCACTTTTTCCCAATAAGAGCACACATTTCTATGAGTCATTAACAAGCTCCCACAGGACAAATGGCCTTTTTTGCTGCCATCTCCTCCACTCTCCCATTTCTCCCCCAAAAACTGGGAGTTACTAAGTAAAGAATAGTAAAAAGAAAATCAGTAATGAAGTATCAATACAGGCTGGTGATGAAGGGATTGAGAGCAGCCCTGCCAGCAAAGACTGGGGGGGACTGGTGAATAAAAAGCTGGGTATGATCTGGCACTGTGCACTTGCATAGGAGGCCAGCTGTGTCCTGGGCTGCATGCAAAGCACCGTGGCCAACAGGGTGAGGGAGAGGATCCTGCCCCTCCACTCTGGTGAGACCCCACCTCCAGTGCTGCATCCAGCTCTGGAGGCCTTAGCAAAGGAAAGATGTGAACCTTTTGGGGCAGGCCAAGGGAAGGGCCACAAATACAATGTGAAGGTTGGAGCACTTTCCTATGAAGATAGGCTGAGAGAGCTGGGATTATTCAGCTGGAGAAGAGAAGGCTCCAGAGAGTCCTTATAGGAGCCTACCAGTACCTAAAATGGGCTTGTAAAAAAGATGTGAACAAACTTTTTAGCAGCGACAGGAAAAGAGCTCAGGCCATGTTTTTAAACCAAAAGAGGGTAGATTTAGGCTAGATATGCCCTAATTTTTTTTTTCAAATCTAGTGTTGAAACACTGGAACTAGTTTCTCAGTGAGGTGGTGGATACCCCATGCCTGTAAGCACAAAGGTTGAACATAGCTCTGAGAAACCTGATCAAGTTGAATATGGCCCTGTGCATTGCAGGGGGTTTAGAGTAGAAGACCGTTAAAGGTCTCTTCCAACACAAACTCTTCTAGGATTCTCTGTAAATGCCTCCTCAGCACATAGGCAGCAGTGCTAAAGTACAGACTCAGTCAAATGTAGCAATACCAAAAATGTTGTATACAAAAAGTATTTCTTTGTCCTCTCATGTAACATATTAAAATTTGCAATTACACCGTTCTAGTGCATATACCCTATTGCATGCAAGCTCACTTATGACTTGAGTAGGCTGCTCATCTGCTGTATTCTGTCTTGACATAGGACACTGCAAATTTCTTTAGCACTGAATGTAAAAGAGTGTTTGTATGGAAATTTCAACAATCTTCAGAAGCAGTGGGAAGAAAGCCCTCATATTGGATAACTGCACACAGGGCAATGTTATCATCTATAAAGGCAGCTGTATCTAACCATGAATATTGGGCTAGAAGCTAATTTCCAAAAATGAGACAGAGGAGGAAACATAGGGCACAAAAAATCTATTGGATACTAGGCACTTAAAAAGAAAAAAATATATATCCACCAATCTTCATTTATTACTTTCTCCTTATACAGATCCATATTTTTGTTTCAAAATGAAACCCTATTTTCACAATAGTCTTTGAGATCTTTAGAGAAAATGTCTCATGGTTGCTGGTCAGGGGAAGCAGAAAGTGGGAACTGGTTAGAAGTGGGAACCGATTCCCTCTTCATCCTCTTAGAACAGTGATGTTACTCAAAGCTGAAGGAAACTAATTTCAAAGATGTGAAAAAAGAAAGCTTGAAGAAAGGCTCATTTAGATTTTGTGGCTGTCACTCCCTTGGTTGAAGAAAGAACTCCTTGAGTAAAACTCACACTCCCCTGACACAAAAGAGAAAATTACTTCATAATATTCCTACCAATATGAAGAAAATATTCATCTTGCTTCATTTCTCCATGTGCTCAGTAATCACAGCCACAGTAAGTTAAATACAATAAATAGAGGAAACGTTCTGAGAATGGCAAAGCATTCTAACAATGAGAGGTCCCACTTTGGTCTCCAAGCAGCTCCTTTGCTGCTTTGGAAGAGCCAGCTGCAGGGTTGGCAAGGCAGGCAGGAGAAGCAGGGCCATCTTCATTAGTACACTCAGCAGAGATCTGGAGCTGCTACTGTTATTCAGAAAAGACACATTTGAAATCCCAAGGAAGTTCACCTTAAAAAAAGGTTTGACTGGGACAAGGCAGTCAGTTGGAAAACGGTGCATCAATAGAAATCATGGATTTCTCCTCTGTGTGAGTCTCCTTTCCTATGGTTTAAACTTTCAAGTTCACTTTAGACTTGACTAGTAAGGTTTGAGGTGACAATTCCTCAATACTAATTGATGACAAATCTAAATGACCTACTTTGTTCCAACATTTTGCTCTCTTTCTAGGCATGGTATGAGTAATGACAGTCCCTCATTAGCCCTGATTGGCTTCTTTCATAGTTGTATGTGTATGAGCCTGGAGTGGTAAGAGCACCACTGGGAGAAGTCCTTGCGTCTTCTTGTTGACTTTCTACATTTTTATCTACCACCATCAAATTCTCTCAAAATGCTCAAGCCTCTGTAAGGTTGGTCTGTAAGGTCTGTAAGGCTTATCTCCTAATTTCCCTCATCAGCTCTCTTCAAATGTTACCCCTAAAAATCTTTGTGCTGTTACTTTATTGTCTACCCTACACTTCTCCTCCTCAACTTTCCTTCCAACATCTCTTGCTTTTAACTTACATATCTTTAACCAACTTTAATCTCTCTGGCCTGGAAACAATTTCTGGTCTATATGTCTCACTCAACTTTGAGAAAATTATTTCCAGCGTTCTGTACTTTGAGGGTTTGAGCTGCCAATTTTTCTTCTGACTTCTTTAGAACTTACAGGTTTTGCACTTCCTTGGCATCATCAGTCCTTTTATTTTTTAAAGTCCAGATGTGCACCCAGCCTGCATATTTATTTAGCTAGTCCTACACTGTTATACCCATATACATGCTACTAATTGGTATCTTTATTACTAATATAGGTATGCATTTTAATCTAGTGTAATATATATACCCTTGACACACCTAATAGTGTAGGAGAGGTGCCTGTCATGATGCTTCATACATGATACTATTAGAATAGAGATTGCCCTACATATATAACAGAGTATTAGACAGATATTTCAATTTCACCCCAACAGTGCACTAGCGTGAGATCTCCATGCAAAAGTGATTGAGACAGGGTTTTCAATTTGGGTGGGGGAAGGAGTTAGTCCTTTACATCACCATTTCTTTTCACTATGTGCCTGTCTCCTGACTAATTCCACTGCTGTTTCCCATCACTTAGACTCCATGCCCTAGCCCCTGGCAGTATTATCAACCTCATCTACCCAGTAGCAGGTCCAGCTTTGACTCTGTAAGTGAAAACAATCTTTTACATTTGTTAATAACTAATTAGCTCTTTTTAAGAGAATAAAAATAAATGGTTCTGAAACAAGAAGAAATTTTACAATGTTTTTTGATGACAAAACACTTTTTTACAAGTGTTTAGTTCCAAATGGCCTGAACAACTGTTTTCAAGGTTATCAGCAATGTTACATTTTCAGAGAAGATATTTTATATCTGTACATTGAGCTGGCAGAAGTATGTTTGACCACTAGTGTTGATTCTTTTTCCTAGAAAGGCAAAGAAAAAGGTCTTACCACAGGTTCGCTGCCATTATTGTGGCCCCATTGCTGATATCACCCTCCCCCAGAATTACTTCAAAACTAGTTTTCAAAGATGCAGATTTTACATGGTAATAGCCAAGAGGTGCTGAACTTCCTTCTGCAGCAATCATTGTGTGGAAAATAACCCATCATTCTTCATAACTGAAATTTATTTAGACATTCCTTATGTAAAATATGATATATAAAGAGTAGGTGTTCTATACTTGGCATCAGAGTTTCAGTGGATGTCCCCTGTGCATTTGCCCAAATAAATAATGCCTGCTTCTTAATGCTACATCAACATTAAAGAATTTAATTTTACCAATTTTTGGTAATAATATGTGAATCTCTTTCTACACCTGTTTGTTGTGAAATAAATCAATTGCTCAAGACTTCTTTTTTAATTTAGACTAGTGACAATGTATAGGTTCTTAAACTAGTTTTGAAATAAATACTTGAAAAATGAAAGATAAAAGGGAGTTTTTCTACTGCCTCTTAAAGTAGGAGTTTCATCTATTATTATCAATTTCTGACTTTTTCATTGTGTGTGAACAGGTTTAATATGAGTTTTTAATGGCTGTAAAAAGTCTTGACATTCTAAATACACTTTTAAATGCTGACATATAAGAAAGATCACTATTATAAAAGATAGTTAATTATGTTTGGTCTATATTAAAATTATACAGGTAAAATTATTCATCCATATGATAAAATAAGTTATTAATCAACACCAGACACTATCCAAGTAGATTAATTGTATGGTCAGTAGAATGAAACAAAAAAAGTGTGTATATTTTCAAATCTGGAAAGGATTGTCAACAGCAAGTGCTAAAACAATTGTTGAAAAGGAAAACAGTAACATTGTTATTATGGTTTTTAATTAAATATTCCTATCCATACTATGTTTAAAAATATGGTTTTATCTAAAATGTTGGGCAGAATTATTAATGCTAGGAATACATCTACTCCTTTAAATAACTGTGTAAATTTAGAATTAATTGATTATGAGCCACTGTCCCTAGCCAAGGATATAATTGATTGCATCTGAAAAGCACTTTAGTTTGGAGTTTCTAATATTGTAATAAGCCAAACCTGGGTAGGCTGTAAAAAGTATAAGATGCATTAGGTTTATGCACAGATCTCACATATACATTAACAATTTGCTAAAAATGTTAAAAATGGGTTTGGGAGTGGATGTTTACCTTTACTGTAAGAAAAGAAATCTAGCTTCTTTTAGAAGGACAAGAGAAAAAGGCGAAAACTGAAATTCTGCTTCAGAACTGAAGGAGTCTGGCAGGCCCACAGAAGTTCATACCAAAATAAAGGGCACAGGGAGAATATCTATAATGTAATGCATGTGTAAAGACAAGTCCTTCCTGCCTCTGGAAAGACTTCAAAATTTCCAAATATTTTCAAGGGAAATCCCACCAACACTGTGAAATGAAATACAATTATGCACCACAGTGATAAAATAAGAAGTTATTAATCAAAAAAAGACACTATCCAAGTAGGTTAATTGTATGGTCAGTGGAATGAAACCAAGAAAAGTGAGTATTTTTTCAAATCTGGAAAGGGCTGTCAACAGCAAGTTCTAAACAATAGCTGGAAAGGAGAAAAGTTTTCTTGGCTTTATATTTTCACAGTGCTTTGGACAGGTTGAACTTAATGGGGCAAGCACTATTCCTGTGCTTGCAGTATGTTAACCATTTCCATCCAAAAAAATTCAGGAATGGCTGATTTCAGAGCAATAAATTTTAAGTCAGTGTGACAGATATGGTTACCTAAGACCAAGTCATGGAGCCTCCCTAAAGGAGGTTAAGAACATAGAAAATACAAACCAAAATATCTGTAACGTCTTTAGCATAACTGATAAAATTCACTCCTAAAATGTCACAGACAGGGGCTTACAGCCAGTACAGCAAGATATAGGAAACAAAATATCTGTAGGAATTATGATGAATATATAGCTACCATCTGGAAAATATGAAATTACAATACAGTACAAAAGTCACCAAGAGATAAATACATTTAATAATAAATCCTGTAAGACCAGAAAGATGGACTTTCTTCCATCTACTGAAAGTATTTGGGTTGTCCATCCTGACCTCCAAAGATAAATTCAAATATTAGATTTGCCTGCTAATAATGATTGTGTAATCCAAAACTACTGAGTCTCTGGTTCATCAAAGAGTTAACATTTTTTGTTTGGCTTTCAAACTGTTCATACAAATGAGGGAAATACCAGAGGCTACTTTGCTCATATTTGAGCAGAAATATGTTGAAAGAGTTTAAAGACAGGCAAGGAGGCACCTCTGTCCAGAAACAGAGATGAGTACCCCAGGGCAAACTGGGAATCCTGAAAGTAATACCCAAAAGTTTCATCTTGACATTCATCAAGGCTCTTAAAACTGCCCACCCTTTCTCCAGACGTTGATTGTGTGGAGAGTCTTACACTGTACTTAAATTCACTACAAATAGTCTAATAGCCAGCCTAACCATGGAACTTCTGTGCCTTTTATTAACCAATAGCAAATGTAGGCCAATTTATATATCTCATTTCTCTGATTCTGATGATTAGACACTAGTAAACACACTGTAGTGCTAAGTGTTGCTATCACAATACTGAGAATGTGACTGACATTTCAGATTGATCAGATTTAAAATGACCATGATCTACTCAAGGTTTTCCCTGACTCAAGGGATAGCCTTGGGGGAGAGCTGTGCTTGGTGCAAGTTAATGCAGCAGTTGACTATGTTTAAGTTTTTATGTTTTGAAATGCAGAAGACACTCACAAAGCAAACTGATCTTTCCTGTCATGAAGTTGTCCTGAGGAACCCCTGGGACAACAGGTGTCCAAAATTATTGATTGCATGAGGGCCAAGGGAAGGAACACCTGGGAGTGATGCAGCCAAGAGTCCTGTGACTTATTTCTTCCAGCCTCTAGAAATGTGAACTCTAGGATGGAGGCTTATGGTCCTCTCAGCTAAGCTCCTGTACCAAACTGCAAAATTCACCTCTGAAGTTTTCAAGTTTGAGCTGTAGCTGGCCTTCTAAAATCAATACTTTATATTATCTTTCTTTTGCTTTTATGGTGTGTGTTTGGTTTGTTTGGCTTTTTTTAACCTCATGCTATTTATTCTCTGTCCTCATTCTGCTGCTATGGCTTGGTTTGGAAGGGACCTTAAGGATCATCTAGTTCCAACCTACCCACCATGGTGGGAATACCATCCACTAAACCAGGCTGCCCATCCAACCTGGCCTTGAACACTTCCAGGAATGGAGCATCCACAATTTCTCTGGGCCACATGAGTTCATCTCCCAGTCTGTGCTCATGCCTGGAATTGCCCCAACGTGGGCAGAGCACTTTGCACTTTGACTAGCTGAACTTCAGAAGGATCTTGTGGGCTCATTTCTCAAGTTTGTCCAGGTCCCTCTGAGTGGCATTTAATCCTTCTGTTGTGTCAGCTGCACTGTTCAGCTTCATGTCATCTGCAAATTTGCTGAGGGTGCACTTGATCCCACTGTCTTTGTTATTGAAGAAACTATTTAAAAGAACCAATACAGACCCTGAGTGCTTATCACTGGCCTCCACCTGGACATAGGGCTGTTAACCAAAACTCTCTGCCAGCCAACTCCTTATTCACCAAAGTCCACCCTCCAAATTCAAATCTATTTGGAGACAAGGATGTCACATGAGAGACCATGTTAAAGGCTTTGCAAAAATCTAGATAGACGACATTGCTTAGTCTGCCCTTGTCAGCTGTGGCAGGCACAGAGGTGAGTCCCACAAGCTGTAGTTCCCTGGGTTTTCCTTTCTATCCTTTTCAAAAATAGGAGTGATTCTCCCTATCATCTCCAGCAGGCAGTCTGTTTGCTTTAGCTTTTGTGGAAAACAAGCAAAAGGCTCCATCTGGCCTCTGCTCCCCAGTCCTTGCAATAGTGGTAGTGCCACTGCTGCAAATGTCAGCTTGTGAGAGCTCCTGGCAAGCCTGGGTCTTCATCTCTGTGGGTTCCCTCTACACTCCTTGCTTCCCCAAACTGCCTTGAACCAGGAAGCCTGAACCAAATCCTCTGCATTAACATTCCAGAGGATGTGGTCACTCACTCCCTCTCCTTATGAATCAAGTCCACAGGGTGACTCCTGCTAGATGATTCAGCAACACCAATTTCTCTGTAAGGAGCTCCCCTTCATAAGGCACCATGGAAAGCAGAAACCCACCAAAGCACTATTTGTAACCAGGGAAATTTGAACAATCTTGTATTTTTATCCATGGTTTTCTGACTGATATCCTCAAAGATAAGGAAATTTCATCTATGTGGAAATTTCTGAAAGCTCCAGCAATCCCAAATATAGCTTTAAACTATGACTTTAAAATTTTAAAAAATATTTTCAAAAACTATTAATTTTAAAAACTGATTAACCATGATTTTCTGTCTCGACTCATTTGCCTAATCCATAAGTGGTATTTTGCTGGAAGGAACACACAGCTCTCTCTTACAGGTAAAGTTAAATTATTAGGAAACAGAGAATAATATGTATGTTTGCTTCTCTGAAACATGTTGTGTGAGTTTCATACAGCTATAACAAATGTTTTTATATTGCCATATACATAATGATGTTTTAAATGACTCCATGGTAGCTCATAACATTTTCAGTGGTTTTCTGTAAAATCTGTAGAATTAAAATTAGTAATTTCATTATCTATTTCTCTGTCTCAATGGTTTATCTTTACAACTTCAGATTTTTAAAGGATTTAAGTCTACTCTGAAGATTACTGATTTAGGAATATCTAGACACATTAATTTAGAAATTATGTCTTTCTCAAAAATTGTATTTTTCATTATCTTTCACTGTTTTTAGAATGTCTTACCAAGTAACAGAATTATGCATGTGTTCATGTTCATTACATCCTAGTAGATTTTTCAACTAATATTCCTGTGGTACACACATCATGTGTGTGATATTTAATTATTAGTAAACATTCTGTGGAAAGAATCAGAACGATGCAGTTGGGTATGATTCTAATTTATCACACACAGAGATAAGCATAGATTTTCACTCATAATGTCATTCTGTTTTCTCCAAAATTACTGTGTTGCAGGGTCCTTAGAAGACTTGTCTGCTGTTTTTAGAGTTGATTTACCAGTGGAAAAGTCTCTGCATTTCTCCCTCCAAATGTTCCTTCTTGCATTCTGCTGGGCTGAAACTCAAGTGAAAATCTTTTTTAATCCCTATGTGAAATGACTGTTTTCTGTAGGAAAAATTGCTAAGGAGTATGATGATGAGTAATGAAATATGAATGTGTTTTTACTTTGGTCTAAAAAAAGGAAGTCTTACTAAGAAGGAAAAATCTTTTCAGGGCTGAGAATATAAACAAATAATCCAGAAATTTCAGTTCAATTGTGTGTATAGGGCACTCAAAGAACAGTTCATATATTATTTGTCAGAATACAAGCATACAAAGATTTACAGGCACAACTCTGATGATAAACAAACACAATTTTAGGTAGATCACAGAAAGTCCAGGGGTTAGCTTAGCACAGCATGCTAGAGCATGCTAAAGCATTAGACCAGACACAGAGACAGCTACTGTGTGATGGATGGCCTCAGAGGGACACTTTTCTTAACAGCCCACCTAGCCACCAAAATTCACGAGCCCCAGGACCCATGAAAATCCCATTAGTACCAAGTAACCACCTTCATGATACCACATTTTTCACCATCCTTGGGCTTCTTAGCACACAAGCCTACTGCTAGTTAAAGCACTGTGAGGACTAGGACTGGTCAACACTACAAAATCATTAATTTATCTCCCACCTTTCTTGTAGGCGCTCCAACTACTTATCTCTCAGTAAAATCTGAGAGGGTTTGGGTGGGCAAAAAATGCTGTTTTACTTGGCCCAAGGACCAAGAATCACCCCTAGAAGCACACACCGTTTAATAGCATGGACAGATCTAACCTTCTCTGATATTCTAAGCAGGATGAGCAGGTGATGCAGGTGATGCTTATGCTGACAGTCAAATGGACCATGTACTATGACAAAAGTCACCTTTATGGGGTTAACCTTTCCTCCCCTACATCAGAGTTCCCATTAGGAATAGTCTGTGCAATGTACTATCTCCTGGTCCATGCAAGGGTTCATACTACAGCTGATGGAGGGACAATGACCCAACATGTGGCTTGGCTGTGCTCTATTTCTAAACACAGCACCACCATCTAGTACCTCTCTCACACCAAAGAAGCCCTAACCAAGCTTGCCCTAAGAAATACTGCAGCATTTCCAGCATGATGGATTTCCAGCTAAAGGCAGAATTCCCCTGGGAGAAACTGTAATCAAATGCCTCATAATTCAAACCTTCATCTATAAAATGGAAATGCTTTCGTTATCCCGTTACTGCCAGCTGCACTGCTTCCCTGTGCCATAGCTACAGACACAAGTTGGGATTTCTGAATGTAGCTTAGTAGCCAAGAGTGCTTCAAGCACCTCTGTAGGGATTGGTACCCAAACAGAGGTTAACAATTGCAGTGCCACTTGTTAGAAATCTGCATGTTAGAAATCTGAAGGGGGAATCTGAAGGTTCAGGGTCCACATTGAAGTAATGATACACGTGGGAATATCCTAATGGCAGGATACGATAGGTTTGTAACGAGTTAATTTTATTCAAAGAAAGTGAAATGGAAATGAGATTCCTCTTTCATTACTATAAGCTCTATATTATGGTGAAGCATGCAGCCAAATACAAATAATTAGCTTTTTGGTTATTTCTCATCTGTTATCTTTAGAACAGAGAGAGGAAATCAGTTTAGTTGGTTCTTCTGAAGCTTGTAATACAATTCACCATTTTTGCTGCAAGGTTATATCATGGATGATCCCACCAGCATAAAAGTTCAATAGAAAACACATTAAAAAGTCTCCAATCAAGTTAAATGCAAAATAACTAAGAGCATTTAATATTTAAGCAAAAGGTTAATGTTTAGAATGTAAATAGTTCTAGTGGAAATATTCAAGTACTTCCAGCAAATCTCATGATAAGTCATCAATTAAAGAGTTAACTGCATTAAATTACTGCACACTACTTTAGATACCCTTCTCTCAAATTTCTCTCACCTTACAATGAGAAAGGTAGTTCCCCAGATACAGTCAGAAATAACCAGTTTTACTGAATATATATCTTTGGTGTTCACAGTTTCATCTCAGAGACAAATGTTACGTGATGTGTAAATGTTATCCTATGTAGTTGAGAAAAAATAAATCAGTTTTCCTTTAAGGAATAAAACATATATAAAGCCACAATGTAAATAAATTGAATTGCTGTTGCTGTGGGAACCATAACTTTGAATATCCTCACTATTGTACATTTAAATTTCCTACCATAATGTTGCATTAACTTTTTTTCTTTTTTTGCATTACATTTATATCTAATGTGATTCCATTTCCCACTCTTTACAGATGCAGATTAGCTACTGTAATGTTCCTGATGCAAAAACTGTTTTTGGTAAATCATATCAAAATGTTTCATGGAACTCACTGAGAAGTGTTGATATATGGAAATTGGTCTTTTAAAAAACTCTTCCTAAACCCCAAATTGCATATTTTGAATGGCACTCCCCCCTCTTTCTAACACCACTTCCCATATATCTGAAAAATTAAAGGGAATGGCACATTTGTGACATTTCAAAAGGAAGGTTCCTATTATTGCTGGCCTAATGCTTATTATAAATACACTGTACAACATGTTAGAGTAAACTAAACAAACAAATGTTAGTAATAAAAGTTAACATCTTCCCAAATTTATCAGGCTTGCATTGATAAAGAATCTTTCCCAATGAACTATAAAGATCCTGATATATGAAAACACTGCATAGCTTTGGAGCTTATTCATAAGAAAATAATTTTAGATTATAATTTGTGACCAGTGACCTATGAATCAACAATTGACTGTAAACTTATTATGGCATTGAATGTATGCATTTAAAACATGTTGTGTGGTATAACTTTCACTGGAAACAGTCCCTCCAGTGTTAGATAAAACCTTTGGAAATTTTCTTTTTTTTTTCCTAGTAATTTCTTGTCATTTTGGCTTCTTCCAGTTCAGAATAAGATAATGACTAGTTAATTTCAGCTAAGAGTCATATTTTTCAGGTACTACATGTAATATATTTATAATGCTTATAATTGTAATTGTTTAGATTAAGGTACTTAGGGACAAATAGAGTAGGTTCCAGAGAGAGTATTACAAGAGGGACTATTAAAATCAGGATAGAGCATAGATCAATAGTACTTAAGAGACTGGTTGCTTTCAAACAATTCATATGAGAGAGGTTAAATTATATCAATAAATTATATTATTTCAATGAACAGTACTGGTAACAAAAGTTGAGAGCACTGAATCAGCTAGTGCTCAGTTCATACCAAAATATTTTTCCCCTAGAAAAATTCTTACAAAGTTATGCTGCAGTGGAAATGAGGCACAGCAGTAAAAAGCAGAGTGTTTTGTTCCTCACTGTAATTGAATAGAAATGGCTCTGCACTTCTCTTTTTGCAGCGTGCATTTGCTACTGACTTCCTAAGGAATTGCCTGTGGGTTTCAGGTCTGGTCTGCTTGTCCAAAAGCCACCCATAGCAGGATCCCACTGATTTAAATAGTCTAATGACATGCAAAATAATATTAATTAAACCAAAACAAAACCAAAATCTTATTGAAGAGAAGGCTCTACTTGAAACTGTATATAAGGCGAAGTGGGTGTGCAAACATATGTATGTGTATATCTATGTATGTACACATATATTTATAAAAGCACAGGTCTGCATTTCTACCCTGAGCACCTACAGACAGGCAAAACAATACACATTAATTAAAGGCATCATTAAGAAGAGTATATGGAGGGAAGAAATGAGTATATTACACACTTCTGTAATTTGAAATTGATCACAAGTCATTCTTAGACGATCCATTTATTACAGTGTCTTGCTAGCTCTGACTTATATTTATAATCTATCAAGCACTTAATCAAAATGTTACACAGCTTTGACAGAGAACTTTCCTATACTCTACAGGATATGACTGTAAAATGTCTTCCTTTCTTTGACTGCATGATTGAAAAATCAAGCTTTGAAATTTTATTTTAATAACATTGTTAAAGGTCTGTGTATTTCATTTCATTGTCAAAGTCTAATAGAATAATAAACCTTGATATTTCATCAGCCTTAAGTGTTTTCTTTTCTCTCTCTCTCTTTTTTCCCCACATAATGGTTTTAAGATTTTAGTTACTTAGTAGATTTAAATTGTTCTCTTGGCATCTTTGTTATTGATTCAGGTATCCTTAACCTCTCTGAACATGTCGAGACATCCTTTCATACTTGTATAAGGTGGAGATTTTCACTAAAGCTCCATCTAATTTATACAGATTCTCCAAAAAACCCCTCAGAACTTGATCGCTTTCTGGAATTTCTTTAACCTCTTCTTCCTTGATTTTTCTATATTTTGGCCAACATTAATAAAGGAATGAGTGTCATAGATAAGGCCGAGTAAGAAATGTTACAGTAATGTTTCTCTGAAAGTGATCTTCAACTACGCGCAATTCAGAAATAAAAAAAATGAAAACAAACCACCTTTTTGATCTAGTATTTATTATCTCTTTAAATCTCCAACAAAAATGCTCATGCAAGTTTTGTTTTGTATATGTAATTGCTAATAGTGATCACTAAAAGGAACACAAAAGTTTTTTGTTGAGAGCTTGAAATATTTGAAAATTGGTTTAAATTCTGTCATGGTCCAGTTAGGACCAAATATAAAACAGTTTTCTGGGGTTTTTGGGGTTTTTACCCTCCAATATTTTTTTTTGCCTCTAACAATTGAAATAGATGTTTCAGTATTACATATTTGCACATGGCAATTTTCATCTGAAAAGCCAAAATGTCTTCTCCCCAGGTTCTATACCTGAGTTTTGCCCTAGACAGCTTTCTTCATTATTCTCCCCCCTACTCTCCTCCCCTGTTGGTATTATTCTGAAAAAGGGGAGTGATAGGGAACTATTTTCTGGCAGGTGCACATAGGTACTTTGATACCCATTTGAAACTGAAACCAAGGTGAATGATGGGAAATGTAAGTGAGGACAGATATATTTTAGCATTTTGGCACAGAGCAGATCTTTAAAGAGTGCACTTACACTTCTTCAGGGAATGCTTCCAAATCAGAGCCCACTTCCTCCGTGAACTGGAGGGGCAGGAGGTTCAAAAGGACTTTAGCACAATCTTAGGCTGTAAATATTGTGTAATTGCATCAACTCTGCTTTAACCTTTTAGTTCTCACCAGTTCCTGATTTGTCTGCTTTTTTGTGTCCTTTCATATGGCAAGGTGAAATATCTGTTCCCCATTTGTACCCCGCAGGCTGACCTCTGATCTAGGCTGCTCACTCAGAATTCAGTTCCGAATGACTACTGTTCTGTCAGGCAAAATCTACATAATCTGCTGTCAGAGACTGTCAAACAAATGGTTGACTTCACCCCATTTCAGTAAAATGATCAAAACAACAGTAAGAAAAAAAAATAAAAATCCTTCCTTGGGCTCAAAAACATGGTACAAAAATTGAGAAAATGGCCTGAAAATTAAAGGAACCGTTGAAAAGGTAAAAATTAAATTATTCTTTTTAAGATGTAAATAGCTGAAAAATGCTGAATGCATACTCTTAATTTTACTTCAGTTGTGGGAAGAATTTCTCCTATTTCAGAATTGAATTCTGCAAATTTATTTATGTATCTATATATAGAAAATGCTTTCAGATCCAGACTACAGTGCAATTAAATATGTGAAGACATACTAAAGAGCAAGCAATTATATGTGATCCAACAATTGCATGGGAATAATTATTTAAAGTCCAAAGGTCTTTGTTTAGAAATGTCATCAAACCGGTTGATTGGATATAAACCACCATTAAAAGTAAGTTTACATATTAGTTTTCCTCAGGGGAAAAAGAGCAGTTAATACATCCATTTTTAAATGTAATTACATTTCCAGTTCTACAGGTATTTTATAGCACAACTTGTATCTTACTAAACAATTTTCTTTTGTTCTTGTAATAAAGTTCCTTGGAATGTTAAATGAAGAAGCTGTAGGCATGCTCCATTTAATCTGCGTCCGCTAGAAATTACATATTTTGCTTTCTAAGAGCTTTACATCCTTTTCATACATGAGGTTGTTTTCTTTTTATTGTCTTTATATGTATAACAATTTCACTTTATTCTGTCTCTGTGGTTTTGGGTTTTTTTTAATTATTAAACCTTCAGAGATACTTTATGCTTGCCCCGAGAAGCAGCAATTCACTCTGCTAAAGGTAATGTGCTATTTTGTCTCATTATAATAAACATCAATGTTTTTACAACTGCAACAGTTCTCCACCAGTATTAGCATATTTTGGCTGAGGTATTGTTTTACTGTGACCTGTATAATAAGTGTCACATTAGCAACACAACAAATCAAACGTTTGTTAATTTCCCTCGCTTTCCCACACAGCTGCTGGTGTTATCGTGTCACCAGATTTTAATTAATATGATAAGTAACACTTGCAAGACAACAGGCTGATTTTTTCCCCCGTGTGTATGTGTCTCTGTGTGCACACGTGTAGACCAGAAAAGCAGCAAATAACAGACTTTTGTGGCAATTGCCTCGTTCACATTTAAAGCAACTCAGTATTAAAAGATAATTCTCTTCCACCTTGCCCTGAAAATCCAGAGGATGAGTCTGAAAATATGCTATAAATGTATTTGATTTACCCATTCTACTAGTTTTTTGTATTTTTAAGCTTTCATTGCCTGAGATATACATGGCAGTCTATTTGAATCTGCCTCATTTCTTTTGCCCCTATATAAGTAATAACAAATATGTGCCTGACTTACAAAAACCCCAGCAAGAGGGGTTTTTTCAGGCATTGCACGCTTCTAACTGAATTGCTCTAGTACAAGTCAAAAGTGCCATCTATTTGTAACAGCCAGAAATGCACCAGAGGCCACTGCTGGATGTTGTGTGGGATAACCACATTCCTACCCGGCATGCTGCTTCCCAGCCCACCCTGGGGTCACCAAAAAGCCAAAGAAGAGCCAGGAAATACCTTGAGGGAATTGGCATGGGAGGTTAAAACCCATTTTTGTTAGTAATGTGTTAATCACATTATCATCAACCTCTAGAAAGAAATTCCCCACTTCTGCAGAAGTACCTAACTGGTTTTTCAGTCTGCCCTTGGAAGCACAGAAAAGAACTGACTTCAAATTAAATTAGGGAGCTTGCCAATTGCATGGAAGGCAAAGATCTCAGCAGCAATTCATTACAACGCATTTTTAAATATCAATAGCAGCATTAGAGATAGAGGTATATACATAAACCCATAATTTTGTCTTATTATTGTTAAATTATACAATACAGAAATGCATTCTTGTTAAAGATAGGGCACAAATGAAACTGCAAGCATCAAGTTAATCCTTCTAGTACAATTTTCACTAGACAGAGTGAAATGTCCTGAAGATTTGTCCTCCACCAAGACCTCCCAGTAAGTGGAAGGATTCTTTTCAACATATATGAAAAACAGGGCCACTCCTTGAAGAAGTTTTGACGTCAATTGTGTTCTCTATTTTAAGGGCAATATCGAGCTTCCTACAACCTTCAAGTGGGAAGGTTGAAGAATATAACATATATCAAAATGAAAGGAGAAAACCCTGAGCAGCAGGGATCTGAAAGCAGAAAAGTGAGATGGGAATGGGTCTTGCAGAGAAAATTCCCCTGCTGATATCAAAGGAAATAAAAGTGCACACACAAAAATAAAAGACACAGAGCTGCCTTTTATAAGGCCCTGTTATAAACTACTGCTGATATTAGGCTGCTGAATTTTAATTCCCTCCTCCACTAAAATGCCCTTTCTCTTTTAACCTACTACTCATTATAGCTTGCGAACCGACAAACTCCCCAGAAGGAGACTGCTGGGAGAAAAAAAAAAAGCCCTTATAAACTCCCAGAATCTCTGCACCAGGCAGATCCCAAGTTGATTCATTTGTGTGCCAGAGAAAAGGAATGGCACTTGGACATTTTATTAGAGAAGAAACAAATGTTATTAAGCATTTCAGAAAATATTTAATAGTCAAAAGGAATACATCAACTGTGATTAAATACTGGTAGATATTATGACCTTAAACTAGTCCTAAGGAAAAGGCACATCAAAGCTGTACAATTCCCAAAGGAACATTAAAATATATATTCAACCCAGCCTGGCAGGCTTAGTCTGTTGCAAATGAAGTTAATGTGATATTTCCATTCATATCAGGAATAAGACTGAAGTAGAGTGCACAAATAGTAGCACATCTCCCAGAGCAATGAATTTTGCTAGATGTCTGGACAACACCTCGGTTAAAGAGTGTTGTTTGTAGGACAAATGTAACACCAGAGGATAAATGGATATGTAATAATAATAGCCATGTCTTATGTGCTCTAGTAGAATCAATAAGGCTTTTTATTCTGTGCTTAAAGAGCTGTGAAAAGGCTGTCCCAACATGGTCCTGGATACTGACACCTAATCCCCCGAAGAAGAGATCAGTAAATTGATGTTTCTGGGCATATAAACTAAAACACGCAAGAATACGCACAATAAAAAATAAAGGGAAAAAAACCCAACAAAACAAACAAAAAAACCACCCCCACCTGCATGTTTGATACTACTGGGTTTAAAACCAAACAGGCTTGAGAATCCAACTGGGGGAAATTGTTCAACGTCTTGCAAAAAAAATTAAAAGGAATAGTGACCAATTTCATTGGCCAAGCAGACAAGAGTTACTTCTATGACTAAAGGAACTAACTAAAATATGTATTTTCAAACTTTGCAACTCCTGAGCCATACCACTAACCTACCGAAAGCCAAGTGCCAACAAAATTTCCATAGCTATTTACATAAATCTAAATGCAAATCATACATCCATACAGACATAATACTGTCACTGTTTGCATTTTTATGCCCTTTGACTGACGAACAGCAATTGCTTTTCTTTTGAGTTATTCAGCAATTATAAAAACCCTGACAAGAACAAGCCCAGAGTGGTCTAATAGTTGCCCTATCCTTGGACTTGTGAGAAAGACAACATTTGGAGTAGATGCAGTCCAATTTCAATGAGGGTGCCAGCACGTCCCACAGCCCCCATCATGCTACATGTCCAGGAAACAGGTCTTGGCCACCAGTGCAGATGGGAGGGCTAAATCTGCACTTGGAAACCCTTTGACCATATTGAAAAGGAAAAGACTGCAAAACAGCCCACAGAGCTGGAGGCTGCCTCCAGCTAGAAGCTGTATGCCTCCCCCTTCAATACTTCCAAAGGTATTCTTCACCAACCTGGCAATATTTACAAACTGCTCTCAGACAAGTTAATAATGAGAAAGTCTTTTCTACCCCACATTACAGCTAAATAAATATTGATCATTCCTTGAAGGAAAAAAGCTCAGATGGAGAAAAATGCTCAGAAAACTTGATTGAAGGATATCCTAGGCACAAAACTCTTCCAAGCATGCCAGTCTTAGGCACAATTGTGTTACTAGTTAGCTACTAGTTATCGAGTAGGTGACAGTATCTCAACTTGAGACAAAAGTTAACCATCAGAGACAGGGAACTAGTTCAATCAGCTTGCTCAATCCTTGCTTTCCTAAAACACTAGGCTGTTGAAAATAGTGGCTTTTCTAAAACACAGGCTGTGATCACAAGGGTAACTCTTTAAAATCTGTGGCATCCAAAAGCCACTCCAAAACAAAAGCTTCCAACCAGAAAGTCATCAGTTTCCCAAACTTGAGTGTAACTATTGCAGTACAAGAGAGCTAAAACTGCCCAGGATGTTCTACATATGGATTTAAGTAAGGAAACTCCCACTCCGTGGAAAACTTTCACATTTATGTTTGTGTCTAAGCTGAAGTGTTTAAACTGGATTTTTATGTGCAGATTTGCCATTCATCTGATAAATGTCTACCAAGAGAGACATCTATGGTCTGTGTGAGCTCGGTTTTGCTCAAATACAAACTCTCATTCAGGAAAAAATGTCAGCTTTAAAATTTTGTTTCCTGAAAATGTTAATTCATACCCTCCCTCTAATTCATACATTTGCGTCAGTTGTCAGCACTGAGCTGGTAAAAAACTCTGCAAATTATCAAGCAAATCTTGATTCTCTCTGAGCTTGGCAGTCAAGCCAGCCTTTCAAGGGGCATTTGTAGCTGCTCAATAGAAGATATGACCAGTTGACATACTGAATCAGTGATCTCCTCCCTCACCTGTATAGTTAGTTCTAACTAATTAAAATAAATAGTAGATAATATTGTGAGTAATGTGGAGCAAGTTTTGCTTGGTCAGTTAAGGTGTTTTTGAATTTATTGCAAAATTTTAGGAAATACATTTAAACTAAGAACTTTTTTTTTTATTTAAATAATACACACTATTGAACCTAGTGTGTTTCTCTTTAAGAAAGTGACTAGTCTAGTCTGAACACTGCATTATGAACATTCGAGAGGTCTGAGAAATCATGTGAGACAGTAAATGATGCAGTAAAATAGTGTTCTTGTGCTTTTTTTTTTGTTAAATTCCTACAAAATTGTACTTGTAATGTAACAATCGCTTTGTCATGAATAGGGCTCTTTGTCATTTGTTAGCTGACCCATCTCTGCTGTTGCAAAAATCAAAAGAGAATTGATTTTGACAAACTGGCATGCAGCTTTAGGGTAACACAACCACTAGATGAACAAAAAGCCAGCTTCACCACCAGTAGGCAAATCAATACTGTACCTGTGTCAGGTATATGTGGTTATAACAAAAGAAGTAGAAAAAAAACCCCAAAACTACACTCCTCTTAAAATCTGAGAATTTCATTTGGTCTTGTATTTTTCTGGGGGTTTTCTGGTCTTCTCATAAAAAAATTTTTATGTCTTAAAAGAGGAGGGATCCTACCTACAGCAATGCACATAAATTCATATGGATGTCTGGTCAAGAAATCTTGAAGACATAGTCAACACCTTTAACCCTCAATGTTTCACTCTCCCATAAACAACACACCTGAATAAGCAGAGAATACCATTTTTGTATTTAAACTGATACTAATAATAAAAATAAAATTATCATTCATTACACAAACCATTCAAGTCAGTGCAGGAGAGCAAGTGGGAAAAATTAAAAGACCATTACATCTTATGTGATTCCTATTTTTTTCTAATGTTAAGTTAATGCATTTAGACTGGACATCTCATTAATTTTAACATCCCGGCATCTTTTATTTCTGCAAATATTAAGTTCAGGAAGCAAGTGGCTATGAGGCTTGCTCCTGATTCATCTGTCAGGTTTGCCTTTCATTTGAAATAGAAGTGGCAATGTTAACTGTCAAGACTAGGTAGAGTGGATGATTGTATTATAAACACAAGTTATGATGTACTGATACATGTCACATTGTAGAGCATAATTTTTGATTGTATCACAATGACATCCCTATTCTCTATCAGATGCACATAGTTTTAAATATTTTTAGAAAAATGTCCCTGGTGCCAGCATAAAGGAAAAAAATGCTCTCAGAAGGGTTCACAAAGTATAAATAGATAATTAGATGTGCCAAAAGGAAACCATATTTTCATCATGGCAGCACTGAGGGAGAGCTCTCTTAGACATGTTGCTGTCAAAGGGGAATCATTCCTACAGTCTTTATTCACCTGGAACATCTTCACTCACATTAAAGGAAGGAATCAATTGAAGAAAGGCTTTTTTACTGGGTTGGGAAGATTCAGTATTGCCCATTTATTTATCTGCTATGTTGCCTTTCAGGAAAAAAAAGCCAAACTCACCATAGTTCCCACCACTTTTTTTGCTCTTTGTGTATCTTAAATAATATTAAGGGATGCCAGGAATAAGCATATCTAGGGAGCTGGGGTTGTTTATCCTGGAGAAAAGATGGCTCTGAGGAGACCTTATCAATCCTCTACAACCACCTGAAAGGAGATTGGAACCAGGTGGGGCTCAGCCTCGTCTTCCAGGCAGCTAACGACAGGATGAGAGGAAACAGTCTTAAATAGCATCAGGGGAGGCTCAGGTTGGGCATCAGCAAGGATTTCTTCATGGAAAGGTATGCTAAACTTTGGAATGGGCTGCACAGGGAGGTGGTGGAGTCACCATCCCTGGCAGTGTTCAAGAATCAACTGGGCATGGCACTTAGTGACATGGTCTAGTTGATGAGGTGATGATCAGTAAAAGGTTGGACTCAATGATCTTGGAGGTCTTTTTCATCCTAAATGACTCTGTGATATGTGCAAACAAAAACTTTATTTAATAAAATTATGTAGCAAGAAAATTCTTCCCACACTTCATATTAATAGGACATTCCTAATTTTTATTTCACAAATCCAAAAATAGACATATTCATAATGATCCAATTCACTTTTTTAACTATTCTATAAATCAGTTACCTATTTGTTCTTAGATGTGTTCATTTGTGTCTTGTGAATGTTAATGATATACATGTATTAGAATGCTGTCATGTGAAAAACCTTGATGTATTGGCGTCTAAAAACTTGATAGCATGCATGAGAATGAGCAGCAGTTAATTTTATTCATAATTTGTAAGAAAGGCTCTCAAACATATCACAAAAGCTTTAACAGACATTATTTCTGGTTTATTATTTAATGGGGGAGGAGCATGGGCTTGTTAAAAGTCTCTTCAGTTATACAGATCTGTTCTTACACCTTGGGAATGCTTCACATACCTTCATATGTAAACTAACATCAACTAATGTAAATCATATCTAACTGTGTATTTATCTGAAAGACCAGAATTACCCTGAAGCATTTGTTTCATTCTCTCAGAACTATGAGAAATGCCTTTAAAGAATTACCTTGTTATGGAATATTTGCCAAAGAGACTGGACCCCAATACCTTTTCTTTTCATACCAGCACTGAATTTCTTTTATGCTTCTATTAAAAATACTCTTGGGTAAATTTGACACAAAAAGCTGTGATTAAGTAATAATATAATGGTGACAGAAACAGAGAAATCAACAGTTAAAGCTCCCATTAGTGTATGCACCTGCTTCACAAAGGTATGTTACTTCATATATCAATGGAATATGTGTGACAAAGCAGAATATGTTTTCCTTGAATATTTTAACCTATGATTGTTTGAGATAGTTACACATCTCCCTGCTGCAAATAAGTTGAAAACTTAAAGTAATAAAAGTTGTATCCAGACCCAGTTTTGCTCTGAACAAGTCTGCTTGCAAAAAAATTAAATGTCTGTGATGTTTTCTGTGAGTCCTAAATGCTACACAGTACTTTAGTTATGGTGGAACCTGACACAAGGACATATTTAACTTCATAATATTGGTGTTTTACAGGGAGACTCCATAGCAAATCTGTCTGATCTTGCCATTTGTTGAGCAGCCAGAATTATAAATAAATAAATGAACCAGAGTATTAATTGCTGCTGGAAACTGTCTCAGCAGATGTCAAGCAGGATGATGAATGGTGCCTGAGAAATGGCAGACTTCAGTACCAACTTGGAGTAAAGTTGGATAGAGATACTTCAACTCCCTTTTCTGTCAGAAATGTCATGAGTAAGGGAGCAGTGCTCCAGTGCACTCCCACACAACTCTGGAAGATAGGGACTAATGCAGCATTAATGAGTGATAAATAATAGTCATGTAAAGAACATAAGAGGCAGTTTCATAGCTTACCAAATGCTAAAAACAAAGCAAAACAAAAAAACCTGCCCCAGACCTTAGACCAGGTGAAATAAATGAGTTATATATCTCAGGGGATTAGACTCTAAAAATGGACATAAGAGTTGTTGAAAGGATTAGTCAACTAAATAGAACACATTTTTGTTCACTCATAAACATCTATAAACTTACCTAAAGATACTCCCATTAAAACCTCAACTGTATACCATGAGTTTTGAAAGAAAAGTTTTGTTATAGACAGAATATATGACTGTAACATACCTGGATGTCAGCTGCTGCCCTGTTGGGCATCACCTCCATTAAAGGAGCTTCCCATTTCTAAATAAACAAGCAAGCAAGCAAACAAAGGTGCCGGTGCCAGGAAGAAATCCCTATTCTAAAAGTAATAATTGTGAAATTGCCATTTACTGCTTTCATGACTCCTGATGATATTGTTAAAACTTGGAATTGCTCCTTAAGAGTATTTGATGTTTCCTTTAGTCCTTTAGCATCAAAGCCTTTACCCAGTTCTAGTTTAGCTGCATTTTTGTATTCTTCATCCCCTGTGAACTGCACCCTGTCTTAAAAGGGAAACTATTAACTCAGAGGAGTCTTGGGGTCACTTGCATCACCTATTCTGCCCTAAAGCTGGAGAGGGACACTTTAGAAGGGCATGATAATGGTAAAATAATGATAAGGGGGCATGACTTCCAACTGAAAGAAAGTAGGTTCAGATTAGATATTAGGAAGTTGTGTGAAGGTGATGAGACACTGGAACAGGTCTTTACTGTGAAGGTGATGAGACACTGGAACAGGTTCCCAAGACAAGCTGTAGATGCCCCATCTCTGGAGGTGTTTAAGACCAGGCTGGATGGGTCTTGAGCAGTCTGGTTTTGTGGAAGGTGTCCCCATGCATGGCAGGTGGGTTAGAACCAGATGATCTTTAAGATCCTTTCCAACCAAAACCATTCTGTGGTTTGTCAGGGTTCTGTGAAGGACATGAGCAATGGAAAACCTTTCAATGCTCTTAGATTATAGTGTTTATCCTGGAGGTCAGCTGTAAGATTGACAATTGACACCCACTTATCCAGTGGTGGATAGAAGAGCACAACTCCCATTGCCTTTCTGAATGTCAGAGATCAGGCTGTCAACATACTGGACAACAAAGATGATAGAAAGGGCTGGTCCTGAGATTGAAGGCAGCTTGTGCTGAAGCCCTATATTCATGCTCAGATTGTTCAATGCCTTGTATTGGACAGACTGGCAGTCCTAGATTAAAAATGGGACAAGATAAGCTCAATATTGCTCTGCAGCTCTGGGATGAGCAGAGACTAGGTCCAGAAGGAACTTATTCCCACCTTCCACAACAAAGCTGTAGAGGAAAAATGAAATTTTATTGTAATCAGTAGGCACTAAAGGAAAATGAATTACAAGATAAAAAGGCTAGGTAAAACAGATATTTAACTGGTCTGGATGCAGCCAAGCTGTCTACCTGAATAGAGACCCACACTCATCAGTTGGGAATCTTTCTGAGTCAAAGAGGGGACGGTAAGTTTCCTATTTGCTCAGTCAAAAGCTCTTTCTCAGGGAATTGGGGCTGTTGTAATTTCTTTCTATTCTGAATTTCCCAGGAGATCAGACCACACTCAAGTCTGAAACTGCCTTTTAAATAAATGAAAAGGAAGAGAGGGTATTTGCATGCCAAGGTGCAAAAATACTGTATTTAACTCAACTTTTCGTACTGCAAGCCATATAGCAGAAATCAAGTTTTTATTCAAAAGTAGACAAAAGAGTTTATTAAAGACAGTATAACCAGGGTAACTGAAGCTTTTGGCTTAAATATTACTTAAGATTTTTACAAAAACTATTCATTAAGTTCTAAATTGAGATACTCTGAATACGGTAGTCTAGAATATGACTTGATCTAATACTTCTGAAAAATTCTCAAAAATCACAACCTTGCTGCCAAAGACTAGATATAATTGTACACAATTTATGCCCTCACATCACACACAGCATGTTCATTTTGAACATGAGGTGTTAGTCTTTGCAGTGAAGAGCAACTAAATACTGGGCTGCCCCCAGTATTTAGTTGTTCTTTAGTGGGAGCAAGAGGACAACCCACAGGTCAAGGGAGCTGCTCTGTCCCTTCTGCTCAGCACAGGTGAGACCAAATCTGTGGCAGAAGAATGACATTGACATAAGTGGAGCAATTCCAGCACAGAGACACCAAGATGGCCAGTTGGCTGGAGCACCTGATGTACCAGGGGACACTAAAGGAGCCAGCTTGCTTGACTTTGGTGACAAAGGTAAGGGCCTTATTGCTATCCACAACTCCCTAGTGGGAGGTTTTGGAGCAGATGGAGGCAGATTGCTCTCAGAGATGCACAATGGTAAATTAAAAGGGAATACAAGCTGAAATATGAGACTTTCTGATTTCCTGTGAATTAGGAATTTATTTTTTTTAACTATTTGCAGCTAGAAGTACAACAGGAAGTGGCAAGAGTGCAAGGTTGTGCTTCTGCCCCCAGCTTATGTGTCTGCCAAAGAGGTGGTCTGATAAAACAGACACCAAAGCTGTAAACATGCCAATGAAAACATGATGTTGATGCTGGTAGGCACCACAACAACCATCAAGTTCTTTTAATAACAGAATATACTTGTAGAGCCCCTGATCTACAGAAACACATAAAATATAACTGCTTTATTTATTTGTTTGTTTGTTTTCTTAATTCCTAGAACAAATATGCAAAAAGAGACAAAGCATTCTCTTAGCTAACAGAGCAGAGCAATATGAAAACCTGTGCCCAGACAGGTTTGTGGCAATTCTGCCTGTTGTCAGCAGAGAAAAAAGGCCACAAAACCAAAGATGGCCAGACTGTACACATTTTTGGAAGTAACAGGGTAAAATATAAATTTTAAAAGGGAAAGGAAAATGAAGAGAGAAACACAAGAAGGAAGATGATTTTAGTTTAAAAAAAACCATGGGAAGAGGAGGTGAGGAGGTGAATATTTCTGGCTTTGCAAGTGAACTCTGTGTCCAAGAGCAGGAAGGAACAAAAAAAGCTGCACACTGTCACAGTATTGGGTTGCTTGTGCTGTGAAGGGAAGATGCTGCTGCCCCCGGGAACAAAGCAACAAGGGCTGCACTCTGCTGCACTCTAGCATACCTCTCTTGCCATTGGTGTCCTGTGGTCCCTTTTCAAATCACCAGCATAGTCCTGAGAGCTACAGAGGGTCATGACTCTTTCAGAATATAACTGCAAACATTTTAAGACCATCTCCTAATATTGCAAAAATATTTTGCCCTCATATAATTGCGCTATACACATCTTTCTACTTAGCAAGTGCACACTGGATATTTTTTGTCCCTTTCTTACCATAGTCACCCAGATACTAAATTTTTCTCCCCGCTGAGTGGAACAATGAGAATTTTTTACCATTATTTCAAATGTTTTTTCACAAGCTTGATTCAAAAAAGGATAATTCCCTACTATATTTTCAGTCTGATTATCAGATGATGACGGACAATAGATTGATAAGAGTCACTCAAGAAGATGCAAGCTCTTGTATATAACAGCCACTGCAATTATCAGACACTACTAAACTGTTATTGATCCTGTTCACATTGGGTGATAACTGAGCATTTTCCACTTATTTAAAGTGCTGTTAGCCAGAAACTCCCATCAATAAAAAGCAGTAGACAAATTTCTTCAAATGGGGTTCGATAAACAATAATGCATATAGAAGGTGCATAGTTCCTTAATGCCAGTGAAACAGCTTACTGTGGGGCACAAATGTTCCAGCCAGCTGCTGCTAAATGGTTGATTACAATAAAACAGGAACCTCCACAAGGTCATTTCATATGTAACCCAAGTATCACTGGCAGAACAACTGCAACCGTCCATGAAAAAAAAAAAAAAGAGCTGTTGCCTCACATAGTTTCAATAATATCAAGAAGAGAAAAAACCCTCTCTGGATCCAAAAAAAGTGGACTTTTCCCTATAAGATCATGGGGTGGATCTCATTGTCTTAATCGCAGAAGCAAGGTTTCTCATATATAATTGCATTATTTCAAAGGTATGTAAAGCTGTGTTTAATATTAGCTGGTGCATTTTGATAGAACTATAATCATAGGAAAAGTGGTCCTTATCAGTGAAATTCATATTACTTTCATTTTGTTCTCTTTAATACTGGGGACATACAGGACGTGATCTGATACTGAGTGTATTATATTTCTCAAGCAGGGCCAGAAGCAACATAGCAGTGGTCTACATGTAAAACTGGCTATTAAGGATATTAACTAGTAATTGCTTAGAGTAATCTCTCTAAATAATCAGTAATTAAAAAAATAAATAAAACGGCTGACCATTGTGATTTAAGCTCAGATTAAAATTGATCAAAAAAGTCAATTGGAATAGTTTTAATTATTTATGGGGCTGTATTTTCCTCCAACAGAAATGTCTTTTATTTTACTGTGGACAAAATAGATAATTTGTAGCTACAATAGAACCTCTTTTATCAGTTGAGCTAGTAATGCACAGTATTTCGGGTCAAAAATATCCGTTCTTGATTTGAATAAACTGTTAACAAGCCAGTTTTCTTTGAATCCTCTGCCATCACAACAGCAGGACCCCCCAGCAATATGCATAGAGTCTGAATGAGCAGGTTTGGTGAAAGACCCAGATACCTTCTCAGCAACTTTTAGAGATAAATTTTTGCAGCTTATGCCCAGGGGCAGGGACATAGTGTACAGATATGTGTTTGCCATAGTGTTTGGACATAGTGTACAGATTATGTGTTTGCCAGACCACAGCTGATGATTCATGCTAGCATGACTCAGCTTGGCCTTGGTGGGGCTCAGCAACATGGGGATTAGTCTTGAAAGAATGACTGCAAGTCTTCAAGAGTCCAGCTCCTGCTTCTCTTCATCCATGGAGAGGCAAGGCAGAGGAAGAGAGGAGGACATCAGACAAAAGTTAACAGTACATTTTAGAATAGCATAAGTACTGGCTTGAAAACCAGTGCAAAAAATACACAGTTTGTTACCAAAGAAGACTGTTTATACTGGTGCAATTTTAAGAAATATAGCTCTGGCATCAGTGAAAGCCCATTACAGCACTATGAGCTGTACATGGTAAAGAACCAGGGAACAGAATTATGAGCCTAAAAAGACTGAAGGTGCTTATAATTAAATCTAAGCATATCACATTAATTGGGATCTTGGCACTTTGATTTGGGCAGTATGTATTTCTGCCACTGTTAATTTGATGGGGGAAGCTGAATACTTTTGTTGTACTATTCACTAACAGCTGGACACTTGAGTCATTCTCATTTAAAACTGAAAAACACTTTTCAGACATTAACAAATGTTGATAATTCCATTTTACATTAAGGAGGCAAAAAACCTGATTTCCAAAGTTATTTTCTGAAGATTAAAATTCTCAGACCAGCTGGGGGAGGAATCCATTGTTTTGAACTCAGTGATAACAGACTAACATTAGACCAAACCATGCAGCACTGAAGTAGATTCTAGAACTTCAAATCTGCTAATTTCATCAACACAGCCTAAAATAAGCATCTAAATAGCATAAGCTGAATTTTTAAAAAATTATAATAATGTAAACTCTTGGCTCTATCTTGACTGCACACTCTTTTTGGGTTTCAAAGCCTTCAAAATACAGTTGGGTCTGTTTTTCAAATTCCTTGGCCAAACACGATTCGTTTTCTTTTTTTTCCTCACAAAAAATACCATTCCCTTCTCTGTATCCACCTTTCTGTCTTATTTTAATGCAGGCTGAGACTCTCCAATATTTACTTTGTTTTCTGAAGCCAGAACTTAAGTTACAACACCACATGGCATGGGACCTGTCATAATGCTCCTGAGGGCAGCAGTGCCAGAGCTGCTGCTGGGCCCCACAGCCCTCACTGCAGGAGAATGTGCCCCACTTCAGGCTACTAGGGATGTCCACCATTGCACAAGTAAATTAAAAGTCTGACCCAACTGCTTTTTGACGCCAGCTGGAAAGAGAAGAGATATCTGTACAGTTATTCATCAATGCCTTGGACCTAGATAATTTTTAATGTCCCTTCCAACATAAAACATTATATGACTTTGTAAGCATTAAAAAGCATTTAATAACACAAGCTGGAATTGTACTTATAAACCTTGTTTTATTAATTAAAAGATAATTCTTAGTCCCCTTTAGTTTGTGGGGCTTTTTTTCTTATTTTCCCCTTTCTTCCCTGATCCTCATTTTTCTTTGTAATAAAATTTTTAGAGAATAAGAAGAAGGGAATAAAAAAAAGACAGGGAAACCAAATTAATCGTAAGGATGAGAAGAATTTTCCTTGAGCACTACAATGTGTTAGTCTGGTTCAGTTAGGTCTCCTTGTACTTAATGAAAAATAGAACAGTAGACAAAAAAAAATGTTTGAAACACTGACCCAATTCACCCACTTCAGTTTATCTTCCAAATCCTTTTGGATGCACACTTTGCTGGATAGTCTCAAAGATGTACACTGAAAAAAAACTTCTTGTGGGGATCTCAGAATGGCAGCAACTGTAAGATCCTGGAGGGTTTCAGGACTTCATTGGCTGAAGTTCACTGCAGATGCAGTGCACACCTCTCACTGCTGAGCTGCATGAATAACGGAGTGACAGAATCCTACCAAAAGAATCTCATAAAAGTAAAGGGCACAACCAAACGAAATCAGGCTTATGAACAGAACTGCAATACCCTTAACTTTAAGTAGAAACAGTTTCTGGTCATCTAGCAGCATGGCACAGAAATGCAAGAGGAACTAGTGAGTGAACAAAGAGAGACTTGACATTCGCTTCCTCTTAACACAGACGCTGAAGGCGAGAAGCTGCAGTTCAGTATCACACAATTATGTGGCTCATTCATTAGTACCACATCATTGACTACACCATGAAAGAAATGACAAATTAGCAATTTCACAGGACTAGCATAATACTATCATTTGTATCACAAAGTCAGCAAAATCTAACCTCCAATAATTCAGCTCACTATTCTAACCCAGGGCAGGCCATCAATACGGTTTTATGTGGCTTGTACTAATCACTAAAGTCAGATAATATGCAAGGTTAATGGTTGCAGACAGTCTGGGGAAATATCCAAGATCTGATAAGGAAACCCCACATTATTGCTGTTCTATGTGTGTATATCCCAATCAAGAATAGGCAAAGGAAGGAAATCAATGTCTAAGGCAGTTATAATACATCTCTTGGTGTAACATATAAATTGGCCCTTCATTGCCCATTCACATTTCAGTTAATAAATAGTTCAGACATAGGACACATGGATAGTGAAAAAGTGTAACCATTGTATGTTTGTCTCTCGTACTTTAGATTTATGCTGTCTTAGTACAACAGACTCTATCCAGTGTTTTTCAATTACTTCACTAGTCCTTTAAAGAAAATAAGAAGTGATGCTTAATCCTGATTGGTACTTTGTTATATAGTCCACCACCTGAAAGGAACTTGATGCATTTTTCCTCATTTAAACAAACAGATAATCAACCAGGATATTCTAATTCTAATCATACCCCACCACTGCTTACAGCCACAAATATATATTTCATCTCCATCACCAATAATAAAAGTTCCTTTTTTTAATACTAGTTACAGCAGGTGGGTTGTTGTTTTTCTTTTACATTTAGCACTGAGCTATCCAAGGATACCCTATAGTAATTTGCAGAAAAAGACTGACCTCAATACACTCATGCATATATTTTAGAGTAGCATTGCTTATAAAATATAAAATCACATCATTTAAACCCATACCTGTCTAGTGTACCTAAAATGCCAAATCCCACACTTTGAAACTTTTTTTGAGTGGGTCCTTTTTTCCTTCTACTTTAATTACATCACTTTACTCTGCACAAACCAAAACCAGGCAGGCAGTGTATTTAATTCATAACTGTAGCACTCAATGCAAATGTAAAATTGGCAGCTTTGATGTTGCAGCATTAAATATAGCTTATCTCACCAGTGACAGTGAGAAACAGGCACTCTCTTAGGACTGTGAGTTATGACAGTCTCTCCAATGAGTGAAAAATCATCCCTGTACAGCTGTCACTGATGAGATTTTCCTTTTCTTTTTCTTATGGCATGTGAGTGCTTCAGCATAGTTGCAGCCACCTTGCTAGTGGCAAAAATGGAGACTGCTTTGATGCAACAAAGGATGCCCTTTTGTTCTGCATGGTTTTCTTTGCCATATTAAAAAAAAATATTAAAAAAACCCAACAAACCAGAACCAAAACCAAACTAAATTTTTCTTAAGAAAGAAAACAAAACTTGTTAGATACAGTAACTATCTCGTATTAAACAAATGTACTATTAAGGGATTAGAAAGTGATAAGCACACAAAGCCAAAGATTAAGAGATGTCTCCAGTGCTCACATCATTCAGATCATGACTTTTTGCAGATGTGTATAAGTGCACTTTCACTCACTTCAGCCCAAGAAATACATAGCGTTTTTCTTTAAGGAGAGCATCACAGTACCAGTGAGCTTCAGTGACAACTGAGCACACTGTGTAAACTAACTCAGTACAAGATGTCTTTCCAAAAAGTTTGCAGTCTGATAAAAAGGGTTTGCAATTGATATCTGATGCTGAGAAGAGGGCAGGTCAGTAAGAAATACATCTAAATTCTGGGAAGTGAGGCTCTTTTCATTATGCAATTGTGAAATACAAACGCCTCTGTCTTTCAAAATATTCTTGGCTGTTTCAGTCATAGCAATTTTAGATGAACACTGGATGATAAATAAGGGTAAACAAGGGAGAGCAAACATGTCACACATACCTTAATTTACCTGTTTCTGTCTGACTATGTGACATGCCTAAAATCCCTTCTCAGTCTCTGCTTGGGCAACAGATATTTCAGAAGGACTGATGGTCAAAGGACACAAACAGGAAGACACAGTGCAATCATTTCTTCCACAAAAGAGTGCAAGATCCAGACTCAGTGGGCTGCACACAGACTAAAAGGATAAGGGTCTACAGAGCTCTGTGTGACCAAACTTGCTGTTGCTTTACCTATTTCCTATATATCTTTACTTGAATATGAGTTTATTTAATAATAAAACATTTGGGGGCACCTTTAATCACAGACCCTCATATCATGCTCTCCTTTCTCCCTCCAAAATTAGTTTCCTGGGAGACAGCATGTATGCTTGGAGCCTTATGTTCACATCCCAGGAAAATGAAAGGGAGGGAGTGCTGACACTCCAGTGTTCAAGCCTCAGAAGTTTCTTTATTCAGAAGGCAATCAAACTTCTTATTTCAGGTCCCCACACTAGAGGAAACAAAAAATGCATCTCATATGCAGCCTCTTCTGCAAGTGTGATACTGTCCTGTGACTGCCCATAACCCATTTGTAAATAACTGTGCAAGAACAGCCTGTACAGCTTTGCTTCCTCCTGCTTGTACCTTCCAGCAAACACATTCCAGTAACACTCATTGCTTGATGACCAAGTATACAGCCAAGTCTTCCTCAGCCCAAATTTTGATGCCCCCTCTCTCATGACTGCTCCTTCCCTCTTCTGACCATCCATCATGTCCCCAGCTTTCCCTTTGGTTAAGGGCACTTCTAAGTGAAACCCTCAGCTGCCTTCAGCTTTTCTCTTACCTTGATCTAGTGCTTCTCAGGAAACCACAGGTCTATCTACTACATCCAGTATTTTTTATTTGATAGCAGGAAGGGGAAGTCTGTTCAGTCTAACAGACAATTGCCCTAAATGTGTAATTTTTTTCAAATAATTTTTCTTATAAGCTTTTTATGATTTTTATGGTTTGGTTGACCCCTGCATGAATGATCACAAAGCAACCCAAATGATCTTTTTCAAATTTTTCCTCAAAATGCTCATCCAAAGACAGATAGACTAACAGTGGCCTGTGGGTACAGACGTAAAAATATGTCCAAAATACTGTCCTTGCTTTTATGCACTCTTCATATATTCTCCATGCATATAACACCTCTTGTGTTTTACTTAGGAGGAAAATTTTGGGGAATTTAAAATTTATTTGTTCTAAGTTATTCTAGGACCTTTTATAATGGCTAATTTAAAAATTGATAAGCTGGCTTGGAGGTCTGGGGATTTCCATTTCAAAATACTTCATTAATATCCCAATAATGGGATTTCCATTTCAAAATACTTCATGTTCCTTGAATTATAACTTTCCAAGAGTCTTCAAATGAGAAGTCCAACGAACTTTCATCCCCATTTTTCTAGCTAGAAAATCAGGACAGGCGGAAACTTTTTACTGCATTCTAATAGCAGAGGATTCATACCAGGATCAAAGGTAACCCTTGCCAAATTTGGACAATGTGGTATTTCTCTGGAGCCCACCCATCTCCTGCTATCTCTTGCATCTTCATGGTCAAAGCTGCCTCTTTCAGGAGCAGAAGCTCTGCAGCAACTTGCAGCAGCTCTCTGGTAAAAAGAAAACTACCCTGAGAATTGCTCAATTATTAAAGCAAGCAAGCTAAAATTGAATCCTAGACCTGCTGTCATACTGAAAAAGCAGCCAGGTTTCAAGGGGCAGAGAATAATAATGCAGTTATTCTTAAAAATACAAGAGAGAATTGACCATCAATTTGAGTTTTCTTTCCCTCACTCAGAAATAGAATGCTGCAGTCCTAGATTAACACTATCAGAAGAGAAACGAGTATGCAGAGCATCAGCAGCAATGCCTGGAGACTTCAAACAAGATGAATTCACTCTGAACCCTTTTGCCACCATTGGGCAAAAGAACTGCAAGGGGAGTACAAGATAGTAAGGCATGAGGCAGCTGGGGTAGTGACTAGCAGAAATCTGAGCAGGGCCAAGGTGACAAAAAATTTACCATAGTTTTAAACTCCCATGAAGTATTTATTTGTACACAAACAGAGCTTTTATGTAATTCTCAGCCATACCTTGGTCCCATGGAGAGGGATTTCCTGTTGACCACAACACAAGATTCAGCCTCAGCAAGACCCAAAATGAGTTCTGATTTACAAAAGAGATTACCCAAACTGAATGTACAAAGAACTCTCATGCAGGAACTCCCAAAGGCTAGATGATTTATTTGAATACTAATAGGAGGACTGTCTCTCCAATACCAATATCTTTCAGTGCTATTTGTGTTTTAGCAAGGACTAAAATATTTATTTCTGTTTATCTGAAGACTAAAACAAGATCTATTTGGGGTTTTTTTAATACATAAAATAGTGATAAGTTTCACAGTTCAACAGGACTAAAATTTTTCTGCAAATGAGCAAGAGCTCATTGTGCAAAGTACTGACACCTTCTTTAAGGATAAATGAATAATAGCTCTCTTCAAAATCCTGAAAATAAATGTCTTGCATTGTTTCTCTCAACACAAAAAGAAAAGGATGGAAGGGTTGAAAGAACAATTAAAAGATAAGGACAGAAAATTGTCCAGCAAGTTCATTGCAACAGCTAATTGCAGCTGTTTTAAGGTAGCCTTTCCAATTCTACTATTAACAGTACTTCCTTTTCAACTCATAATAATACAACAATGCTTAATTGTTTCCTCTTGGTCTCAGGGATGCTGGATAAGGTCATTATATAGCTATGTTCTATCTTTATTTCATTCATACTTATAGCTCATAAATCATACTTTCCCAAAGTGTGCATTTACAGCAAGAATCAGATTTGATCACTAAAATTCCCACTTTCTTTCCCTCCTGTTTGAAAAGACAAAATTATGATGGTTAGGCTGGCTTTTACACCCTTTTCCCCCTTTGTTTTTCTAAGAAAGTGGTAAGATCACAAGAACAATTTTTGAAATTTGAAAATGCATTTGAATAATGCATTTCTGAAGATGCCTTCCTGAATTTGAAGAGAGTCTGAAACACCAGTTCTGAGGTGCAGGCTACCTCATCCACTGCAAGGACTGATAACTCTGTGACTAATCACAGAGCTGTGTCTGTCACTGTTGTTAATTACATCACCACTAATCAAGGCTTAAAAACAGAAGCATTGTCAGCACTGGTGCACAATTCTCAGTGATATAAGTAGCTAACCAAGTAGAAACAGTTGTAAAGTTCAGAGAAACAGGCTTTGGAGACTCTAACACTTAGAATTATGGTGAATTACCTCAGAGAACAACATCTCATACTAGAACATGACACAAGATATATTGGGAGAGGCAGTAAACCTGGGACTGGGAAGAGAAATCTTCTACCATTAAAATTCATGGCAAAACACTGATGTGAAAAGAAACAGTGTTTCATACCATTTCTCTTCTCTTGGCCAACATGGTTAGTTACATATGGGACATGTTGGAAAGAATAAGTCTCAATCCAAAAAGGAACTGGTACATGGCAACTCTGTATTCTCTTTCTCATTTTCCTGATGTACTTATTTTGTTAATTAGATTTAAAACACTACTTATACCAATACAATGAAAATAGCATCTAGATTTTATTTGCTGCTTAGATATAGAGTAAAAATTTTCAAACTAAAGTGTCAAGCTTCTTAACTTGGTATTATATTATCAGAGATGCTTCTGATGGGAAAATAATGAAATGAAATGAAATTAAATTAAATTAAATTTGCCCAATCATGAGCTTCTCCCATCAGAATTTTTCTCTCTTTTCTTTCTATTTTTATTTTCCTTTTATTCTTTTTCTTTCTATCCATTTCTTCACATGAGTTTCTTCAATTATTAAAGTAGATTTTTTCTACTTTTCACTAGTCAACAGCTCAATGCAGAGGGCAAGATGAGCAAAGAGATTGACCTTGGATTGTTCAATAGATAGGACATGGGCCAAACAAACATTGGTCAGACTTCTACAGCAAAAGTCCTGCATTCATAATGTTTATTAAACCCTTCAAGGAACTCTTTAGTGTTATTATCCTCATTGATGAAAGGTTTATGAGAAAGCACTGGGAGCAACCCTGGATGTTTCAAAGTTTCAGCTTTGAGTATAAGGATTAGGACAGTTTGAGGTCTGAATGGGCATACAGTATAAACATAAAAAACAAGGTGTATCAACCTGGGACAATTGCCTGGTCTAAAGTGAGTAATTTTATTAAGGAAAACTGAAACTATTTATCAAACAATATTAAGCATTGAAGCACTGCTGACCATGCTCTGAATGAGTGGAGGAAGCTCCCTACTCAGCAGTGGGAATGTGGGGATATGGGGCTAGGTGGGTCTTTATCAGAAGCTTCTGAAGCTTGCCTCTAATGTTGGTGGCTGGATAATGATTAACCATTTTTTTACCTTTTTTTTTTGAAAGCCTATCATCAGTACCTCTCCTACCCCAAATTTTCTATGGAAGCAATGGGGACCAAACATTGCTGATTGTGAGCTTGGAAAAAATGTGTAAAGAGGTTTTGATTGTAAGTGTCAAGAGTGAAAATTATAGCTGTCTGCTCCTGGAAACTGAGTGCTTTGACACAGAGGAGTAGCTGAGTGAATATACAACCTCAGCTTACCTTCCCTATTCAAGGCTGTATCATCTTTCCAGAACCTTCTGCCATAAGGAACAGTGCTGCTTCTTGAAGGGGAACATTTTGTATGAAGTTACATAGCACATGGAGTTTGCTGTTCAACCTGATAACTGATGTCAATCAGAACCTACATATTCCTGGGAAATTATTTTTGTTGCCTTATATGGGGTCTGTCCATCCCAAATTGCACTCCTACAAAAGGAATTCAATAAGTAGCAAGCTTACCTATCACTTACTAGCTGACCATGTAAATAGCCTGCAAAATAGTAAAAAAAGGCAGGTAGTAATCAAATGGAATAATAGCTCAGGGGAAAAAAATATGCTATTAGCCCTGCTGGACTCCACAGGGCAAACAGCCCTTCCACTCATAAAACCAGGAACAGATCTGCTGCACAGCAAGAAATCAGCTGGGTTCAGCAGCATGTGTCAAGGCAGGGAGGGAGTGAACCTGCTCTTGTGAGACAAAGGGCTACACTCTGTGAGATAAACGACATTAAGGCAGCATGATCAAAGAATATTTAAAAATAACCACATTAAAGAAATTCAGAGGGGAAGAAAATATTCAAAAAACCTAAATGGAATCTCACTGAAAAATAAAATAAAATAAAATAAAATAAAATAAAATAAAATAAAATAAAATAAAATAAAATAAAATAAAATAAAATAATCCTGCCATACTCGTGCCAAAACATTGAATCTGCTACCTTGGAGTCACACTTTTTGTTCTTCTTCCTGCTGTTTCAAGGAAGCCAATACATAAAACAAGGCACAGAAATGTAACCTTTGCCTGTTCAGCCCAGGTTGGTACTGGAAGCTGGGAAGCAGGGTCACCTATCCCCACCTCTGGGAAAGTGCCAAGGAAGAGGACAGAGGTTCTAAACTAAAAGAATTCAGTTATTTTGCTACTTTGAGCCCTTTTCAACTATGAAACAACACGGTAATGATTTGTATTATTAGAGTCCAGCATGAGATTCCATGTGCCTATCCCATCTTCCTGTTCACCATGAGGAGTCTCATCATGAAATGGTGGGGCTGGAGCCAATGGAACAGTTGGCTACACAACAAAAAATTCTCTGTGTCCTTCAGCATGTCCTTTAAGACACCCTTGTCCCCCATACCCACCTCATCTCTAAAACATGGGTAACATGACTTATTCACTGGCTACTCCCCAGCTGCATTGATGGCTGTGAGGCAGCTGGGCATCCTCAGGTAATGTAGCATGGACATCACAGGAAGGATAATTCAAAGCTGTGGGCTGTCTGCATTTCTTGGTGCCAAGGGAAATGGCCTAGCTGCAGGCAGCAGGTCACCACACCATTATTAAATCAACAGCTGATTTCTAGTAAAGCAGAGTATTTACTAGTGTTAAGTCCTGATGTTAAAGTCCCAGTGCAAGAAACTGCTTGATGTGTTTCATGGAACACTAAGGTATAGTACAGACTCTTTTCCTGACAGATTTGCTACACTTATCTATGTCTTACATTTACAGTTTTTCAAAGCTCACACATGTAGGATCTAAAATGTTTGAATTTTGCTTCCTTGCTATGGAAATGGTCTGTATTTAAATCTACTAATTCCTAGTGTCACTGGAAAATATGCACTCAGTTTATCTGCTTACACACAGCTTGAAGCAACTCAGCAATAAAAGATTACTTTAAACACCTGAAATAGGATTTTCTGAGGTGCTGAGTGCCCAAACATCCAAATGTCCAATAGTAGCTGCAGAAGTTCAAAGCCACAGAAAAACTGCCTCCTTATTTTCCTGTCTGATGTGTGTAAACAGATTTAATGAAGGAAGGAGGAGGGAATAAGGAGTTTGCAATTAGTTTACAATTAGTTCACTGTTTCAGGGCAGATAGTGCTCTTGGAGGTTGAACAAAGGCTGGAAAACAGTGGCTGATGGAAGAATAAGCAAGAGCAGACATTAAAAGCAAACATTTAAGAAAAAATGCCACCTGCATATTTTCTCTGTCTGGGACAGTGGCACATCTCTCTCCATATACACACATCACTTTATAAGCATGCTGACTGCGTCACCAAAGCATCTCAGGTACAGGTGAGAAAAACACAGAGCTTTAGCTGTGTAGAAGGAGTTCAGAAAACCAGTAAATCCTTTCAATATTTCAGAAGACATCCAGGAACAAGCTGTTTACTAGTCTTCATGCTCACTACCTGGAATAAGTTATTTATTACCAGAAGGTGTGTGGACACTGCTTTCAGCAGTGCTGCTTCCACTCTCTCTAAGTTTTCTCTTAGAGATATCTTTTGACTTGTTTCACTGCAGGACAATGCAGGCAACTGCACTGGTCTTCTCTATCAAATTAAATATTTATGTATGCTTATGTCTAATGAAGAGCACCATTATACTGACAGGTTAATCAAAAGAAAGAGCAAAGTATAGGGAAAGTACATTCTATGAACATCAAACTTGAATGAAAAATTAAGAATGATAAGTAAAACAGGGATGAATTTATCATCCTATTTTAGTCTCTGACTCTCTCTCCTCCACTTCTTTGTTTGCCTTGTCTTTAAAAGATGAACAACCATAATTTAATAGAGACTTACTGTAGACACATCAGTACAAGGTTTCAAATGACAATCCTGAAAAACACTCCTCGAGTATTTTTTGAAGTTTTAATGAAAAAACAGTTGCAAAAAAATAATGGCACAAGCCTACTGATTTTTTTTTTACATAAAGTACTGAACTGGATATACTCAAACAGATCCTCAGGGTGGTGCCAGCCACAGGCAAACTACTCTGACCCTGTGTTTCTTTGGTCAGACCTCTCATTAAATTTCATAATTTGACACTTGTGCTTCTTCAGACTATAGTAGGTAAGCTTACAGACCTGAGGTCCACCTATTTCCTGAAGTGTCCTCTTCTACATCAGTCACATTTTTTACTGAGACATGTTTCCCTCTCTCTTTCTTGAAAATTTCCAGCCCAGAGAATGAAAAGCACAACTTTATACAAAGATATCATTATGCTCTTTTCATACCCTTCAGCCATCAGGTCAGTCTGAATTTGTGTTTGTCACAAATAAGAACTGTAGCACTATGGCATGGGGGGTAACCTTCTGTCCAATTACAGTTATGTCCTCTGTGTTTTGTGCCCTGAGGTACCATTACACCTCTTCCTGAAGAGAAGACCAGTAGAGCATTATCTTACCACCAATGGGTAGCTCAGTGTCACTGACAGTGTCAACTTGTGCTGACACTTCTGAAGAGCTGCTGTACAGGCAGGGTATTCACCATGATTAAGTGTTTGCAGTCATTTATGGCCCAGGTACTTGGTGAGGAAGACAATTTTTCCAGCTGCCTACATTCCAGTTTCTCTTCTACCTGTTAGCCATATATTGTCATAGGTGCAAAGCAGACTATCAACAAAGGAAGGAAGTAAACAAAAGGTCCTGTCCTTCACCCAAGGAGCAAACATCTGTTAAACAACTGATACAAAAGGTTAAACACTCCTAATTTTGTAACATTCAAGACAATAGAAGAAATCAAAGCAAGTACAGCCCTGTCAACATCCTTTCAAAATGGCACGATATTATGCACATGTTCATCCCTCAGTGGGGTGGCAGCTCACATCAGTGTAACACCAGGTGGGTATGCACACAGATCAACCTGCAATCATAGTCTGCTTTCAGCACCTAATTACCTGGCTGAGGCTCTCAGACCTCATTCACAAGTTCCACCAGTCCCTAGCCAAGGCTCCCTTTCTCTGACAAAAGCAGCTTCTTCAGCCCTCTCCTCCAGACAACTCAAAGTCTCATGTTTAGTTGTGAATTGATGCCACCACCACCCAAATCGTGCCATGAGCTCATTCACCATGAGCTAACTGCTTGTCTTCAGGAACACCTCAACTTTCCCAGTGACCATCAGCCATCCCCTGCTGCCAGCCTGAGTCTTGATAGTGAAGAGTCACAAAAAGGAGGTGCCCAGCTCTCCTCTCCTCACAGTGAAGGCAGCACCAGGTTGTGCAAGGAGGGGCACACAATAAGCACAACAGACATGTTGCATAAAACGAGCCATACCTGTGGTATCTGAGAAAATATTTTTGTCTGTATTGCAAGACTAGCTTATTAAGGCAGAATTTAATTATTAACAGTTCATGGAAAAACAGCACTGAATTTCTGAGAAGCCAGCAAAATAAAAAATAAGAACAAGTAAGAGGTAATTAATTCATTATTTTATACATTAAATCAAATGTACATATTGAAACTGCAGGGAACTGAGACAATAATCTATATCCCTCAACTTAGAAACAAGCAGAAAATTAGACTTTGCCATAGGTAATACCATCACTGACAGGAAAGGAAGACAGGTCCACTTCAGGCTAAACTGGTGCTTACTGGTTTTAGAAGAGATAAGGTGGCAGAATGTACTAAGTCCAAAATGATAAAAGAGGAAGGCTGGGGTTCTCATCTGGTTTGTTCAGTAAGTGCATTGGGCTCAAGTCAAATCAAGCAGGTCTGTTGCACTGGCTCCACTATTAACCTAACTGCTCTGTCATTACAGTTTGGAACTGCTTTCACAACAAACACATTTTGCTTTGTCAAAACAGGTTTGCATCAACTGCACTTTCATGCAGAAACCAAAACCCCTTCCTCCAGGCTGCATGAGGCCTGGTACAGCTCCAGCAGTGGGGACCAGGGACCCCTGCACAGCAGCCCCAGCCCTGTGGTGAGAGCTGAGGATTAGCACTGAGTCCCACGCAGGCAGGGAGCCTCCACTCTGACAGCTCTGACAGGTGTAAAAGGCATTCTGGCAGGACCAATGGACTGTGAAGGTACATTCTTTTTGAAGGTGTATTCCTTTTTCCAGACCTTCTTAGGGTTTGTCTCTCCTGCTGTCCCCTCAAAGCCCCACTTCTGCAAGTGGAGTAGGGATGTGCAGCCCTCACCAGCAGCACCATGGGAGTTAGTACAGAGTAGCTGATTCACTGCAAACTCATGCTTTTGAATACCACATACAATCTCTCCCATGTAAATAAGCAGTTTAAATGTCACCCTTATTTCTCCACCAAGGTGTTTATTGTGGACACAACACTGACAGCAGGAAACTGGTGCACTGAGACTTAATTATTAGACTTTACACTTGGGAAAAGCTAAAAGGACAGCCATCATACATGATATTCTGTGTGAGATTGCTTACCTACATCTCCATGTATCTGCAAAAGGTCCTATTTGTAGGTATATGACTCAGGAGCCCTCTTGGGGCTCCAATCTTTCACAGAATCAGAATGGGTCAGATGGGAAGGCACCACAGGGGTCACCTGGTCCAACCTCCCTGTTCAAGAAGGGTCATCCCAAAGCACATGGCACAGGATGGTGTCCAGACAGCTCTTGAATATCTCCAGTGAGGGAGACTCCACAGCCTCTCTGGACAACCTGTTCCAGTGCATGGTCCCTCACACAATAAAGAATGATTCACATTTTAGAAACCCCCATGCATGGAAGCAAAGAGACTTCGCATGTTTTATAAAATTACTCTCAATGATTACTTGGACTTCAGGTACATCCAGAGAATATAAGTATTTGGGAGACTGATTAAAATGACCAAAAAAAAAAAAAATCAAAAGTGATGTAACTTTTTGCTGTTATCAAGCTTGTGCCCTTGAGCATTAGTGTTGAGAGTTTTGGAGGACTCCATACAAAGAGAATTAAAAGCACTTGTAGCATTGCATCAAGGAAATGTTCATACATATACCTGTATAGGAATGAAAGAAAAGATAGGTGGTAAAATCATAAAACAGGTCATAAGGATAAATTAGTGCATTCTTTAGAGACCTTGAAGTAAAGAGAGAGAAAGAAACCAAGCAGCCTCATTGTCAGAAGAGCATTTACATCCTGCAGAAATCCATTCTGTCCTGTGTGGGAAATGCATGTGCACAGCTCTCCACTCCGTTGCTGATTGCTGCCCTGTTCATCCCACACACTTCCCAGGGCAGCAAAAGTGAACTGACCTCATGTGACACCAAGACAAATGTTAGTTGGACTTGGCTTACTTTACTAAATAAACACATATACTTGCTATTCTCAAAAGCTGATATTGAGGAACAGAGAACTGCATGCACAAATTCCTCTTTGCTTATGCAGTTATATCAGTTTTTGCCTGAGTTTCTGGAGAAATTAGGGTTTTTTGAGGGGAATGGTTTTTGTCACTGTTGGGTTGGATTTTTTTTTTTTTTTACCTCCAGAGGCTTGATTACAAATTCAAATTCAGGCATCATAGTTGCAATCAGTATTTCATAATACCCCAACTTCATGGGTAGCTTGGCTGGCCATTTTTCCAGTCCCTATTATCTTTATCTATTTAATGGCCCAGATGTCAGAACAATAGAACATGTTTAATATTGACACTGGGGAAGCATAAAGAAAATTAATATTGCTTTTGTTTATTTTTATTTACTAGTAAATGCTTGTTTTGGTGAGTTACTCTAAATACTCTGCACTGTTATGGAAGGGTTTTTTTCTAAAATTAACTGCTATTCACAGGTTAAACCAAATTCAGATGTCACAGGAATTAACCATTTTACATTTTAACAGTTGGATTACTTTATTAATCCCATTAATTATGGCTAGTCTCGTGTCAGCTGCATTGTGTGACAGATATTTGCTCAGCTGAACAGCATGCATTGCTTCTGTTTGCAGTGATCCTACCTCCACCAGTCTGTTTTTATTTACAGATACTTCTATTATCACTTGCCTGGCTTTATCCCCACTGCTAACATCCCAGAAATCATGATACAGCATGTTTAACTAGAGCAGCTGCTGCAGATCAAGGCACAGCCCAGTAACTCTTCAAGCAACTCAGAGTCCTTAGAGCATATTTCATTGAACCATTTATTTAGGGGGAAAACCTGCATTTTCATCATCTCATGCCAGTATTTACAATCTGAAAATACATTTGAAAATAAACTGCTTCTTTGGAGAATGCAATGGATGAAGAATATAAATATTCTGAGCAGAGTTTAAGTTATTTCAAGGTTCTGAAATACCTGGTACAATTCATTCTAGTTTTAAGACACAGTGCAGGGCACACAAGGCCATTTTTTTCCCTGTTATATCCATCCTGTTTCTGTGGGACAAGCCATCCAAATTTTTGAATAGTTTTCTCATAGGAGCATTTAATAAATGTTTATTTAATTCTCTTAGAGAAAGAGAATTAAAATGAAAGGTGGACAATGCACTGCTCCTTGCTTTCTATTGATGATTTATAATATTAACACATTCACAGACAATGACTGGGTGATGCCCTATTGTGAAGGTGGTCGATGACATATTTTCTTTGAGATTTCTTCAGAAATACAGATAACATGAAAGTAGATCTTGGCTCATTATGGTTTACTTCAGCTTATCATAAGAAGATATCTTTTCAGTGGTGTCATTGAATAGGAGATCTTTTGGGACAACTACAACCCACCTTTCTGAGATTCTCCTAACCAGGAGAGAAAAAAATAAATAAATCCAACTCAACCCAGCAGGGCTGAATGAACCTGCTAAACAGTTTTGTTTGCAGACCATGGGCACCTCCTCTCCAGAGATACTGCAGGAGGAGGGAGCCTAGCATGGTGAGAGGATGAGGTGCTTTGAAAACCATCATTGCTTCAAGTCTGTATTGAAACAAGGACGTTTTTAGCTCAGGACTGTAAAGCAACATTTCAGTTTTAGTCCCAGGCCTCCTTATTGACCTGACTTTGTTTTGTCAATCTGACATGTAATCTAAGAAATCCAGCCCAGCTACACAGCCAACTTGTGTTGATTTAGCCACCCTGGTGGCTAAGCACTCCCAGGAGGCTCAGGAGGTCTGAGAATGTCCAAAGGCTGATGGTGACAGTCTCATTGTTTCCCTGCTGACCCCTGAGAGTGGGTTCAGCTGAGCCTGAAAGACTTCCAGCACCACAGAGCAGTGACCAAAACCCTTGTAACCCTTGTCTATTGGAGCTCTGCATTTTGAACACTGAAACCCTGAGGCCTGCAGGTGCTTCTCACACCAGTTCCTCTTCTAAATAACTTCTCTCAAACCAACCTGTCCCATCAAACATTCTGTTTCAAAGAATAAGGCATTTCTCCCCACCATGAAATGCTTTTTGACATGTTATCTCTGCAACACTCAGGAGTGAATATCAAGCTCAGCACCCTCTGGCCTTGAACATCTTCCACATCTCTGACATCCAGCAGTACCACTGAACAGGTTCCTGGTTGTGCAACAGAAAGGAGACAAAAGGAGCAGCTATAGGTTTCTAGCTCAATAATGGGATTTGGCACAATTTGCAAGGATTGCAAACCACAGAGCACTGCTGTTTGACAGTGCATGTTGCCTAATTTATTTATATACTATTTCAAACAAAGACAAGTAAACAGGCACTGCACACCAGAGCACAGTGGAACTAAAGGCACAATAGATGCAGGAGTGTATAATAAATACTCCATTAAGGAGAAAAAACAAAAAAAACCCATCTTAAAAAAACGTTCAAACAGCTTACTCAAGCATTCAGAGAACAGAGAATACACACCATAGGGCTGTTTATACAGTCAGCAGAAGGTGCTGTCCAGAAATTCAGCAGCTCCCGCTGCAGCTCCATAGGTTTCCCCAGACACCTCTCTCTCCTGCCAGGACTGAAGGGTGCAGAAGGAGATGGCTCAGATGTCCTCCAGCCCAGGTGATGCTCTGTGGGCAGCTTCCCCAGTAACTTTGTACACACTGAGCCCAGCACAGAGCTGCTGCCAGCTGCAGGAGGGCAGTGCATGGTTGTGCTGCATCCAGGTGTGATCAAAGGTTACAGCTGAGGTCCCTAAAATAGAATTAGACACAGTCTTTCCACAGACAGTCTTGCCAGAACACAATGCCTTCGAGCCCCATTTTTTCCTTTGATTCTTTTATTTTTTTTTCCTTGAGTTAACCTTTAATGTCAAGGAAATCATGTTAAGAAAAAAGACAGTGAACACTTGCATTTGAGGGGAAAGGAGAAGCAAGTTCAAGTGACATGCACTTTGGGATGATGGTTTATATCAGCTCAAAATTAGAACTGTGAGATATTCATCCACTGCATTTTTTCCTGCTTTCAATGTGACTGAGACGGTCATCATTCCAGCTGGAATTATTTAAGCAGAAGTCATATCCTAATGCATCAATAATGAATCATTTATCTAATTATCTGTATTTGTCTCTGTTCCCATCCAGTTTTGCATATTGAAAAAGATAAGCAACAAACATGATCTATTTTTTCTCCCATTTACACTTTTAAATATTAGCTTTTAATAAGAATTCATAGGGAAAAAAGCATATTATAGCAACTAAAAATGTTGAGCATAGTGCTGTTCTTTGCTGTTCTTTGTGCTATTACACAATTTAAAATAATACGCTGCTTCTGATTTGCATTCTATATCTCATTGCTGCAACTAGATTTTTCCAAAGAGAAAAAAGTTGACACAAAAAGCACTGGGGCAAGAGCATCTGGAAATTAAACACAGAAAACCCCTCCCTCAGCTAAAGAAAAATGGTCTAACACTAGCTCTGTGCCAAAGTTTAGATCAGAAGAAAAAAACTAGGCAAGGCTCCTATCTAGAATTCCAGACTAACCCTGATAAGGAAAAAAAAAAAAAAAAAAAAAAGTTAAGAAATAGTGATAAAAGCAGTATGAAGGGATCAGGTGGGATGAAAAGGTAGCTGAGAAATAGGCACTTGAGAAGAAAAAGCCATAAATTGGAGCTTGAGGATACAGAATTTGATTCCAGAATAAGAAATAAGCAATTACAGGGATTCAGGAGATGAACAACATTGACTTAGACACAGAACTGTGGGTCTTTAATGTCCATGACCATCCTCTTTCAGAACAAAAGCAGAGAAAGCAAAAGATCATCCTTTTAAATAGCATATTGATGCTCAGGGAGCATTTTGATCCTCAGTGGAGGATGGAACAATTTAACAAAGGACCTGGCCTTGGAGGCTTCTGAGGGACAAAGTGCCTTGGGGCCAAGACCCTCTGGGCTCTCTGTTCTCACCTTCCGTCGCTGCGTCACACTGGCTGCAGCAGTCCCAGGCTGAGCATAGGTCAGGGTTACGGTAAGCAAAATTATTATTATTTTACTCCAAATTTGCCGTACTCGTGTCCTCAGCAAAACCCACAGGTGTGGATTTGCACGAGCGAAACCCGCTGAAGCCAGCAGCCCCTGCGCTCCCCATCCGCCCGCAGCCGGTCCCAGCCGGGCCAGGGGGGTTCCGAATTCCCGGCACGTCCTGGTGCTCCCCCCGTGCCTCCTGCCACGGGCGGCAGCGCTGCAGCGGCCCCGGGGCTGCCCCAGCCCGCACCCCGCGCCGCCAGCCCGGCTGCTTTTCCAGAGGGATGCTGGCGACATCTGGTGGCGCCGGGAGGGACGGCCGGGCCGGCGGGAGAGCCGCGGGGTGGCCGCGGAGCCGCGGGGACGGGGCCGAGCCGCTGCCTCAGCCCCACCCCAGCCACCGCTCACCCCACCGTGAATCGAGGCGGGGGAATAAACCTCGAGGGCTGAGATAGGAACAGTTTTGATAATTGAAGCGAAGTAAGATATTATAATAACAAACATAATAATTGTAATTAAAAGAGAGAGAGGAATAAAACCCAAGACAGACAAGTGATGCACAGTACAATTGCTCACCACCCACTGACTGATGTCCATCCCTGAGCCCATCCTGAGCAGTGATCAGCGGCTCTCAACCCGCTCCCTGCTCCATTTAACACTGAGCATGACATTCTCTGGTATGGAATATGGAATATCCTTTTGGTCAGTTCAGGTCACCCCCTGGCCACGCTCCCTCAGAGATTCTTGTGCACCTGCTTCTTTGCAGAGCATGAGACACTGAAAAGTCCCTGACTCAGGGCAAGCACTTCTCAGCAACAACCAAAACACCAAGGTGTTATCAATGTTACCCTGATACTGAATCCAAAACACAGCACTGTACCAGCTCCTGAGAAAAAAAATATTTACAGTATGCCAGCCAAAACCATGACAGATGATGAGATGAAAAAATATACTGGACCTAAATTGGTGGCTCCAAGTAAGTTCAACATCTTAGGGAGCTCTAAAGGTCAGATAACAAGAAAAATCAGGTTGATCAGGTTGATTGGAAGTGAACCATCTTTAAGATCATTCCATTCTATGACTCAATAACTACTCCCTTTGCAGTTCTTGCAATGCAGCCACAGCAAACAAGAGGTGTGAACCCAGGTGTGAGCTCCAAACTCTGTAACAGGTTGTGTCTCATCATGCCAAGGTACAGAACATCTTTCAGTGTAGAAAGAAAATACCTTAAAAAATACTGGTGATTTTGCTGGAAATGTAAATCACACACAAACTAGGTGTTTAAGTAGATTTCAAATATAGCAAGCTTATAAGAATTTAAGACTTTCATAGAAACATCATTCTGCTCCTGAAACAAAGTAAAAGAGTTAACAATTTGTAAGCATCCTGAAGGAACAGCTATTAGTCCATTTCCCAGATGGAGTTTTCAGCATACTTTTTTACAGTTGCCATGTCTGATTGATTCTCATGCTGCAAAGGAAACCCCAGAAAAAAAATGATGAGTTTTACCATTTTAACCAAGGAAGTTAATGGGATTCTTGTACCAGACTCTAGATTACATCTAGCTTTCCCAGAGAAGTTGTGGATGTCCCATCCCTGGAAGTGTTCAAGGTGAGGTTGGATAAGGCTCTGAGCAACCTGTGAAAGGTGAAGAGCCCTGTCCATGGCAGGGGGGTGGGAACAAGATGATCTTTAAGGTCCTTTCAACCCAAAGCATTCCATGATTCTATGATATCAGTAAATTGAGTGCTATGAAATCATAAATACTTTCTCCCCTAAACTGATAGCCATTGGAGGTCACTAAGAACACCTGTGCACACATCTTTCAAACATGAACTAGGTCTGGTGAATCCTTCCTCATCTGGACTCATAACATGGGCCAGCTGACCTTCCAAGGTCATGTTGAGGAAAATGGAAATTTTAGGCTAAAAAGTTTCAGTTCTGCCTCCTGTTAGAAGCACTGCCAGAATCCCCAGAGAGCAACAGTTAAGAGCCTTTCTACCTTAGAGGAACTTTCAGAAGAGCTGTAGTTACTTAATAGTCAGTCATATCCACACATTTCTTAGATTTGAACATCATAAATATTTCACTAAACCTCTAGCCACTAGCTATCCATGGAACAGCTAAAAATCAGAGGCATTTTGAGGTTGCCCTTCCTGGTACATTCAGAACCATCACACGCAAATATAGAGAAGAGAAAGTACAATTACTATATACATGGAGTTTGAATTTGGCTTGAGAAATGGAGAAATGCCCTGAGGAAAGGACTATAACATGGTTAAGCTCCAGGAAAAATTCTTTAAAAAAAAAAAAAAAAAAAAAAAAAAAAGAAAAAGAAAAAGATCAGGCTCTTTGCTTCTCTGAACTGTAGGAGAGGGATTCTTGTTTGGGGCAATTTAGGACTCAATTGAAATAAGTATTCCCAGAGAATTCTTTTGCTGAAGTTTCCTCCATATATCCATGTACCAATTGCTTTCCAAGAATCACAGACATTACAAAGAGAGGGAAGCGCGGTTGGAAACTTGGGAATGACAGAATTGATGTGTTTCCACTTTCCAAAGAAGGCAACAATGAGTCAGCCCTGGATAATCACTGAAGCCTTGACTCCAGCGTGCTGTGAATAATCCACAGTTAGAAATCAAGGAGTATGGAATGCTTTTCTCTATAGTGGTAGGTGTGTTGCTAAGAGTGGGGGTGAAGGGGAGAACATGGCAAGGACTCTCTTGCATCTCAGCGAGTCTTGACTGTTGGAGTGGCCTATTGACACTGCTGGCAGATGATACAGATTGAAGTACTTTGTGAGCCACTCTGTCTTGCCTGACAGGGACTTCAGCTCTACTCAGCGCTGCTAAGGCAGCAGCAAGAGTGTGATGTCTAGTTTTGGTCACAGCACTTCAACAAAGATGGGAGCCAAATGGAGAGAGTCCAGAGAGGTAATAAGAATGAAGAGAAGTGTAGAAAACATAACCTGAGGTAACAACTTTCTCTAGGAGAGAGAAAACAGAAAATACAGTCCATGAACTGCCTTCAAAAATGTAAGCAGTTACTGCAAATAGAGAATATATCCTTTGGGGTAGGAAAAGGAGTAACAGATTTAAACTGAATCAAGGGTACACTACATTTTCCTCAGTGTTCAGAGCAGTTACACCTTCTGGTTTTAGCTGGACATAAATCATTGCACTGCCTAAATATAATCTCAATATTTTATTCTTAATTATCCTATGTGCATTTTTCTCTGTTGCCTTAGAAAAGTAATACATACAGTCAAAATACTGCTAACAAGTTCAGTGTTTACCAGTACCTTATTTTCTGTATACATCAGTTTACACCATTCCTATCTACTTCATACAGTTGTTGTGAGACCTACTCAAATACCTGCTAAGCTATTTGAAAAGTGCAAGTGTGAATAGCATAATTTTATTAATCCATAAGGATATTGTGTGTATTTATTAATAGCATATCTCAATATATGTTTAATTGTGGTTTTTTATATATTATTAACAGAACCAATAAAAAATGAGAAAAATGAGGCCCCAAACTGTGACCCTGCTTTCATCAGAAATTTTTCAGTCTGGCATCTTATAGTCATCTATAATTACACAAAGCTGACAAAAAGGTTGTTGGGATTGTATTCTAATAACTGAGGAAAGAGACAGGGTCAGTAGAGTCATGCAGTCATTTCAACAGACCAACATCAATAACCTACTTTTCCAAAAGAGAAACGTAGTCAATAAAACATAAAAGAAAAGCATTTAAAAAATTTAAAAGCTTTTCCAAACACAGAAAGTCCATATTATGACAGCAACTGGCCACTCCAGGATGCACATTATCAAAGCATGAAAGCACTGCTGAGGTGACTGAAGTCACTCTGCCTTTAGTCTTGTGTCTCCCAGCACACCCAAGGCACACATTAATGGCTTAATGTGTTATTGCCTAATTAAATGATTGAATGCCTTGCATGTAAAAGACAATCTGTTAAGTGGTAGGTTCTGGCACGCCTCACCCTGAAAACACATTAAAAGCTCTTGCCATCTGAAAGGGAAAGAGGGCACACACATTTGGGTCTACACTATACAAAATAAATCCAATAAAAAGTGTCAAAATTTAATGGCAGTGATAGTGAGTGCACAAAATCATGAACTTGCTTTCAATCCATCAGAAGGGAATGAGGAAACAAAAAACAAAAAAGCCTGAATTCATTGTAAACCAGGTGGCAAATGCCTTCTAAATCACTTGCATGCAGTATTTGTGATGTTTTCTGGAAATACATGCCAACACAGAGGTAAAACCTAACCTTTGTACCAGGAATTTGCAGGTGCATGTTTTTACTAATAAAATCATTGCTGTTTGTGGTTTGACTACATATGCTACACAAAACACCAAAAATACACTATAGCTATACCTCAGTGAAATTGTCTTTCACTTTAAGGGTGGATTAGCATCATCTAGAGATTGCTAAGGCTAAGAAAACTGCATTAGCTCCTTTTAAGTCCAGAAAACCTAAACTCAGTCCACACCATAAAGGATTACTAGGAAGTATGGCTTAAAACTGGGCCTAATCACAAAGAAAAAAGGGCTAAATGGCCCAGTTCATCACCTGGTTCTCCCAACTTCCACAATCCTTGTATTTCAGTAGCAAAACTGAAATGGGATTGCTTAAAGCAGAGCACAGCCCTAACTCTTGTCAACTGTACAACTGTACTCTGTTGCTGTCTTTGTCTCATTGGAAACTTCAAAAAACTGCATGCAGTGCTAAAAGAGAAGTCAGAGGAACCCTTAAACCTGATCCACCAAAAGTCACGGAAGCAGCAGAAACCCAGCCAGTAGCAAATATTTTTCTTTGAAGCAAAGCTGAAAAGAGACAGTGCCCAAAGTAACAGTGCATGTGTTCAGGTCAGACACTTAAACCATAAGCAAACTTTATTTTAGAGTTTTTTCTAAAGACAAGAGCTTGAGGATGACATTGAATTTAGGCAGAAAATGCTGTAACAACCACCTGAGGACCCTGGAATCCATCCAGTTGGCCATGTACAGTTGTGGATGTCCCAGAAGCCAGGAGGCTGAGCAGCAGGATGCTAGGCAGCAGCACTGCAAAGAAAACTGCAGTTCTGCCAGCATGAAGCTGAGCTTCACCGCTGAAAATTGCCTTCTGGTCTACTCTGCTTTTAAAGACAGGATCACAAGGCATTTCTGCCTACCTGGACATGGCAAACTCCCAGTTTGGCTGTAAGAAACAGCAGGCCTCAGTTCAGGTGTTCCCTCAGGCAGAGGGAGCTCAGTGTGTCACACCTCAAGAGAAGCTCCTGACTGGAGATAGGCCTGGAACAGGAGACCCTTCTCTCCATGTAAGCCACTTCACTAACAAAGCTGACATTGTGGTTGCCTTGCATTCTTGTTTTATTTTGTAGAATAACATGTTACAGAAGATGGGTTGCTCAAGGAGCAGAGGAGCTGCTTACAAACTCCTAAGCCCAAAATGCAGCCACTGCTGCATAGGCACTCACATCCCAGTACCCCAGAACATCATAGAAAGGCTTGGGTTGGAAGGGATCTTAGAAGTCATTGATTTCCAAAGCCCCAACTTCCACTAGGCCAGGTTACTCAATGCCCCATCTAAACCGGCCTTGAACACCTCCAGGGATGGGGCATCCACAACAGTATTTCAAATGTCAGATTTTGGGTGTTTGATGTGAAGAAACATTTACACCAAAGATTCTGTAGCTGTAGATTGTTCTTTAATGCTCTGGGTTTAACATATAGAAGCTCCTTTCAAACAGTTACAATTATGACTGCTATGAATACAGCCTAAAGTGTCACTCAGAGAGTGAAGGCCAGGAATATGTGCAGTGTTATACTCCTGAAAGGCATGTTATCATCCTAGCATGACAGGAATGCCCTAACATGACTCACCTTCCCTGATTATGATCATCAGTGAAAGCTGCTAAATTTGGCAAGTGTGAGTCATTTTGGAGGCTATATATATGTAAAGAATTGATTGTCAGTCTTTGTAGTCTCCTTGAGTTTAAAGTATTGAAACAATGGTCTGCTCTCTCAATGAGCTGCTGAGTTTACAGGGAAGGTAAAATATATGTGCTAACCTGAGAAGGTCACATTTTCATGAGGGAAAATAAGAAGGGGAGAAATTTAAAGGAAGTAGAGGTTTTTTTCCATTTCCCTGATCCCTTTCTTTAAAATCAGATATCCCCAAAGCATTTGTGATAGATTTTTGTCTCATCTGTTTTCAAAACACTGCATGAAGACTGCATGATCTTCTCCCAGAACAGTCACATGTGCTTATATTTACTATAAGAAAATATTGCAGTTTGTCTAACTTGAAGTTTGATGCCGTTAAAATTCAGTTTCTTATCTTGTCAGTACAGCATGTAGAAAATAGTTTCTCCTGGTTCTGCAACTTTTTCATCTCTTTGAAGACCAGTTCCCCTTGCCACTTGTTGTAGATTAAATAATTTCAAATTCTTCAATATTTAGTAATAAAAGTTTATTCTGTCATTACCAGACTCATGTTTCTTCAATGAACTTCTTAAGTTTTGATGCCTCCCCAGCAGTTTATCAAGGATTCCAGCAGAGCCTTCCTCACACCAATTAGAGGAAACAACTATTTCACAGTATGAAAATAATTCCCATTGCTTTCTGTTTCCACTAGATCTCTGTGCTGTAGTCCAGCAGAATCAGTATTATCTTCTAGTATTTTTTTACTGTGCTTCTCATCCTTACTTAGCCTGGGGTTTTATCACTTTCTGTCCCTGCCTTCCTCTGGTATCCTGTATTTCATGATACTGAAGTTCATCCAGTGCATGGTTTCCTTTGGGTTTGTTTTTTTTTCCTGAGCAATTTTCCAATTCATAAAAATAATTTTGAATTGACACTGTCCTTCCTTATTCTGAGCATCCTTTCCAGCTTAATACTGCTTAGAAACACCACCACACCACTTCCATCACTCACTCACCATCACATTCACACAGTATTTTCCATTGAAAATACTGAGAGGTGCCAGCCCAGGAGACACTATGAATACAAAGGTTGACAGCAAGTCAGTAGCTGGAGAATTAAAACATCCTTTTGCTTTCCCATAGACATTAAGAAATGGAGGGCCTTTTGCTTTGGTCATCCAAGGTCACAATCATGATTCATCAACCCACAAGGTTCAACAATGTCCCTATTTGCAATTTGATATTTGTTCAGCTTATCAAATCTCAGTTATTCTTGTAAGGACTGCAGAACTAGTCCTTGTGCAGAATGGATCGGCTCCTTTTTCACTGATTCACCCAAAAAGTAGATTATTTTTCAGTGTTATTAAAAATATAACCTCCTTAGCTGACCTCCAGCAGAAAACAAAACCAGAGATCTTTCTATAAAAACAGGTTTAAGACACTACATCATACTCAGGCCTCTCATTGGTTTAGTACCACTTTGTTTTGTCCCTGGCATAATATTTTAACTAGATGACTGGGCAACAGGCCCTTTAGATCTGCAAGTCAACCCTAATAAACTTGGACTAGTGGTACAAAACAAATTGAGTTTGACTGCTGTAATACATGCTGTTGGCATAATTTCATTCAGGGAAATCAGAAGTCTAATGGATTGGTCAAGGTCATTGCTGTGATGATGCTCCCTTCCTTCATGCCCCTGCTGTTTAAGGGATGCGTGCTGAGATAATGAATCAGATTAAGTATCTTGATGACACTTTTGATTATGCTCCTTCCTCAGAAAGGTTATCAGATTTTGGCTGGTGGCTGGCAATCAGCTTTGGAAAGGCAGCAAATTTCAGAGACACAAGCTGTCCCTTTTTGCTAATGTAGTGACCTAACAACAGCAACATACACACTTGGGGCCAGAAGGCTTGATTGTTGTAATTCTGTCCTAGCAGGACCTTTCCACAGCTTGCAGGGGGTTCAGAAATGTGTACATGCGCTGGAGTCAGCATCACCACCTTACTCAGAACTATCATTTCCTACAGCAATACTTTCACCTCAGTCAGTGGAGCTGCTCCCCAGCCACTTCCCAGTGACAGTTTGGGAAGCAAAATCCTACAGTAGAAAGCTGTCCCTGTTCCCATGTACACCTCTGCTACTTCTCCAGGATCTGACACACATAGAGGGAGGCAGGATGTCATATACATGTGATATATATGTGGCCATAGAAGTACAGCCACTTGGTCAGGGGGGTCGTGGTGAAAAGGCGCTGCCACCCGTTCGTGCAGCTCCTCTGAGGCACCGCCAGCTGAAGCATCACAGCTCCGCACCCTCGCCCAGCCTCGGCACCCACGGGGGTCACAGGGGTGTCACAGCGCACCCAGGTGTGGCACAGGTAATGCTGTGACACAGGGCACACGATGAAAGCCCCTGGTTCAGGGTGCAGGCAGTGCGGTGAGTGAATGCAGGCACAGCTAGAAAAGCCGCCGCGTGTTTGGGCACTGCTCCGCTCTGAGCAACATCTTCAACATCTCAGCACTAGATGGCGGCGACCTTCACAAATTTCTAATCAATGAGAGCTTTATTCTCAGAGTGCTTGCCGAACCCCTGCTTTCTCTCTTTCAAAACCACTAGAACTGCTTTCTCTTCTACATAACAGTTTTCTGCAAAATGTCTCTGCAAACAATGAAACAGGTCTGTTTTTCAGTATAGGTATTCTGAAAAGTAGAAGTATGTTTCACTAAAACTGCATTATGCCTTTGAAATAAATCCTATCTGGCTCAACAGTGAATAAACATCCTCTTCTGAGCTTACATCTGATTTCTGTTTTTATACACAAGTCTGTATGGAGAGAATGCTTGTAGTCTTCATATAGATTGATCACTTATGCAGTTCACCTGTGTTATTTTGATGGGACTATTCCATTAGAGAAAATTCTGCAAAGTCTTCCCTTTTCCTTCAAGTTACCATTAATTTTTCTAGATGTTTACAAAAGTCATTTCACTCAATGTATAAGGGGAAAAAACCCCACAAAACACAAAGGAAGCATATCTATATAATAGGTATTCCACAGCTCCTCAGAAAGTCCTTCGGCCCTGTCTAGCAGACCTGCAAAGTGCCACATTTGTGATATTCACTCCCTTGGCCCAGTTACACATTCCCTCCTGACCTCTCTTGCAAGTCACAGGAGTACTGTAATTTATCCCCTGCATCAAAAGCCTGCACTGCCACTGGCATTTCACTGATCCATCAGTCAGAGGTTTATCACACAAGGGAACCTGGGGCTGAGAAGCAGCTCTAGTACTGCAGAAGCCCAGAATCTGATGCCCCTCAGCACACATGGTCGGAAGTACCTAACTGGAAGATGCATGCATCCCAACTGCAGGCTTGTACCACAATTCCTCCACCCCATCATCTGACCTAGCATAGAAAAGGCGCATCCACTTCATGAGGAAGCAGTCATGAGCCTCAGGAACTGAGTAACAACTGTTGGGCATTTTGTCTTTTTCAATCCTGTGATAAAGCTGGGCACAGTGACACAGAACAAATCTCCTTGAGTGACAAAGGGACTGAACAGACCCCTGGCAGTAACCATAGTATTGAGACCACATCAGATCTGGAGCCAATTCAAAGTTTAGCCCTGGATACCAACTTAATAACATCAGCAAGGGTGCAAAGGTAGTTTACTGTGGTCCTGAAGCTCAGAGCAGAAAGAAAACCTGCTTAGAAGAAACTCCACCTAACCCTGCATGTCAGTTCAGAACAGATCTTACAGCACTGAGCACAAAGTACACATTGGAAATATATTGTAAGATCTAAACCTAAGATAATAAACTGAAAGAAATCATGCTTGTTAAAATTAATATCTGTTCTATTTCTGAGATTTGTTTCATATATAATTATACAAAATATACATAATAAGACTAAAAATCTAGCTTTTCAAAAGTAATTCTTTTCACTGCATACAGTCTTGTAATTTCACAGCTATTTAATGCTTACTCAAATTATAGTAAAAATGTAAGTAATACAAGTTCATTATTAAGTTGATCCAATGAAACCATTTTACTATCATATTTTGTAGTTTAAGGATTGATTTCTTTCATTGGTGCTTGTATCAAAACCAAATTTGAAGCTGAAGACTGACTTTTGAGACTTTTCCTCAAAGTTTGTCGCCTAAGAAGCCTCTCCAGCTTGAATGGCTGCATAAGATGAGTTGCAAACAATTATATATACCAGAGACCTCTGCAAGTCAGAGGTCAGGTATCACAGACATCTTTTTATGAAAATCCTTTCTTAGGATTTTTTCTTCCTGAGAAGCTGAGAGGCTCCAGGAACAAAATGTAAACAATGGTTATCTGCTGCTGTGGAATGCAACAGGTGGATCCATGATTGGTCTCGTGTGGATGTTTGGATTTAGTGACCAGTCACGGCAGAGCTGGCTCTCGCTCTCTGTCCGAGCCAGCAGCCTTTGTTATCATTCTTTTCTATTCCATTCTTAGCTTAGCTAGCCTTCTGAGATGAAACTTTCCTTCTATTCTTTAGTATAGTTATAATGTAATATATATCATAAAATAATAAATCAAGCCTTCTGGAATATGGAGTCAGATCTACATCTCTTCCCTCATCCTGAAAACCCCTGTGAGCACTGTCACAGTCAGGCTCAGCCATGGATGGCTGATAACGTGGGCACAGCCCAGGAACACATGGAGTAAAGAGAACATAAGGCAAGGGTGCAGTGATTCTTCTTCCCTCGTGTCCACCAGCTGATCTAACACAGATGGGGCAACTGATGGGCCATGGACAGAGCTCGCATTAGGTCAAAGGGAAAGATTACCATTGTCTTCCTGACAGTTCAGTCTCTGGAATTTTACAAGGTTGTGTAATATGATATTTCATATCTCAATTCGTGAGGCTTTCCTCTCTCTCCACTTCACTGTAATCATCTAAGAGACTGCCTTTAATAGTGCATTTTGCCTTCAATCTCTGCAAAAAAGCAGGCAAAATGTATGTATTCCCTTGTACTTTAAAGAAAAACCTAATGAATTTCAAGGGAAAATATTTACTTTCCTCAAGCAGGGAAAAAATATGGGAATGATATCTGCAAGCTTCCAGAACTGCAGCAGTGTTCATAATATATTTATTAGGAGCAGCCCGAAGTAAATAAATTTGAGTTTATCAGAAGTATTTCAGTTACTCAAGCTATCGTTAAATCAGACCAAACTCTATCAGACAATTGGAGGTCCAAGGTTTGGTCCCAACACCTCTGAACTGACCCCAATTGCCAAGAGTCACTTGTCTCAAAACCAAAATGCCACAAGTTTTGATAGTCAGAAATTGTGAAACACTTATTCTTGCAGCTTTTTCTAACCCATGTAGTACTTCAGACTGAAAAATGATCTCAAACATAAACTTGGAAAAAATCTGCTGATTTGTATTTTAAAGTGCAAAGAAAATTTTCCATCCTGAAAACCTAATATTGCTTGATTTTATATTTTATACTCTATATTTTATACTCTTCAGTGTGAATAGCTTGACTCAAGACTTGAGTCTGTACATAAAAGGGTATGTTGGAGATGTACAGGAGAAGGCAAGATGAGAAGCCATCACTCAGCCTGCTGCAGAAGACATGATTTTGCCACACAGCTCTTTGACCATCCAGTTAGGTACAGATCAGAGTCCTGGTGTACCACCAGCATACCTCTGAAAATATGAGTCACTAAGGACTGACTTAGAAGTCTAGACTCAACCCACAAATGGATCTCCATGGCCCACTTTCACTTTGTTTGGGACCCAAACACTAGCAAGATCTGCAACTCTGGAGGGTCAGCATCCTTAGTCATGTGAAGTTCTGCTCCCAAACAGCCAGAAAGAAGCACAGCCATGCTGAATACACATTTCAGAACAGCTTATATCCAAGCATAACCTGACTACTTTTAAAATGAACATTATAATCTTAACCTTATGATATTATTGAGCATATATACTAAAACTGGAGCAATACAGAGAATATTAGCAGAAAATTAGAATATTTTCTACCTGAAAGGAAGTCGTAGCCAGGTGGGGATCAGCCTCTTCTCCTAGGCAACCAGTGACAGGATAAGAGAACATAGTTTCAAACTAGGCCAGAGGTGGTTCAGGTTGGACACCAGGAAGAATTTGTTCACAGAAAGGGTTGTCAAACATTTAAAGGGATTGTCCAGGGAGGTGATGAAGTTGCCATTCCTGGTGGTGTTTAGGAAACAACTGGAGATGGCACTTAGTGCCATGGTCTAGTTGACAAGGTGGTGATTGCTCAAGGTGTTGAACTCAATGATCTTAGAGCTTGTTTCCAACATAATAATTCTGTGATTCTGTGAAATTATACACACCCAAAGATAATCTAAAATCTACTATTTTTTTTAATCAGAGTACAGGCTTTAAGATTTTTCTGACTTCCTCATACACTTAAACTCCTAAAGCTCCATTCTGATAAAGATATTGATGTAACCCAGTCAAAAGCACTGCATAGCACAGCCCACAGGTTTACCAAGGTCTGACTTCAATACCAGCCTCAGCCAAGGATGACAGTGTTCCAATTCCGAATGCTGTTTTATTTTTTATAAATTATAAATGGTTACCATGCCCACAATGAAAAATGATTACTCAAAGGCTGAGTCAAATACACAGTACATCCATTGCTTTAAGAAAAGGAAACTCTCCAGTCAAATCAGAAACAGATGGCAACATGGGAGATGGAAAATTCTTCTGCAAGTGTCAATTCCCATTGCTTTTCAAATCAGCTGTCAAGGGACCTCCTGGCAAAACAGACTTAACCAGTTCAAATCCCCCTTTTCTTTACACATACAGTGTCCCACAACATTCCCTGGAAAAATGAAGCAAACCAAATTTGGTTTTCAAGACCGTAAAACTCAAAATGTTTGGTAATCTTTTTGTAAAAGCTTTTTCCTTGAGTTTCTCTCACAGAACTTTATTTTCCTTGGATTAGTCCCAACATCTCAGATTCCAAACACTTTAATATACTTAAAATTCAACATTTCTCAGTTTAAGTTACAGTATCATCAATATATTTCTCAGTTGTATTTCATAGGAAATTTGCATTTGCTTTCAGCAATACAGTTTCACAAGAGAACATCAGTACTTTCAAGAGTGAAGACTAGGAACTGTTGAAAAAATTTCTACCTAAAATAAAATAACTAGGAAAGAAAAACATTGAAAAAAGAAAAGCTTTATTAAATGAATTTCGTTTCCACATTTTGTTTGGTAGAAAACTGAAATATTATTCTTTGTATGTATTACTCACTGTCTACTGAAACTATCTGTGTGGTTTTAGCCTCCCATCTATAACTGCAACTTAATGTATGCTACAACCTGCCATGATTTGTGGCTCTGGTCTTGAGAAAGAAACTCCATGATGTATCAGAATACTATCTCTAAATTGAGAACTCAGCCTGTGTGAAATAATGACAGCAGGAAATAATGCAGGATATCCTGGAGCTACTGTGAGTAGCTGTGAGGCACAGTATGGCATTTTTCAACACAAATTTTTCAGCATTCAGTTCTAAGTATTCTCATGGAAGATGTCCTCTTGCTACCTTCACTGCTGCTGTAAGAGACTTAAGGATCACAATTGCCTCAAACCGTGTCAAGGCCACAGAAGGAACTTGCCATAAGATAAGCCATCACAGCTGGAACTTGAGATAAGAAATATCTGGGACATAAACTTGAGACAAAAAAAAAAATCACTGAGACATGAACTCCTATTTGCTTTGACTAAACAGTTTGGATGCCACTGAAAATTCAAGATGTTTCTTTTCATCTGTTGTAGTTATAACACTTGAAGTCACCAAGAATACCCAGTTTGCATGATGAAGTTAAAATAAAACCAGATCATCTGTTCTTACTATATCAAATCCCAGTCAGAAAGCCTTAAATGCCTCAGTGTAGTTACTTGTTTTGTACAAATAGATGCTGTCATCCCATACCTTGTAATTGACAATGACTTACTCAAAAATTTTACCAGGTATATGATGTGAATGAAAAAATTCTGTTACTTTAACAGCAAATGGAACCTGTGCTGAAAGGCGGCTTTGGACAGTAATATGAGATTTTAGTTCATTTCTTTAGCAAAATAAAATGTAAAATAAAGAGTGAGGGAAAGGGGGAATTGGGAAGAATCCATTGGTAAACACACAGTTTAAAAAAATATAATAAAATAAGAGGAAGTCTCCAGAACTTTCAACTTCTGATTTGTATGAAAAATCTTGAAATCTTTTTTTAATATATGCAGAGAGAATGCTTCTAGAAACATAGTAGCAAACGTGACACTGTATACCCCATTTCACCCTCCAGTTACTCATTTAGTATTCAACTTTAAAACAAAGACAAGAAAGAAGTTCAAAGGCCTTATAGTAAATTCCATCTATTCATTTTTTTCCCTTGTGTTTTTTAAAGTTGTGCCTCTGCATACAGCTTTTACCATATACTTTTTCCTTGCTTTTAAAATGTCATGCCGGTCAAATGCACCCGAAATTAAAACCACGTGAATTTGCCTCAGATGTAATTTGAATTCTGTCATGCTGGAGCACTCAAAACTTTGCCAGTATGGAATTATATGACTGAATACATAAATGTCATGTTTTCCCAGCACTCCATGAATGCCTACATTGGCATATCAAGACACATCTCTCCTCTAGAAATACCCATATTGAAGTGTTAGAAAAGCAAATGCAGGTTAACAAGTAATCAAGCATATGCATGATGCAGGGCACTGAGTTCCTTCAGACTGTTAGGTCATGAAAGAAAACAGAAGATGAGTCAGAAAACCTTTCCACAATGCACCTGTCATGTTTCTTCAGGAACATATCCAAAATTCCTTAAAATATACCCAGTCACACCAAAGCATTTCTAGAGAACACAAACAGTATAAAAAAAGGCAATAGGTTTTAGCTTTGTATGATTGAAGGCACATTTTTAACCTATCTCTATGATTTACTATTTCTTCAGTACTGGACTGCATCACTTTCATCCATGTGCCCTTGATTGGGAGCTGGTTATCCCCATTTTTGCAAACCTCTAGCACAAAAATTATGGATATCTTCCTCCCCATTCCAATAAAACTGAAACCATGGGGACTTAGCCTAAATAGCATCTGGGAATCTGGCACTAAGAATTCTAACAAGATCACATTGGATGCTGGGGAAGAACAGAACTCCTAGGTCTAACCACGGGGTCTCCCTTCTCTGAGTGCTACAGTACAAGCCCTGAATTTGAGTCTGCTCCAGCAAAACGCTGGATAACTGCTCTTGCATCAGCAGCTGTCTGGTATGAAGTTCCTGGGAAAGGTAAAGGGGATCCTATTCCCCTCTTGACACCAGGTGGGATAGCTTCGCAAGAACAGCTGTAACTACTCTAAATGCACTGACACATCATTAAAAATTCTTTTGTACATCTGTAACATAAACAATCCATACAAGAGTTCAAAATAAAAGCAAATCTGTTTATTGAAGACACACATAGGAGAGCTTTCAACCTAACCAATCCTTCTTGTTGCGCCATTTTCTTAGACATTTTGAAAACCAGACAGGCAATACAAACAGTATGCCTTACAGTAGGATTCCTTTGAGTCCTAGAACAGCATGAAATGAAAAACAGTTTTATGTATGATTCTAGGATAATACCATTGCAATATTTATTATTCAGACTGCAAACTCCAAGATGTGTTCTCTCGCATGCCCTTGGTCCACACCAAGAGGAAAAAACCCAATCAATATAAATAATTTAAAGCCCTGGATTTGGAACATGTATTTTCCCATACAGGATAGCCTCTGGTACTCCAAGCACTGCTAGAACCAGTCTATGAGCATCATGACTGACTGTTTAGCTTACATTTCTGCAGGTCTCAGGCACAGAAACTGAGATAATGCAAACAAGCTGTATTCTCATCACCTCAAGTACTTTGCCCATCCCAATGCTCACGGATGGCCTGGTCTAACAGGCTGCCATTTGCTAATGAGAAAATGCCAATTCCAGATCTAAAAACCTAACCACCATCCATTTTGTGAGCATTTATGGATGACCTCCTTTCACTAACAAGGATCAGCTCATCTCTCATTCCCATCATACCAACCTACTGAGAGCCACGAGGGAAGCTGGGAGCTTGCTCTTCTTGGAGTCATTTTCAGCACCGGCTGCAGCCCAAGCACACTGTCCCTTCGTGCTCCTCACCTTCAGCAGTGCTAAGCAAGAAATAATCTGTCACTTGTAAAACAGATTAGAGAAAAGTATGTGTTTTATGTAAATTTCAGGGAAAAGTCATCAGAACTAATTGCTTGAAGTGATTGGGAACGCTGATGGAATTAGGTTGCTGTAGGGATTTTTTTTCTGTTCTACAACAGGGAAAACCTTGAGTACCTGGGCTTAGTACAATATTTTGCATATCAAATAGGTACCAAAGTGCAAGCACTAAAACATTAGCAGTCCAGCCAAGCAGACATCTTTCCGTGAAATAGGAAATAAGAAACCAACTTAACCTGAGCAAAACAAAGGCTTCTTCTTCATCTTCCTTCTTAAGAAAAATATATACCACTTTAGGGCATGCAAGTTCCTCTAAACATTTCACTCTGTGTGTTGTATACTAGATGCCAACTTTCTATAGCACTGAACAGTTATCACATCATTCAGATTTTCATGAGTGGCAGGAAATGTCACCACTGTGCCTGGACTAGATGCTGAGTGTAGCCAGATTAAGAGCTCTGGGTTCCCATTGTTTGGTTTGGTCTGACCAGAGCTGACACTTTCAGTAGGGATAAACAAATCAGCTATATATCTGTTCTCACACTTCATTGACCGATAGTTTTCTCTTGCTGCTTTGCCACAGACCAATTATTCTCTTGGTGTCTCTCTGTCTCTCCCAGTACATTTTGGATGTCTCTAGCTAGTTATATCTCATTTTGTTCCTTTGGCATTTCTGATGTTATCTTCACTTGCTCATCCTATCCTTTTATAAGCTCCTTTAAAATGAGACTCAGCCTGGATTGTGTGTTCCCTTCTGTACGTCAGGGCAGAGTTTTCATTGTCTGAGTTTTTCAATGCATCTCCTTCTTTTTTGTCTCTCCATCTCTGCCCATCATGACCATTTCTTTTTTTATTCTTTTGTGAATAGCTATTCAGCTTTATTTGTGTTATTTAGAAATCCTGACTCTGCCACCATGTACTAACTGCTTCCCTTTTATTCCAACTTTGTCTGTAACACCTTTCCTTTATCCTACTTGTATTGCACTGGTACATTCAAAAATATTTGGAGTTAACTTGTTTTTTTTCTTTGAGCTAATCTTTTAATCATCTAACTGTATTAAGCTTTTTAGGAGCTTTTTTTCTTTCCCTTTACTGAGCTCATGACAAAACCCAGAGTGTTCATTTGCTTTACAAGTAGGAAGTAATTTTTTCCCCTAGCTTGCATCTCAGTTCACACTACTGAGGACAAAGGGGACAAAGTATGCTTCAAAAGCTATTTTTCCAGCCATAGGTACTTAGATAGTTCTAAATGCTGAGTGTATTACTTATCATTGCTGGACAAAATACCTTGCAGACTGTCAGTCCTTTAAGGGCTTACCTTGTTTCTTGATGTTTGTTGTGCAAGGGCTGTAAATGTGCACCCTGGTGGGGTGGTAAGGTCAGAGGGCATTTTTTATGAATCATGCAAGTCATCCAGCCTTCAGCCTTCTGTTTGGAGGAAGTGCTCCTAAGAGGAGCCTGTATCTGCTGGACAAAGCTGAGAACAGAGAGACACTAATGTGGTCCAAAAAAGACCTGCTCTGTACCATACCTTGGGCAATGAAGTGCACAGAGATGCTTCTGGATTGTCATTATCTGGAAAGGATGTGCCACTCAGTGAACTCAGACATTCAAAGCTTTCTTCAGATGTTGACCAGATATAGCACTGGGTGGTTCACTGCTGGATTAATTTATCTGTCTATCCTTGCCTTGGAGTAGACACACAGCCTCAGTTGTGAGCTTCCCATGTCCAGCAGCACTAACAGCTTCTAAATCTTCCTGTCCAACTCTGTCATTGCTTAGTAACCACCTTGTCCTCAAGAACAGCAGAAGCTGGAAGGACAGGTAATGCCACTGCTACTGGAGCTTATTTTGTTAATAAAGTCTCTTCTTGTCTCCTAACTCTTCCTCTACCCATTATTCATATTGCCATTATTATCTGCTCCAGCACAGAAACGCTCACTTTAGTCCCAAGTTCTTTCTCTTGCAGACTGCTGAAGCTGATTCCAAAGCTGCCAATGGCATAAATAGCATGCTAGTCCATGTCAAAGATGCCTATTATGTTGAAGCTTCTTTTGCATTCAAGAAGTCCTAGATGGTTTTGATTCTGAAAGCATCTTCCTCCAGTAAATAACAACAATAATAATAATTGCACAACCCCACTACATATAGAGACAAGATATCTTGCTTTTCCTAACAAATTTACTTACAAATTTTGTGACACTTATTGATATGTCATCTCCGTGTCATGATGATGTCATCATGTCATCTCCACTGCTTGAGCTGTATTCCTCAGAGCTATCATGACTGGCTTTCCCTGTACACAATATTCCAGTGTCATCATAGGGCACAGTCACAGAAATTGAAGGATGTTATGGCATGGTACAGAGAATAGTTTAAATGGGAATTTCCTCCTCTGGAAGGTCACACTTTTGCACAAAGCCAGTAGAAGTACTCTTTACAGAAACTGCAGAAAACTAATGACAAAATAAAGCCATATGGATCAAGCTTTGAAGAGTAATCTTGAAAGGGATGGGTTTTCAGAGAGGAAAGTAAGGTACATGTTATTGGAAATCAGATGTTTCAATTATTATTTACAGTCACAAAATCTCAGTCAGTAGTTTCATACTTTCAAGATTTTCCAGCTGCTTATTTGCACATTTTGGGGTGTTTTTTTCCCCCCAGTTCATTTTAATACATGCTAACAAAAAAAAAAAATCCTGTATGACTCAGGAAACATAATTTCAATGGAAGTCTAAAAAAAAAAATCATCCAAAAAAATCCCCCAGAGTGAGAGAATAAGGATTTTGAAACACTACTGCAGCTATCTCCACATCCATCTCCCTTTCTAGGAAAACTAGCAAAGTATGAGGCTCTTAAATGCAAAATCATATTTTTCCCTATAACTTTTTATTTGCAGATAAGATAAGCATCTGCAATTTAGATGGAGCTGTGAATGAAAGTTTCCAATCTAAGTCTCAGCAGTTGTTAAGTGATTGATTTGCACCTGGACAATTTGTTATAAAGAAACAAATTCTAAAATAAATACACTTCAGATGTATCACAGCAAATAGTTTTACCCAGCTCTCTGAAAGAATATTTTCTTAAAGCTTTTCTAGCAGAATATGAAATCAGCAGTTTTCCATTTGAGCAAAAGCAAAAATTCATGCAAGTTATTGTAATAAAACAGTGAAGAATTTCTGCGTACCTCGTAGGTTTCAAAGGACAAAAAAAATCCACCTTAGCTAGATAGGTGCATGCTAGATAGCCTGCCTAAAGTAATCTAACTCAATGTAATTGCAATATGAAAACACAGAAAATGAAATTATGAAAAAGTAGTGATGTTTCACAGTGAGCTAGAAGTAGAGATGGGAGCAGAAACAGTCATCCTGGGCTTTTTTCTCACAGTGTAGTCCATGGGGAAAAGCAGACAGCAACTTCACTACATCTTAAGTACTTCAAGACTGCGAATAAAAGCATCACAACATAAATGAGGCTTTGACTTTAGAATCTTTGAAAATGTTATATGTGGCTCAAGATATTTTTTCAGGTTAACACTAAGGCACATTCCACTGACTGGTGAAACAACCACAGTGCACAGTAATGTTTAATGACCTGTTTGAGAGCATTCATAGAATGCAATATTAATTAACCCTCACTGGATTCTTATTCCTTAATGACTGACCTGTAACATTTTACAGCAATGAGAAAGATTTAACACTCGTGTCATTGAAAGACACAAAGACTTCCATGTTTCCTGTGGGCTTTAATGAGCAGCCAAACATAATTCTGAAAACAAAGCTAATGACCACTTAAAAAATTCTCCCCAAAATTCAGTGCAAGATATTTTGCTTTTGCATTTCAAGCAGGTAGGTATTTAAGTATCTATGCACATTTACCCAGTTTCATTTATGCCTACCAGCCTCTGCAATGTTTAAAGGACCACATGTATTCTGTCTGGTATTTGAAAGACAAAGTTTTGAACATCAAATAACTTGCCCTATGTTTCAGCATCTATTTAATCCCACTGTATTTGCAAATGAAGAAAAGCACTCACTGAAAAGCATATGCAAAAAGGAGCCTGAGTGCATAAAGCTGGAGTGAAATACATCCTTAGATTGTCCACCCAAGGCCTACTTCCCTGTTTTGAATACCTGCTCTCTGGAGAAGGCTCATTTCTCAGAAAGGAAGTTTCACAGCTGCCTAAAACTCCACCTCCAGAAGCAAACGAGTGTAAGGGGGCTGGGCAAGGCAGTGCTTGCACATCATCAGCTGCTGTGACAAACCTGAGTTCTTTTTGAGTACCTTTGAGGTGTACATGCCTGTCATTCACCCCAGCCTCCTGAAGGTGCCATGATGATGGCAGGCGGGCTGCTCCACTGATAAAACAAGCACTAAGAACACATAGGTGTGGAGAAGACTGAAAACCAGCACAGTTTGTAGTCAGCTGGCAAAGGCACAATGTGACAGGTCAGGAAGGGAGGTCCCAGTTAATTTGGGAAAGGCCAACAGCAGAAACTCTTGCTGAGGGGTACCCTAGCAGTTCTGGGGAAAGATGGTCCCTGAGAGAAGCAGTGTCTAAATGAGGGTACAGAGAAAAATGTACTGCCCTGCTTTGTTTTTCCAAACTGCATGGACAGAAGATCTACCACTGAAAAGCTGGATTTGTGAGATACTTGATTTGGAGGGCACTGCTACTGCATGGAGTTACTATGCCCTAAAATTTAGGAGGCATACAGAAGATGAGCACTCTGTAGGTGATCCCCATAGCTCCTTCTACAACTGATGGACAGAAACAGGCATCTCTAGAAAATTATTACTTTCATACATTTCTCTCATGCTGTATTTGCCACAAAACAAATGCAGAAAAAGAGGAGAAAAATCTCTGTTATGCAATGCCATCTGAAACCCCTGACCTCACTGCTCTCCGTGTAAAATTCAAAAGCCAAAAGGAGAGGAACAAAAAGCTCCCACCAAAGCTCCAGCGAAAAAAAATTTCTCATGATGTTGCTATGGCCTTTTATCATTCCCCATAGTGACTGTTTTACAGAGCTGTGCAGAGAGGCAAGAAGAATATATCTGGTCCTGCATCACCTCAGGCTCAGTCCTCTGCTTTTGATTTCAAGTAACCATCAAATTGGGAGTACAGTGCACTTGAACTAATTTCTCCCTTCCAAATATGGGTAATAAAAGGAAACCTACCCTGCCTCATTTTCTACATGCAGAAAATAAAAGAAAAAGATCACCTGCACCCAGAACAGTCTTCACAGAAAGGGACAGTGGTGGCAAAGGATTCAGTGTTCTTCCAAATACTCACTAGTGCTACAATATCAAAAGACATGTTTCGCAGGGAAGTGAAAACAGAATTTTGTTCTGTGATGTAGATAAGAGATCAGTCAGACACATAACTTTTACTGGCACTGCACTGAAAGGCAAAGTTTGACTGTAAAGGCAGATGGGGTAATTTCTGGCAGTGTCACTAGGGTGAATCTTTTTCTCTCTGCCATAAATCAGTTGTAAATAACACACTGTTGTTCTGGAAAGGTAGTTCAGAGAATAATTTCTTTACTACCATAAATAAAAGCAACATGGGGCATGTACAGCTTAGTGGAATTGAATAGTTAAATTGCAGTTTGCGGTGCTGACTTCTCAGTCCACATTAAACTACTTCTGAAAATAAGATCAGAATCTCAACTCTTTTAATTGTCTTTAGTTATTTGGAACAAATAACCGAGCCCTTTTTGAGTTCATATCATAAAAACTGAAGTTCATTTTGGATTCAAAAGGGGAATAGACCCATAAAGGCTCCATTGCAAAAATACTGTTGACCACAAAGCATAATCAACTAAAAGATGAAGGAGCACAAATGGAGGCACTGTGTTTTCTGATCAGTAAAATTACCTGAGGGAGATAGTTCAGCACTGCATTTATTCTTATATTTTTGGAAGGATTATGGACCAGAAGTAGCTTCACCAGAAAGTTATCCTACTACTGAAACACTGAAAATCATGACATGATCTTATATTGCAGTACTACAGCATGATATTAGTTTTACATTATAAATTATATACATGTGTTTCCATAAGAGTCTATGGTGTCCCATTTTAGGTAATATACTCCAAAATACAGTTTCCTTAGCAGAAAATCTGCTAGAAAATTTATTTCTCTGATGTGAAAGGCCAGAATAAAGACAAATTGAAGAAAAGTGAAGAAACTTCTTTTGATCGTACCAAGAACATGCAATTCTTTTGTTTATCAAATGCTTTCTAGATTTTTGGAACCAGAGCAGAAATAGCATCTCCCAACAACACTCCTGCATTCAGAGAACACACAAGAAGGTTGGGCAGGAAACATCACCACATGTCATCACACACTGCCCATGCTGTGAATGTCAGTGATAGCAGCTTTCCATTAAGACTGCTGTATTGACTAATAAAATATTCAAATTGTTGCCAGTGATGCTTACTTTTCTTCAAGTATGGTAGCAGAGAGCTACCAAACAAAACCAAATGTTGACATAAATGACAGCCTTCTAGCACTCTGAAATTAATTTTAGTGAAAAAATGATTCATTTTTTCATCATGCTTCCAAAGTCATAAATCCCACAAAGGGTAGCCAGGCAAGAGTAACAACAAAAAATGCTTTTTTACAAAAGAGCTTTTTTCTATTTCCCCATCCAACAGGTGGATGTTTCACCAAGATGACAGGGAGAATTGTTAGGATGATGACTTGAGAAATGCCTTTTATTTGTGGGTCTCTCAGATCACTCCTCCATCCTCAAAAAGTGATCTTGGGAGGCATCAGGTGCATGGTCTAAGAGAGTGGGCTGGCTGCAAGGAGCCCTAGAAAAATCTCACCCAACTTTTGTCTCTATCTCTCCCCTAGAGGGACATACTCTCCCCTCTTGCAACTCCATGAACTTTTTCAGGGGGCATGTGAGGAACAAGTAGAGACTGCACAAAGGCTGGGTGTATGGGAGGTGCAGGCATGGAATATTATCATGGGATTTTTTAGCTTTGAAAAGACCTTATTATCTAATCTAAACCTCCATGCGCCATCAAGATGCTCGTGTTCTTCCTGCTGGTCTGCTTCCTGTGTAACTGGACACTAAGCAGAGGACTGCCTGATATACTGCAGTGCAGTGTCGCTTTGCAGGGATGTGAGGAACAATCCATGATCCCTGCTTTCATCAGGAATAACCAGTGATGATAGACAACCACAAACTTTCAAACCACCACCAGAATGCACAACATGTTTGTCAAGTCCTACAGAGCACTGATTTTGTTTATTGTCAGCTATTTGGTCTTTGCTAAGTTGAGAGGCCCGAATAACAAAGCCATAGCTGAAGGAAATTGATATACATAGTGAACCCAAATCAAAGCTGTGACACTCTTTCTCTGCTCATTATCCATGATAAAGCAAAGGACTGTTCATTATGAAATATAAGCTCTACTTTAGCAGATTATTTCTTTCCAGTAGTGCTATTGTTTTTTAAACTTACCCATTATAAGCAAGCAACAGAAAAAAAATGCTTATACATTATTCTGATGGAACTTATTTTCTTATTTCTTAGCTTAAAAGTGCTATTCAAGTGTGGATCACGTGTGAATTCTGTTGTAACTGAGTAAACATAATGTGAATGACTTAAGTTCCTCTGAACCTGCAGCCTTCTCAAGACAGAGAAATAGGCTGTCATAAATATGCCTGTAGAATAATATGAAAAAACTTTCTCTAGTCAATGTGCATTCAGCAGGAATAATGCATTCATGTTATTTTCATTTTATTAATTTTAATATGGAAATCAGAGCTTCATTACAGTGCAACAAGAAATACATGATAATATAAAATTTCAAAGCACACAAATAAAATTATGCCTTACCAGCTTTCATTTCCCCACAGCACTCCACAAATAATACAGACAGAAGTTGTGTTTCAGGATCGGTGTGGCATAACCAATTTTGCTCAGGCAGAGAGCCAAGAAAACACAAGTTTTAATCCCTACCCTCAGGCTCTCAGTTCAGCAAGGCACTTATGTTCCCGTGTAACTTTGAGAAAGAGCAGTGTCGTTGCAGTCAATGAGCCTATTTCACCATTCATGCATTTTTTAAGTACTCAGCTGAGGTGCTAAGCTCCTTTCTGCCATTTTTTCACCTATAATGGGAGACATGCTCAACCATAGCACACTCTTGCTGTGAGGTTCCTCATCTGTACTTCTGATGCAGCTCAAATACCATGGAACGCCAACGTTTTGAGGCCTTTAATATATTTATTTTTCAAATCATAAATTCCATTTTACTAAGATATTGCCTCCCGATTTTAAGCAATGCTAAGCACCTCTCTTCTTATTATTACAAGAGTATAAGTGAACTTCCCTTGCAGCCCACCAGTCTTTGGTGAACCCACCTGAACTCTGCTATAGTCCCTCTACCACTTTGTACCCATCATTGCTGCCCTCCTCCTTGGGTTTTGTTTGAGGGGTTGCCTGTCTATGAAGATAAAGCATCATTTTAAATTTGGAACCAAGCTTGCCTTCACTGTGTCTCTACAGCTTTACATTCGGTGACTATCTGCACCTTCAAACCTCTATCTCCTAGTTTTTGTCCTGGTTCCAAGGATTTCCTCCTTTCTGCACTTGACATCGCCTCAGGCCCTTTTAAAGCTGTTCACATCCCTCCTACGAGGACCAACCTTCCAATTCATCATCCCAACTGCTGTGATCCACTCCTCCAGCTCCTTTGCTGGAGTGATGGATCACCTCAGTAACAGGCTCTCACAATCAGCCCAGCACTCCATGGAGTACTTTAGCACACCTCTGATCCTTGCTTACCTCTGACAGTAATGCCACAGTACACATCATTTTCTTGCTTCATTCCAAAGTATTTCCCCTGTTTTCCAAGCTGTCCTAAATGTGCTTTTAGTCTCTCAGTACCTGTGACATTCTCTTAAAAACCATCAACCTGACATCAACAAGGCAAAATATGAGCTGAAATCTTTGCTTTTCTGTGAAATTCATTATCCTATGCTCTCCTGCACTCCAGCTTAATTTTCCTGTTTCTTCTTGTCTTTCCCTTACACTCAGCTCACTTGTTTACTGAGGTAAGATCTGTCTTCTTGCTTGCTCATGACTGCAGCAACATCCACAACATACATCCAATGAGCCATATCTCCAATTAGCCTTCCTAAAGGCCTGTGAAAAGTCAACCATGATTTTTTGAGTCCAGATCACTTGGTCATCCCCTTCTGCTCTTTCCCAAGGGGACCTCCTCCATTGGACACTCCCAGGAAATCAGCACCTACCCATGCTATGCTTTGCTACTGTCCCACCACCTCACAGTTCAATATTTTACACACAATGAGGATTATCAGCAGGTTATTCCTTGCTGTCTTTAGAACACTGTTTTGTGTACATGGCTGCTGAGTACATTGTATTTTGATAAAACACAAAACTTTTCAAAGACTCCAGGTCTATAATAAGATTTAAAAGCCTGTAATATTTGAGAAGGAAGGCTGAAACTGATTCAAATGCATTTTAATGATGACTTGTTTTCAAAATATTCTTTTTCACTGTGTGACTGTAAATTACTTAGCTGCATATTCCAATTTTGCACCAGAAGTGACAAAACACTGTCAGCAGATCCATACCTGTTTCCCATATAAATACTGGACTTGTTTCACAGTGTCCCAGAAGGATAATCTTAAGGAACATCTACTTGGAGGTAATTTTCTTCCAGACATCTGCCCTCATTATTGCAGCTAGACCACTATCTATATCCTGGTGAATCCAAAACTGGGTTTAAGGCACCTCTGTTCAAGATAGACTTACATTTAATTACAAGTGCTTAGACTTTATTTAAGAAATTAAGGTAGACTGACTATAGCTTCTTAGTCCTACAATGCTGATGGCATGAGGTCTTGGAGGATGCTTTCAGTGGGGTTTTAGAGGCCAGCTGAACATTCTGTTCTATGTCATTCCAAACAATTTTCTGGAAGTTTCACTGATATAAAATCAGCACAGGAAATCAAAAATTAAAATCACTGGTTTCTTTATCACACAGAGGAGCCTGAGACAACACAGAAGATGCAACTGCTGCACATTGACATGGCCTGCATTCACACCTCACTATGTATCAAGAGAGAAAGATAACCAGCTTTCTACTTTTAGCACACTTTCCAGTACAAATTCACTACATTTGCTTCATTACAATATTTCCACCTAACACTAATAAGCATCTGTACACAGGCTTGCATGGCCAATGCACCCAGAGCAGCAATAGAGCACAGGAGCTTTTAAAGCATTAATTTCTGAAAATAATTCAGCCACTGGGAGGTAGTGGTAGTGTTTTGGGATCACTGCTTTTTCTAGAAATAAGACAATATTCACATCCTGCACTGCATTAGGGCTGCATGTTGTCTGTGGGTAACAGAAGGGGATCCTTCCCCCCCAGCTCACACTGGTGAGGTACATGTGATGTGCTGGCTCCAGTGCTGGCCTCCTTGGTGCAGAAGTAGCATAGACTTACCCAGGTGAGCACAGAAAAGGGCCAGAGAAATTATGAACTCCTTGAATCATCTATTATATGAGGAGAGGCTGAGCACAGCACTATATCAACCATTTCCTCAGATATGTCACAGGATTTCAGCTACCGAAAGATTTCTAAGTTTTCTTATCTTAGACCAACCTTAGTACTGCATTGCTAAACAAACTCCTCTCAGAAAAACACAAACACCAGATACTGAAAGGAGACAAGACTCTGCTAAGCTCTACAGATCTAAACAATCCTTGCAAACTTTACTTTTTCCACTGTGAAGCTGGGCATGGGACAGAAATGAGCCATAAATATTTAAGTGCTACAATATCAAGTGCTACAATATCAATTGCCTTTCTACTGGTTCTCCACGAGGATGAACTTTATTCCTAGTTTAATGGTCTCTCCTAGTTTATCTGAAAAATAGGTCTGTTGACCTCATGCTCATACACATCAGTCCCACCCTCTCTTGTGTACAAAATTTTTAGGTAGCTACATAGGGTGACTGTCCTGGCCCTCTCACATCCTGGATCCCCATTGTACCACCCACCTGCCATCTGTCTGAGGACCCTGCACAGTGACCTGATAACCAAACTGGCTTTCAGAGATTCCTCAATGGCAAACATTCAGCTCAAAGTTACAGAAGCACACAGAGAGGGACTCATGTCAAGCCTTCAAATCATATAGGATTTAGTGTATTAAATAACACAGCATCCAAGCACTTCCAATTCTGGAAACAAAGATGGCATCTTAGCATAACCCTCCATGTTTAGGCTTATATTTTATTCCTCAGAAACAGAACAAAACTACTTGCATTTTATTTTTTTTTTCCTGTCTTTCCATACATTTCATTCCTGTGCAATCAATAACCTCCAAAACGGAATTCTAGTCAATCACTCTCTCTTTGACAAGCCTACCAGAGAAGCAGAGAACAAAGCAGAAAATAAAAAGTGAGCTCATAGATGCCTCTAAAAAGTTAGGCTTGAAAAACTTCAGAGTGGAGAGGACTTTTCATGCTTTGTGAAGGAATAGGGCAGACAATACCATAGACCCTTACTTCAACCCAAGAGCAAGTGAAACATTCTTCTGACACTGCAAAAAACTGTGAAAAGCTAAAAGGAGCAGAAGTTAATGGAGATTAACACCAGGGGAACACCTTTACTTTAAAATACACTCCATCAAATCTCATTCTCCATCACTACACAGGGGTTTCAAGCTTCTTTTCTTACTGAAACCATCCTATATGACACTGCACAAGCCCTAAAATCAGTTGTCTGACCAGACAAGTACAGTACCTGCCTTGGTACAAGCAGCTGGAGACAGCAGAGGGACCTGCAGAGCTCTGTCTTCTCACACACATCAGCACCTGACGGGATGGCCTCAGCAGCACAGTGGTTCTGGCTTTATCAAAGCCTTATGTAAATGCTATTGAAATTATTTCACAGTGTTGCACAAAAGTTCTGTACTGGATGCACAAGTTGCTACTCATAAATTTTTAAACTTGTTAAACATAAAATGAAGAACATAAAAACAGTCATAATCCATAAAATAGGAAGTCTTTAATATAATTAAGATTTTTTTTCCTGTGTTAATTTAAAATATTTCAGCTAACATCTACCATATTTCACTGAAATATTTATGGTAATTTACATTCAGCAGTTTTAGTCCCAGTTTTCAAGATTTAAAGTTGTTGAGATATTGCTGCCCAATATGCATTTCCAGGATGTGCTCATATTGCATTCATGAAAATATCTGCTGAAACACTCAGGCGTAAGAAATTAAATTCCATATCGTTTTTTTATTTTGAAATTAAAGGTCTTGCTGTAATCAAATGGAGGAGTTTATAAAGGTAGACCAAAATAAACTAAGAGTTTCTCATATTTCTCAAATTGTTTTAGTGTCGTCTTTCAGCTGGTGTGTATTTTATCTTTTTACAGGAATTACAACATAAGTATGGGATACTAATATTTCCAAATTACTACCTTTGCAGCTAATGTATTGCAATTACTGATTATTTTAATATATTGGCTTCCATTAATTAGATTATAATAACAATATTATTAGACAATCATTGTTGGATCATGTGGCTCATGTTGTTGAATCTTACACTGACTTGACAAAAATCAGACTGTTTCAGGAATATTCCTATTGTCACTTGTAACACACCTTCAGTCACAAGTCACAGGTATTTGTTTCTAACTGCTGCTGGGTTTCATCATGCCTAATTCATTGAGAAATGCTTGCAAAGTTAGCCCCTCAAACCAATATATGTGAAAACATGGCAATACTACTTAGCTTCAATGTACAGAGGAAAACAACAGATAGCTACCCCTTGTTAAGCTATGCTGGGAATGAAGACAATGCAAGTTATTTGCCCAAATCTGCTTTTCTCCTGAGTAGAGGGTCAGCACAACGTCTAGTCTCAGTCAAGAGCAAGCAAGGATATGCATATGTTTGTCATTTAGCTGTTTGTGTCAAGTTTTTTTTATTGCAGAAATATACAAGATCATTGGAAAAAAACATTTTTATTGACAAATGCACATAATTCAGTTAGGAGACATGAACAGGTTTTATTCCTCAGTGAAGCAAAATAAAGTTACTGGCATAACATTAAACATCTCCAATGATGTGAGTTCATCCTCATCTGTATTTAATTCTTCACAGTTTTTAGGAAATGAAAATATTAAAGACAAAAATAAGCATGTGGGGAAAACATAACTTCCCCATGGCTTCTATGGACCATGTGATGTGCCTGCTGTGCAGCTTGATGGAAGTACAAAGATGTTTCTGATGCTCAGATACATGTTTTTTGAAAAACCTGATTAAAGAAAGTTTTGAAGGCTAGTGACTTAGAGATTTTCCCCAATTGGTCAATTTCTGATGATAATAGTAATAATGTGACATCACATTACAAGCTTTCTATAGAGAACCCATTCAGTTGCTTTGTTCACTGAAAAATTATTTAAAGACCATCTTCCTTACCTGAACTCACTCCTGTGTGCCAGCAGATCTAGCAGATGCCTCTGCTGAAACATGCACTTAAGAGCTTACTTAAAGTACTAAATTGAACTTCAGCCCTAAGAGTGTCTTAATACAAACCCAAAGCAGGCACACTTTAACTGTGAAACAAGGGCCTTTCCTTGACCTGACGGTCAGCAAGCAAAACATCCTGCACCTGGTACCTCACAGACTGACAGCTCTGCACAAGTCAGGAGCCAGCTTTTGCAGAGCTCCATCCTACATCAGAGTATGAGTCAGTAGCATGGGAGAGATCTCTTCTTGTTATCAATGAACAGCTGAAGGCACTCCAGAAACCCATGCCCACAAACATATCAAAGAAGATGCTCTGCCAATGTCACTGCAGAGCCCCAGATCACAGCGTCTTCCCAGCAGGTTAGAGATGACAGCAGAAATTCAGAATGGCACTAGATGATCAACAGCTTAATGGCCTAGAAAGACCTAGCAGGATTTAAAGGAAATTAAAACAATGCAGAGATTTCTCTTCCTTTGCTAAAAGCAGAGAAGGTAGAAGATCAAAAGAAAGATAATCTCTGTGGAGCTTAAAGGATCCCAACACTTCCTTGCCAACAGGTAACAAAGCCAGCAACACAAGAGAGAGCAAAGAAAAAGGAGAAGATTGTCCTGATTAAGAGAGGTGATTGTTCCCTTTTCAACCAAGTCCTTTATGCTGTCTGGCTTTCCCTTTCCTCACAGTGAAAGTCAGGCAGAAAAGAAAGACACTCAGTGTTTTTTCCTCTTCTTCCTCAATACTAAAATGAGATGAGCCCTGACAGCATTTACTTCTTTTCATTTAAGGATCCAGCACAAACTAAAACAAGGAAAGCCCTGACTGAGGAGGGTGCCAGTGAGGAGGGGGTCCCACTGTAGTGCTCTGCAAGGCTGTGTCTGCATCAGGCTCAGGGAGTGCTAATTCCTGTTACATCTGTACCCAGATGATGCAATGCCACTGCTGCACAAGGTCAGCATCCACATGACAGGCTACCACAAAGAACTGGCAAGCCCTCATTGCTGCTTCTGACAATCAGCTTCAGTGGAGCATAAGACAGTAGCCCATCATCTACTGAGAGAAGCATTATTGTATAAAGCTAGTAGATATTTCACTCTCTTGCAGAATGAAAATCATGGGAAGCATTATGTCCCCTGGACATTCAGAAAAGAAACACAGTGGTCAGATACAGAATCACTACAGCATGTCACTGCTGCTAGAGCTTAGTAACTGAACAAATATCTTTCTATCTTTGGGTTTCTATGTCATATCCAGTCTGGAATGAGACCAGCTGTAAGTTATTGCCACCTATGATTGTGCCATGGGCTATCCCTTAGGAGCAGCTAGTCTCAAAGCATTTCTATTTGTCAACATTACCCAGGAAAATAGTCACTTGTGACTTTCTTAAGTTGAAAAAGGAAAAGAACTCCTAGGCTTTAAATTCACACATTTTTATAACACAAAAGATACAGTTAGGTCCACCTTTCCAAACAAGTCTAATGTTGTCTTCAGAGGATTTTATACTGTGTCAGTTTTGCACAGCAACAGCCGCCCTCTCCCAGCTACCTGGAAAATGAATACAATTATTCAATCACAGAGTTGACACATCTCCTTCCTGTGTTATAAAGCTCTCTCATGTTCTATTTAGTAGTATTTAGAAAATTCCTTATCCCTTTCAGTGCTGGATCAATGCCACAAACTGTGCAGTGATGTTCCTGATTTCCTGCTCAAGCCTGCACTACCCACCACATCTTGTTTGTGTGATGAATTACATAACAAAGAGTACTTGAGCAAGAGTACTTGTGCTTGAGCACATCTGACCAGGTAGAGAGAGCCTTTAAAAACACACAGTATATCCACAGAATGTGTGTAATGCCCATGAAAAGACATGTCCCCAAAAACACGGCAGGAAGTTCACAAAAGTTCACAGAGTGTATCTCTTTGCCAGTTTCTACAGTGGCATTTGGATGGGACTTTCAGCAGCCTGGCATCACCATGTGTGTCCTTTGATCCAGGTCCTCTGCACACAGCCATATCCCTACTTTCAGACAGGCCATTATTTTAAAACATGGACTCTTGCAGCTTAAAGACTCTTTCACTTCTTTGAACAGGACTTTTTTCTTTTGCTGTGCTGCCATCCAAAGCAGCATTTACACACACAAAAGCTTGATCTCTAGGGACAGCAGAGATCCAGTGTTCCAGAAAATGAGATCTCTTATTGCATTAAAAACTTTGGTTTTTATAAAGTTTTTTATAAATAACTAAACTTGCATTTTTCTAAGCTTTCATGTAATGTTGAGAGGAATACTGAAAGAGGATCAATGCCCTCTTTCCCCTACTCACACAATGCGAGGTACAAATACCTAACTGGACAGAACTTCTGTAAGATGATGTACTGGTGTTATTCTGGAGTGGGTTGACATCAAAAAATTGAGTTCCAAATGGTTTTTCAGGAGGATAAAAATTCAGACACATCCAAAGTTGAATGCTTATCTACCTAATGTTGAATGTTTATCTACCACAAAAAAATATGGTCTGTTCTGAATTAGACTAGTATTGAGACATTGAGGCAGCATCTTCAGCAAAATGTGCTTTCACTGTCAATAGAAGACAAAAATTGATCAGCCAGAATTGAACCTGAAATGGAAAGGTTTCCACTAGATCAGAGATCTATATCAACTGGATCTTTTTCTATATCCATTCAACACAGTACTTTTACACTTCAGCCACAAGACTGATGAGGATGCTGGCCATCAATGTCAAAGTCTCTGATGCACATCTCAGACTTGAGTAACTCAACTCCCACATTCCTATTCTGTTAGACTAACTAGAGTATTACCTGATTTTAAGTGCTTTATTAAATTAACAGGCAGTAGTCTCATTTAAAATGCTATTCTGGTTTGGAGACCTATTGAAACTATTCAATTCACTTTAAAAACTCATTACAGTAAATCTTCTTATGAGCTGACAAATTATTTTAATGATTTCAGTACAGTTATGTCAGCTTATGAAGTCAAGTGTTAATCAGTAGTCCATTATTCATCTTACATATTTGCAGCTCAGCCTAATAAAACAACTGAAGAGTCCAATGTCATTTTATCCTTTAACATTTATGGGCATGTTTACATTGATTTTGTAAAAAATTGTCAGTTAATGCAACATAATGCCACATTTCCAATATGGTTTAAATGCAACATTTTCACTATTCCAATATGGTTAAAAACTTCCATGAAAGACCTTGATGAAAGATTAAGACCAACTCCAAAGAGACACTGGAGATGAGCTCTCAAACAGATAAATCAAGACACATTTTGCTAGCTGCTATGAAATATGAAGTATTTGATGTACTTTATAAATGCTTTGCAGCTGGATGTTCCATTTCCTAGGGAGACTGTAATGACATTTTTGTAACACTCTCTAAGTTTTGGATCTTTGCTGATTGGTAGAAGTATAAACTGTGCTCTTTCTTCAGTGTAAGCAGTGTTTGGGAAAAGGCTGTGTAAATTGTCTGAGGAAGGCTGTTTAATGCTTCAGATGTGCTACAAGCCTAGACCATGAAAATGAGTAGCCATAACAGTTACAGTAATGAGTATCCCTAAATCATTGCTTCTTCTATGGTACTGTGTAGTGGACACACCAATTACTTCTTGCTCCCATTATTCTGAAATGGTTGCTCTCTCTTTGGCTTCAGTGTGGCAGTGAGAACATATTTTTTTATAGATGACCTTAACACTAGCAAATATGGATGGCTTAAGGAGCAAAACAGAAAGGCTGTTCAACTTCAATGCTCTTACATTTGACAAAAGAAGAGACCTGAAAAACTTTTGCAAAGCTAGCATTTTAGTCTGAGTGCACACCTGATTTCCCAGTATTTCCCATCACTTTCACATCTGATTTCAAATTAGTTACAGATATTTAAATGATGGAATGCTCTGGGGAAATTAGGACCAGCACTTTGAGCAAGGATAAGCTAAAATAAAGAGAAAGTTTTAATTGATTTCAGAGAGGTGAGAAAACCAGTGGGGGGGAAAAAAATCCATGTATGGATAAAGGAAAATATGGTCATCACAAAGGCCATCACATCATATATTTAAAAAAAAAATTTACTGTTTCATGCTTTGTGGTAGTCTTCTGCAGATCCCTAAGCACTGCCAGTTTATATTTCCTCCTCCATGTACATACTCAATTCCCCCAATATGCATTGGTCTGATTTTGCAGCATGTATTCCTTGGCCGGTGGCATCAGAGATGGTGCTAGAAATATTCTGAGAGATCATTTCATCAAGAATTTACTTCCTTAAAGATCTGATTCTTCACAGCTGTGTAGTGTGACTAAAACTCCCTGCAGTTGCAGTGGGTGCTTTTTGCCCATTTATACCACTGTTATTGTGGGGTAGCCTGCAATCCCAGAAACTTGTGCCCAGCCACCATTTCCTTCTCCTCCAACTTCATAGTCTAACCTGGAGGATGCCCAGGCCTTTGAACTGTAACCCAGCTGCCATGCCAGCCTCCATTTTTTACCTACTCTCTGAAATCACCAGAGAAACAGCAAAGTACTAGACACAGGAGGGTTAGGATCCTGGTTTCCCATTTGTAACAGCAAACTGGAGGAATTCTGCTTCAGGTCACTGTTTAGTTGATTTTCCTCTGCTTATTTCCAGCCCATTTTGAACCTCTAAAAGCTATTAAAGTAGAATACCTCCTTTCTTTCAACTGCTGAAGTCCATTAGGTAGCCAAGTTCCAGCAAAAATTTTACATTTATTGACTTATTTGTACTGTGTTTCAGAGGCTTAAAGCAGAAAGATGCTGCTCCAACTACCTTTAAGAGCAGTTTGGATAAAATGAGCTGAATTACACTGTAAAATAACATGGCCCTCAGGCTATCACACTAAGAAAAGTTGAGGAACCAGCCCTCCTCATAAAGCAGAAAATTCCTATTTCAAAGCAGAACATTGGCATTCAAATAGCTACATTAAGAAGGCACCACACACAGAGTTCTGCTCTTTTTTCTGGCCACATTTCATAACGAGGAAGTAAGAGTATGTTTACAACAGGTGACAATGCAAAGCCTGAGCTCTAGAAGGCAAAGCCTTGTTTACAGAGCTCTTGCTGGATGTCTTAATAAAAATACTCAAAGCTTTTCATTGATATGCACCACGTGGATTCAAGTACACAGATAAGGCAGAGTGCATTCAAAGCTGAGAACACAATAAACATTGAAGTGTGCTAACCTTACACCTAACTTGAAAATAAAAAGACACCCATAAACAAGCTCTCAGTTTTCAAGGATTGAAGTAGACAGATGTGAAAGTATTGAAACTTCAGGCTGTTCTCAACTTTTATCTCTGTAATTTACATAAGGAAGTACAGCATTTTACCAAAATCTACACAGTTTAAGCAAAGATAATGATCAGAAGAGCAAAAGCAGGAAGGTCTATGAAACAGCACTCTACAGACATTCATCCACAAAATATGGGTTGCACTTTGTGACCTTCATTATCATAATTATTGATGAAAATCCTTTAACATATTTTTCATCTTACATATTATTTTTACACATTTTAAAGCCTACCAGATAAGCTGGTGCCAGAGCTATTCTAGCACCAGATTTCTAATTTGAATAAATTATCCAGATATGCCTTTACTGTAGACTCCTTTTGAATAAACAACTGCATGCAAATCCAGCCAAGGTGACCACAAACTACTTGAAAAACAAGGCTGGAAAATTTAAATACATTTAGTACAGAGAAAGTAAATATGCAAAAATATGTTTATACTTAATTCACTTTGTTTGCCCTCTTGTGTAAAAGGTCAGGACCTTTTTTTTCCCAGTAGTAGGGTGCATTCATTAGGTAAGATATGCCAAACCTGAATATATTAATTTTTATTTTACTACAGGGTTTGATGGCCTTCAATTACACTATTGCCTGCAATGGTTGGAACCTGCTTTTTATTGCAAAATAATTATTATCATTTGCCTTGTACCTCTAGGGAAAACCGTACTCAGTAAAGAATTTAGATTCCAGCATCAGCAGAAACTTAAATTTCAAGACAAATGTACAGAGCATCATCCAACCAATTATGTCAACAGGGGACAACTTTGTGTGTTATAAGTGACCTGTAACTTACGGCTGCCTAGACTGCAAAAGTGTTCCTTTATAAACTTAGAAATGCTGACTGCAATTGAAAATATCTGCTTTTGTGAGTTACAGCAGTACATAAAGTTAACATTGATAAACATCATATTTGTTTATATTATAGTCTAAAATAGGCATCATGACATTAGTTTGGAGGTCTTACAGTGTTTCTCTGTTAGGTACTTATTCCTAATCCATAACACTGCTAAATAACAGAATAATACTTGGGCATGAGATGCATTAGCAGCTCTCTCCTGGGAAGCTTGTACTTTCTTTAGTGTACAGCTGTCCCACTCTGGTGCTGTCAGTGGGGGAAATGTCTAATGCTAGTGAAATTTAAAGACGTGGTTTGTTTTTATGGATGTCTGTGCACATACCAGAGCTTCATTAGAGCACCTCATACCTAAATGAAACATCCTTTCTGTGCATCATTTTTTCTGAAACCCAGAAAAAAACCTGCATTTCCATGACAAAGGTGAATCCAACATCAGAAACATTAGGAAACATACTCCAAACAAATTCACTAAATCTTATTCAAATATGGCAAGAGAAGGAAAATTCTTTCTGAAGCTGTAGACAGAGTGGATTCCTTGGCAAACTTGTTTTACCTATTGTGTGGTTTTGGTGCTTGGACAACAGTACAGTCCAACTACAACTGAAATGTTTCCTCCTAAAGAAAACTGATAATGCAATGTTCCAGAACTTGTAATTAAAAAGCTAATATCACCACCACATGTCAGTTTCCCAGTGAAACAAATGCAAAACCACATTGCTAGATAGTTTTTACCAAAACAAAAAGATTGGTTCTGTTGAATAGACTCTCTGTTCTCATATTAGTAAGTACCAACAGATGCTCTTTTATATGCTAACATACATTCCATTCAAAGGCACTTGAAAATTTAGTTATATTATCATTCTTTTAAACACAAGCAATATTATTTATCTCAATTCAGCTTTAAATGTAATATAAAGCAAATTTTCTCATTGTGAAGAAAACTGGAATTGAGTGCATGCTACATTTTGTCTAACCAGCATTTACCCACAATTTTTTGATTTTAAAGATTTTTCTCTAGACAGAGTTAACCCAATAAGCTACAACAATTAAATACTTGCAATGTTCACAAATATTATTCCAAATGCAGCAGTAAAACATATACCAGTCTTAAAACACTTTGAGAAATAAAACACTGTATTTCTGGGAGCCAAACGCAGAGGTATGTTAAGTGAATAATAAAAACACATTTGTGTGTACTAATTGGATAATGACATATATTGCTTTGACTGTCAGTTACCACTGTGCCTTTAAAAGTTCCTTTTGTTAAGCATGTAATTTCACTGTTAAAAATGAATAAAAACCTCTGCAACTACTTCAAGACAGCCTTGCATACGGTACAGATCTAATGTCAATGTTACTTTGAAAATAATCCCCATTGTAAGACTTTGCAGTTGACAATTCTCATTTACTTTAATCTGCCTTGGATACATTCTGGACTGGCAAGGGGGGTGGGTTTGTTAAACTTTTCGAAACCCTTGGGTAAGTTATAAGGAGAACAATGCACCTGGTATTAATCCATTTCTTATTTCAGTTTAAAAGAGCATGGCTTGCAGAGTCTGGGTTACAATCCCTTCCACTGTAAGAAAGCCCTTTGCAAAGCTGCTTCTGACTTGCCACCAAGACACGCTCAGTCCTCCCTGCCACCAAAATCCACAAGTAATGGCACAGTTTTGACCAGCTATCGCGTCTCCCCCTGCTTCTCCCTGGGCACTCTGATGAGTGGCTTTAATATCTAATCCAGCCAGGAAGACTAGTCAAAATTCAGCTAATCTTTAAGCAGTCTCTCACCTCAGCGTTGGTGAGGCTGATCAAGTCTGCATCTTACATGTAAACAGACTCCAAATCAGCATTTTTGCATGTCTGTGTCTGCATGCAAATTTGTCACCACTCAGAGCTCAACACTATCAAAGCTATCAACAATTTAAAAGCACAAACTGATGGAGAGAAGCGGGAAGGAGGTAATTTCAGGTACTCAGACTGAAGTTCACCCTCCACTCCCCCCAAGCTGAGGCAAAGAAAAAGAGTCACTACAGACAGGACACGCTCCCAGAGTTTTCTGCCAGTCTCTTGCCTTTGCTCCCACAGCCTATCGGGGAGCAACCTCCAGCCACACCAAGACCTTTAGCATCGAGCCACAAAACACAGATGTGACAACGAGGTACGCCAGTTCAACCAGAACCAGTGCCGAATCAAACCTCCAAAGTCTCGCCCAGCTAAGAAGAAAAAAACACCGAACCCCAAAGCAACATTTCCAAGAGCACCTCAAAGAGCACTTGGAAAGCCTCACTCCTTGCCCCTCACATCCTCCTCCAGCCCCCGCTCGGCTCCAAAGTGGCTGAGCCCACGCCACCCTCCCAGGGGCTGGGAGCCTGTTCCCCACCAGCGCTTGGAAAATTCCCAGCCAAGTTGTCCCGGCGCACGCCTTTCCTTACCCTGAGGAGAGGGCAGGCAGGCTGCCTCCCCGCGCTCCGCGCTCCGGCTGCGTGCAGGGCGCACAGTGATGGAGAGCAGGCAACTCTTCAGTGATAATCAGCGCTGAGAGGCTGCTCCTGTGAATAGTGTACATCCTGTAGCAGCAGGCTCTGTTTCTAGCAGCTGGCAGCAGCTTTCGCAGGAGCAGTGATGAGCACAGCTTGAGATCTTCCACAATTAACCAAATATTGTATAGCGGCAACAAATCAACAACTAAAACCCTGCTCGCAAATAAAAGCAAAGTACAATTTCAGATGGGAGCTGAAAGCTTAAGTCACCGAATGCTACATCTCTTCTTCAAGATTATTCCAGCAAGCTCCTTCTGCTATTTTTACTGTACCATAATGCACTAGGTCTGGCTTTTACCCTATTGAAAGAACATGAATATATTATTATCCACACAAAAGAGCAGGTTATTGTTTATGAATTACCAGCCTTCCCAGCAACAAAGGCTATTTTCATAAGAAAACTCAATTTCATTTTAGCTCCAATTTGATTACCAGCTGAAGAAAAGCAGCCCTGCGCCTAAACCTCAAAGGATTTTTATTCATACCATTGAATGGGCTTTATTGCTTCCTTTTCAAAACTGATGTAGAAAGCTTTTAGAGTAAAACATTGACAAAAAATTATTGCGCTGCTATTTTGTGCAATAACAGAGCTGAAGAGGGGCAATGATTTCTCAGTCATCCTTCACTGTACTTCAGAACAGTAAAGGCTGGAATTAATGACAGACCATAGAGAGGAGCTAAGCCAAGGTCTCACAATGCATGTCAAATCTAAATGATCACTATACATTGAAAAGACCCAAAAAAGCCTGCAGCTGATTGATTCATGGCTTTCACAAGAAAGACAGGCTTGAAGAGTTTATTGCACCACAATTTACTCTGAATTATCATAAAAATGAATGTAGAGGCTGAATGTCACCCCGGCACACTCCAAAAACACACATCCAGGGACAAAGTTCACCCAGGAATTATAGCAGTGCTGTTCATGCTACTATAGTTAAGGGTCTGTCACTTTTCTCCTATTATAGGGGGTTTTAGCTCAGCTGTAAAGCTGTGCTCCAGAATAAAACTTGGCACAAAGGTCTCATTTTGAGGGAATATAATTTTTTTAAACAAATGTTAAAAAACCCAAACCTTCCTGACTGTTTTTAAGTTAAACATTTCTAAAAGCTGCTTGCTAATTTCTGAGGCTTTTAACAAATTTTATAACTCCAAATTTGGTTCAGGAAATGAATGATTTTTCTTTCTTCAAGAAATAAAAAATAAGCTGTCAGACCATAAAGGGCATAAATTGGTTTTGTTGCATTGGACAGAAAGATTTTTAATTTTTTTTTTTTTTGGGATGTTTTGTAGGATATGTATGAGAGAAGAGTAGAATTGAAATGCTAGTGCATGGACTTTGCCAGAGACACCTGGATGCCACATTATGAGAGCAGCCTCTGTACTACTACAAATTTGAATTGGCTCAGTTACTAAATTAAGAAGTCCCCACAAAAATTCATATATAGCAGATTGGAATTACTCAAATGCAGCAAATTTAAGGCTACTAATTCTGAGACAATTTCTCTCTTTTCATAGGTACCATAAAAATGCCATTAATTCATTTTCATCTTTCAATCGTTGGACATCTCCTTTTGAAAAGCTAAAGTGGAAAATAAACTGTAGTGGCTACCATAGGGCCCCATTTGGGGCTCTTTGTCTAACACAGAAACTTTGAAATAAAGTCTCGGTTCATGCTGTGTTTATTCCTTTTACTTCATTGTGCATTTTTTAACATTACCTGTCCTGAGCAGAGATTCACATTTCAGGCTTTCCTCTCAATCTCATATATATTTCAGAGGGAAAGAAAAGGTTATCTTTAGGTTTTGTTGGAGTCCAAACCTGGAATTTCAGAATAATCTGAACTTCCTTTCTGGTTCTCTTTCAGAATGGGCACAGCTCACACTGAAAAGCTGAAAGGTTTAAGCTCTGGCTAAAGGCAGATGCTACTCCTGAGCTTCATCTCTAGGTCCAAAAGGGTTTAGGCTTGATGCTCATTTCAGTGAGTCAGAGTTTCTGTACTGGGATGGTCTGACTGCAAAAGTCCTTTGTGAATTGCAATTAAGATTAAAAAATAACCTATTCTTCTACATTTCAGTGAGTATTCTTACTGAAAAATATCTGGAAAGTTTATAAAAGCAAAGAAGCCTGAAAACCCCTTCTTCAGTGCCAGAAAGAAAAAGCATGTACATAAAAAGAACTGATTTTTTAGAAAAATAGTGCAGTTTGGATTTTTTACAGCTATTTCTGACAGTCGGGTAGCTCGCTGCAAAATTCAGTGTACACACAGACCACTGTCAGTTGACAGGAGCTCAGTACAAAGGTGTGTTTCAAAATTCCAACATACAGCTTGCTACACCATTTCATCTCACATCTTCAAGTGTTCTCATTCTTTCATTTTATGATTTTACTGTGTTTGAAACTTTTCTAAGGAGTTGGTGGCAATGGCTATGCCTTTACTTGAGACAACCAAACTGGCAAATTGATGTGGAAACTGGAAAATTTTGCATCCAAACCAAGGAAAGAAAAAAATCCCCAAAAACAGGAAGCAAAAAGAGAATGGCATAGACCACAGACAATGAACAATTACTCAGTTTTCAAATTCAAGAAGTTTTAATTCCACAGTAATTGAACACCTATAAAACATTGAAAATGTTATTCACTTGTGTAAGTATACCCAAGTAAAGACAGGAGGGCTACAACCACTTGCATTCTGAAAAATACTATTTATAGGGAAGTGTACTGCAACTAGGAAAAGCTATTTGTCTACATAGAGCAATTCCAGTTCCTACTCACAGGGCTTGTTGGCACATGAAGGCACTAGGAGCACCTGGTACAATACCACCACCCAGGCACTCAATTTTTGACCACAAATTCAGTTATTCTTGGCACCATTTCTGAGTGAAAAAACTACTGAAGACCAGAAGAGTATTGAGCACCAAAAGAGAACTCATACTGTTGTGTAATTAAATGTGTGTGTGCACACACATGCAGACTATAAAAGTGGTCTCCATGTATATCTGCACACAAAATCTAGCTGGGTTTGCAGCACTCTCATAAATTGTGTGCAACCATTATATGCAGCCACACACACGCGCACGTTTTTGTTTACGGCAGATGCTTTCTGAAAATATCTATTGTCTCATATCCCACATTTTTTAAACAGAGAGGATCTGATAGACCACGGAAAACTTACAAATAGACAGTATTTTACTATATTGCTGCTCCCTGAAAGGCTGAGCTGACAGTGGGTTTGGACCCTTCTAACAATCCATAGGTGCACTCTGTGTCTCTTCTCACTTGTTAACACTCACTATCTTGCTTTGGGACAGGTAATGCTCAGGACAGATGTAAAAAGTCCCTCACACAAGGCACCATGCAAACCAGCAGCAAACAGCCTGCTGTCTCCTTGGTAAACCCCCACTCAGGAATGCAGGAATGGCTGGCATGGTGCTACACCAGTGGACAGCTCCCGTCTAAAAGACCAGGGTGGAAACCCATAATAGTTTTCCATCCCTCAACACCCACAAGAGGCTGATGTTTTGGAGCTGGGAGATTTGAATGCTATGGTTATGAATGTGCATTAAGTATTCTGCCAGGACAACAGTAACTAGGGAAATAGTCACAGGATTTGTCCATGCTGTTTCATTAGAGCATTACACAGGAAAAACCAAGGGAAGCTGCCAAGCCACCAGTTAAATACAAGAGCTTATTTAAAACAAGTGGACTTGCCTGTATCAAGTCTTCATTTTTAAGCTTCCCAAAACAGTGATGATACAGAGTTATCCCTCCTATGCCTTCATTCTTGGACAAAATATGATGAAGATGCCCTTGGGCACACAGAAAAGCAATACCAGGGTTTCAAGCAGACACTCTGTTGCTCCACGTGGCTTCCTGATCTTCAATATTCCCACAAGCCTTCACTGTAGGCCCTTTCAGTGTTTCATGGAGTCACAAAATTGATTGTGTTGGGAAGGACCTTAGAGATCATCTAGTTCCAACCTCCCTGCCACGGTCAGGGACACCTTCCACCAGACTAGTGGGCTCCTTGTCACATCTAACTCCAGCAGCAGCCTTAAACTTTGTCCCATCACATCCTCCCCTGCAGGGAAAAGCTGTGCTTAGACTCTCCCTGCAAATCTTGACCCTCCTGTTTCTTAAGTGACTGCAGTGAGAGTGCAGGCACAGGAGAGACAGGGAATAAGTCTCTGGGTGCAAAGCTAGGATGCAAAAGCTGCCCTTACCTTGAAATAAAAAAAAAACAAACTAGAGGGTCTGACCTGTTAGAACATGAGTAGTAAATTCACTACTTGGCCAATATGGAGAAACTGTTGCTTTGCAAAAGAAGGTGACACAGTGCATTTTAAACTGTTTGAACCAGCTAGTACTAGGCAAGTGTCAGCATTTTAGAGACAGGCCCACTGTTCCATCATTGCCTTACAAGTGTGGGTCAAAGCCCTGTCAGTCATGCACCTGCTCTCCCAGATCCCAGTTCAGCCTGCACCTCAGTACTTGGATGCTAAGTTACACACAGGGCACCACAGAGGCTTTTTACAGGAGAAGGGGGAGGGATAGGCACTGCAGAACTTGAAACTACAAATTAAATTTCTCTTTTGATATTATCTCAAATTCAACTAGGATCAGATAAATGTAAGTCAGATTAATTAATTTATTGAATTTTTATTATTCACACTTTTTTATTTTTGCCGGCTCTCTAGGAAATGCATTAGACTTACTACTAAAGTAAAAATAAACATCCTCTCAATTTTCATAATTCTACCATAGGCAAACCTGCCAGCAGCCCTTTCCCTTTTTCAGCAGTTTGGGAATCTCAAGCAGAGATCATGCTTCTATCCAGTCGAAGTCCATGGACAGAGAAGAAGTTGGTACAAACTGGCCAACAGCATTACTATTGTGCACGTGAAGAGGTAAATAAGGGTTCACCAGCACCTTTTTTTCTCCCCCCTCTCCCAAAAGGAGAGGGATTTTGATGGGATCTTTGGAAAAAGAGGCAAGAGGTACTGTGTCATTGCAGCCTGCATTATAGCAGGGTGTGGGAAAGCTGCTGATGGACTCAGAGCCCATTATATCAAACTGTTCTCTGGCATGGGGAGTGAACAGCCCAAAGCAATGCCATGGATGTGGGAGCAAGTGAAGATGAGGCTTTATTGTCAGTCAGTCCCATTGACTGGGTTCTCCCTGGATATCAGATCTTTAATCTCATTCATGTTTTCATAAGAATTCCTGGAGACTCTGATTTTCAGCTGGAAACCAGATCAGAGTTTGTGCCTGGTGGAAGGTAACCAGTTTTTCAGCTGGAGTGACACAGGGCAGTGTTGAGCCACTATTCAATTTATTAACACAGAGACAGTCAGAACCTAAACCATGCAAACCTAAACTCCAGTTTAAGTATTTGTAAGGATGCAGGCAATTGTCTGCTCCATGGCTGAAATCCTTTCTCCCTCACCAGAAAAGTATTTACTTTAGAAAAATAAATAATATTTATCAGAAATGCTATTTCAACTCAGAAAGCAAAACTCTCTTGTAAGAGGTAGCTGGCAGAGAAACCCACGCAAACTAATGTAAAAAGAATGTAAAGAAAGAGTAGCTGTCAGTGGGAGGAATATTCAAAGACAGCAAGAGAAAAAAGCAAGCTCAATTCAAAGGGAGGTTGTGATAAATGACTGCCTGAAGTACACCTAAATGGAAAAAGACAACTTAGAGACACCAAAGAGACAACACTGAGGACAACTATCCCTACAGTATAGCCAGGAATCACAGCTAGGTAGTTGAGAACAGTTCCAAACAGAAGCAGCTGGTTTAGGGCAGTCCTGCATTTCTAACATAAAAGGAAAAGAAAGATTGTTTTCTTTGCCTAAGAAAACAATCCTCAATAAATAGTCTTATTTGTGACAGAAGGAAATTACATCTTGCTTATCTGGTTCTTTTCTTCACTGTGTATAAACATACTGAGAACAGGTTTGTTTGAAAAAAATGTACTCATTGTGGCAGTAGCCCACTCTTTTATCTATCTTTCTTACCTCGGGAAGAACAGAACCAGGAATATATTTTCTACCAATATTTCAAAATAAAAGATAGTTCTCTAAACATCACAGATATGGTTTGTGACAGGATGCAGTGATATCTGGTGCAGTGCCACTGGAAGGAATTAAATTTGTTCGCAGTGGAGGGGTCTTTTTTGAAAATGAATAAGAACTAAAAAGAAATGGGAAAGGAGGCTGACAGCAAAGGTTGAGGAAAACACAAAGGATCTATTGGACAGCATTTCTATTCTTCTCTGTATGGTGCATTAAGTGCATTATAGTAAAAATGAAGGAAATTTCTTTCCTTCTCTTTAAAGTCCAACATTATTGAACTTGAAACCTTTAACTGTGAGCAAAGCTGTGGCTTTTCTTTAATACAATTCTGTTATTGATTTCTTCATGCATTTCATTCGAATGATTCTGACAGTTTAAAAAAAATACATTACCTTGATGAAAGATACAATTTTTCTCATGGAGAAAGGCATTCAAGTAGGTATGTGTGATGTACCAGACATGTGAATCTTAAGAGATGCTCTCAAGCACCAAAAAAAAAAAAAAGAAAGACATTTCAAAGAATGGTGATCCAGTTCTTCTCATTGAATGGGACTCTGCACACACAGGTATCACAGCAGCTTCTTTGGCAAACACAATCACTTCTTTCTACTGCTTCCCACTCTCCTAAATCCCTTTCTGGTCTGTTGACCTCTCTTCTATTGTGTTTCTCTCTTTCATTTGGTATTTGGTCATTACCACATTGCATTAGCTTCCTCTTTATGCAAATTGAGTTGTTTTATCTTTAGTAATGGAGAAAGGTGTATTTTTATTATGTCTTAATATCCTAGCACCAGCTGCTTTTTATCACCCTATAACCAGTCTCCCCATTTCCCATCACAGTCATCCCATTTGCACACATGCTCATTTGAAAAATGATATACCTTTAGCACATAATAAAAAGGCTCCTCTTTCTTGCAGACAGGAACTACATAAAACTCACAGACCTGAAGGAGAAAGGAGAAAAAGAAAATCATCTAGTCCAACCTTGTGCATTATGGCACTATAAGATTGTCTTTCTATGTGTTATTTCAAGCTCAAAAGCCTTTCTTGTAGTGGAATGTATGCCTGAATACTGAGCTAAAATTTGTTCAATGAAGGGCATTGCTGACCTTGATAAATTATAACAATGGTTAATTTTCTGTACTGTTAGATTTTCCTTCATCATACTCTTACTTTTAGGCTGAATTTGTCTTTCAGCCACTGTAAAGAGAAAGGCTCTATTCAAGCCTCTGCAGCAAGAACGTGTCCTGATTTTGTTCTTATTCTGAGGACAAATACATCTGAACTAGCAGTGCTGCTCACTCTTTCTTCTGTACTACACACATCCCCAGCACACTTGAATAAGTCACTTGTCCTCCCAGCCCACTGACAGCTGGCCAGTTGAAGGCCTCAAGCAGTCTGGTAGAAAAGTGCTGTGGCATTGGCAATACCCAACTTTGCAAACAGGTAACTGGAATTTTCATTTTTGCAAAGCTGCCTCCATGAAAATGACACAGCAAAGGATTCCCTTTGCAACCTTACCCAGCTCGTTAATTCTCTTCGTTGGAGCAACTCAACAAATCCTACGCGTACAGATTCCAAGAACTCTAAACTGACCATGATGCTCCTAAGAAGAAAAAAGATTCAATGCTTTTCTAAAAACAGTAAGTCAAGTTATCAATCTCCTTATCTATATTTGGGGAAAAGAGCAGCTGTTTGGAATGACTAGCATTCTGCTGGGGGCCTGGCACAAAAATTTCCATTTCTATTCTGAAATGTTTATGTGTTCTGGTGTTGATGTTCTTCATAATTGCATTTCTAGAAAGAATGTCTTGGTCCTGTCTATGCATACAAATCATAGCCTGTGGTTGCATGAAGAGAAACTGGAACATGGCAGATGGAGAACAGCCTGGCTAGACAACTGCATAGACCTGGAGTTCCAACTTCCCCAGCTGCAATGCAGAGAAGTAGAATTCCAAGACTTCCATCGTTTCCTGCTGCACAGGAAGGTGTTACAAGTTAGGTTCCCACAAAGGAACAGAGAAAGACAACAGAAGGCAGGGAAGGGATCCTAGGTGAAGCACTCCCTCCCAAAGCATGGATGCACAGACATGGAGTCCATGGGATGAGTTGTCAGGAAGAGCTCTCCATGTCATCCTTCTGATTTGGGGGAGGGGCTGCCAGGGGTGGGGCATATGGGGTGCAGGGAAGTAGTTTGGGATTATCCAGGATTTATTATGAGAAACTTAGGATAGAAAACAAAGGTGGAGAAAGAAGACATCAAGGTGATTTGCAGAAGGAACAAATGTAGGAAAATAGAGGGATAAGCAGATGAAAAGGGCTGGATACATGTAAATAGGGAGCTGGTCAGCACACTTGTCTGCCCATGCCTTTTGCCTGATGAATACAGGCCATTTTATTCCCTAATTAAACTCCTTTCTCCTTTCCTAAGTACAGGCTTTCTGCTTTCTGGGCACATGTGTGTTATGGTGTGTGTTATGGGGTCTGAGTGCAGCAGCCCAAGGTGAGCTCGGGTTGCAGGGGGTCTGTGTGTCCATGGTGGACAGTGAGTGTGCGTGTGTTGGTGAGTGTGCGAGCACAAGCAGGGATACCTGTGGAGACAGGAAGTATGAGCCAGGTGTCTGTCTGTAGTGGTGAGACCATGAGAGGAGCAGGTTATAGGTGGGACCAGCTGAGCCTTATCAGCTCCCAGAGTTAGTGGGGTCTCTAGGAGCAAGACCCACTTTGTGTGTATCTCTAAGGGTGACACCATGTGTAGTGGTGGCTGTGGGCCCAGAGGAGACCCAGCCATCTTAGGGTGTGGTGGGGGGGGTTGAGATGAGTGATGTGGTCTTTGCTGGCAACTGCATAGGGGGTCTCATACATCCAGAGGCCAGCAGCTGTGGGACTGGGACCCAAGGGCCATCCATGAGGCAGACTGAGTGTCTGAGCTGAGCCATTGGAGTGATCCATCCTGTTTGGGGAGGTATGCTCTCTCTAGAGACCTCCTGGTTCTGCTCAGGGATGAGCAGGATGAGGCTGTTGTTGTTGCCTGTGTTTGTGTGAGTGCTCTGTGTGTCTGTCTGTGACCTTGTGGCCAGCCATGTATTTACAGATGTGGTGTATATGTGTGCTCCATGCATCTGTGCCTCCTGGGAGTTCATTTCCTTCCTCACAACAGGGAGGAGCTGCAGGCACATAGCACAGGATACTGCAGCTGTGTACCGCCCCTGACCTGCTGGATATGGCATATTTTGCTCTAATAGCCTGAATTATCAAACCATTCTGAATTTTTCCTTTATACAAATGTAAAGTACATAGCAGGGTAGAACTATACCCCAAGGTCAGATGTCACAGAAGCAAAGTGAAAGCTGAAGATACAGACTTTGTCAGCAGGTTAGATCAGAGAGTGACAGTCACAAAGAGAACTACTCCAACTGCAGTAGTCAAAGTTCAGCAGATTTTTATCCTGTTATTCTACTATCCCATCTGTTTCTGTGTGAATATTTAGGATCGGGAAAGAAGAATAACCAAAATCTTCAATTCATACCTTGCAATGTCCAAAACAAGATGTGGGTGACTTTGCTCAATTTCAACACTTCCTATTCCAAGGTGAGAAACCAAGGACTGTGCAGAGAAGATATCCCTCTTGAAGGCTCTTCTTGCAAACTCTGTAATACTTTTCCCAACTCGCCTCCATGCCAACACTCCAAGTGGAAACATTGTCATCTTCCAGTCAGGCAAACTGAAATTACAATCAGATGTCCAATGCAGAATTACATATTTCTTCATATGGAGTTTGTGGGGCCAGGTTTTGGTGTGCAGAGGGCTACAGAGATGGTTTGTCTGAGAAGATGCCAGAACTTCCCCCACGTCCCAATGTAGGCACTGCCAATTGGCTCCAAGACAGACCTGCCACTGACTAAGGCTGAGTCCATCTGTGATGGTGGAAGCACCTTGGGAATAACAGATTTAAGGAGGCAAAAAAGTCACTGCACAACAGCAGTTGTAGACAGAGCAAGGCGTGATATGTGAGAGCAGCAGCCCTGCAGACAGCCAGGTCAGTGAAGGAGGGGTTGGAGGTGCTCTAGGCAGAGCACAGATTCCCCTGCAGCCCGTGTTGCAGAGCATGGTGAGGCAGCTGTGCCCTGCAGCCCATGGAGGGCAGGACACCATCTAATGAACTGGCGGCAGCCCCCATTTCCCATCAACTTGAGCCATTGAAAGAGTATGAGGTAAAGAATCAGGAGGAAATTTATGTCCAAGAAGGAGGGAGGGATGAGGCAAGATTTTTTTTTTTAAACTTTCATTTTACTTTCTCCTCCCTGTCCCGCTCAGGAAGGACTGATAGAAAGGCTTTGGTGGGAACTTGGCATCAAACCCACCATATACTTTCACTTCATACGTCCAGGGTCACTGTGTTTGAGGAAGTCAGCTTTTGCTCTTGCTGTCATGAGCCCTCTTGGTAAAACAACCTCAGAACTGCCTTTAGAAATATTACAATAGATTGTTCTTGGAACATAATGCTTACAAAGGTTTTGACAGTTCTGAGATTATTCAGTATTACTGCAGTGTTATTTTAGTGATGCTCTAGACCTAAGGATACAAAAGAATATAAAACCCCAGAACCAAGGAGGGCAAAAATCAGTTCAGAATAATATCCTGTTTCTGATGCTGGCCAGCAGCTGAAAATATTTGTCCGCAGTATATCCTCCCCATATCATTGAGAAGCACAGGGGTTTTCCAAGGCAAGCATCATAGTCAAATAAATACATGCAATAGCCCAGCAACGGACTTACTCTTGAACTTCTCTACAGCTTTTAAAATAATTTTTAAAACTATTTTACTGGATCCTGTGACAGATAATTTAATTACACACTATGTTCATTTTAAAGACAGGATGTTGACTTTGCCCTTCTCTTGTGAAAAATAATGAGTAATAATTGCCTTGTCATCTTTCTAGATCATTTGCAAATTTATAGTCCTCCATTCCAATTCAGTTGGAGATGACCATCTCTAAACGCTTCCTACAGAAAATCTAGAAGGCTTGGAGAAGCCTTGAAGGTGGACTTGGATATCTAATTTAAACTTACTAAAATTAATCCTATCTTTTACTGTCCTGAAAAATATGGTCTGAATATGGCTATTATTTGAACACTCATTAATTTTTATGATTTTTTTGAATTGCATCCAACTAATGAATCCCCTTGGTTTTTTGAGAGCATTGGAAATTAACATAAAGTCTAATACGTATGAGCTGCTATGCATTGTATTCACCACATAATTAATATACTGGATGTACAAACTTATGCATTCAGTACATAATTATGAGCTTTTTTAAAAACATGACCTTTTTTCATACCCATCATAGCAGAAAATACTGTAGAAAAAGCCCTAACACACACACATGCACATAAACCCTCTATTCTGTATTATGGAATCAGAATTGCAGAACGAGTCAGGATGGAAGGGACCACAGTTGGTCATCTGGTCCAAGCTCCCTGCTCAAGCAGGTCACACTGAAACACATTGCACAGGATAGTGTCCAGCTGGTTCTTGAAAATCTCCAATGAGGAACAACCCACAATCTCTCTGGACAATCTATTCCCAGTAAAATCTATTCCTTATGTTCAGGTGGAACTTCCTGTGCCTAAGTTTCTTCCCATTGCCTCTCTTTGTATTGCTTGGCACACCTGAGCAGAGCCTGGTTCCATCCTCTGACACCCTCCCTTCAGATAATGACAGACATTGAAACCTCATTGCTAGTTTACAATGTAAGTTATCTTTGATAGAAACTCAGATTAAATTTCCTTTATCATTCATTACAAAAATATAGAAATTACCATGCTAGAGCTACTGCTGATGAGGACTACTGTGACTATTTAAATAAGAGGAATGTGTAAGCTTCATGTTCTCTTTGTTCAGTATAGGTGTTCCTACAGTTGACAACAATTCATAAATGGATGGATTTCACTGCAGAGCTGTGGCACATTTTTAGTGGAAGCTTTGTACATAATGTCTTCATTGGAAGGCCCAGTGTAGGGTACCTGGCCCCTGAAGCATCAGCCAGAATGCCTTGTTCAGCACCACAGCTCCTTTCAGAGCCACAGGCTGAGCTGGGAGCCCCCAAGCAATGACCTTAACAGCTCCAAGCCAGCCTTGCAAGGCAGAATTCCTGTGGATTTTCACCAGGGGCTGAGTTGTCTGAATGTGTGTGGCACAGTTCCTGGAAGACCAAGTTCTTCAGAGGCAGGTACAGCTGCTGAGAGACCTTCAGCCGTATTAGGGATCATCTAAGCAGCCATGTGCTCAATCTAGGAGCCATCAAAGAACCTTGGAACTCAAGCTGGAAGCACCATATAAGCCTCCAGGCTGAGGGGGCCACTAGAAGGAGGGAGCTGGGGGTGCAGTATTAACCTTCAGCACCTTAAATCTTCCTGCACTTCAGTTTGTCCCCAGGTGCTCTACTTAATCTGGTCCTTAGCTACATGGGTACCCCAGAAAATTCAGGATTTGGGGGTGTATTTGCACTACAGAAGAAACAGGCCATCACTAAGAGTCTACAAGAAATGAGGAGACATTCTGCTGGGTGCAGAAACCCAAACAGATTAAACTCATCTGTGGGGAAAAAAAGAGTTGTAAAAAAAGTATTAAGATTGGTAGGAATGGAGAGTGAATGGGCATATCTGGGAGTGGAAGGAAAGGAGGGAAAAGAAAGGAAAACCAGAAGCAGAGCTGTATCAGTGGCAGGTGTCAACCGTTCCCAGATAAGCAAGTTCCCAGCACCCAGACACACACCTCCACAGAGCACCCAGGCAGAGGAGGCACCTAGACTTAAATAAAAGACAGTGTGCATTATGAGGTGATGCCAGAAAGGTGGCAGGCAGGGCTGGAATATTAAGACAAACATAACAATCTAAAAGGGAACAAGTATTAAGGAGTTACACAAAGGGGTCAGGATGTCTGAAAAGACCAGTTGCAGTCAGTTCCTTAAAGGCGCATCTTGGTGACCTCAGCTTGTCAACCACATGCTGAAAAGCCCAGGAGATGCAAGGAATGGAAGATAACTGGCACCCATTATCCTCCTGCTCTAGCCAGGCCCTCTGGACATGCAACTCAGGACTTGTGAATACAGAGGCATGAGTAGAAATTAGCTATTTTTAAAATACATGTTTAAAAAAGTTCACCTTGAGCTTTGCTACTGTTTCCCCTGGATTCTGGAGACATCAACACAACCTTTGGATTGGACTCCAGTTGCTTTCTCCCCTGGTAGTTCTGAAAACACTGAAGGCTCTTTAGTACCTTTGCCTCTGCACATCAGCCCAGAGTCCTCCCAGGCAAATGGTAAAGTGAGGGGTGAAACCACTCACAAAGCCAGTCTGCCTCATGAGGGGAAGCATATATCTCATGGAGGCACAAATCACAGAAACTATTCTTGGCTGACAAATACAGAGCTATCAAGTATCCCATTTTGGAGATCAATTGCTCACTCTGGTAGTTATTCAGAGTATTCACAGTTGATCTGCCAGCTGCTAATGAATTTAGAGGGGCTGAATACTTGATATTGAGGAGATTAAATGATTCTTGGTCATCAAGGGTTGACTTCCTTCAAGGTTAAACTCAGCCACTGTTGCTGTAATGGAGACAGAGCACTGGGATCGTGGGGAGCAGTGCCACTGCTCTTTAAGCTGTGGCAGCATAACATGCACAGTTCCTTCTCTGCAATTCCCCATGAGCAAGTGAAGTGCGTTTGTGTACCTAGGCTGTTATTTCAGCTGAGCAGTGCTACACACATAGGCTAACAGGAAAATAGTCCCTGAACCTTCAAGTATATTACCTGTGGTAAATTCATCATTTAATGTAGGTATACATTTATGTAATGTTCGCCCAAGAGTTGCTCTGGAATTCTCTTTGAATAATACACAATTAGATTTAAATGTTTTCCTCAATTTTCCTTTCATGGGCGTATTTTCCAAATTTTCTCTGATAATTCATTCCATAGCTGCATTTCAACTGGTTTGTAAAATTTTACTAACTCACAAAGATATAATTTGCATAGAAATGAAATACAGACAGAAATACTGAAGGAAAAAAGGACATTTAAACTAAGTATAGCATCACAAACAATTTCTTTCATAGGTGCTTTCCAGTGCAGTTGGAAACAGTCATTTAAAAGAATACTATCAAAGAACATGCTGTACCAAGAAATGGTATATTATAAACCCAATTCAAACAGCCACATCTAAATTCCACATTCATATGAATTGAATGATTGACTGATTATTGCTGGCATTTATTTCACAGAAAGAGGGCAGCTTAATAAAAGTGTATTATTCAGTCAATGGTGTGCTATGATGGATAAAGAGGTGAAAATCACAAACATTTAAATCCAAAAAAAAGGCAGAAGGCAAAGCAAGTACTGAAAAGGAGGGAAGAGAATTCATTGCTAACAAATCATCTTTTAGGCTACCCTATTGACAGTCTACTCTAACAACCAGGCTCAGAAAACATGGAAAACTGTGCCCAGGCTGGAATTTACAGATGACTCTTGGGTAAAGGAGGAGCTGCTCATTATTTTTCCTCCTGCTTATTGCATATCTGCTCCCATTGGTCTTTACTTGCTGGCAAGATAAGCAAGTTGATTAAATCTTGTGTGGGCTTCCTAAAAGCAAATCAAATTAGAAAAAATGTTGGTCTTACAGGAAGCCAATTTGTGCACTAACATTTGCACCACATCAGCCAAAGGCAACCTTCAAACAGAGCCTTAAAACCACTTTTCTCCATGTGCAAAATTGTGTCTCAGTTAACAGGCTGAATCCAGAAGTTGAGCTGTGCTCCTCCAGTGGCCTCAGAGCACAATCCCTCATTGCTGGTCCTGATGATGCACAAAGCCTGTAGGGAGCTAAGTTGTCTCTCACCCAGACTACACCTTCACGTCCCCTGGTGTTCACAAAAGAAGGGACTGACAGTCACATACAGATATTCTCTTTCTCCTAGAAATTTCAGCTTCTACCCATGCTCCTGTCCATGCCCCTGTGAGGGCCAGAAATGAAGCACACAAGACTATGAGGGACAAGATAGGTTAGCAAAGAGTGGCTGGGAGGGCACTCATTTGCTTACAGTCTCCTCACAGTAGTGTTTCACAACAGCCAAAACTGCCTTCTGCAATAGCATTGCAGGAGCTTCTTCTGGGGGCCTCCCATCCTGACACATAAGTACATTATCTCTCCTGCTTAAAAAAAAAAAATTAAATATTTATCACAAGTCAGCCACAGGGACAAATAGAAGAGAAAAAGCATCACATTGATCTTAAAAACACTCCAGAAAAAGCTGGAGAACTAAAAGATTTGGGCCACAAGTGGATAGTGTTTCATCATGCACCAAGGAAGAGACCCAGCTCAATTGCTGAGAAACATCAATGTAGCACCCACTGATTTGCTTCAGCAGATTCTTAAAGCACAAAGAAAACAACCCACTTCCATCTGGGGAAAAAAAGACACATTGACTTCCTATTTTGAACAGAATGAATTTTTATTTTTAACCTGAGTTTTCAGTTATAAAGAAGTCTTTGTATACACACAAGACAGTTTCTGAACAGCTATCACTGATCTCTTCCCCGACCGCAAATTATACCTAAACTATGCTGACAGGTCAGAGTAATTGAATAACCTGAAAAATGCAGTTCACATAAGTCCAGGAGCTTGCACAGTTATCAGAATTTTTCTTAAAGAAGGGTGGAGAAAACGTAGTCCACTTTCTGTTTGTTACTGCAGTGGTTTCTCACACAAAGGAGATTGGAGAGCCATTTACATGAACAGTGCTTTATAAATCCTTGCATCTTGCAACTATAACTTTCAGTTTCTACTTGGAGACTTGGTTTAATGTCAAAACAAAAAGAGCTGCTAGAATCACTTAAGTGAGTAAAAACCAGTATTCATCTTTATATTTCCAGTTTCCTCAGTCTCTATTTTTGAAATATAAACCACCTTATCAAATGTTTGGATTTTTTTTTAAAGCACCTTACAGGACATTTCTTGTGACTAATGAATGGAGCTGGGAGAGGTGAGAATGGCAGAAACTGATGTAACTTCTTTGCTCAGATTTGGGCTCTTAGCACTAATAGTCCCCAGTACTAAAAGATATCCTTCTGTGTCTATTCTTGTAAAAAAAAAACCCAGCAAAGAAGTCCTGAAACATATTGCTAGGTAAGTGAATCTTTTAAATAGTCCATTCTTTCAACATTTTCTGGATGCATGCCAAGGACTTGGAGTTAAAGAATTTTAATTATTCTATTTTTCCTATCAGCCTTTTCATTAGACCAAAAGGTTAGTCCAGGTGATCTTTTGAGATGCCTTCCAACATAAGCTAGTATATGATCCTGTGAAATTGTCATTGTATACTAGACTCTTACTTAATGGATCTTTGTTTGGAAATCATTTCCCTCTATAAGTCTCCTTTTGGGTGAAAATGAAAATTTAGTGCCCATTTGGTCCTCACAGGAATAGCAGGTGCATGTCTCATCTGCCCATTCTCCCTCTGCAGAGGAGTAGTGTTCAAACCCCATGTATTATTCTGATTGAACTACCAGTTAAGTCCAGGACGATATTTCACATTTGCTTTTCATGATAGCAAGCAGCCAAAAAAAACCAAGAGCAATCCCATGGGGGTTCTTATGAATTATAACCAATGGGTGTTCACACAGACATATTATTTCAGTCCCTTGCAAGTTTTCTATGAAAAGTCTGATGTATCATTATAGAGAAAAAACACCTCACTCCTCTGTCTCATGGTCAAATTGTGAGGCTGGAGTTACCCAAAAACAGCAGTGAAAAAGACTTATCAAAATCTCATAATTCAGGAAGAACTTAGGATCTCAAATGGACCTGAAACGCAACCAGAGGAAGCAAGGTTTGAGCAGAAGCTGGACCATGCAGCCTTATTGGGAGAATGATGTCACAAGTGCTGTAGAGAAAGCACTGATTGACTCTGCCCAGGGTTCAAGAGGAATGTTATTGCACACTGTGCTTTCCAATCTACCTTCACTGCCCCTTGTAGCTCACCACACTACTCATACAAGTCTCCTTTTGCAAATAAAGCCCCTGTAACTTTACTGTTATCACAAGACCTAAAGAAACCATGAAGCAGTTTGCTTCCACAGCTCTAGAAGTACAGCAGCTTTTCAATCATTTCAATCTGCAGCAGCAACTTTGAACAAAAAGGCACAGCCAAGGCTATGATATTCCATACAGCATGGCTAAATGGAAGCACACACTGGATGCATTTCTTGCCCAATAAAGATTTTTAAGCCATATGTAGCTTAAAATCATTCAGAATATCTAAAAGTAGCCTGACATGTTCATGTTCTTATCATGTACTTCTTTATAGCAAAACTTCATCCTATTCAATGGTAGATGAGTGAATACAAAGGAAGAAACACACCTGGCAGCTTCAGAATGATAAATCCCTATCAATAATTTTTTTCAGATTATATCACAAGAAATTAGGTTTTCTTTTCTAATAGTGACCAGCTGGAAGAGTTATTTAACATAACTTCTAAACTATTCAGCCCTAGGAATTAAAAGCCATATCAGAAACTGGTACTACAGGAATCACTGGCCAACAATATTTTAGAAAAAGCAGGAAACACTAGGAAAACAGGGAACACCTTAAGCTTTTACACAGCAGCTGCCAAAACACAAACTTTTTCAGAAAACCATCAAGTAGTGAGAAACCTGTGATAGAGAGGCTGAAGGATACCCACAGGAACTCTTCACAGCAAGGGAAAAACCAGTCCCTTTTCCACATCTAGCTTAAAACTCCAGGACAGAGTGTAAGAAGGCACCTTTGGCTCTAGACTAGTACTGGCCATGGCTGTCACCCCATGTGGAACTAAACAAGCAGCACACTTGTTACAGCATAGATCACAGTGGAAACAGCCACAATACACAGATATCACCATACAATAGCAGAAATCTTTCAGCACTTGCCCAAACAGAGTAACACCATACCTCATCAGAAGGCTTCAGGCACCCACCCATTCAGAGTAACGTCATATCACTTCAGAAGGCTACAAGAGTCTGTCCTTCATGTCCTTTAGCCCAGCCTTTTATACCCCTCATGTTGATGCATTGCACCTGTGTGCCCTCTGTTCCCTTTGGTGATTGCTCAGTGCCCCTGGGCCCTCCATGGCTCATTGCTGTCAATGCTGCTCACCTGCTTTTCACAGCTGTGGCCCATTGGGGATGAGGCTCAGCCACAGCCCCACTCCCAATTACCACAACCTGTGTGCCTGCACTCACTGATAGTGGGTAAGGTAGGAGCACTTGGAGCACTTTACTTTGAGCTACTGGATTTTGTTGGGCTTTTAGAGCAAAAGGGCAGGAAAGAGGGTGAAACAGCTCTTTCCCACTTTGCATTGTAACATATCCCATGAAAGTGAGAAATGCAATAGGACAAAAGAAATGGGAGCATACATACATGGAAAGTGAGGATAGCTCTGAAGATTGGCAATTTGGGACAAGGGATAAAAAGGAGAATATTTTTACCCACTAAACAAAGGAAAGTGGGGAAGAATGAGAATATGAGATCAGGAGAGCCTAGATGGTCAAGGTACAATCAAAGTTGCCACAGAAGAGAGTAAGAGAAGAGCCCATGCTGCCCTTGCACAAGGCTGAGGAATCTTACCACACTCTTGTGGCCAGCACCATCTTTCTGATCATCTTAAGACACTGAGAAATAAAATAAAGACAAAGAAATTTTTCTAAAATAAAAAGAACAACAGATCAGGAGTAGGTGTAGTGTTAATACAATTACTTTAGATAAACTGGAATTTGTATGTATGTGCAGATGGAGGCAAGCCTTGCTGCTCACTCATGGTCTAGGAATCACATGATGAAGAGTATTCAGTATATTTTTGCATCTCTTTTTCCTCAAACTTGTTCCAGATTTTACTGAGGTGTTGAGAACTTTGCCAGCTATAAACCTTTGACTCAGCAGGTTTTTAAGATCTGCTCCTCTCTTACTAAAGACAGATCCTGAGAAATGATGCGTAGCCTTCTCTGACCACTCAAACCACCAGGAATAAATGAAGCAATATCTGTTTCCAGAAATGAGACCAGTGCATCCTGCTAATGACAAAGCAAGAAGCAACAGCCACAGATTCCTGAGAGAATGGATGTTTCAGTACATGAAATGGTCCAATTTAAAACATGTGATGCCCTGCACAGCAAAGGGTCTCTTCACTCCCTCACCCACAGTTTCCAGATAGACAAGTTTGGCATGTTCCACACTGGGGGTTTCTCTCTGGCATCCATTCTATAACACTCCACACCTGGGCTGCCCCTTAATTGATAATGTAATTATCAGCATAGTCATATTACTTCACACTAAGCATTTTCAACCATTTATCACAATGTTGATCTTTATTTTAAATATAAATCAGGCAATCATTTATGTCTTTTATGTTCTTTGTATTTATTCAAGAATATTTAACTGTAGACAAAAGGTGACTTATTCATTATTCATCCTGAACAAGGCAAGTATGGCAATTTGAAAAGCCTGACATTTGAGCTTTTTGCCAACACTAGCAAAATTATATCCTTCCCATTGTAAATCAATGAAGTAGAATCATTGTGCACAAAAGAATTAAATTGCCTTGTCACTTTAATAAGGCCACCTTATATACAACCTTCAGCCAATGCCATTGTGCAGAAAAAGGGTGCATCCTTTGCCTCAGCTGTCTCAGATCTCAGTAGGCTTTCCAATTAAATGAACATCCCCTTAGTCTTTCACTCCACTCCACTCTTTCTCTTTTTTGAGAGGCAATGTCAGAATGTCATAGGCATAACTTGCTATCAGTGGCATGCACACATCAATGTGAATTAACTTCCTCCAACTCCTGCTTTCTTTTGGCAGCCTTTTTAACTTGTTTGTCAATTCCAAAATGATGGAACTCCAAGAAAGGGGATTTTTTTTTTTGTTGATGTTTACTGAGCGTAGATAAAAGCTGCAAATAGCTATCTGCAAACCAAAAAAACCTATACAAATGTGAGGATCCTTTGCAGGCAATGTAGATAATGTAAAATGGCAAAGAAACAACATGTCCAATCAGGCAGAACACAAGTGGCATATGCCAGGAAGAGAACAACTTTGTATGTTCTCACTTCACAGACTAGGACTCTATTTTACAATCAGACCTGATTTTTCCCATCTAACACCCCTTGGACACATTTTGCCCTGAGAGTAGAAACCTTTAACCAGCCATTTCCAGGCTTTTGAACGACCACCCAGAACATCTATTTCATAAATCAACAACAGACAGCTGCCCATAATAGTCACATGCCTGCCTGCTCTTCCTTTCCATCATAGCACGCAGAGGTTGAAAGAGTAACTTCAGCCTGCATTTTTCTCAGAATCAGAGAACTGAAAACAATTGAACAAAGCCATGCACATCAACAGCATGGTGAGTGAATCTTGATATTTCAAACATACCTAAAAGTCTACAGTTTCACAATTGTTTTGGAGTCTCAATATTTTGTCCTGTTTTGATAGTTAACTGATAGGTGCATGGTAAAGAAAAAAACCATGTGAGTATAGAAACAGTGATAATATTCTTGATGTTGTTAACATTTTGGATTTAGTCAGAAAATGTTAATAACAAATGACCTTTTTCTGAAGGGTATTTTAAGGAGAACAAGCAATTTTCTGTAATGTGGTTACCATAGTGATTTGCCCTCTAAAAAGACCAGAAAAAAAAGATGTACATCTGTAATCAACCAGCTACTGCAACAACAAATGGTCTGACAAAGCAACACTTTAATTCAAGCTGGAAAGACACTTGGTTTGAAGTTAAGTATAAAAGAAATTATTTATGGATGCAAAATAGGTCCTCTAATAACTATTACAGAACATTTGTGATGATTCAGAAGGGATTTTCCTTGAAAACTACATTAGTGCACAATAGATAATTTTTTTCTTAGAAACTACTTCATCATCTGTACTGTATTGAGCCAGTCAGAAGAAAAGCTCAGCAAGCAACTGGGGATGGTAAATAGGGACCTCTGCCTCTTTCACTCTCTGTCTCTTCCTTTCCTGGAGCATACCTGGAAAATAATCAGTTTAAAGAAGTGCTACAGTTTTAAACATTTCTGCAACTAGACATACAAATTAACACCACAAACATTTTCAGCCTGCCTGTCCTGGTAATGTTGGTATATTTAAGGACAGGAACTTCAAATCACCCATTAAAGAACACATAACTTGACATTCTGAGTATTAAATTAGAGTACTAAAACTTCAACTGTCTTTCTAGTTTTCTTCACTGTTTCTTGACATTGGGCAAAAACCATGAATATGTCCCTTTCCGTGCTGAAATTCTCTGGAAGCCTTATGTGACAAGCTTGCCCTTCCTCAGAGAAGACCTAGCCATGGCAAGATGCTGCAGCCTGAAATCATGTAATGCCCAGAACAATCCCTCCTTTTGTAAACTTCAAGGCTTGGAACATGTCTTACAAACCTCAGCACCACAGTGCCAAATACCAAGTGATTTTTTTTCCTTTGTTTTAAGGCATTTTAAACTTATTGTTTAAGCTTATAATTTCCTGGGCTCTCCTTGCCCTTCTTGAAGATAGGAGGAACATTTGCTTTCCTCCAGTCCTCAAGGATCTCTCCCAGTCACCATTATCATTCAAAGATAATAGAGAGTGGTCTCTCAAAAACATCTGGCAGCTTCCCCAGCACTCATGGGTGCATCCTATCAGGCCCCATGGATTTATGCAGGTCTGGTTTGCTTAAGTATTCTCTAATCTGTTTTTTTCCTACCAAAGGAAAGTCTTTCTTGCTCCAAACTTTCCTCTGGGTTCCCACATTTCTGAAGGAGGATCTTACTATTAAAAAGTATGCACTTAGTAGTAGTGGATACTAAATAGTCAGAGACTATTCTTGAACTAGAAGGAAGCAATCCTCCAGTATCAACCAAATCTCCTGAACCCCTTTTATCTCCAGGGCCATCTCCCATAGGATTATTCTAAGCATATACCTGAAGAAGCCAAATTCTGTCCTTCTGAAGTCTGAGCTTACTGTCTGGCTTTTTGACTTGTTCCCTCTTCTGAGGATATCCCAAAGTCCACTTTTTTACTTCTTCCTGCTCAGGCAGTGTGCAGCAGATGCCCACTGCAACACCATCCACTAACCCTGATCCTGTGAGTGCCAGGCTGGCTCATCATTCTTTCCTAGGCAGGGCTCTATGCAGTCCTGCTGTCCTCTCTCACAAATGCTGTCCTCTCTCCTTGTCTTCCTAGCCTGCCCCTCTGCAGAGCCTGTATCCCTCCACTGCAGCACTCCAGGAGCATGAATTACCCCACCACATCTCTGTGCAAGTGCACACAGACCTCTAAACCTTATTTGCTCCTGAGCTGCATGCACGGTTGTACAGGCTCTTCAGAGAGGCACCCAAGTGCACTGACAGCCCAGAAAAGGTAAGAGCTTTGCCCACCATGCTGTCCTGTAGGTATTTCTTCATTTATGTGTATACACTCAGAGGTCCTTTCAAGTCCTCTTTTGCTGTTTGCAGGGTCTGTCTGTCTTGACAATATCACCCTGCACCTTTTACTTGCCAACCACCAACCACCTCACTTGAATGTGGTCATCAGCTCTCACTCCTGTTATTCCTTCATAAAGCTCTTCATACCAGGTTGGTCAGCTTGTTGGCTATGATGCATTTCCCCCCTTGGTCAGGTGAATCATCTCTCTTCTTAGACCTCAAATGGATCCCAATTTTATAAAAGCTTCTTTTGTAGGTACCAGCTACAGAACCAGAGTTTCAGAATGGCTGGGTCTGAGCTGGCCCCTGCCTTTAGGGAAACAAGGACAACCAGGTGACTCCTCATCTTTATTTCACACCTGTTGCTAGAAAAGGCCCTCTTTTATGGATTCTCTCTACACCAGGAAAGTTAAATACATGCTCTTTCTTTCCTTATTTCTGCTGATTTGATGGTTACAATCTTGAAGAGGTCTGCTTAGGCTCATTCATCGGGGTAACAAATTACATCATCCAGCTGTGATGTGACTCTACAGATAAGCATTCTGTGTAAATACTTGGCAACACCTAGTTTAGGAACATAAGAAATTGAAAACCCTCTCTGATTTCTAGTGATAATAAATATTTGTGCTTTTGGACCCACAACAAGAGTTTCTATGTTGATATCTCATCACGTCTTTAAAGCATGTGAGTTTTCTAAATATATTAAACAAAGAAAAACTGATATTCATCAGGCATGCAGGCAGTGGGAATGACACGGCCATTATCTCATTAATACAACAGCAATCACATTATTTTCTTTTCCAGCTATCATTTAATTGACTTTAAAAACAACAATTTATTTGGATAAATGTTTTAAGTCTCTATATATCATTTAATCAGCCATTATTGATCAGTTTATAATGAGAGTATATCATGCTGCCAATGGTTCCATATTAGTTTGACTTTTATCTGATACTGCTCTAAATTTCTTGGGATAATTTGATTATTTCAACATCAAAATATGTTTGATGAAAGTATATAATTGGAATGATTGCTAAAGCCTGCCTCTATTAAATGAATATTGGTTATGGATTTATGATAAACCACAAAACAAGTCCCTGGTGGTTTTTTTTTAAATTCCTGGACAAAGTATTTTAACCAAAATGATACATTTTTTATTTTTCATTGGACTTCTTCATATAAGATAGCAAACAACATGTTATAGGCATCTTCCTTTGAAAAGGAAGGTTTTAGTTTAAAAACTAAAACCTCTGTCAGGAAGGACAAAGTTAAAATCAATCAATCCAGATGAAGTAACTTCTTTAGACTCCTACTGGAGGGCCAAGAAACCCTCTCTAGAAATGCTGGGACTTAGAACATTTGCAAGATCTTACCTTGCAACCATCCCATAGTGACCCTCCATTTCTCCAGTCATTGTGAAGCAATTGTTACTACCCATGGAGCAGAGGGAGGCTGATATTAATGAGTGGAAGCCTAAGGCACAGGGGGAAAGCAGTGGTAAATATTGCCTGTGGACCTTAGTCACTGTACAATGCAGCAAAAATTATAGTGTGGAGAAGCCAAATATTGTTTCCATTGGTTTAACTTGTGTAACAAGAAGAAAGAAATACTTCAGCCACTGTTCAACCACAAGCAAACATCACAACACTCAGACTTTCCACAGCCCCACACCTCACAACCCCCAGTATTTCTAAGACCAGGAGAAGATAATATAAACAAATTCACAACCTCTTTCCCCGTTGTCCCATCCAGGAATTCTCAAAAACCTTTGCTAAAACAAATATCCATCTGGCTCCAAATTTTCATAAATAAAAACGTAAAAAATCTCTGCCTTTATGAGTACTAGAAGTCCATAAAGAAGTTATGTCTCACCACAGGGCCAAAATCACTAACACAATTCCCTCACAAATCCCAGAGAACACACTGAAATCTTTCAAAGGATCCCTTTGAAGTGGCGATCAGTACCTAATAGACAAATTACCTTTGTGAATGAATGAGGGAGACCAGAATCTTTTCAGTAGGTTTAACTGGTGTCAGGAATATTTCAGGACCTATGCAGATGGCAGTCAGTGTGACTACTGCCATTGAGATGAGCTGGGTTTTCTGAGTGGCTTCCAGCAGGGCAGAGATTTCATGCACATCCTCTAAGACATCTGCATGAGGCTGAAGATGTCTTACCTCCCTAGTACACCAGATTTGTCAAGACATGCTTATATTTTATTTAGGTAACTGGAAGAAGTTCCACTTTTCAGCAGAGTAATGGGCCCCAGAGCAAGGCTCAGCTCACATCCTAAAGCACGCATCAGATGAATGACTCTCCAGGCTCCACAGACTATAGTGGCTTGCTGTCAGGAGAGCTTAGACACCTAGCACACACACAAGGGTGCCCACATTTAGATGTCTTAATTGCAGCTGAACTGCACAGTCAGGGCAGCATCCAGCTGCCTGAGCAGCTCAGCACTGTCCAAGAGAGCACAAATCATTTTTCTCAAACCCTCCCTCAAGTGGGATAAAGTCATCATCCATCCATCATCCTTTTTCCATGGCTGAAGGGAGTGAGTTGCACTGAATCACCATCCAAGCTTATAGGACAGCATACTCAAAACAGCCTGGTTGTGCCTCAGCACACAGTTAATCCACATACCCTATCTTCATTCGGTATTCCCTGGGCCAGCAGCACAGACCTTTCTGGGGATAAAAAAAAAGCAAAAAAGAAAAAGAATTCAATATCTGTGAAAGCCCCTATAAGCTTGAAATCAAGTTATATATGGTACTAATTCAATTTTGGCAAAGTCAATAGAATTACATTTTCTTCATAGAGTAAAAGCACTCACCTGCTGTATACATAAATATGATGAAGATGCCCAGGACAAGTATTATCAAGTTGGCAAGCACTTTCACAAAGGCTGAAAAACAATTACACTCTGTCATCTACAACTCCTCAACATTATTTCTTCCTCCTCCTTTAAATAATGATGGCAGCAGCCTGCACATTACATACAGGAGTGGCATGGACAGCACACACTTAGGGGTGTGATTAATATTAGGTGTCACTGAAACAGTTTTTCTCATCCAACATGTGACACTTTTTCACAAGTTTGAGACACTTGTAGGGTACTATTGGAATAGTATGGGTGATTTAGACCCTTAACTGGGACTTCCTTCTCATTTTCCTTAAATGAAAAGTCTGGTCTCCACCTTTGACTTATAACAAGGGAATTATCTTGATTAGAAGATTAAGTGACTGATTCCTCAGATAGACCCAGAAAAAAACATATACAGAAAAATAATGATTTAGAATCTTACAAGATTTTTCCTGCAGTCCGGAAGATAATTCTACCTTTGGAACCCTCCACAAAATCATACTTTTTAGCCTTGCTCATTAAGGAAAAAAATAACAAGTTTATGCTGAAAGGTATGGTGCCTAATAAAGGAGCCCCCATATGTATCACTAGAGGTACCATTAATATTGTTACCATAACTGCCATGACATTTAAAAAAACCCAGTTTTAAAAGGCCAGAGTTGGACTGCTGAAACACTAGCAAAGTCACAAAGGCACCTTAAACATTTCCTTTACCATGAAGGAATCAAGTCCCTGAATATCTTTGTACTGGCATGTAAATAAACTTACATAAAATAGGAAGCATTTCAGTGTTCTATTTACCCAGCCAAGGCAAAGGGTCAAGGGATTTCTATCCCTGCTTTACAGACTCACTGGCATCAGGATAAGGAAGGTTTGAACCTGTGTCCCCACCACCCAGAAGATCCCTCCCAGGGTTACCACTCAGTAAGGGAGGAAAGCAGAACGGGATCCTCCCTGCACAGACCTGCACTGTGAACCCATCCTGAAGCACTGTGATTTTTTTTTATGGGTCATTTCAATCAAGCATTGCAAAATGTCATGTATTTTTCCTTCTTTTGGCCAAAACTATTCATGTGATTCAATCAGGATGTGAAACTCTGAGCAGCCACAATGAAGCAGCACTTTTTTGGCAAAGAGATTTGTATGAAAAACAATACCCTTTTTTGTGCACAACAGTTCTTTCAGCAAAGCCTCATACTGAGTCTGAGTTAAAGGTGCCCTATGCCACAAGAAACAATACCACACACCATCTTCCCTGCACTCAGCATGAACAGCTACTTCAACAGTGAGTAAATTAAAATAAATGGGGAAATGCAGAGAAGAAAATGTTGTAACACGTGAGATAAACCCGACCTCAGAAATGGGTGCTGAAGGACATGCATACACTTTTGTGTGTGTTTCACACTTGTTTCACAAAGAGAAAGGAATTATGAGGAGAAAAAAATAAAATGAGGGGCATGTTGGGTCTTGTAAGCTCATAATGCTGTGATCATAGAACAGCCTGAGTTGGAAGGGACCATAAAGATCATTTAGTTCCAATCCCACTGCTATGGGCAGGGACATTTTTTTGAAAATGAAGACATGCCTGTGCAGCTCATTTTGGTGTTCCTTGAATACCTTAAATTGTATGTCAGAAACCTTTTTCTTCAGTGGGAAATTAAAATCTGTTGAGCAAAGATGAGTTCCTCACTTGCAAGGCTCTCCAGGCTGAAGAGTTATAGGTCAGTAATTTTCCCCTTTTTGCGTTTCCCTTTATCCCATTACCCACTTTCACACAGATACTGTCTTCATTTTAATATAGTTTTTTAATAAAAATGCCTTTCCTATCTCTGGCTTTATACCTTTTGTATATTTATTCTTCATTATTATTTTTCCAAGCTTCTGACAGAATATGCTGAGTTGGACGAGACACATCAGGGTCATTGAGTCCAACTCCCAGTTCTGCACAGCACCATCCCTATGAGTCACACCCTGTGCCTGAAAGCATTGTCCAAACACTTCTCAGGCTTGGTGCTGTGACCATTCCCTGGCTCAGCCCTTTCTAGCACCCAACCACCCTCTGGGTGAAAAAGCTTTTCCTGATATCTAACCTGAACCTCCCCTGACATAATTTCAGGCCCTTCCCTAAGATCCTGTCACTGGTCACCACAGAGAAGAGATCAGTGCCTGCCCCTCTGCTTCCCTTCACAAGGAAGCTGTAGCTGCAATGAGGTCTCCCCTCAACCTCCTCCAGGCTGAACAGACCAAATGCCCTCAGCCTATACAGCTTCCCCTCAAGGCCCTTCACCATCTTTGTGGCCTACTTTGGACACTCTCCAGTAGTTCAATATCTTTTTCATATTGTAGCACCCAAAACTGCCCCCAGCACTTGAAGTGAGGCCACCCCAGCTCAGAGCAGAGCAGGACAATCCCCTCCCTTGCCCAGCTGGCCATGCTGTGCCTGATGCCCCCAGGACAGGGTTGGCCCCCCTGGCTGCCAGGGCACTGCTGACTCATGTTCAACTTGCCATGGACCAGGACCCCCAGGTCTCTCCATGGCACTGCTCTGCAGCCTCTCATTCCCCAGTCTGTACATCCAGGGTTGCCTCATCCCAAGTGCACAATCCAGCACTTTCCCTTGTTGAACTTCATACAATTGGTGATTGTCCAATCCTCTAATTTATTGAGGTCTCTCTGCAGGGCCTCCCTGCCTGCAAGGAAGGCAACAGTTCCTCTCAGTTTTTTGTCATCTGTGAACTTGCTCAGTACCCTGGAAGTCCTTGGAGGAATTCTTACACTGATCTAGTTAACTTTCTCCAGTCAGTCCAGGTAGAATTCTTATATGGAAACCAGATATTTTCAACAAGATTTTTAACAACACAGTATTTAAAGAATCATAGAATTGCATGAATACAGATTTAACTTAGATGTGCATAACCCATATAGGAAAAGGTAAGGGAAAATTGTCTATCCCACTTCTCTCTGAAGGTGCTCTTTTGCAGGTTTCTATCTCCTTCATGGAGAAAACATGCCTGCTCTACATTTTTGCAAACATCTTCAATAATTTTTCTGAGTAAACTTATTTCTGTCCCTTTACTCATAAAGATTTTGTTCTCTTCTCTAATATGTCTCCTTGTCCTGTGGCTCTGTGAGAGGAAGCTGAAACCAGCCCTCTGAAATGCAAGTACATGTCAATTTACGAACACCAGCTTACATTTTGGACAGAACTCATACACTAATCAGTTCTTAGCTGCCTCCACACAGACTGATTGCTCAATGATTAATATACATAACGTGTCCTGGACATTTTTATAATGAGCCTTTAAATATTTTTTAATTGGAATCTGGGTATTATTCCTGCAAATTTTCCTCCCACATTAGCCACACTGTTGATGAAGTTCTCTTGGTTATTTTAGTATGGACAATGTGATGGCAGTCATCAGAGGAGGATGCAGGGGCACAAGGGCATCGATAATTCGAAATAAGAGCAGAAAGACTGTGGTAGGCTTCATGGGCACAGGTCCATCTCCTTCTCCTTGAGACACGAGCACCACAAAGTTGGTCCATGAAAAGACATTAATCCCAAAATAAGAAGCAGTCTGACATCTGAACAATGTTAGTTGTGTGATAACCATCTCACCCACAAAAGGAGCAGGGTCTGTGGTTACATACACCTCTCCTGGGACTGTTTGGTGATGTATTTCATAAGCACGTTGTTCAAAAAGTACAAAATAGGAAACAAAAAAAGAAGAGAGGAAAAAAAGGCAGTGGATTTAACATTAACATTTCATTTAACTTCACTGCAAGTGGCTGCATTATCTTCATAATCACTGAAAGTGAAATCTGTAATGCATATGTAGAATAAATTAAAGTTTGAAGCAAACAAAATAAAGGTAGAATTGACTATTCATAACAACACAGTCTACAAGTCATAATACACTTCAGTGGAAGACTCTTGCTGATGCCAGTCTGAATAGTCCAGTAGAACACAAGACAGACTGAATACAATAGAAATGTTGAGATTCAATTTGTAATATATAATTATTCCACATTTTACTGTATTATATGTTTAAATTATCCACATCAGAGGTTTTAGTATTTCACGTCTGTGTTATAGAATAGAATTTTACTCCCATTCTGACAGAAAAGGAGGAAGATAATGAATGTGTACCACAGAAAAAGAATAAAGAAAAGTACAGCTCTGTGACTGACCAATTTCAATGTATTTACAAGTAGTTCAACATTTTAATCAAGAAATCTTTTTATAATATAAAGTGGAAATGGAATTGAAAAATCAGCACAACCAGGTAAAAGACTAAAACTGGGGGGAAAGCTATGTGCTGGCACATTGAAATGCTCATACAGGACACTGCCTGCAACAGGAAAGGACACACTGAACCCACATCAGAGGACACCTCCCAGATGCAGAGCTAATATTAATGGAACACAAACATTGATGGATCAAAATTTTAAAAGGGTTTTGTTACAACAGAAGCCCTTTAGAGCTGTGTTTTTGGAGGTGCCTGTGGTCCAGAACTGTAGGCACGACCTGCAACCCTGCCTCCTCATAACCACCAAGAAGAAAGGGAACGCCCATTCCCAATTAGCTCTGTCCCATTTTAAAACTTAAATTTATATTATGGAAGTAGAGGCATTGTAGTGCACCATCCCAGGGTATTTTATGCTGCAGTACACAGTGTGGCTGTGGTATAGGGGCACATACCCTGATGCTCAACATGAAGCAGCCAAGGGAGCACCACACCGTTGTTTGAGCTAGGACCAGCACCAGCTACACTGCAGCCTCACAGATGTGCCCAGCCTGTCTGTACTCCTGCTGTTTTGAATAATGTTCCTTCAGCAGCATGAGCAGTTCAAGCCCACTGGCTTCTCTGGTGAGTTTTTCATCCCTGAGGATTTTTGAGACCTAACTGGACAAAGCTTTGAGCAATCAGACCAGACCTCAGAGTTGTCCCTGCTCTGGGCAGGAGGCTGAACTAAAGACCTTTCAAGGTCTCTTCTTGCCGGTACATTCTTAATAATGTACCTAGCCCATAACAAAGCCTGTACTGCTTCAGCTGATCCTACCACCAGTGCTTAGGTGGAGATGAGGAAATTCAGGCTTGTTCCTCTCTGCTACAGTCAAATTTCTAATCCCAATATAGGTCTAGGAGCTCTGAAATGTAGTGACTATGGCAAATGTCAGCAAAGGCCCACCTCTTTTTTTTATTTTTCATAAAGCAAGCACCTGGGAACCCAACCTAACTCTGGAGCACATTTGGTATGGGTTTAATGCCTGTCTTCCTGGAGTCAAATCTTGACTAAACAGGAAAGCTAAGTTAAAAAAAAAGCATCAAAAGACCAGCTTGACTAGCTTGCTCTGTCTTTCTCTTGACCAATGGGGAAATTTTCTGAAGAACTAATAGGATTTAGATATTTAAATATCCTTGAGCTAAAACAGGAGACATAGTTTGGAAGGATGTTTTTCTTTTTCAATATGGGTTCAGGTTTTCTGCGCCTCACTACTAACACAAGATAGTGCTCCAAATCCCAGTTCCAACTAGGAATAAAACTTCCCAGTAATTCTCAATACCACTTGTTGGGCTGCAGCTATCCTTGATGATAGCTGCAGGAAAAAATTTGGATCATCATTTTTGGGAAAATGAGAGCTATGGTGATGGAAACTACCACACAATACCACAGATCTTCCAAGTCATGAGGACCAACAAAAGAATATTCTATTGAAAATGGACAGTGAACATGCAAAAGGTTGGATCCAGCCAGATGCAGTCTCTAGAAACCTGTGAAGTATCTGAAAGCTGTACTTGGTTTGATCAGAATCTAGTTATTTTTCCCTGTAGTAGTTTGTATGGTGGTGCTATGTTTAGATTTGTGATGAAAGCAGTGTTAACACAGCATTATTGCTGAGCAGGGCTTGCCCAATGTTAGGGCCTTTTCTGCCCTAACCCACCCCACCAGCAAAGGGGCTGGGGGTGCACAAGGAGCTGGGAGAGGACACAGCCAAAAGAGCTGACCCCAAGTGACCAGAGGGATATCCCACACCATACGGTGTCATGTCCAGCATGTAAAGCTGGGGTAAGAAGAAGGAAGGGGCAGGGGGACATTCGGAGAGATGGTCTGTGTCTTCTGAGGTCACCATTAGGGGTTGGGCAGCCCAGCTTTACCAGAGATGTCTGAACACCTGCCTGCTCACAGAAGTGGTGGATGAATTCCTTGTTCTGCCTTGCTGGTGTGTGCGGATTTTGCTTTGCCTGTTACACGGTCTTTATGTCAACCCACGAGTCGAGTTTTCTCAATTTTACCCCTCTGATTCTCTCCCCAGTCCCAGTGAGGAAGACGGAGTGAGCGGCTGCCTGGGGCTGGGCTGCCGGCTGGGGTTCCACCACAGGAAGGCAGACAGAGCAATGAAGAGAATGCCAGACCAACAGGAAGAGGTGCTGAGAGAAGGGATTATTTGGGAGGATTTGAAGCACGGTCCTGTTTAACCCCTCCTTTCCCTGACTGCCGCTGCGCTCCCTGGGCCCCGCGCCCGCCTGAGGGCGCGGCACGGCCGGCAGGGGGCGCCCCTCCCCCGCGCATGGACCCGCAGCGCCTTCCTGGGAAAGCCCGCCCGGAGCGCGGCCCTCCCTCAGCACGGGCAGGCTGGGCTCTGCTCTCGAGCAGGGGTAAAAATGTACATATAGGAAACACCTGTGACAAAACCAGGGCGCGTTGTTTCCTCAGCACGGGCAGGCTGGGCTCTGCTCTCCAGGACGGGTAAAAATGTACATAGAGAACAACCGTGACAAAAGCCCGCCTGGAGCCCGCCCTCAGCAGGGGCAGGCTGAGCTCTGCTCTCGGGCAGGGGTAAAAAATGTGCATATAGGAAACACCTGCGACAAAACCAGAGCGCGTTGTTTCCTCAGCCCAGCGTGCTAAGGAGACTCCGATGTAGCCCAGCAGGTGGGATTTTGCCAGACTTGCAGGAGGAAGATGTATGGGAAGGGGTCTCCTGGAGTTCAGAGTTTCTTAGGGCCTTCTGTATCTAATTTGAAGGAGGCGCTAGTACAGTCCAGCTCATGATGCTGCTTTGCTGCTCCTGACTGATGTGATTCCTCCAAGTCCCACTGCCCTCATGTCGAGCACAGAAAATCTTACATGCAGCAGCTTGTTCTCTGTTCTCTGGGGACCCAGTATGACTTCACAAAGATGTTTCTTTTTTCCACTTGTAGTCTGTGAGCTGTCCTTAATTTACATCTTCTTCATGGGATTCTTTTCCCACCACTGCTCCTATGTGCCACTGCTCCTGATCCTGGTGTAGTGAAACAAAGTAATTCCTACACTGGTGGTGAACAGCCACGCTTGGAGTCACCTCCTCACTGCAGGCATTCCCAGAGCCCCAGGTGAGCTGCCCTTCAGAGGATGCAGGTATCCAGGTAGCCAAGAGCATTATCCAGGAGCTCTAGGGAATTCATGCAGGCTCAGTGCGCCCAAGCATCAGAATAAAACACACATTTCATTGTCTACTTCAGACACAAATGGCACAACACTGAGATAAGTACAAATGAAAGAAGAGGGGCTAGCAGATCTCCAGTTTCCCCAGCTTGTATCCCTACATCATGGCTTTTGTTAGGATTGTGCTTGTTCCAAAGATAATGCAACATATATGACAAGCTTCTCTGGACCTGGTTTTCTTTTTCTACAAATCTGTCCACACTGAAAATGCATTCTATTCTATTCAAACCACACAATCTCCTCATGATGCAATGTCCCATACAGTGAACAAAGATAAATTAGACTTTGCTGAAATGTTCTGTGAACCTTAACTGTCTGTCATGTTTCAAAATCTTGTCAATTGCACCAGATTTCAGAAGCACTCAGCTTTTGCAAAAACTCTCCCTTTTTGTTTTTCTGATGAGTACAGGACTGAACTGCAACACTGCACTTCTGGATCCTGTTTAGTGCTTTACCACAGTTAAGAGCAGTGGCATGACTCATTTACAATATGTACCATTTTGTGGTGAAGTGCTATAATATTGACTGTTTAGCTTTCAGAATTATCTCTCATCCAGTGTGGTTTTTTCTGGCCCTGAAGACAGGTTGTGTATTCTTCTGGGGCCTCACATAATGGAAGTACAGCATTTGCTTTTGGCATGTTAGGCATGTAAACTCAAAGTAAATATTTTCATCCAAAGCAGTTTGCTTCCTAAGCCACAATTTATGAAGTAACAACTTGTCCCATCTATCACGATTTCAAAGCCAAATGCTCAGAGATAACTTTTTTTGAATCATTTCCAAAGCCTGGAAGGAAGGGAAACTCACAAGATTGTCAGTCATTGTATTCCAGGTATGTTTTAATACTCCAAATTTGGCAGAGGAGAGGGAAATACTAACCTGCACAATAGCATCAGCTACAGCAAATGGCTGGATTCAGTCCCTCAAATACTCAATTTCTGCAGTTTTCACCTGTACATGTATCACTTCCACAAAACAGGGGCTAAAGAAGACATCTGTCACACAGGAGGGGTTTTATTTTTTGTTTTACACAACTTTTCATTTACTTCTCAGCTTAATGTGGACAGTTATGTTGGTTTCATATCCATCTAATCAGATAAATTTAAAATATTTTTCTGTGAACAACTGTAGAACATATCCAAACAACACCCTACAATTAGTGCTTCAGGACAGCAACTAAGCAGCATCTAAGCAGCCAGTTATGAGTGTTTGGTTCATACCAGGGGCTTTCATGGAGAGATGAAAAAGAGGCAGGTTCAGAAAGAGATATGATTGGGGTTGCCTGGAGAGCAGCCCTTGCAGAGGCCTTGAGATGGATTAAAGGGTTTGTCCAGGACCACATCAGCCAGCACAAAATGCATGGACTCTGCAGTCAAGAGCCAGCAATCAAAGGGGGAGAGAGAGTTTGGTGGGAGGGACAGACCCTGAGCCATGAGCAGGAGGACAATGCACCAAAGACACAAGAGGTGCAAGTCTATGACAAGTTCATAGAGTGGGATTTATAAGTGTAGTTTTGCTCTAGTCAGTTTTGTTCGAATTGCAGATGCTTCGTCTAAGTCAGTGGATTTCCCTCAATCAATATGCCTCAACTTTTTATGTTTTTATTTCCTTTATATTTCCACAGCATTACTTCACTCTGAATAGGGGGACAGAAGCCCAGAAACAACATTCCAAATTTGTTGGGCAGCTGTTCTTAAAACAGAACTTGGCAACTAAACAAGCAAAGTGTTACTGGCTTTAGAAAGGGGATTTTAGCAGAACTGCAAACATCCACAGAACCCTATGGCTGTCCACAGGCACAGCCTCCAGCAGCTGGCAGGCTTCAGCTGTGCTGAGCAGCAGCCACTCCCACACAGGCACCCACATCCCAGCACCCCACAGAAACACAGAGAGGCCTAGCTTAGAAGGGATCCTAGGGTGTCTCAGTCTCTCCGCAAGCCTCTCAAGTCCCTGGGCCTTACCCGGGTCGGCAGAGAGTGGGGGGTGCAGCCCCACCACGGCCGACTGCGGGGAGACACTCTCTGTGCCCCGAGGGTGCTGAGGGCACTCAGGCTGGTTGCCTTCGCTGCAGCAGAGACGACCGAGACGTCGGTGGAAGAGGAAAGGGGCCGTCTCCCAGCAGGGGATATTCCAAGGTTTTATTAAGGAGTCCCGAGGGAGCTCCTATACCTCAGGGGGTTCCTGCCGAGAGCCCTGGGGGATGTTCGGAGCTCACATTTAAAGGGGGGAGGAAACTAACATAGATAAAATCCTACTGACCAATAGGTATCTCTGGGGGATGGGTGCTGGGGGGATAGACATACAAAACAGCGTATGGGGCAGGACTTGGGGGGTTGACCCTTGGCCCCTGGCTAATCACTCGACAACTTGGACCGAAACTTCTAGGTAAGGGGCTGGGATGCCAAGGTGACTGACAGAGAGCCAGGGTGGGGGTTTTGGAGATCTTATCCCGGGAAAGGGATAACACAAGTAGAGGGAAAAGGAGGGGGGGGGGGGGGGGGTACAGTCTGGGATAAACCATTTGGGAAAAATATGGGAATACAAAACAAACTACTTCAAAGTATTACAAAATATAAGAACGCACTACAACACTAGGGATCATCTACTTCCAAGCCCTTGCTATAGACAGGGACACTTTCTGCTAGACCAGGTTGCTGAGAGCCCCATCAAACCTGGCCTTGAGTATTTCCAGGGATGGGGTATCCACAGCTTCTCTGGGCAACCCATGCCAGTGTCTCATTGAGGTGTCTGACATAGCCCAGCTCCATTGTGTTATTTTCAGTTGTTTCAAGACTGACAAGTAATTACTTGGTTCATTACAAGTCTGTACACAGTAATGGTTCAGACAAACGCCACAAAATCTGGTGAAAATGGCCAGCTCCTCTGCTTTCCATACTCCCTCCAAATCTGAAGGATTTCTGAACCTCCTGATTGAGGATCAGACTTCAACCACGTTTGGCAAAGGGAATTAGTTCTTTTAATTTTCCATAAACCAACACTCATTAGACCAAAAAAACCCCGCAAATTATTCTCCCTAATTCGAAATTAAAGATTTTGCTTATTAAGGCTAATCATAGAGCACTTCCAAATGCTGCAAGCCACAGTCAAGGCAAGACTCAGAACAGTCTTAAAGCAGCATGTTTCTTCCTAGGAGCCATGTAATAGCTCACCGAGTAGTTTAATGCATTACCATGTGCACAGTAACTACCTGCACAATGCATGAATGCACAGAGTAAACTACATCTCTGCTTTCTAACCTTACTGGACAAGATTCCCAGTAGACAGAGATCCAGATCTCCCCTGTGGAGATCTTGCCTGAACACAGACAGTGAATTTACAGTCAATGATGACCTGTGACTTAGAGGCAACGGCCAAGCCTGGAAGCTGAAGGGAAGATGTGAGGAATCACACTAGCAAAAAGTGCTTCTTCATGGCAGTCTGCTGAGTTTGTTTGCAAAGCTATGAAGAGAACTTTCAGGAAAGCCATGGGTTCAGTTGGAAATAAAACAGAAAAAAAGGCACAAGGGATTCTAATGTGGTTGAGAAAAAATGAAGTGCTCAGTGCAGCCAAGATCAGTAGCTTAAAGGTTCAGGGCAGAAACTTTTCCAGCTGCTCAGGACTGCATCCCACTCTTTCCCCACAATGTGGGCTGATGCTCAGTGAGGTCACATGGTGTTTCACATAGCATCATAGTTGTCAGCACATGGACACGGGAGGCATAACATAGAAGAGAACACTAGCAGAAAAGAGCAGAATAAGGAGCTCATGTTCTGTTTGGAAATTTGGAGGGACAAAAACCCTCCAAAATTTCCACCTCCTCTGGGACAGTGCCTGTGGGTTGCACAGTGTTTTCAGTCCTGCTTCCCCATCAAAGAAAGCCTGTCACTCCAACCTCTTCCACTAGCCAGGGTTTTCAGTAATGCCAGGCAACAACTTGTCTGCCACTTCCCACTCAAGTTTTCACACTCCTGTTCTTCCCAGTGTGCACAGCACACAGAACATGCTGCCTTGCTGGAAGGGCATTTTCACTGTGGTTTTCTTGCATCACAAGTCAGCCCCATGTCACAGCTCCCTGTTTCCTTTGTCATGTGCCCCCCACAGTGCACCTTTGCACAAGGCTGCCTACTTTTCTGTGTGCAAATCCACTTTCCTGTGTGCAAACCCACTTCCATCATGCTTTTGGTTTGGAGTGCAGCTCAAAGCATGACTGTTGTTTCCACAGGGTGGTTGAACTAGCCTTCAAAAGTTTCTGCCAAGAAGAATCCTCCTGGCACACACCACATCAGGCTGTGCACATGATTCCAGCCTTACAGACACGTATCATGATTAAGGTCATGATTCCTCCTGCCATACACCAGTGCCTCTCAACTTACACAGATGCATCTGAGCTCTTTATATACAGACTTGCAGAACACAGAACTCTTCATATTAAGTATTTAATGGTGGATGTTGATAAAATCTGATGCTCTTACTGAGCAGGAAGTTATTCCAAATAGCCAGAGAATTACATGTTTTTTCTTTCAATCGAGTGCTTCCCTACTAGTGGGAAATACACTGAAATACATTGAAATGTTACATTATTTCTTGCATTGAAGAAATATTGAAGAAATTTCTTGCATTTCACTTCCTAATAGAACCCAGTTCATCTGAATTGTTTTAAAATCATGTCTAAACAGATTCCAAAATACCAGTACCCTAAATGGAAGAGGGAGATGGGGAGCAGAACGAAGCTCCTATAATTGAAGATCTGCTACATTTAGTCACACGAGCCTATGGGGCTGAATGGGACTCACCTGAACATACTGAGGGAACTGGTAGAAGTCCTCATTGAGACACTTTCCATCCTTTCACAGAGTCATAGATGGGTCAAGATTTAAAAGTACCACCAGTGGGCCATCTAGTCCAACATCCCTGCTGTTTACCTGTAAAGCCTTCAAAACTGTCTCTTGCAGCATTTTCCTGGAGAAACTGGCTGCTCATGCACAGATGGGTGCACTGCTCAAGGGGTGAGAAACTGTCTGGATGGCCAGACCCAGAGAATGGTGGTGAATGGAGTTGTGGAGCTGCTGGATGGTCACAAGTGTTCCCCAGGGCTAGCACTGGGCCGGTTGTGTTTAACATCTTCAGCAATCTGGATGAGAGGATCAAGTGCACTCTCAGTCAGTTAGCAGACAAGACCAGGTTGGGCAGGATATTGATCTGCTGGAGGGCAGAAAGGCTCCAGAGAGATCTGGACAGGTTGGTTTGATGGGTTGAGGCCAAGGGTAAGGGGTCCAACAAGGCCAAGTGTCAGGTCCTGCACTTGGGTCACAACAACCCCAGGCAGCTCTACAGAGCAGAGAGGCTGGAAAACTGCCTGGAAGAAAAGGACAGCAGGGGCTGGTCAACATCAGCTGAACATGAACCAGCAGTGCCCGGGTAGCCAAGAAGGCCAATGGCAGCCTGGCTTGCATGAGCAATAGTGTGGCCAGCAGGAGCAGGGCAGTGATTGTCCCCCTGTACTTGGTACTGGTGAAGCCACACCTCAAATTCTGTGTTCAGTTCTGGGCCCTCATTACAAGACATTGAGGCACTGGAATGTGTCCAGAGAAGGGCAATGGAGCTGGTGAAGGGTCTGGAGAATGAATCATAGGAGTGGCTGAGGAAGCTGGAACTGTTTAGCCTGTTAAAGAGGGCTCAGTGGAGACCTGAAAAGTAAAGATGGGACAGACAGTAGAACAAGCAGCCAGGTCTGGATGCAGTGGCAGAAATCCTGCTGAAAATCTGGTCATGGCAGGGCAAGAGCACTTTCTTGAAACTGTGTTTTCAAACACTTATCTTCAAGCATAGGGAAGTTACCAAGCTCCTTCAATGCACTGCTCTTTGCGCCTCCCAGCACTGTTAAAAAACCTATATCATAAATTCCCAGCAGTGATGAAACCAAGTGCAGTGGATGGAGCATGCATTGCATCATGCCAGTTTTCTCAATTCAATCTCAGAATGGAGATTTCACGTATTACATGTTGTAGCAGTAGATTTTTCTCAGTCCCTCTGAAATTCTGCCTATTGTAGACCAAGGCCAGAGATTTAAATGAGTTAGTGATCACAGAAAATTCCTTGCTTAGTTCTGCCTGACAATAAATCTGATCCTGTGTTACCTCCACACTGCATTATGCTGAAAGAGCCCTTGTGATGCTGAATGTACAGATGCTATAACAAGTCACGTGTGCCATCGGGAAGTGCTGAAAACCCCACACAAATCCCATGGGCACAGCTTGGTCAAATGCTACACGAACACTTTCAACTGTGACTGTCTACCTCTGTAGTACAGGACAAAAGGTATTTAATAGACTGTACCTACTGCAGCTTGAAATCTGCTCCAAAATATACAAAAAGCTAACTCCATTTGGTTATAAAGCATACAAAAGTAGAAATATTAACAAATTCAGAGAAAGTGAGTAGTTTCTGACATAGGAGAAGCTAACACAGTCCCCTGCTGGAAAAATATTGCAAAAACATGCTATTTCTGTATTGTTCATCTCTGTCTACTGCAAACACACAGCTATCACAGGCTGCTTGGCTAGCAATACAATAAGAATATCACTTGGCTAGCAATACAATAAGAAAAAAGTTGACTGTTTGGGGAATCGCACCAGGCCTGCATATGACAGTAGAATAGACATTAGGAAAAGGTTTGTCCTGGTTTCAACTGGGAGAGTTAATTTTTGTCTTACTAGCTGGTACAGTGCTGAGTTTTCGATTCAGCAAAATGTGCTTCCTTTCCCAGGCTGTTTAGCACTGCCATGTTATTGGAAAACCAGCAGATATGGCTGCAGGTGTGCACACCCACACAAATGGGGACAGATTCCAGACAGCGGATACCCCAAGTGGAAAAGAATACCAGAAGTGAGCTCTGCCATGCACAAAGGAGAGCCTTTGCACATTCAACAGAGAAACACAATGAGATCAGTGAGAATGTGCAGGAACTAATGGGAGCACCTGGGCAAATTTTGGACTGTGAAGACCTGCAATAAGTAATTGCTACCAAAGTTGTAACTACTCATAGTAACTTGCAGAACTGTAGCTCTCGTGTCTTCCTAAGGAGACAGTTAGGCCTGGACAGTGGCTTTAAGGCAGCCACACAAGGTAAAATATGACAAGCCTCTATCCCTTTTCTAGATGATGAAGCATGTCTTGCAGAGCAAATTCATCTCAAATTTCATATCAGCATTTCTCCAAAGTACAAACTCCCCTTTTCTGGGACCCTTCAGCATCAGCACTGTGGGACTTAGGGAGTATCTACAGATAAACACATACACATATTAACCCACACAAGCCCTGCCTATTGTAGTGAGGCCCCTCACTCCCACAATCAAGGATTACATGCTCCTTCTTTTCCCTTCTCATGACCTATCACAGTGAGTGAAGTTGTGACAGTGCGTAACAGCAAGTTCTGCACCTGAATTTCTGAGCTTGGTAGGTGTACCAGGTTCAACAGGATGTAACTGAGACATCCCTTGAACAAGCAGGACACAGCTAAACCTCAGACAAAACAGTAGTGCCTTGAGGAACACCCATTTTAGAGTGCAGCAGTGAGGGAGAAGTGCAACAAAAAGTCCTGTAAACACCCACGTTGGAGAACAAGGGGAACAAGGTGCCAGAGGTGCTGGAGAAGGCTCCCCTGCAGCCTGTGGAGAACACCACAGTGAAGCAGGTTTCCCCTGCAGCCCATGGAGGACTCCACACTGCAACAGATGCACTGAAGGAATATGCAGTCCATAGTGAGCCCTCAGTGGGGCAGGATCATTGGCAGGAACTGTAGCCAGGATGAACCCACCTTGGAGCATATCTATCCTTGAAGGACTGCCAGCTGTGGAGAAGACCAACACTGGGGCAGAGAAAAGCATGAAGGGGGAGCAGGAAAGAGGAATTGTTATAGACAGACCAAAACCCCCATTCCCACCCTCCTGCACTGCTTGGTGGGGGGAGAGGGGAAGACAGGGGCAACAGAAATGGAAGAGTCAAGCTCAGCCTAAGTGGGGTAAGGGAAAGGTGGCTTAGTTTTTTTGTTTGTGAACAATAGGAAATCAGTGGTTTTTATCTCAATGCAGAAGCTTTTCCATTTTATTCCTTCTCCCATCTCCTGCTGAGGGAGAGGTGTAAGAGTGGCTGTGTGAGGGTCTGGTAGCCGGCAATGGTCAACCCACCACAATAAAAAACATTCAAAAAGAAAAATCCCCAAAACACTTCAGGTAACAAGGAAGTGACCATTTCAAATTGTGTAAAATATTCATCTTAACAGGGATGAACCCAAAGAAAAGTTGCAATGTGAGACTTCTGAGAATAAACTGCTACAAATAAAGTCCTCTGTTCCAAGTGTATCTCCTTGCTGAACTAAGCTGGAATAAATCTATCATTTCGCACACCCAAGATGTTACTAATCCTGTCAAATGCTTTGTCCAAAGACTGAAACCATCTTTTGAAACAAATGGCTCTCTGCACTCTCCTCAACCCATCCCACCATCTGGCATAAAGCCACACTGATGATTCTGCTACCATAAAAATCACCCCACTCCTCCCATTTCAGGCACATCAACCACAAAATGTCTCTATGGCACACACATCACAAATTTCTGTCTATTCAGATAAATCATGCATGTAGACATTTTTTACTCAATTGATGCAGTTTCTAGTGTTTCCTGCTTTTTTTCCTTTCACTATTTTCTGTCTTTGATCTCCTCCATTTCTTACATTCCCTGAGCAGGTCAGGTTGCCAAACAAAGTGAACATTTCTCAATGTAAGACAGTTAAGATCCTCCTCCTCACCCCTCTAAACAACCCTTGCTTTGTTTTTATTTTTTCTCCAGGAATCAATTTACTATTATAATAGACCACAAAAAAACTCAAGATAGTATAGCAGTTACTAAATTGGAGAGGTGCTTATTTGTATGAATGGCAAAAAAAAAATAAAGCAATTTCCCTTTATCTCATAGCCCACATATTAGATGAAACATAACACTTCATAGGGTAGGGGAAAAAATTCATGGTTTAATTACAATGTAGCATAAAAGCTTTAGTAGTGGATACCAGGATATTATTGTGACATCTAAACTAGAGTTCTTCACAGACACTGTAAACAGATACTCTAAATTCCCTAAATGATTTGCATTAAAAAGGTTTATACAAAAGCAGTCAGTTATTCAATCTTTAGGATGTCATGACATGGTGAGACAAACACACATACATCAGTAAGTACAGAGAAATGTTATGCTACATTTTGGACAGTTCAGAACCGAAAGTGCTTCACATCTATAGGATAAGAAATGGCTTCATCTCCTCATCCCTAAATGATGAGAGCAAACAAACAACCCTTTAATAGGTTAAATAAACAGTGCCCCATTTATCCATGCTTATGTAAAGTTTCCAACAATTCAGAAGGTCCATGGTGACATTTACAATCTATATACACTGTAACAAATTGTCAATGAAAACAAGTTCAGGTACTTCTTGGTTCCCTAAAGTCGGAAGCTGCTCTCTGCACTACAGACAAAAGCTACCTACAATATTAGGTCAGTTTTCTGCCTCCTTTTTCTTGTGTGTGTGTGTTTGTGTAAAAATTAGTCCTCTCAATCCACCTTGAATAAAATCAGTCCCTAAGTCCTGGTCATATTTAACAACTGCTTCATCCCAGTGTTTAAGGCATGTTCATTAGATGTCAGTGTAGGGGTACTGTCAGAAATTATAATATCACAGGTACTAAGAGTCAGCAGATTTACATAGCAACACCACTCTTTACAATATAATGCAAAAGAAATTGTTATGATGGAAGTTGTTCCTGAGTTAAAATTTGCTAAATACTACTAAGCTTAATGTTTTCCTTTTATACTTCTTCCTCTGGAATGTCCTTTCACATCTGCTCAATTGAAAATTAAAAATCTCTCTGAAAATACCCTGGATGTCAAAGTGAAAATGTTAGCAAAATTCTAATTATATTGATTTTCCCACGTCTAAATTTGGCCATGATAGTATGCATTTTCAGGGGTTAGTATCACTTAGTCTTTAGCAAGGATATTTTCTAAACGTGAAGATAAATAAAATGTCAGTCCACAATTTTGTGCAAATATCAAGGGAAGATTTTGGTAACAATAAATTACAAATTTGAAGTTCTGTGAAGATATAAAACTGGTAATGTAGATATTTTTCATTTTCTCCTCCTTTCAAATTAAAGGAAAACATTTTTAAACTGCAGGAACACAAGACACCTACAAATATATTCACCTTCCTAAAAGAGACAATTTGTCTACTCAAGTTATGAAGCATCCATTCCCACAGAATTGTTTCTCAAGTATGTAATCATTGACAGAATTTCCTATTTTAAAAAAGCTGTTCTTGACTGAAAAAAGTGGGTAGCTTTAAAAGTAGATTTTTCATTAGATTCAAAATGTGCATTACAATTCTTATAACCCAAATCATCCTGGCTCCAACTCACTAAAGTTTGTACAAACATTTGCTGAAGTCTCAGCATTACATTTAGCAGGCGTTAAAAGAGCAGTAGAAAATCAGAATGACGAAAGGTGTGACTCAAGTCTGTGCTATACCTGCACTTCTGACTCAACTGAACACAAACCCCTCAGAAAGCTGCACTGTCTGGAGTGAAATCCAAAGTTTGATGAAATCCATGAAAACAATGAGCTTTAATGGGATTAGTATTTTAAGTGCTTCATCTGAAGCTCACCGTTTGCAGTGATGTATCATCCATCTCCTATCTTAAATACAAGAAGCTGCAGTGATTGCACCTATCAGACTAGGGAATTAATGTTCCTTTATGTATTTTAAAATCTGTCAGCAGTGCAAATTATGAGTTACAGTACGATTAAAAAAAATCTTCCACATTTCTTTCCATTTAAATCCCAGTAGGACAGAAATCAGCAACATGCAAAGAAAAAAGGGTGGGAAAGGAATGACTGCTTCCACAGTATGGGAACTCCAAAAATTATATAGTGGTATAGAAACAAAGCTCTGAATGAAGTTTGGCCTAGTCCATGTGTCTTTTGCACAAAGGTTAGCTAAAATTTAATTGCTGTGACCATAAAATATAAATAGCAACAATTTATTCACATAATTCTGGATTAGATTGATTTTTTCCTTTAACAAACGGTATGATCTGTTATCAGCCAGCTGTATGTTTAAGCACAACAATAGAAACTGTAGTACATAAACACCTAAAAATCACAGTCATAAAAAGCAGGCAAGTACATCAGTCTTTTGGTGGTCAAAGCACAATAGATTAGTCTGCCAAACAAGTGTATGTGAATGTCAATTGTGGGCATTAGATTTGTTAAAAATTGTTTCTACTGTCAATAAACAATTTCCTGTATTTTAATACTGTTCTTAAGGAACTGTAAACTGTTTAAAGTAACAGGTAACAGTAAAGGATTTAAATATAGTGGTAAATAGGAAAAATAGGGGTTTAAATTTGCATGTGTGGTGAGTGGGTAATTTGGAAGTAATTCATAATTATCCACAAAGAACTCTGACCTTTCTTAGGTAAGACAGTACTGCCATCATTTCTAACACTTGTGACCATTATAATAACACAAGAAAAAAACCCCAACATATCAGCCCTGATACATCAATCACATATGCATTCTAAATTACAGCTATTTACATGAAAAATATATATTTAATTAAAAAGCCACTGAAAAACATGGACTTTTAGTCACGTGCTGCACTTTCTGCAAAATGAGGTAATTTGGATGCAAACAAATTAAGTTTAGTAGAGTTCAGGATCCACAGTCTCCATGCTTAAAGTACAGATTGCTGCAGTAAATGGCTTGACTCTTTCTGTATGTTCAGAGCAAGAAATCACTAGATCCAGTTAAATCCTGTTTTATAGTGCTCTTGATGCAACACTGACTAATGTCAGAAGGCTTCCCAGCTCAGTTCTACAACTGGTCTTTCAATAGAAAGAAGAAGGGGAAAAGAAAAAGCGGTTATAAGTTGGTTTCATCCCAAGATGGATCATTCATATTCTTTAAAACTTTTCTAACAAGCTTCTCCAAGTCCTTGCGAGCTCTTTGTTCCTCTTCTAATGATTTCTTCATCTTTTTGTTATCCTGTGCAACAGAGACAGAGACATTACTGGTTGGCTCTGGGGGCTTTTAACAGATCTCACTACACATACACTGTCATTTACAAACTCTGAAGGCTTTTCCCAATAAAACTGATATTAGCTGTACAAAAGCAAAGCTTCTATTAACTTCACAACTTACACACAGTTATTTCACACAATGCAACAAAAGCTCCCAAATGGAAACTGAGCTACTTCCTATTTGTACTTAGGGGGCCTTTATACAGCAAGTGCTACTAACAGATGGCCACTAATCATGAATTCTTCTGCTCAAATCTGATCAATGAGGAGTAGAATATATTTGTTGCTAATGGAGAAGGGAAATGAGCAGTAAGCAGACTAAATATCCCCTGTAAGAACCTCCTGTGATTTTAACTGGTCTCAATCTCCAAAGAGCTTAAAACTTAATGCAAATCAACTTGCTTCATTAGGAATGTAAATAGTTGAAAGGAGTATCCTAAAACCAATACATTCTCTGAAAAGTGTTTTGTGACTAGATTTTAAACTAGACTGATGACTTCCAGCAGTCTAAGAGAAGTTTGAATTTCAAGGAACACCATCTCTCCACATGTATATTAACAAGTGAGTTCTCACTGTTTAGTGCCATCAGGCAATATTGAAATAAATGAACAACAGGACCATAAGGATGACAGGGATCAATCCATAGGAATGCTCACATTGTTTAATCCTGTACAGGTCAAGGTGATGCTGGGAATAGTAGGGAAGCAACCAGAAGGTAAAATAACATGGAAATAAGGCCCCAAGACAAGTCTAAAGGTTTAACAAACACAGGCCTTCAATCCAAGGGTCCAACTGGACTCCCTTTACGTGTCCTTTACATACATTTTAGAAAAAGAATGAGATCATAAAACCATAGAATGAGTTGAGTTGGGACTCATCAAGATCATTAAGTTCATCTCCTGACCTTGCACAGGACACCCCAACAATCACAGCATGTGCCTGAAAGCATTGTCCAAATGCTTCCTGAATTCAGACAGGCTTGGTGACCTGGGCCTGGGGAGCCTGTTCCAGTACCCAACTACCCCCTGGGTGAAAAACCTTTTCCTAATATCCAACCTGAACCTCCCCTAACTCATTTCATGCTGTTTCCTCAAGTCCTGACACTGGTCACCAGAGGAGATTGGTACCTGCTCCTCTTCTTCCCCTCAAAAGGAAGTTATAGATCACAATGAGGTCTCCCCTCAGCCTCCTCTTCTGCAGGCTGAACAGACCAAGTGACCTCAGCCCATAGGGCTTCCTGGCTTCCCCTCAAGGCCCTTCACCATCCTCATGGCCCACCTTTGGACATTCTAACAGTTCAATGTCTTTCTTTTATCATGGCACCCAAAACTGCCCCCAGCACTCGAAGTGAGGCTGCCCCAGCTCAAAGCAGAGCAGGACAATCCCCTCCCTTGCCCAGCTGGCCATGCTGTGCCTGATGCTCCCAGGACAGGGTTGGCCCCCCTGGCTGCCAGGGCACTGCTGACTCATGGTCAACTTGCCGTGGACCAGGACCCCCAGGTCTCTCCATGGCACTGCTCTGCAGCTTCTTGTTCTCTAGTCTGTACATACAATAATGGTCTGTCACCTCATTAACTGCATTCCCTCCTCAAGTCTGTTAAGAAACTTCATTATTTGGAAAGTTCATTATTTTATGTAGGAACAGATTTAAGTTAAGTCTGCCAATTCAGGACCAGCTCAAGTGTATTGCCTGTGGAACAACAGCTATGAAAAACTGATGGAAGCTGCCCTAGGAAGGATCCCACTTTGCAGTCTGGTTTCTACACCAGCCAGGACACCATGTACTCCCAGAGAGCCTTTATCCAAGCCCTTGCCAGCTCAGAGATTATTTCTGCCCCTTCTTTGGTTGGCAGCATCAGAGCAGTGGACCAACAAATGCTTTTAAGAAGAGATTCCTGAATTCCTGATATGTTAGAAAATGAAATCAGGCTTTAATATGTTTTAACTTGAAAGATGTAAGATTCTGAAGAACATCTATTTGGAAAGGCACCAGAAAAGAGAGCTGTTACATGAAGCTCAGGAGAAGGTGACTTTTTATTTAAGGTTCATGGAGCTGTGCAGAGCTTCAGTGAGGCTGCACATTTATTCTCTGTACAAAAGCAGGAGGCCAGCAGGACTATTAGTGGGCTATTATTGCTGCTTTTATTATATGAATTGTGTTTTTTTAAAGACTGCCAAATTCAGCTCTAACCTGGGATACTCATTCTTTATATGCTGAACCCAGCACAATTTAAGTATGCAACACATCAACTGTCCTATTTCAAGGAATATGCATGACATCCTTAGAAATACTAGGCACGGTTACAGATGGCAAAAAAAAAAAAAAAATCATATTTATAGCCCCAGACCTGAAGAAATTTGAACACAAATCCTATTTACATTAACACAAGAAATTTTATCCAACTTCTGGAGTCAGAGTGGTAAGCAAATTCACACCTTGCATAGTGAGGAAAATCCAATGCTTCTTCTCACCTATACATTAAGCCAAGTCTACATGCAGCACCATTAACATGGTTAAAACAAGCTATGCCCTGATAAAGTGATATTTTTATTTAATCATGGTGGATATTTAGAACAAGTGACAAAAAAGCACCCAGAGCTATTGTGAAGCCTTCATTAAAAAAAAAAAACAAACATGATAGGCACTGAAAAGGACCCTTGTCTCTAGAAATGAGCAGTTTTAAGAACTGATCCATAGAGGTGTTCAGGTTACTTTAAGACTGTATCATTTTAGAACTATAAATATCTGGTTCTATTTAGGCCTTTATTAGTGTTCTCGAGCAACTGTGATTTCTGAGTCTCTGTAATCTTACTTTGCTGGTGATACAGCACAACTGAATTTGCTTAACACTTCCACCATTTCAGAAACTGCAACATCCAAAACCAGCTTAGTAATTCACTTCAGAGAAGCAATCCTCAATGCTATTCTCAAAAGTCTGATAACAACAACAAGGAGTGCTTTTTTGCAAATGATATTTTACATTTAAAAGAAAATCTAGGCCAAAATTCAAGCTCATGACTGTCAAAGTGAACTTGCAAGCCATATTTAGTTTGATAACAAGTCTTCCATCTTTTTTTTCTCCATGTTGCTATAAATGTAGCAAGTTACCAACCTGTCTTAACTCCTGTACTTCATCCTTTAATGCATATACTGTGTCAACAAGGCTTCTAAAATGAAAAAAAGAAGATAATCTGTAACAACAGTTTTCAGAAATACACATCTAAATCTATTATTAGACAAAACTGTTTAATGAAATGCAATTAAATAAAAAACACCCCACACCTAATAGCTAATTTCAGACCTGTGTTAAAAAAAATACCTGTCTGTAATCCTTATTTATATTCAGTAAGGCAAGGACTTGTTACCAGCTTCTATGACAAGAAACACCTGTCAAGCATTTATGGACCTCTGCTGGTTTCTGTATTAAAGCTTTTTAGAACAGAACTGTAGTTTCACTTCCAACGTACACTTTACCAAGAAAGTTGAATGACATCACAGGCTAACTAGAAGGATGACACCAATTTAATACTGAAATCTGACAGCACTTGGAAAAACTATTTGTAAGTGAAGCACATCACTTCTTGGCATGGGTGGAATAGCTTGCACAGCATATACAAAGAACCAGACATTTAAATGAAGGCCAGCTGCACTGAGAGGACTGGCAGCATACTCCAAACAGCTCTATTCCAACTACAAACACACCACACACAGCCTGCTATAATGGGAGACAGGAGGAGGAGGAAGAGTGCAAAGTTTACTACTTTAATTCATCATTCATTAAACATTTTCTTACTTCTCTTCTATAACAGTCTGACCATTACTTTTAGTTTCTTCTACAATAATTTTTTCTTCTTCTGGAAGCAGGACTTGAGGAGCTGATTCTTTACGGGAACCTGTTGTAAAAATAAATTACAAAGTGAGCAACTCGCAAATATCCCTGGGGCATTTTAAAGATTATTCTTTCATTCACCACATGATACATCCCCATGACCAAGGTATACCACTTTCCATTTCTCCCTTCCCTCTACACATGAGTTACTGACACATTTTTTACTTTTGAAACCACAGCCTTACAACAACAAAAAGTTGTGTGACACCCCTACCCCACTGGTGACATAACTCCCGAGTCATGGACGGGGATGTTACACTGTTCAAGGAACAGTGCACTATTCAAGCACCAGTAAAAGCTGTGCAAATTCCCCACAGCAGAGTGAGAAAGACATAGCTGTGTTTAAATAACAGCAATTTAAGTGTAAAGGACAGATTCTGATCTCACACTGATACAAATCCAAGATATAATTCTAAACCCACTACTCTGTCAGTAAGGAGCAGAATAGTGGTATCAAATGACACAGCAACTAAAAAAAAAAGAAGTAAAAACCATTTTCCCCAACACACTGTAAGCATCCCACTTTGTGTGTGCACACATATACATGCAAATACTCTTACAGAGAACCTTTTAATCCTACAATACATTCCTACCAAATGACACACACTCTTTGTATTTAATAGGTGTTTTAAAAAGCACTTCATGGTTTGATGATAAAAACTCAAAACATTCCAACATCTTCAGAACTTTCCACATATTACAATTTATAACATCAAAATAAAACATATAGATTATAAAAATGTAGTTCTGACTAGAAAAACTACAACTCAGAAATGTGCATCCACCCATAATTCTATAAACATTATTCAATTCAGCTGCAACAGATTACAAAGGTTTGGGTTTTTTAAGAAGGTCTGTAAATAAATTGGTGTCTAAGCATTTGTTCAGAATTCAAACACTGCAGATAAAGCACTGAAGTTCTTACATTTTTTAACTAAGACATCAGTTTTAACAAACAAGGTACACCTGTCACAAACTCACTGTAGTGAACTTTCATTAACCAGGAATTTCTCAAGTCTCATACAGTTGAAACTGATAACTTGGTACTACAGAGCACTTGCCTGCCCAGAGAAATCAGTGGCTGAACAGTTGCTTTGTGCTAGCAGCACTTTTCTTTGAAGGTTCATGGTAAAATACAAAATATTAACAAATAAACAAAAATGTTGAATAAATCACAATAATTGCAAAATATTAACTTCCCAAACAGCTGCAGTCTTGAGTTCTGAACAGTGAGCTTGTAGGGATCCTATCTTAGCTGTACATGTTTAGCTATTTAAATTATTTTAGCAAACAATTACAAATGTCTTTAATGCAGAAAAAAGTTTCCTTAAGCTTACAGTAAAGATCTAATGTATCAGTATGTGATTGTCATAATTATATAGACTAAAGAGAACAGCAGATTTGAGAAAGAATCTTGTCCTCAAAAGCTGTAAGTTCTTCTTACGGAGCGAAGAAATCTTTTAAGGGTTAATACACTTCCACTTATTTTCCAGGAGGAACAACCTATAAAACAAACACATCCAAATTCTGTAGGGAGCTCAAGGACACTTCCCTGTTTGTGCTGTCAGTCTCTGTAAAAAGCTCTCTTACGTTTATTTCAGTTAATTGCTTACTGCTCTGCTTTATTAGCCTGGCAGCTACCACAGAACTGAATTAAATGTTGTATTAGGAATTAGTTGGCAGCAGCTGCTACCAGATCACTGCATTTTGGGTCTCTGTACTGATGTGGAGCACACCTTAGCACAGGCCAAGGAGACAGTGACCAAGGGGAGAGAACTGGCACAGGTTTCTCATCTGTGACTCCCATCACCCAAATGGAGCACACGTTTTTCCCTTTGTACAGAGCTGCATCCAGCTGCCAGCCTGGGCAGGGTAATGGGTCCTTGCAAAGCACAAATAGCATGGAGGAGACAGCTTGACAGCAAATGTCCCAGCTGTTCAGTTATACACACACATGCATGTGAAGCAGATGTTACAGCAGCACATCCTGATGGAAGTACAGCAGAGCACAGCACACAACACTGCACAGACACACAAAGCACTTCACCAACATTATTATACACACAAGGAGACCTCAGGCTACACAAACACACCCAATGGAACACTGCTGCTGCCAACACTGACCTTCCTGTGCCACAGGACAGTAACCACTGCGGAACACAAGTTCCACTCCTGCCTTCACCGTTCCAATACCCTTGGTCATACAAACCCTTATCTGTATGTCAGAACTCTTGCTGCTCTTATGGTTCATACTTATGCAAAAACCCCCACACTTTCTCTCCTTGATCACAGTTTGGGTTTTGTGAGCTTTGGACTGTTTTTCTTTATTGCAGATTTTTTTTCCTAAACCCCACAAGTACATGCTGAGTATCAAAGGTACAAACACACATCACATCTATCCTGCCACAAAGGATCTGGTCATCAAATGAGAACATGCACAGTAACATAGGACATGAGGTGTCAAGTTCTAAAGGCAAAAGAAAGCTATTTCTAAATCCTGCTTTTCTGCACCATTTATGCCAGCAGCTATCCTTTTTTTTAAAGGTTTTGGGTTTGGTTTTTTTTTTTTTTTTACTTTTTGCAATTACACATCTGGAAGTAACTTCAAGCAGAGTCATCACTGGCACTCAGCAATATCCCCTAAATTCCACCCTGTGCCATCATCAAGTTCTTTAGGCCTACACCCTGTGCAACCATTTCCCTCTGTAAAAGCTACAGCTTTAGGACATGAAGAGAGGGCTGTGTTACAGTACAGTGGGCACTTCTCACTGAATTAATACTGAAACAACAGTCTGGGAAGTTTGTACAGCTCAGATAATCCTGAACACCTTTGAGACACACTCCACATTTTCATGAAATAGGGTGGAAGAATCAAATTACTTTAACTTGCCATATCTGCTATTCCTCTATTCTAAGCACCCAAGTTTCACACTGTATTTTATTACACTGTATTCTATTCCAAGTCAAAAAGGCCAAATGACTATATTTAAATTGACCTCAACTGCCCAATTCACCTTGAGACAACATAACCACAAGTACTAGTCAGTTAGCTTGTAGGGGTTTTTCAAGTGGGGATTTGTTGTTGGTGTTTTTTTTGGATTAGTTTGGGTTTAGGGGTTGGTTTGTTTGATTTTTTGGTTTTTTTTAAGATGGGCACCCTGCACCCCAAGCTACACAAAACAGGGTTTTATTTGTTTTGCAGGGTTTTTTTGAAGGGGGTGGGTATTGAAGGAAGTAAGGTATATGGGAGGAGAAACTATGTTTGACAAACCCAAACAGTTATTTCAACATTAGCACGTATCAACAAATATCAAGGCAAAATAAGTTGCATAACTTCTCAATAGAGAATTCTTAAAACCAGGGTCTTGGAAGAATGTCCCCGCTGTTTAGAAGTCTGTTGAGTAATTAAAGCAAATAACTGACCACTACAATCATGAGTCAATTAAGTTTCCATAAATGAAATTCCATGATAAAAAATAAAGCTATCTATTCAATATCAATACCTCTCAGCACTAGAGTGGAGAATAAGAATTACAATGCTTTTTGACAAAACCATACTCTAAATTATAGGTTTAGCAAATTTAGCCTCCAGAGTAAAGCCAGGAACAACACAGCCCACTTGACATTCAGAGCAGGGCTACAGGCCTTAGCAATACCCCCTACATTATGTGGTAGAATACCTGAAATAGGCCCATGAGGAATGGCCCCCTGCTTTTGGTTTGCAGTGTCTGATGCCCTTTCCAGCTAAATCAATCTGTCTTAAACAAGCAAGCAGTTCTGAGCATTTCTATAAATAAGGAAAGCTGGAACCTGTTTGGGTATTTCCATGGTTGAAAGATTTCATAACAAAAGTCCAGTTTATACCTGCCTAAAACAGGTAGAGTGTCACTCCTTGCTCTGGAGTATGGTCTTAACACCAAACCAGGAAGAGACTGAATGTCACAGAGGCTCTCACTGATGTCTGTTTGCAACCATAACTCACAACCTCAGCCTTTCATTCACTCCCCTCCAAAAAGGAGCATGACATCTTACAAAATGGTTGACACAGAGCCAGCCCCCTGCCATGGGCAGAGACACCTTCTCCTAGACCAGGCTGCTCAAAGCCCCATCCAAACAGGCCTGGAGCACTCTCAGGGATGGGGCATTCACCATTTCTCTGGGCACCATGCTATTTTTATATGGCACCATCCTGGCTCCTGACAGAAGCCAGGCTTCAGAAATAGCTGTACTGGTAAACAGCCGGGTCCTTTGTTTTGAATCATTTAGCAAACAAGTACGAAGGGAGTTCAGAAGTTTTGTAGAAGGGAAGAAAGAAAAGGGGGATGAAATTCAGAAATCTTTCTGCTTTAACTGGATATTAAATCTCTGCCTATGTCCAAAGATTATGTCTGTCAGGAAACATTTAAGCAAAGAGAAAAATTGAGGTGGTTATTCACATTATCTGCTAAAGTAGCTAATTTCAGGGCATCAGTTAAAAGACAACTCTCCCCAATCAACCAAGAACGATTTCCTCCAGCTGGTGAAAGGGAGGAGAAGGCTCATAGAAGACTATGAGTGTCCTAATTTAAGGTATAGAAGTGAGAGGTGTGGGCATGGTGGTAATTTCAAGAAGTGCACAGTATTATCTGAGGCCATGAGCAAAGACTCTGTTGCATGGCTGTTAAGTATTGCTGTTTTCTTCACTTCTTCATACCTTTACTCTGATTAGGAGGGGTAAGGAAGGGAACAGGGCAGGGATAAAGGTCAAAAGTTTGAAACAGTACTTTATACAATTCTGTTTTTCACCAACTTCACAAGCTAAGAAGCTCTCAGAAATTAAATTTACTTGAGTTTCAATGACAGGAGTGTGACTTGCCACTGAAAAACAAGTGTGTGCATACACAAATGTTCAGATCCACCATTAACCACTGGCATGTACAGGCATGTACTTTTCTTAGTGAAGCAAATTTTAGACAAAAAAAATTACTTGTCATTTTAAATATTCAGTGTACCACTGCATTTGTTGTATTAAATATGTTAAAGCAGATGATCAGATGTGCCAAATTAATCTTCTCTTTCTTAATAAATTTTTCATGAGGTTCTAATACAAACAATTCTAAAAATGCTGCTCCTAGACTCTGCATGTGTTGAGATTTAAAAATTGGAAAAATCTGTGCTACAGATCTGCCAAAATCAAAAGGGTATCCTTTATTATCTTTGTAAAGAAAACACAAATCAGAAGCCAAATATCAGCTAAACTTTAGATCACTGTATAAGATACATCATTGTATCTTATATATATATTTGCAAATTCTTGGGAATATTAAAAACGATTTGGGCATGAAGTTGTTTTGTCTTTTTTTAACCAAGAGAATCACAAACAGGAATTAAACCCCACATGACTCAGATGACTGATTTAGGCAGTTTACAGCAATATGCTTAGATGAGTAAAATGGAAACAAAGTGGACCAAAATATAACTTCATATGTGTTAGTCATGTAAGAACAGAATGAATAGTTTGAGAAGACAGATACACCATCTGAAGACATGGAAGATCCCTAAGACAAGATTTGGAAAGAGCTACTCCACTAAATTGCCTGTATTTCACTAACCAATGCAAGAACTTCCAAGCCCATGGCTGCAGGACTAGAGCTGCTACAATCATAGCAAAACAAAGTTATGACCTTTTAATAGAGAGGGGTGGTTATTAAATTTATTCTGATGTAAACATTTTAGCACATATATTAGCTTACTGATTTGTTTAAATTCACTCATATGTAAGCAACTTTTAAGCAGAAACACTAAGTATAACTCTTGCTTTTAAAATAAAAATGTTGTCATATTAAATCATGAAAACACATTATATGCACCCTTAGTATATTAATAACACTTCTTTCTGGCAATAGGACCTGCAGAAGTAGATTTTAGATTGTTCCAATAATTCAGCTCATGCTTCTACTGAAAATATACCAACAAAAAAAGACCCCACAAAAAAAACCAACAACAAAAAAAACACATGCCAAAATAAAAAACAACCAACCAACCAACAAACAAACAAAACAAAACAAAAACCAAACAAAAAACCCCTAAAAGGACCAAAATAAAATCAATTTAACAGGAGAGGAAGGCAACAGAAAAACCATCTACAGATGGCAATGTCTCTGAAATTATTTTTACAAAAAAGAGGATATAGAAGAATACATACTTCCCATTACACTGAATTTCCTGTAGATGCGAACTACATTAAACAAAGATTACACACTTATGTCAAAAAAGGTCTTTCATGTCAGCATTTGATTCCTCTGGGAAGAAGGGAAGAAGAGAAAGCAGGCATAGGGAGAAGAGGATGTGTTAAGTTACAAGTTCTGATGTCCTTTCCCCCTGTGTAATAATTAAATATTAAAGTCACAGTCTAGCAAATGCAAAATTTATTTCAACTGTACATAACAGATGTCCTTTTCATATAAAACAAAACACTTAATTGATATATGCAACCACAAACAATATGCATTACTGTACAGTACAATGAAACATTCAGATATACATCCATTTTGCATTTTCCAAAGGCAGTCACCTACTAAAGATGGCTTCTCCCATTCACAAATGAAGTGCACAATATATATTACTCTTTCTATGTTTTACGTCACTATATACACATTACTGTGTTTTGGCAAGATTATGCAAAACACCCAATCAATACTGGCTGGCTTCAGCTTATGGTAAGTACTAATTTATATGGAAACACTGCATAAGCCATGAGAAGAGGGCCTGACAATGGCTTGAACCTACCTTCCAATTCAGGTTCTCCATCCTTCCAGTGTATTTGTAACTGTACACATACAATTTACAGAATTGCATAAACATAAGGTACTGTTATTACCATGACTAAAGTTCCACAAAAATAGAAACACTGAACCTTTGGACTGAATACCATCATTTCCACATTTGTCCTTTTTTTTTTGTTTGTTTCAAGCATTTTGCATTAATACTCCTGATCAGTTCACAATAGTTTACAGCCTGTAACATTGAAGATGTAGAATGGTTTTAAATGTGCTGTGATGTTAATATGAGAATACACAATATGAGAGATCCTAATTATGATAGTACCTAATGACATAAATGCTACAATAATTAATGGTGGTAAACTGTCAAAGCTTTGGTGCATAAAAAGTCAAAATCTTCGGATCTGGATAACAAAACTTTCTGTGTGATAAGGAAAGTTCAAGTGCAACAACTGTATTACAAACTCATATTTACACTATATAACATGAAACAGACATAAAAGAATTATCATTTATCCAGTGCAGAAAACATTATTCAACTAGAACACCACATCATAAGAAACAGGGCAAAAAACAATCCGTACTTGCCATATATGTTAAAAAAAAAAACAAAAAAACTGACTGAAAAGAAGAAGGGAGTGAAGTGGGTTACAAATGTGCTGTGAAATGATATGGAGCACATCTACTTATCTCATTTCTCTAAGCAAGACTCCTCCATTTGCAAAAGGTTCAACATACACAAGTTCCCGGTCATTACATTAATATATGACCAACAGGAAAATGCACCCCTGAAAACCCTCCTTGGTAAGCACTACTGCTTTTGTTAGTAACATTATAGAATGCCAACAACAGTGAAAGAGGATAAAGCAGGGGATCAAACAAGACTGAGCATAAATTGAAGACATGAAATGCCTTGAAGCATCTTCTCCACACTGACCACCTTCTGGAATCATGCACTCCTAGCAATTGCAACTTTCTGATCATGTGACCTGCAGAGAGGTACTGATTACCTTTTAAACAGTGTGATCAAGTTGCCAGGCTGCAGTTAAATTCCATCACAATTACTCTGAACTTGTTCAGAGAGTAGTATCTGAACACTGGATAGCATGATAAGGGTGTTGGCACTTGGGAACCCTGTCGAAACTGAGAACTGTTTCTGTCCTTTCATCATTTTCACCACACTTTTCCCTAATGCTTACCAAGATTTGGAAAACATGCCATTTTTGTTTTGATGCCAATTACTTTAACAACAAGTCAGAGCACACACACACAGTTCACCCCAGCAGTGCCCCAGGTGCAGGTTTGAGACCTTCAGCTGTGCACAGCATGTCACAGTTCTCTGAAAAAGCCAACATGACTGTAAGTGAAGAGCTGCTGCTGAAAACAAACCTGCTTATGAGAGAAGTTACAAGACACAATAAAATTTGTCACAGACATGCTCCAAACAGTACAACCCAAAAGCCAAGCATTCTATTATTCAGAACTTCAAGCAAGCCAATTTGATCACAGTTGTACCTAGAGTTTCAGATGTTGAACACTGGAGCCTCCATCAGGGGAATCATTTTCCTCTCGTCTTTTCAAGAAGAATGGTCAATTGAGAGTTGACAGTTGTGTATTTTAACAGGCAAGCAAACATCTAAACCCTGCTTTCTGCCACACTACTGCACACAGTAAAGTGACAGTATGACCACAGGTAACATGAGAGTACCAAAACACTGCATGTAATGAGCATGGACTGCCAGGTTTTCATGACAATTGCTGGACTGGGGTGGGGAAAGAGCAGCAAGGTCCTTCATATAAACGTTTTAAGCAATGAGCAAAAGACAGCAGTATAAAACCAGAAATTTTTATGGATTAGCAAATGCTCTTCCAAACAAACAGGCCAGATATGTGAATATCTGAATGATTTTACAGCTCTGGTACTGCTAATTTTTAAGCTGCATTTCACTTACTCTACCAGCTATGTATTTTGTTAATAATATGTAGAAAATCCAACCACTACCACTAAGGTATTTCCATATAGCTGGCACTCAGCTCTCAAACCAGTATGGCTTCAGTACAAAATATAAAAATGTGCTTATCCAAAATAAAAAGAAAATAAAGGACCTGTTACTACACTGACCAAGTTAAAAGAAAAAAAGACCATTCAGAGCTACAAATTAACATCTGTCAGTTAAAAAACCCTCAAGAAGTATCATCCTTAACAGGATATACACTTTTTAGAATGACTTATTTGTATGTGTACTGAATTGACAATAGAGCCTTCCACCAGGTATAACTGAAGTTTCAGGAGCTCCCTCAGAAGTTGTTAAAATATCACATTAAAGAGACAAGGAACAGCAAGAAAACATCTAAGAAAAGCAGGCTGTGATACAACAAGCATTTGTTAAGAAAAAGCTCAGAAGTGCATTAGTTCTGGTGAGAGATATATGAGCAACAGCTCTTACGAGATGTAGACCCCATTCTGTAACTATGGGCTGTCCATATACTGTCATAGTCAGAGTCTTCTGAGAGGTCTGAAGGCTCCAAACGAGAAAGGCTACTGCGACGACCCAAGGAGTCTAGACTTGATTGGTCATCATCAGCCAAGACGTGATTATGCATCAGGTCAGTGCCTTGCCATGCTAAGGATGTATAGGTGAAATGAAATGGTGGATGTGGATAGGCAGAGGTGGGATGAGGAGGAGAACGTAAGGAATAGCCACAACCAAACACATGAAATAAAAGCAAAAAGGTGATGGGAAGAGAAGGAAAAGAGAAAATATTGTTAAAAAGGCACCAAAGTTGGGTTTTTTCTTTTTTTTTTTTGCAAATTTGTTTGGGGTTTAGGTATAAATTACACTCAGCATATAATGTTTGAATGGTTACAATACAATTTTGAAGTGGTTTTTAAGTTTCTAGGCAGTCTCAGTTGAGAATTTTGAGTAACAAAATATTGTTTGAAGGTAGAATTTTTTGAAGAGGAAGTCAGGTTCTTTTGAAATACAGAGTCAGTTCTGGTCTGGGGAGGATTTGACTGGGCACAGAGCAGTAAACAAACACAGTAAGCCAGCATGATCCAGCACCAATGTGAAAAGCAACAGCCCCTTCCCCATCACGTATCTGTACCTCATCCTTTCCCTCCCTTGCAATGACACAGTCTTTTGTACAGCTGCTTCATGAGCCAGGTCAGGAAACAGCTTCAGATGAAAAATCTTTTGTAGGGTTAGTTTTTTCAAGCAGGTAATTTTCCCACCAGCTCACAACACAGCCAACAGAAGTGCTTGTGTCACCACTGTGAAGAGGAAAATGAAGGGGGAAAAAGAAAAGCAAAAGTTCTCATGCAGAGCAGGGCTGCTGATTACTAAATCAGCAGCAACATCTTGCACCCAAAAAATGTCAAAGCACATTTTTTTCTGTGCCCATACCCCTTGTTATTTGTTAAACCATGTGGCAAATTAACTCAGAAAAACATGGCCAAGAGCCTAACAATGACACAGCCTAGCCCATTCTGACACCTCACACACCTCTTCCTACATGCCTGAGTCCATCTCCCCAGTTCAATATTTTTAGATCTCTAGGGTCGTTGGTCAAACATAGTAAGGACAGGTTTTTTAATTTTTCAAGGCCTGGCAATATCCAAGGATTGAAGCCATCTAAGTGGCCATGTTATGAGCCACCATACACATGATATTGCAGAGGATTTTAAGTCTTCATTTGAAGCAGAAATGCAAAATAAGCTCAGTGTACAAAAAGTGCGAGAAAATCAGACTCTGCTCTTTCATTTCCATCTACCTACCCAAATTAAATCCCACTTTTTCCCACCCAAAAAACTGATAAAAAGCTGCTTTGCTACCTCTAATACCACACCTTACCAGTTTGCACTGGTGCCATAGCTCTGCTGTACTGACACTGCCAAAAGCAGCAGATTAAGGTGCAGTAGGGGAATTGCCCAGTGAATGCTGTCAGGAACAGGCAGAATATGAACTGGGAGGTAAGAATGGAGTATGTAAAAACCAGCATACTTCACAGATGACAGGCAACTCTCTCATTCTATTATTCTACACTGACTACTGCTCCAACAGAAGCAATTTCAGCTTTATCGGTTCTTCCCCCATTTCCAATTCCAGTTTACAAATGGACCTTCTGAAACCTAGTCTTAGGTGACAACACTATGCTTTCCAAACAAAGCAGCTGTGTGCCTAATCAATAAAAAATTGTTTCTTGCTGCAAATAAGAGCAAATAAAAGAGCTGACTTCTGATGTATGCAATGATACCCACAGCACTATGTATATTTCTTAAATATACATAGGAAAAATAGGCAAGCAAAAAAAATCGTATCCACTTCATATCTGCACACACACACACTACTGTGCAAGTGCAAATGTTTTCCCAACCATTTCTTGTCACATTATCCTTGGAAATAACAGAACACAGTTGAGGTGTTTAAACAGCAATCATCTCATTTGATTTTGTTTGGAACAACAGCATATCTTCAGAACTTTGAACTCATTCATTCCTTTTATCCAATTAAACAACTACTGTAATGACTGTAGGACTGTAAAAAGATTAGTATTAAAAAATAGTAGTAGTAGCTGACTTCATGATCTTGGAGATCTACAGTTCATTAAGACCCAAAAATTAAAATTAAGGCTTTTGTTGTTACTTGAGAAGTTTTTACAGTCTAATACAATTACCATATTCCCATAGTAAGTTACATAGGAATACAAAGTAGCTGTGTTTTTTTCAAGGTGGCAATAGCAAATAAACGTGTATTAGGAAAATTCAAGAACTAATTATGCAATTATGCTTTAAGACTTCAATTGTCAGCACAAAGTGCTTTTGCTGGGAAGCAAAGCAGGCCTAGAGCACTGTAGGCAGCAGTAAGAGTGATTAATGTTGCAAAATTTAAACATCTTTAGTGGACAAGAAGTTATGATGTCCAGCCTTCTAGTTCCAGCAAAACCAGCCAAGTACCTCAAATTCATTATACTGTGTTCCAAGGATCTCCAAATTAAATTTGTATTCAACAGTGCAAAAAGGAACAAAGGCAACAGCATTTTCTCCTTCCTTGTGTAAATGGAACACATGCTGGTGGACTCCCCTGCTTTGAGCAATGTTTTACTTACAATACAGAGGAACTCCACATGGCAACCTTGATTTGGATTAAATGAAGTAGGACCCCAGAGGCACGTTACAGGTTTTCAATATGCTAGGTATTGATCTGAGAAACTAAAAATGGCTTTAAGCAACACACATCTGAGAACAATTTCTCCTGAAATTATGAGACGGGATTAAAATTTGTAATTAATGCTAAAAACAACTAGTGGCAATAAAATTAAAGAAATTTTTATAGGTCTAGGTTACTTTTCCATGGACGAAGTCTTTGTTGAACAGAACACATCAAAAATACAGTCCTCCAAAATTACAATGACTTCTTCATTTCTCCTACTTACCAGCTTCTTGAAATTTATCCAAAAGCATACTGATTAGCTGTTATATTCAGTTCAGACATCTCTTATTCATTGGTAAAGCTTTAGTAAAATTTTAAACCATGACAAGTAGCTACATTTAGGTTTTTGTTGGTTTTGATTGTTTCAGAACACTGAAAAAATGATAGCCTCTAACCACGGTCCTTGGCATCCAATACATAAACACCTGACATTGATGTTAAACCAGAAACAGGTTATTATTATTTGCAGGTCCAACTTACTATTTGCAAAGGCCTGAGAATATATAGAACTCTCTTTTGAAAACTATCTTATTGATGTTTTAGCTAGAAAGTATTGAAATAGGTAGAAATGGCTAACTTACTTGAATTTAATGTCTGACGTGTTTTGGCACTTGTGCAATATGCTTCAATGACTTTAAGAATTTGAGCATCTTCTTCTAAAGCAGCTGTACCTAGAATCAATGGGAAAAACAGAATCTTAAACATGGGCATGTTTCTTAATATAGAAAGGCCTTCGTAAATCAGTACAGTTCAGCTGAGTCCAAAGTTCAGCCTAATCAACCATTTAAAATTGTTTTAATCATACCATTTTAAAAATGAAACTTCAATGAACAAAAGTAATGGTCTAAAAAGACAAATACTATTTTGAAATGCTTAGAAATAATTCAGTTCAGAGTAACCACCCACACATTCAAGAAATTTTCTGAGTATCTGATATTGTACAGAATGTGTTTTGAAGTGTGAGGACTCATTCTAATCCAGTCATTTTACTGAAAAAACCCTATATATTGAAGTCATTATATAAACACGCAATTCAATATGCATACTATTCCATTAATTTAATCAACAAAATCAAGGAACAGAATACTAATTCGCAGAAAACATCTTGAAAACTTTTTGCATTTGTGTGTGTATATGTATGTGTGTTTGTATATGTGTGTGTATATATATATATATTTAAAAAACAGATTTACCCCCCAAATAGCACGCAACTGAAAACAGAACTCAGAATTAACAGCATAACTTCAGTGCAGCATGGAGAAGGGAACATGCTGCTATCATGTATATATATATATATCTGTGAAAAGTGACTACTCTAAACTATTCAGACTTCAACAGAAATAGCACTAGTGAACAAATTTAACTATTCAAGCTTAACATGGCAACATTTTCCAAAAGGTAAAGCTCCACAGCAAATCTCATTGGGTGACTCAGTAAAAATAGTGTCAAATTGTTCACTCGCAATAGAGTGAACCTCTACCTCTACCATTATTACTTTATATTAAAGCAGAAGTCTATGTGCAATAAAAGACAATCTGTTGTTTTAAAAGCATTTTTCCTCTTTTCCCTGTGAAATAACTAGGTTTGAAGATTTCCTGCTACATGAATCTGAGGAGCCTTCAACATCAAAATGCAGTTGTATTCTCTGCCAGCCAATGCATCCTGTTGGGTTTTGTGATTTATTATCACCAGAACAAAGCCAACTTTCCAAACATTTGTTGGGACAAGCTAGCTACTGCAGAAATTATCTTGACCCAATATAATTTTCCTACAGCTTAAGAGATGCAGGAACTCTAAAGTATGGGTTATCCCTCTTTCAAGGCAGGAAAAATAATTGGATTTTGTAGTTACAATGCAGCACCATATAATTACAGTGGCAGGGCAAATAGTAGACTTCTGAAATAGCATCTTGAGGGCAGTCAGTTGAAACATCTCAGTTCTTTTGTCTGTTGAAATGCTAATTTGACACAGCAGTTCTCAAAACATAGCCCATAAATCCTTTGGATCCCTGAGAAGGGAAGTAACAAAACCCAGACCTCTCTATCAATGCTTTAAGTTTGACAGAAATAGGAAACTTTTATAGCTCCATAAAAAAAAGTTGAGAATGTTGAAGAAACACTAACAGAAGCTTCTAATTACTGATTAGGGAAGATGAATACCAAGAATATGTAAGAAACACACCAAAAAATATCTTTCAATAAAAGTTACCAAATCAGGAGTAGAACAGTGTATTTGCAAGCTACAGACTCCTTCCTTCCCCCAAGTAAAAATCCTTAACTTCTCCCATTGTGTTCTTTAACAATTGCTAAACCTGCAAGTTGACAGCTTCATCATCATCATTACAACTACTGAATCTCCATTCTCCAACATCTGAAATGATACTGTACTATAGTACTTTCATTTTTCCTAAACAAATACCTTGCTGTAAGGATAAAACATCCTGAACTACAACATCCACTTGCTCATCCATGAACAGAAAATCATTCTACTCATTACCTTACCCTTTTCCACATGAAATTCACAGAACATTCAAAAGGACTAACACCTCAAGACAAAACAAGAGCACCCTGAGGAAAAGCTTTTTCTCTCCAACTCTATATAAGCCTGTGAGAGACAACTGCCACAATAACACTCTTCCTGCACTGAACACTCATGGCACAGACTCTTAAAAAGCCCATGAGCAAGAGACAGACACAGAGAAGCAAAAGCTACAGCAAAAATCTGTCCAATAAAACACCCTGTCTTTTATTGATACAAGTAATCAGATTATTCATTCACACACATTTATCTAGGGAAGAATTACAGCAACACTGACAAGTGAAGACTGTACTTGCTTGATAACATTAACACTCCCTCCACTTCAAATTATCCCAACATCCAGATTTTGACCTCTCTCTGTACACTACTAAGTCTCTCTCGGATCAGTGTTTTTCTTCATACTTCAGGCAACCTAAATATCTGCAATTTATTTAGATACAGACATTATTTACAGGAGATAAGAGAAGACTGTTGGATCCTAGGAGTGATTGTGGAAGCAACCTCAAATCAGCAGCAATAACCAGCTTTCCAACACCCAGGACAACAGAAGCTCCTACCAAGACCAACTTAAGAACACAGCTACAAAGTATTCTGCATGAGTGGTTCAGTATGTTCACCTTGTTGCTTACAATACTAAAAGACAGGTTTACCTCACTGAACTTCACCTGGCTCTCTAGTGAACCTCCCCTTCTCCTGTAACAAACAGAAATAGGCACTTCACAAGCAGACATCCACTGCAGCAATCAGTAAAGCTCTGCAAATGCCATCACAGCAGAAGATGACTATAACAAACCATCCTCTGGACATACCTACCCCTGTCCCCTGACATGAGAGAAGAAATCAGGTGACTTGCTTACACTGTACACCTAACTCTCACAGAAATTAAACTGATGTTAATTCCAGTCTTTGTGTTATGCAGATATTTGCTCAAGTCTCTCTTACTTTTTCTCAGTGCAAACTCTTCATCCGATGGCTTCCGCTCTGGCTTGCGTTTGGGAAGCAGCTTTTTCATGGTTTTAGGGCTTTTACTGAGATCCTGTACAGGAAAAATAAAAAGTAGAGCTTCTAGACAGTATTTCAAAAATTTAACTTCTAAGATGCATGCAGGAATTATTAACAAAAACCCTTTTAACAGCACCAAAATTCAGTTTACTAATGTTTTTTGCCATGTTCAATTCGCTTGAATTGGCTGATTTCCTCTCTACCCTTCCTCCAACGATACAGAACACCAAGTATTTTATCTGTTCTATTAAGAGAAATATACCTAAAACCTGCTGCAAAGGCACTCAGCCTGTTTGGGAGCTAGAGTGAAGAGAAGAGGCAGGAATACATTGACAGGTCTTTTTCCTGAACAGTTGAAGAGATAACCCATTTCACTTGTCTGCTGGGAAGCAAGTAAAAGAGGGACCTAGCAAGGAAGCTTGGCAAGTACTACACTCTTCAAAGCCAAAATTTGTAAAAGTCTAGGTCTGTTTTTACAGAGGTCTACAGGAAAAAAAAAACCCGAAACCAACACAAAAAACAAACAAAACCCACAAACAGCAAACCCAGCAGCATTTCTGCTCAAAATGTGGTCATGGTAACTTATAGGAACAATACTAAGTTTCAGAAACAAAAGGAAGATGCTGGTCTACCCTTTACCTTAAGGATACAGTACATGTTCTGTGAAAACACAGAACAAGAAAGTAAAAAGGTGACTGAGCAGGACCTACCAAAGTTGATCAAGACAGGTTTTGGATGTTATGGTAGGCTAAACACTATAAAGATTATTGAAATTTTTATGCATTGTAGAATTTAGTGGCCTACACATGAAAGCATAAAAGAATTTCAAGTTAAATTACAAAATAAGCATATAGTACAACCAAACTGATACAGCCAAACAGAAGAATCTCTTACAGCAGCGAAGCTTCAATAGAAATCTTGCACTGCAGATCAACTCTCACTTTTTCCCTGTTGTTTACGAGATTCACAGAATTAAAGGAAAGTCACATACAAATTTACAACTTCCCACTGCAGGCCTGCCACACTGTGTTGCTCCTTGGCTGCTGCCCTCACTCACCTCTTTGTAGCAGAGAGCTGCAGAAGGGCGCAGAGGAGGGGCGGGCCGCAGGCAGCTCAGGCTCCACGGCTTGGGTGTTTTGGGAGGTTCCAGTGGCCCCCAGTTGATTGTGGTGTGTGGAGTCCCATGATGGGAGGGATGAGGGAGAGTGTGGTAGGCAGGAGTCAGTGGTATTGGCTTGCTGTCTGAATGCTTGCTGGAGGGAGTCACTGGGTGGGAAGGAAGCTGTCAAACATGATGGGAAAGGAAAGGAGGCATATTATCATAATGGAGACATAGTGTCATCAAGGACTGGTGAAATAATCCCACTTGCTATAGAATTCTTGTTTATTACAGCTGGCCTTCAAAAAATTTTACACTAAATTATTTTTTGGAAAAAAGAAGCTTAATTTTTTTTTTTATTGTCTACCACAGACGGAGCACAAACTAAAGATAGAACAGCTACAAGCAGCCCTGCTCCCACTTCTCTCACCACTAAGGGTGGAGCTAAATTTAGAATCATTCATATCCAACAATTCAAATGCAGAACCCAAAAGAAATTACTGTTTCTCCACAGCCTGTCAAGTACATCACCAATTACAACCTACTGTTCTAAGTATACTTAAAAGATGGTGATGTAGGCACTTGGTCAAAACAGAAAAAGTAATGATAATGAACTTTCTTTCACCCCAGTTAACTGTTACACTGAGTTTTAAGCATTTTATTCTTTGTTCACACAATTAAAAACAGAATTATCTTTTTACCTATTAAACTACAGTGACAAAATTCAGTTCTTGTTACTAATGGCTAAAAAAATAAAGGTTTTCCATGGTGTTATATTTGCCAGACAACCTAATTATAACTTATTTCTGCTCATTCATTTCTTACCGTGTGAGATGGCACAGAATGAGGTTTAATGGTGGGATTCCCAACAGTTGTGACTTTGGTTTGCTTCTGCAGGTGATCCACCCATTCATGCAAATCTTGTTGGTTGTTACAAGATACTAATATCCTTTCAATCATATTTCCTAGGTGATAGACACCAGAAAGACATAGGAAATGAAAAAATAACAGTTTAGTCAATCTGACATGATTAAAAAAGATACTTATTTCTTAAAACATAATGTCCTCTCAATACTAAGCAAAAATTTAAACCATATTTTCAGTACAACAGCATCCCACTTTTCCAGGTTGTAACACACACCGCCTCCATGTATTTATTCTTAGCCTAGCACAGGAGTTCTACTTTTTTCCCCTAACTCTAGTAATTAAGCACAACCTTAAATGACAAGAGTAGGAGACAGGCTCATCTACTAGCCTTATGCTTCTCCATCCTCCCCAGCAAAGCCAGCACATTGCCTAAAATGTTATTCATGAGTCTGTACACTACAACACAGGAGAAGTTATAAAATAAGAGTTCACCAATCTTCTCTGAGAAGAAGGCATAAAATTAAAGCTAAGGCAAAAGTCACTTGGGAATGTAATGTCAACCAAAGATAACTTTCAACTTCTGCACTTAACACCATTTAACCCGTTGCATTCCCCTTGAGGTCAGCTGCATAGTTATTATCACAAAAAAACATTTTTTCTCAATATAAACAATTTTTCCCCTGTGACTCATGGCATTGATATCATACTTGAGATAGTCAAAATCAGTTTCTTTAAATGCAACCTGCTTGGATGTAGAACTGATCCAGGAATTTAAGGAAGATACAAAACTCCACCATGGGGACCCTGCACTGTTCTTTAAATTGTCTCAGGACACACATGCTGAAATAAATGACTCAACAGATAGAAATTACCTATAAGCACAATGGCAACAATCATTAACATCAGAGATGCTAAAGAAGCATCTTGTTTTCTCAGAAAAAGGTGGAAAATTTCTAGAAGAAAACTCTTGCTCAAAGCTCTTCCAGAGCCTCTTGAATTCCTATTCTTTCAGTAAAGAGCGTACCTGGAACCGCTTAATCACAAAACATCTTCTCCAAGGCTACACCTCCATTTATTAAGATACAGAAATTCTAGGACGAATCCCATGCAAAGAGCTCCTTAACTGCTTAAGAGAAGCAGTAAAAAGCAGCCTTCAGGTGAGGCTCTGGGTAGCTGTGTTACAAAGTCTGAATAACCACAGGATGGCTGAGGCTGTAAGGGACCTCTGTAGTCTCCACTGCTCAAGCACAGGCACCTGGAGCTGGGTGCCTGAGATCATGGCCAGGGAACTTTCCAGTACCTCCAGGAACAGCCATCTCCCCAGGCACCCTGTGCCAGTGCTTGGTCACCCCCACAATAAAAATGTTTTTTCCTCTGTTCAGAGTGAGCATTTGATGTTTGAAACAGTATATGCTTGAATAACTAGTAAATAAAAATACTAATGGGCAATACCTGATATTTCAAATGCATTTTTATGGTTTTCACTGTCTTCTAGCTTTGTAATAGTCATTCCTGTCATAGGCAGTTTTCCCTTAAAAAGAAAAAGGATGAGAACATCGACATTAAATACAAAATACATAAAAACATTACCGATTAAAGAAAATATAAACTTTAAGCTCTGACAAAAGACATTCACAGTAAATTGACACATACACCCCCCAATGGGTTTAAAAACATTCAAAAATCCATACAAACATCTCACAATGGGAATTTTTCATATCTCCAGCTTCTGCAAATGACATCTGTGATGTCACCAAGTCTAGCTGATACCTATTCAGGCTACAAAATCCATACAAACACAATAGTGATCATTCCTCAGTCTCGGGTTCTTGAAACTGAGACCTTCAGGATCATGTTACATGACAACAGTGAGATGCAACAGTGACTCTTCTTTAGGCACATTTGTTTGCAAACTGTCTTATTAGTCCCCAGAATAAGGTCTGTAGAACAAGTAAATTTATAAAGGAGTATTTCACTAAATAAATGCATCAATTATTTACTGAAGACTTATTTCTCTAATAAAGCCACTACCAAATCCCCTCATGGAAACACTTTGAGGGGAAAAAAAAGCAGTGAACACCTTCAAATTTGTAAGTTTTCTTCAGAAGAACATACTAATTTTTCAGGAGATCCCATTTTAAACCCAGTCAAGCAGGGAAAAATAAGTCAGTTTAGGATAACTTTTTGACCCTTTAGAAACACAGATGAATAAATTGAGTATTTTTGGGAAGAAAGGCTTTACTGAAACTTCAAGAGTAGTTCTTTAAGACATCCTGTATTCTCCTGCACAGAAACACTATTCAGCAAATACTGGCAAGAGCACAAATACTATGTACTGTGGAATTTTGGCTCCAACACAGCAGAAAGAATAAAAACCAACTTTATGTTTTCCTTTTTCCTAAAGACAGCAGAATGGACAAAGGTTTCTTACAAGCTTGAAAACGAAAAAGCATTTGGTATTCTGTAGGCACAGAGCATGCTCAGGCCCAAGATAGCAAAGAGAAAGGAGGAGTTCTCTTGTGGCAACTTCCCCACTGAAGGAAACATGGTGGCCATGTGCACTATTAAATGCAGCTAAAATTTGCTCTTTTGCCTTTTTTCCCATGTTTGCTGGTTCATAAATAACACAGCGTAAAACCACAACAAGAGAGATGTGCAAGAACTGCTGACACAGGTGGGGAGGCAATATAGGGGTACACTGGAGACAGACATCCCCTGAACCACAGGGCAAGAAAAAGTACAAAGTCAGCAAAATAGAAAATGTAAGTGAACTTGTGAATCATTTGTATTTCCCTTCTCTTAACAAACAATTGTGCAGCCCTCCTAAGAAGTATGGTCCTTGCTCCTTGTGACTTCAGCTTAGCACTGCTAAAAGTTCTTCCCCTTAGCTCCTGTGGTAGATATCAGCACTATCAACCAGAAAATCTGAAGCCTGACAACAACTGGCCTATTCAGAAATGCAACAAAGTTGTCATGTAGGATGAGGCCTCCAGTGGCATAATTTCCTTGAGAAAGACTGGGAGAACTGTATCATCTTCTGCCCATATCCATTCCAGTTCTGAGATGTGAACCTCAGAAAAAAGGTCCAGGAGGCCCACATTATGCTCTCCAGACATGGGCTCTGATCAACTCTCTCAGACACAAACAGTGATGAAATAATTTCACCTTGCTGTGAACGTGCAGTCATTAAAATCTGAGACATTCTCAGTGCTGGGACTATCACACATAAGGTTGTGAGGAAATTAAGAGTTTTGCTTTCAAGAGATGGTTGGATAGTGAACACCAAGAAAGGACTGTGGCTATTCTGAGTAGAAGCTAAAGACAAATCACAGAAAATGGCTTATTTATTTATTCAACATGCTGTACATCTAGGGGATAAAGTGAGTGGGAAGAAGAAGAAATGGAAGTGATAGGAGAGGAAAAATAAAGCTTGACAGACTCTTTAATTTCATGTTGCTTGTTAACATACTAAATTTCCAGTCAGCTGCTTTGTCATCAGTACAGAAGAATCTATCCTCACCAGAAATTCTGTCTGTGCCACTTGGAACACAGAACTAACCTGCCTTTTCTACCATCTTTTTCCATCAACATTGGGATAATGAGCAGTGCCACAAACATAAACTGGACTGTCCTCTTGAACCACCTAATGTAGCAGCATTTCAGACAAATCCATCTACAATTGTGGCAGGTAAGGTACGAATCCAAACACAAATTTTGGAATTTAATTGCTCTTAATTAAAAAAAAAAAAAGCCACATTTTTGTGACTGACTGTGGCTGATCATGCAGGAACGCCCAATGACCAACCTTCAGCATTCCTTTGAAGCAGGCAAATCACTGCTCAGGAGAAAGGAATGAACTGTTCAAGTGTCTGTTTTATAGAAGCATTTCTACTAGGTGAAATCTCTGTCTCCTTTTAGAACTTGGTTGCAGTTTTTCCCTCTTATGGTATTTTACTGTGATGCCCCAAACCTGCATGGCATTACTTGAACATTTACAAGGCTTGGGAAGTCATGGATTGCATATTTGCCTCTCTCAGGAGTCTTTGCAACTATACACCCAAGATGCAAGTGTTTTTGTGAAACACAGCCTAGAACTACAGGGAGCCCAGATAAATGGCACCCCTGCACTACAGCACTTGCTCCACCTCTGGAACAGGCCTGTGGGACAACAGCCACAAGTGCTCAGCGAGGAAACTTGGGAGAAAGCTCAAAGACTCTGTCCACCAGCTGTGAGCAGAGGATTGGTGAAGTGAAACACCTGGTGCTAAGGCCCCTAGGGCCACCTTGTAGCATTTCAGGTGCTGTTACACTGGGGAGCCTGAGGCTGGGGCCAGGGACTGAAGGTCAGTCCATGTACTTGATCTTTTCCCATAGTTAGAGCATCTCAAGCATACATTTGGAACATGACTTCAACTTCATCCAGATGGAATCTAGTCTGTGAGCCCCAAAACAACTCCCACTCTGTGACTCAGTGCTCATTAAACAGAAAAGATGAATTTTGAAAGTGTGCCACCAATTCCAAGATAAAACACGAATGTGGATGCATCTGAACAAACTGATGGTAACAGCCCAATTCACACTGATGAAAGGTTAAGGGGGCTGTGCCATTTTGTCAAGTCTCAAGCAGCAGTCAAAGAGCACTAACAAACCTATGCAGCAACACTGGTTTCCCAACAGATCTAAAAAGCTACCAATACTTCCTCTCATCAGCTACTACTAACAGAGTAAAAAAAACTATGTCTCCTTGGAGATAGTCACAGCTACAAAGAAAATAAAACCCTGGGCTTCTAGGCCAGAATTTCATAAGACAGATGACCACTTATTGAAGATATTACCTTCCATCTTTATAAATGAAAAAGTTTAATAATACTTCCAAGTTTCTTATGAAATACCATTTGGAAAGAACACAACCCCCAACACACTTTTACACATGTAAATGTATTACTTTACCTGATAGATAAAGCCACTCATTCTTGGGCTGGCAGACAACATTAGCAAAATGTTAGGGAAGAGAAGAAGATACCTTTCATTCTTTTCCTTGTTAAAAGAAGAAAATGAAAAAGTAAATACACCATCACAAGTCCCCTCTTCCACATTTCTATTACTAAAAGCTATCAGCATTATAACTGGATGATTACTCCACAAATATTTGCTCAGTGCAAAGCTATTTCTCCATTGTATTTAGAAAAATTAAAAAAAAGGAAGAAAAAAGGACAGAAGTAGACAGAATTACTTATTTTCCATTTGAAAAGTGCTACTAATACATGCCTATACTTTTTCCAGCAGATTACAGCCCTGTATTTTAAAACAGGAATTTTACATTCTGGGTGAAATACTGACCTTGCTTAATATGATAACAACTGTGTGGCCAATTTCAGTAAAACCAAAATTACATACTGGATCTATTTCAGCCTATAATTTAGATGGATACTGTTACAGTCATTTCAAGACTGTGGTCTCTCAAATTAGAGATCAGATTTTTAAACAGTGGATTATTCTCAGAAGCAGAAAAAGCAAAGGAATAATTAGTATAGTCACAACAAAAGCACTCATTACTTTGTTCTGGTTTTAATTTTCTGGTTTCATGTACAAAGTTATCCATTGTGGTTTTGTTTTAGGGTATTTTTATGGAAGGAGGAATAAGTTTACTCTGAATCTACTGCTATAGACAACAAAAGGGAGAAGCATTAAAGTGTAATATTGTAATGACAACATAAGTATATCAACTGACAAAGCCACCATCCTAATTTCAAGCATCTTTGCAAAATTACAAGTCCTTAGCAGGTTTTAATGGTTTTAAGTAAATATTTGCAAATGGCTATATCATTTTTAGAAAGACAAAACCGAATCCAGTTGCTGTTGCACAAATGAAGCTGTTCTGTATCTTGCCAAAAAGCTGTGATGCTAAACAGAAACTTCTAGAAGTCCATTACATTTGACATTTTACCTCATGATGAGAGTGGGGGATGGTGATTTGTTTTGCTGGCTTCAAAAAGAGGCATGACTGCAGAAGATGCACTATCAGCTCTATTGAAATCTTATTTATTTACTGTAACACCTAACAAAATATCTGAGAGAAAAATATCAAGTGACTAACTTCTAAATATTCAGTTGCATAAACACTTTACTTTTCCTTCATATTTATGGACCTCTTTGTTCTAAGGGAGAAAATGGACTGAATGAGGTTGCAATTCAAAAGCCCTCATCAGATTCAAAGCCTCATGGATTTTTCAGGAGAACAACAAGCAATAAAAACATGTCAGTAACCTGTATAACATTGCCTTTCTCTTAGCACTTGCTTTTAAGAGTTTTTAACATTAGTTCTGGTAGGACAAGTTTTTCTTAACATTTTATTTGCTGTTTTGGTTAGGAAAAAAAAAATCACCGGACTTTGTCACTTTTAACTTTCTAATGTATCTTCTTATTCTATTTCTCAAAGAGCATTTGGTTCTCAAGCTTGTATTTCAAGATTTACTACTTGAGCAATGTGCCCATAACAGCCAAAAAAGAGTTTGTCTCAGACACCTCACAACATAAAACTTTAAAACTTTTGCTATTTAAAACACACCGTATGCACCACGATCCTGTAACATAACACATGGAAAATCTATTGTACAATTACGCCCTCTGAAAAAAGCCCTGCAAAAACCTTACAATATTTATAACTGTTGTATTTAGTCACTTTTCAGTAAATTTTACAGAAGAGACCATCCATCTTCGAGGAATCTTATTTCAGGTTTTGTAAAAACATGCCTTAAATCAACACAGAAAGATTTTAGCTTAGATTACCATCTCTGAATCACTCTTTTTATTTCCGCTGAGTAATGATTATAATGAATTTCATTCAAAATTGGAAGAGTGAGAGTAAAGATGAGAAGGACATTACCTCACTTCCAGCACACTGGATCATGACTTGGGACATGTAAATCACATTGCCAAGTGTTTTGATGTCCTCTCCCTCCCAACAACGAATAGCTTCTGTCAGGATTTGCAGTTCAAGTTCTTTCCGTTTCCGTACTTCTTGACATTGTGCCTAACAAACACAGAGAAAACAATCTCTATAAACTCTGCCAGTTTGGAATGGGTTAAGGGTAGAAATACCACTACAGTTGTATTTACTGCTGCTGTGCTTGTAATGCACAGAAGACAGCAGCTTACTTGAAGCGCTTTCATTTAGATGACTGCTACCAATATTTTTTATAAACTAGTTTTACTAAATTAAATATTACAGCTTTTCAATACATTGATTTCAATTACCATTCCAAATTCAGTAATAGCTCTGTTACTCAATTTTCTCCTTCCTTTATACTTCAAATTTTGGTATGACTAACCAAAAATGGACATGCTCAGCAGCAAAGAGTAACACAGCTATCAGAAATACACATCTACAAAACAAAGCATCTTTCAGTAAGAAGAGACATGCCACCTGTGCAAACCTGAGTGTTTATAACCTTGTGTTCCTATTTTTATTAAGAAACTCCAACCTGCTCACATTATTTGAATTTTTCTCAACAGAAAATTCTGTTGAGAAATTTTCTCAATTGTTTTCTCTTGTTTTTACAGCACTCCACAGGATGTAATTCATAAACCTGTTCTAAACACTGATAACACTAAATTTCTAATTTAAAAAATAAAAATTTTCAGGTTATCATCAGCATACATTCCTAAGAGGAAGCACAACACATTAAGTTTCTTGTAACTGAGACTGCATTAATCATTGCTTGTTGCAGTTGGGGCATAGTTTTTCATTTTTTGTAAAGACAGTAGCAGACTGCTTATCTGTTGAAATTAGGCTTCCTGTCCCAATTATTACTAGAAGTTTGGCATCTTCTGAACTTCACTAGCACTTTTCTCTTCAACCTCTCTCAAATCCAATGCCATTCCCTGAGAAGGAATGCACATAGAAAAAAAAAAAATCAAAACATGCACTCATTTATTGTAAAGAAGCCCTTCTTCAGGACACTAGTCATGCAAGCACTAGTAAAAAGGGAGATGAAGTATGATGAGAGGCAGACAAAGAGGTGCAGAATACTTTGCACAACTCTTATACCAATAGGCTACTTACTACAACTCTCCACTAAATTACCATCCTTAGCTCTGCCTACACACAGCATTGATTTCCAGGCTTTAAAAATTTATGAAAAAGCTTCACTCTTTTAAGTAATAAAGGAAGAGGTAATTAGAAAACATTCTACTTAAAATATATAATCTATTCTTTTATCACTCTTACAGAAAGATTTTTGAAGGCAGTCATGGATTTTTGAATATCTGGACGATCCGGATGATAATCCTAAAAAAAAAAGGAGAAAACATATATAAAAGGTTCAGTTCTAGCAAAAATAGTTTTAAAAACTGTTAGAGGCTTAACTAAAACCAAATAAACAATTCTGCAAAATTGAAGTTGTAGACTGATCTAGTCTCTTCATGGCCTTCCTATATTAAACACTGGTGGGTCTGGCTTGTAGTAAAACTGCAGTTACTTAGCACAATGCTAGTTATATTTAAAATAGAACCAAAGAAGTTTTACAAGACCTAGTGGATAAGAGATTTTGAAATCTCAAGAGGAAAGCATTAACAGAGTTTTGTCTAGCAGGTTAGCTTTGTCACAAAGGTGATTTCCTACAGACTACCTAGCACATTCTGCTGTCGCTGGCTGGCAAAACAATCTGTGTGACAAGACCCCCATACTTGCTATTTCTCTTTTTTTCCCATTCCAAACATATAATTTGTAAAATGCAAAGGTGAAAAGAGTAGGTCCTCAAAGCCCTTCTTGTCCTGTAAAGATCACTTTTGGACAGTGCTCACTAGAAGTCAGAGGGACTATTTTGCCAATGTGTTCAGCACACTGAGGTGAAAAGCAGCACTCCCTCTGAAAGATAAAGGGGCCTCGAGTAGAGTGCAGTGGACACATTCAATGTCAAGTCAACTGAAGATCCTGGTAAGACTATTCTAAGAATGATGATTAGCTTTTCTGGATAGTTTTACTTTAAATGTTTATCTTCTAGAGGAAGTTTTACTTCACTGACTTTTACATAAACCACTGCAGCCTGCAGTTTAGAAGGCTGACTGAAGAGCAAGCAAATGCAATTTTGGGTCCCATCATGTTTGACATGTACCTTTAAAATAATTGTTGTCAAATCATCATTAAGCTGGAACATAAATGCTGATAAGATATACCTCCATGTGCCTTTCAAGTTCTTTGAGTAACGTGGGGTATTTATCCAGACGCATAAAAGGTTTGCTGAGGCCCGTGGTCAGTACAAGGATCCCAGGGCTGTTTGCACCTTTCATCTCCATGAATTCTCCTAGTTCCTCACTGTGTACACAAGATATTTAAGCAAATTAAGATTAAATTATCAAAACAAATAAATTACATAGGATTCACAATTTAATCTTTCACCTACAATGAAGTATACCAATAAAACAGGAGGCCAAATAAAAAATTAATTCAAGTATAACTTAAGTGCTGTGACCAGTTTGTGTATTAAACAAAATACAGGAACAAAGCCATGTGCAGATTTGGGACCTAACCAGGGAAAAACACACATAGGAACAAATCTACTGTTCTAGATAACCAGTGCTCAAAGACAGTTCCTAAATGCTGCATCATTCAAGCAACAATTACAGAATAAAGCTGTATTTTATTACTCAGCTCTTTATTCTAGTAAAATGATATATGACCTTAGAGGTAGTTTACACAAGTAACACACAAGCAAGAGTCAAATGCTTCATATACAATTAAAAAATAGGTATTTTCATGGCGTCAGGCACTAATAAGAAGACAGAAATTTTCAGTAGTTTTTTTCTCTCACACTTATATGTTTAGTACTCATCTCACATCCAAAGTGTTAATGCAAAAAAAATACCAGCATTGATAAAAATGGTAGAAATAATCAGTGTAGTCTATTCTCTAATGAGCTAGGGTTTCATTAAGTGTGGACTTATACAACACACATCTTTTCACAGCAAAGCCACTGTAAGAAATCCATTCTCTCTGTGTATCATGAATTGCTACTTCCCCTCTCCAGATATTTTTTGGTTATTTGAATAATTCAGAACAGGCCCAGCCCCTCAACTTTTACAGCAACTCAGTTGAAACACCAGATCTGAGAATTTCAGCTCCCTTTGCTATCAAGGAAACAAAATAGCTACATCTTCTGCTTACAATGTAAAGATTTTAAAGGACTGTGGTGGAGGAGGACTAGCTTTTCAAGAGTTTAAATCACCAAGAACAAAATGAGCCCTCTCCATTCAGAATGGAAGATATGGCAGCATCTGGGCTGATTGCCAGGCTTCATAAAATACAAGTTGTAAAAGAACACAATTCTAAAGGCAAAAATCTATGTAAAAACTCAGAAAGTCATTTATTAAAAATGTAAAATCTTACTGCATTCAAGACACACACACTCCTTCCCATTGCAGAACAAGTGACACTGATTATTCATGTCATTTGTCCAAGTAGATGAAGACAACAGAACAAGAACACAAACATGGTGCTTAGGGGTGTGGTTTAGTGGTGGATTTGGAAGTGCTTGGTTAACATTTGGACTCTATCTTAAAAGTCTTTTTCAATCTAAATGATTCCACAGTTCTATGAGCTGTGAGCTTCCCACCCCATCCCAATGTAAGTGCTCTACCCACCATCCCACCTGAATCCTTCACCTCTCAGACACCTAAGTTCCCCCCAGTTCACAGAAAGGAATGTACTCTTCCACACAGTTTACTCCAAGTTTATTTGTCTTTGGATTAGTTAATTAGAATTTACTTACACTACACCTTACTTATGTATAGGCAGCATTGTTTCTGAATTGTCAGGTCCATCATCATTTCACACCACACTTTCAAGAGCTTTCTGTCCCCATTCTAAGGAGGCCCAGGCTCTCCTCATTGTATGCATTTGTGCCATTTCAGCTGCATTTAACTACAGAGTGCAGAAAGAGGGTGAGGGGATTTTTCAACATCTGCTGTGCATTTTAAAGATGCAAAGAGAAGAGCTGGGCACACTTGGGAAAGACCTTGCATCCCTCTTAAACAGGATATATCAGCAACTCCAGGCCTTCTAAATCAGCTTGTGACATAAACAGATTTTAGCCAAAATTAAAACACCTCAAAAAACTTCCTACAATACCTTGCATGAAGGGTTATTGTAATGCAACACAGATGAACACGAGTACTTTTTCAGCTTAAATTTAAATTTAAGTAAAGCTGGACAGCTCTGAATACCTAGAGGCTGAAGACCTACTTTGCCTAACTTTTCCTTAATCACAGCCCTTGCGTAGCATAAAATCACACCACTTCAGAACTTGACAGCTGACTGCAGTGGCACCCTAAACAAATGTTTACAGAGTTTGACTTGCACTGAGTCTTGGGTTTACCACTTCATGGTCAAGTATTCAGGGTAATTCCCTGAAACACCAGGCTTCCTGGCTACAGTGTGGTGTCAGCTCCTCTCCTCCTGACTCAGTTAAAAGAAAAGAAACTGCTTCCAGCAAGTAATAAAGGTATGACACCCAGTTTACACAGGAAGCTTTACCAAAGTTCACCAGGAAAGCCCTTTTGCCAGACAGCACTCACTGGTTTTAAATTTCAATTCCCTATGTGTATGACACTCATCATGTGCAAGTCATTACTTTTCTGTTATATTCATTCATTGCACCTGTAATCAGCCCTACCCATTTCAGCATCATAAAGTCAGGTTACACACAGTACTCGATACTTCATCTTAAAGACACTTCATACAAGGACAAAGAGGAAGTAGCTGTTTAAACTCATTCTTTGCATTTTGTTTGCTTCAGTCAGACACAGCCCCTGCTGCCACATTCTTCCAACTCTGCCCTTTTACAGTATCTACTACTCTTCCCCATTTCAGGCAGCACAATCCATAAGTGTGTTACACAGATTCTCTCACCCCTACAAAGCTGCATTTCCACAGGATGTGCCAATCTCAAATACCACAGGCTACTCAATTTAACAGTGCTCTGAACAGTCCTCATTTTTGCCCTTAGACTGCTAAGGGGCAAAACCCCCCATTCCTAGTTACTTCAGCCATCTCCATACTGTTGAGTGCATACAAATGCTTTATGGAAATAGTATTTGCTAAGCTATTCACTCAGACAATGTACGCACTTCCCCCTCCCCCCTTTTTTTAATGCTTTTACTGTAGGAGAAACTTTGGTTACTTTTTCACCCACATTCACATTTCTAATTTTCATTATCATTGTTCCATTTCTTCAACTTCACCATTATGAAAGATATGTGAAAAAACAGAGGAAAAATTACTGTAGCTTGAATTAAGAATGATTTCTTGGAAACCTGGAATAAAAAGCTGGTATTATCTTGTTTTCACTGTCTACTCTGCAATCCCTTTAAACGCACTCAGTGGTTATGCCATTCTCCGCTCAAGTGACACTTGGTGTTGATCATCACCTGTTTTACTTAATCACAATATAGAAATCTATGAAGCAAGTTTAAACTTCAGCTCACCTGAAACATACACAGTCCTGAAAAACAGGCTTAGCAATGGCATCAACAGGGAGCAGTGTTAATAGGTGTAATTAAAATTGAATGACGAAGTTTTCCTCCCAACATTCCCAAGAGGACAATGTTTTCTTTCATACACTTCTACGCTTCCCTCTGACAAGTTTTGACATGCCTGCTTGTTCAAGCTCTAGTCTGAGCACAGGCACACACTCCTTTAATACAATAGTACCCAAAATTTTGTCTGAGCAGTTCCTTCATGCAGACCACTGTAGCATTCTACTCATCTGGCATCTCTGCAGCTTTGTGGACATAAAATATCCATCAAAATGTGGATGTTATTTCAGCTCAAAGCTTAAAGTGAGTGTCTTTCATTCAGTCACAAAAGACAAATAGCATACCAGACACAATGGAAGGGTTTACTTTTACTTTCAGAAACATAGGGGGTTACAATGCTGTTGGAACATGACAACAGCTCACAACTGTTTTGTAATTAATTGCAACATGAAAAAAGCCTGTGTCAGCTGCTTTGCCAAAGACAATGGCTCTTTCATGTCACAATTTCAATTGATGCCTGCAAGTACCACAGTCTCCTAGGCAGTATGTGCTAAATTAAACTCCAGCCCACAGCTAAGAGTATGTTTTAATAAAAAGTTATCATTTAGCTGAACAGGAAAATCTTTTGAACAGTGAAATCATCAACTCAGTCACAACTGCCTAAGCAAGTAGCTTTTCAGAAAGAGGCAGATGAGACTTTAATTCACTACTCACGTCACTTTACACAATAAAATGCAGAGAAGCATACAAAAGTCCTGTGCTTCATTTATTCTGAAATCACAAGCTGAAGAGTTCTCCCCACTCCAGACTGGAGTTGGTTCACAGCTTGAGATATTTTAAAGGTCACCATGAAAACTGTCTTTAAGCCCTACTAATATATTCAAATCCTTCTCGGAACAGCTGCCTCAAAAGCTGCAAATTACACTGGAAGAGGGAAGAAAACAAAGTTCAGATGTGCCTACAAGTAACAGAAGGAAAACAAAAAAAAAGGCCATTGAACCTTGAGGAAAGCAGATCCAGGAACTAAAAATGCAAACATTTAAAATCACAACTTACACTTCTGAAGGAGGTCTCTGTTTGTAATAGATGGAGCATGAGCTATCACTGCTGAGGGGTCTGAGGACTGCACACAGGCACCGCATTTTGAGAGCGTTGTGACACAGCTCAGCTCAGCAACCCCTCTGCTGCAGCTTTTAGTTTCCTAGGGCTACACTTCCCAGCCCAGCTCCTCTCCCAGAGACTGCTGCTCAGCCTATGACATCAGCCTGCACACTTGCAGGCTCAGGGATCCACCAAAGTGGGGGAAGCACAAAGAGTTTTCTGACTCAAGCTGATCTGTATTCCACGCTCCAGTTACTCAGGGTAATTGTCATGTTCCAGCTCCACAAATTTTATCCAGACTGCTAGGTCTGTGATGCAAGTGTAGAATATGTTTGGGACATGTTATCTCAGAAAACAGAAGAATCTAGCAAAATTAATGTTTCAACAAGTAAAGATTTGTGCATAGCTTTCTTGCTGCTGAGAACTGGCTTGATATGTGCCACTTTGCAAAATAAAAAAAAAAAGGCAGGTGTGTGTTAGTCATTTTCAACTGCCTTTTCATCAAATCAAATTTTCTTCTGGTAAGATTTTTCTTCTATTTTAAAATCAATATACTGCTGTTTAAACAAAGTAAAAAAGTTGAACACCCCACTCTACCCCTCCAAAATTACATACCTGATGCTGGTTATTGGGTCTGTACTGTCCATATTTCCTCAAAAGAATTTTTTGTCCACTGATCAGTAGAGCCTGTTACACTTGTTTTTTTAAATTATGTTATCAAAACTCCAGTAAATCCCCTACTCAAGTATCATTTTTGGATATAGTCCATAGGAAGTCCCAGTCCTAGCTTCTGCCTGCTCTCTTTTTCCTTTTCGCTAGACTTTCTTGTTGCACTGAACTTTGTGGCTTGTGATCTTTTCCAGCTAGGTAGCATTTCATGTTCCTGGCACTCCTTATCCTGCTCCAATTACCCATTTCTGTACTTTGTATCCAATTGTGCATTTTAATCTGCAGGACATTCACTCTTTCACACCTTCAGTTGCTTGTTCTGTTATTTCTCTTACTGGAAGGCAAGCACATGTTTATGATCAGAGGCACACACAGGAACAGTGCTACTTTGACTGAACTCTACACCCTCAAGGCAGTACTGGTCTCACCAGCAAGCAAAATTATCTCCTAAAATAATACCAACTAGTGGAATACCTATCCTTGGATGTGAACTGGGATCTTCAAGCAAAACTAAACCTGATACAATGGAGCCAAAAAGCTGTGACTGTTGTGGAATAAAGTAAATAAAACAGGGATGGTGTACAGTGGCACTACAGCCACTCTGAGAAGGGAACATGGAAAACTCTGAGCTCTGTCAGAGCACCACCCAACTGTACCTGGCAAACTCCACCTCTTCAGCTCTAGCCAGTGGCTTAAGAGTCAATTACAAGATACAATGACAAATCTGAGGAAAAATTACTTAATCCTTCAAAGACCTTGATTCATTAAGCAGAAGGAATTTAAACGCTGGGAAAAAAGTATGCAATAGCTCCAAAATAATTCCTGAGACAAAAAGGTATCTACCAAATTTGAAGGGAGTATAAAATAGGAGAAATTATTTTGTACACAAACTTTAACACCTGGATAAAACTTATAAAGCCACAACTGGAACCAAGAAAAGAATCTGTTCCCAAACTTAAGAGAAAGATTTTGTTGTTGCTGTGATCATCAGAGGCAAATACATCTTCAGAAACACATAGCTCTGGAACCTGAACTCACATATGGGCTGCATTTGGTTTTATTCCCCTTTCTTCATGTTCGCATACACTCAGGTCTCCAGTGACTTTAATAGTCTGACTATTAATAATTTAACTTAATGAAATGAAAGGTGTTTGTGGCTTTAAAGATTTGAACATGATAAATATCTTATTCTTGAAATAACAGAATTGATCCCCTTCAGCCCAGACTGTGTATTTCCATAAACATGCACATACATGAACATATATGCACACACAAACCCTTCTTCTGCATTAACTGAATGAAAGCCCCCATGCTGCTGCTGCATATGATCAAGAAACAAATGACAAAAGATAAAGTGGAAACAGATTTGCATTCATAGTGGATGGCATTTAAAAGAAAGGGAAAAATAAGACAGTCAGATTCCAATTGAATGCCCTTTTTTTACATCTCCAACCCCACCCCAGGACTGCTACTTAGAACAGACTTCACAAGAATGCTATTCAAAGAAAGTTTTTCTCTACAAGTGTACAGTACTACTGAGCACATTAATATCATGTTTTACCTACACATAAACACAGAGACTTTACAAGGTGCCAACAACATTTTAACAGATCTCACAACACTGCTTGAAGAGCACCATTGATAGCTCAGAAAATGACATGTAAAATCCCCATTACCAAACCAGACAACTGCTTACAATTTTAATGTAAGTGATCCAATCACTCTGAAGAAAGAAAACAGTTAATGCTTTAGCCAATTTCTTTAAAGCTTTTTTAGCCAGTGACAGTAAAAAAAAAATAGTAAAAGTCATATATTTAAAAAAAAAAGTTTAAATCCGCATTTAGAGCAATTATCTTGGAGATTTTTTTTGTTGTTGGTATGGGTTCCCAGAAAAACAAGCACCCTAATAAACTGAGAAGAAAATACTAATTTTGTGATATAAGAATTTGACATTTGCTAAGGGGTTTTTGTAAAAAGGCTTTCAGAGGTACAGTAATAGTATATGTGTTCAGTTTATGAATTGCACACAGCTCATGGCAAGAAATAACCTTCTGTAGACAGTAAGGATTTATGTTCCAAATCAAACTGTTCCAGACAGTTCCCTTTTCTTCTCGAAAATGCTACTGAACAGCACAGATGCTACCAACACGATAATAAAGTCCAAGTATTCCACATACACTTATTTCTTTGCCCTATTTTTGCTAGTATTAAAACACATGGGTTTGGACCCTCTTCTAAAATTGTACTGACAAACAGCCAACTTACATTGCCTTTCCTTAAGAACCTTAAACCTTGGTATTTTACCCAGTATAAACTGCAGTGTAATTGTTTCACCATTACTACAATCATGGCTGTCCTCAAACCTCACAGCAACTTTAAAATTTAGGTTTATAGGGGACTTTTTACACATTAAAATCATTTCAGCTAAACAGACAAAGAGACAGTTCTGAGTATTTTACATTTCTTCATGCCTCCAAGCAGTTTGTTATTTCTCTCTTTTCCTCTGCTCTGAAACAATGTAATTCAGAAGTTTTCCAGCATTCTGAGAGGCAGAGATGCAGAACTGCTTAAAGCCACCTTCTGATTTCTTCATGGCAGCTGTCTCAAGCAGAATATTTAGACAGGCCACTTGCTACCTCCAGCAACGTTGAACAACAAAAATTAAGGTAATAGAATAATAAAAGGTGGGTAATCAGAAATAATAGGATGCAATTCTGTTGGCTCATGCCTAGTAACACAATAGATTTAACAGAAAACTGTCCATCTCAACTTGTCTTCCCTTGAGCTATCTCATACAAACAAACTTCCAGAACCAAATTATCCTTTATCATACTTATATTCTCTCCACCAGGATTTGATGTCAAGCTGACTTTAGAGACCTGAAGCTGAATTTTTCTTAGGACATCTTACACAAAAAGAAACATGAAAGAGAAGAAATGTTTCTCTTCTCCGTTTGCAGAAGAAATAGCTTTCCTCCCTCACATTTCTATCACCGTTTCTCCAAGTTCTGAGATAATCCTTTACAGATATCCCCAAATCTAAAGAAATGTAGATGACCATTTTGCTGTCACATGTCATCTTCCATCTATAGGTTAAATCACAGACATCTGGGAAAGAGCACAGAGACTCAAACAAACAAAATTCTAATCCCAAGAGTATTAAAAACCATTTACAGAAAATGGTACTAAGAGGGTAAATTGAAAGAAAGTAAACACACAGGGATTTCATCAGGGAGGTTTAAAAATATTTTTGTCTTGCTGAATTTTAATGACAAAAACTTACCTTCTTTCTGCCTATACTGTAATGTGAATTTGCAGCTTGGGGTTTTTCCAGCTGGGGTTGGAATATATAGTTACATGTATTATTAACAGACATGAGAGTTCAGAGTATTTGGTCACTAGAAGGTTTTTTTTCTTCATAACATTATGAGTAAAGCTCACAAACATACCACAACATGGCTGTTAAAACAAAATTTGAGTTCCTGAAAGAAGCTAGCACCACAGGAAAAAATCTATTGTGATCCTCTTGGTATTCTAAGTGTTAAGAGTAGTCAAAATATCTTTACTTTAGTCCAACACAACAAGACAAAGAGGAGAGGGGTGTGTGAAGCAAGAAGAACATATATCCTGTGAGAATTTGTACTATAGCTGACCTCCAAGAAGAAGTCAGGGCTCTGTCCTGCACCAGAAGCAAGCATAAATAGCCCCAAACTGACAGCTGCTTCAGCACAAGGTTACTTCAGAACACAAGTATATAGCAAAAGCTTGTGAAAGCTGACTATTTTAATCAAATTCTGGCCTCAGTACTTTTCCCTCAAGATGATACAGGGCATCTTCCATGCAAATTTAAGGTCTGTCCAAAAGCTGAGCAATCTACATCACGTTAACTAAGCATCCTACTTCTTACAGAAAATAGTGATTTTGTAAACCTCACACTTCTCTCTCTCATACCACTCAAAAGCAAAGCAAGGGGTATTATAAATTCTGACATATATACAGGCATCTACAGGGCTAAGTTACAATGCACCAACTGTCTAAGAAGCCTAAGTCATGTCAGTTTTGCCATAATTGCACAAACTCGTTTTTATCTCAACATTTTTAAAACAAATACAACAATCAGTAAAGATTGTTTTACACATTCAGAGTGCAGCATGCATTTCTTCAATGAAAAAATTCTCTCAAATAGTTGATAAAACACTGCCAAAAGTGACAAGCTGTCCTGACCACATGAAACAGCTTTGTTTTATGGGGCATTTAGTCTTTTATTTACAAGTATAAGGTTTTTTCCTCAAACAAGTTCTACCACAACAAACATGCCAAAAGAGATATCACAGCTTTACAATTCAAGTGTATATTTGTATTTTCTCAAGTGTGTATTTTGCATTTTTGTGTCAGACTCAGAAGACCACAAAGTTAACATACCTGTGTTCTGTGAGGACATTTACTGCTGATGGGTGGTTGGCACAGTATGTAAGGTATAAGCTTTTCATTTGTGGCATCAAATTTAGAAAGCATCCTCCAACCCTCTGCTGAGCTTCAGGCAATCTAAAACAGAGTAATAAACATAAAAATACTGTAATACCAACCAGACAGAGAAATAAATTAAAGCCAAAAAAAGCAGTGTATATTTGGTTTGGCTGGGGTAGAGTTAATTTTCTTCACAGTGGCTGGGAGGGGACCATGTTTTGGATTTGAGCAATAACATAAGGGTGACAGAAGGGATGAAACTCTTCTTTTGAAAGAGCAGCTCCCACTAGAAGGACAAAGCCTCTTCAGCAGAAGGCTGTGTGGCCAATTGTATAACCCACACTGAACTTAACCAGAAGATGGGCCACCAGCTTTCATCAGTCCTAGATTACAAACTTATTCCTGACATCTTGTCTAAACCACTGTACATGTGCAAGATGAAATGTTTCAATTTCTCCATGCACTTGCTCTCCTTCCACAAAGGCTGCATAAAATAAATATGCTGAATTTTTGCTTCTTTGCAAGACATGGCACTGGATTTTACTGTTGTTGTTAAGCTTTTTAACTACTCTCAAAACCAGTACTTTACTCTTCACATGAGCCCTCATTGAGTACTTGATGCAAATACTGCTAATAGTCAAAGAGCTTCATTCTAAGATTAGCTCCAACAATTCTTTCTGGAATAATATCTTTTTTTCCTGGAAAAAAAATTTTACACAAGTCAGTATTTTCTGTTGTTGTCCCAGACATGTACATAAAGTTCCTAAACATCAATATTAAGCATTTCCCCTTTAGAAAAAAGTGAGAGATGTTCCAGTGAACTTCAATAGGAAATAAACCATTCAGCTTTCCAGGACAACCACTCCTGCAGGCAGGGGATGTTCCCATTCTGCTCAAACACAGTCATCTTGTCCCAGTCCTTAGGTTTGCTCACAGCAGTCAAAATTCAAAGTTCCCAAGCAATTCTCCCCCGAATTCCAAAACAGTAAGTCTGTCTCCTAATCAGCTGTTCAGTCCCTCTGCACAGTGTGGGAAGACCACCCAAAATGAAGTAAAAATTGACTGTAGAGGTGTTCCAAATGTGAGTCAGAGGAAACATACTCTCTTATTTGAGAGCAACATTCATTACAGACACCCAGAAAAGGACAGCTGAATGCCCAGCTAACACATCACACCAGACACACTCAGGTCACAGTATCAACACTCCCTATATCAAAGGCTAGGACTCATATTTTAAGTCTGCATCTTTTATTTTCAAAAAGTTTGGATTCTGCAGTCAATAGAGTGGCTGCTTTTGCAGGTGTTTAGGGGAAAACCAAGCATACTGAGGGAATGCTATTCTTACAGCCTTGCCAAGCAGCATTTCCTGCCAAGCAGCTGGCCCCCTTTAATAAATCTAGCATGAGCTAATAATACATTCTTCGAGTAATAGATGCAGCCAAAGTCTCAAACTCTGAAGACATACTCAAGGCATATAACTCAGTATTAAATAGCAAGAGGCTCCAATAAACAGTTGCTAAAAATGGTTAAATTCCCATTTCATACTACAGTGATGGGGGTGGAGGGTGAATTATGGCTGTTTGCACCAAGCAGACATCTGTGTCTTCTCAGTCTGCTGTTCTTTTAGCAGAATCAAAGACTGACATTATTCTCTTTCACATGTTGCACATGCATTGCCACTTTATACAGCACATTCTTTGTTGAATTAAAATAATTAATAGACTTTGTAAGGGGGTGGTAACTCATCCCCTTAACTTTTCTAATCCATGCATTTTAGTTGCAAGTGCTCTACTATTTTCAGGGGATAAACTATCTATGTGTCTTTTACCTGCTGAAAAAATCAACAATTTAATGCCTATCACCACATCATATAAACCTTTTAGTAATTAATGTGCTCCATAAAGACCATAGTTATTTTACAGTTTACTCTGAAGTTATCATCCCAACATTATTCTCATATTTAACAATTCCATTAAAAAGGAATCACATATAAATATTTACAGATATATTTAAGTTATACCAACTTCTGTTAAAAGAAGGCCAGATACATGTTTTAATTCTATTTACAAATGTAAATGAACCATAACAAAGCCTCTGCTGTTGTACACTTGCTAGAGGAATCACCATGTGACTACATCTCACCTACCCAACATTGTCTGCTTGCTGGAGTTGCATCCAACAGCTATCAGTTCTGTTCCTGCAGACTTACAACAGGCACACAGTGCTTGGCAATTTGAAGAAAGAAATAAAAAGTAAGTGTAATTGAGCCCCAAAGGATGCAGTTTGTGAAGAAACTAAATGTTACTTCCTGAGGCTTCACAGTTAACAAAGTTATGAAATAAGGGGCCACTGCAAATTTCTGAGAGACTCCTTGCACCAACTAGGCACTACTCAACTTATTCACAATCCTTCAGTCTAATTTTCACCCTCTTCACTACCACACCTTTCACTAATTGTCTAATTGTTTTATCTCTCAGACATCAGGTACTATGCAAGTTTGTCTCAGAATATCTAAAGACACTGCAATCAAATTCCTTTAATATCAATAGCCTTATTTCTGTTGATACTCATGATAACCAAAAGTAAAAGATGATACTGGGACTTGGACTTAATTTGTATCTGCACTCCAAAACAAAACCTGAAATACTAGTGAGATTTGGATAGATTTAAATAGTCTCTCCCTCACACTCTGGCCTCTCCTCTCTGTTTTTGTTGCTTGAAGTTTTTTTAAATTCCATTCCACTTCAGAATCATCCCCAAACATGAAGTATCTGCTTGCACTTCAACACAGAACAACAGTTCCTGTGGCTGCAAGAGCAGGGACATGAGGGAAAGAGAGGACAAAGCCCAGCTATGGCTGTCACAGGGCAAGGAGGTAAGCCTGTGATACTACATAAAGGACTTCCATTTGCTACAGAGCTCATACCTAGATCATATCTATCTATCTGTGATCTATCTATGTATCTAGATCATGTCTATCCATCATATCATGTCATGTAGGCTGCTGTCACCAGCCAGGCTGTGTGTCACGTGTCCCTCCTTACTGAGAATTACAGCCATGGACTGACAACTTCTACTACCAGGTGAATGAAAGAATCTTTTTTGGAGCAGGAGATCAAATCAGGTCCACTCTCCTGCTACAAAAATACCCAAAGAGCAACACTTCCAATCGAGATCATTTGTATCAGGCCAGAGATCACCTGATGGACACTGACTTTGTTCACAGAGACTCTTCTGCTGTGTGAACTACTGCAGAACTGATCTTTGGCACAGGACCACAGACCTGGAATGAGACCTAGAGCACTGGACCCCTTTTTGTCTTCAAGAGACCAGAGCAAAGAACACTCTTGCTATGTTTCACTGTCAGAAATCTGCTCTTTCACAGCTGAAGGCTCCAACAGTATCTCTCTGCCTTGTCTGTTACAGTTCTTTTCCATCCTGAACCAAGTGCACTGGAAGCTGATCAGCCAAAAAAAACCACCTTTGAAGCCTGTCAGCTAGAAGATTCTCACTCAATGCTATTTGGATTTACTCCATACACTACTTTTGTTTGGTAAATTCAGAAGAGAAGTTACAAAGGTGGAAATAACACCAACCTGGAAAAGTCCAAAGAGGACGAACCTTTAACAATGAACCAGAAGACCTTCAAGGCTGTGGGCAGGGTGGGAGGGTGGCACAGAACTAAACCCAAACCATACCCAAACAACATTTCCCCCAAAACACACAAAGAACCCACTACAGCATCATATGCACAACCCAATGTTTAACACCAGGAGGATAAACAAGCCAAAGTGGTGCAGGCAAAAAAGAGGAAAGCACAGGAAAGTTTCTGCCACTGAAGTACATGCCAGGATTTGTTAAAGAGAAAACTCAAATGACAAACTGTCTCAAGGTGGGTGTGGAATTCAAAAAAAACATTTAACTCTCATGCCCAAGAAAAGGAATTTGTCAAGCAAGGTAGGCTGGCAGCATTACAATTGGCAGGATGACAGCACTTGGTCATTGTGACATGGCAAGTTAGAATAAAACACCACACCGGATGTTGCAATATGAAGTGCCTCAATGATGGAACTATAAGCTCTCTGCCAAAAATAAAATAAAATGATAAATCCATTTTCAGCCTGGGAGCTAGTCTTGAGTTTACAGAACAGGTTCACCAGCCAAAAAAACATGGCAAAATGACAAGGGAAAAAAAAAGAAGGCAGCAGAGCAAGCATTCTTCTACATGATGGGAATCATGATGGATTAGTGGATTAGATTCCAAACAGGAGGATGCTGTATGCTCAAGCTAATGTGCTATGATGAAAATTAAACTGAAAATACAACTCAGCATGATGAGCATATTTATGAAATGAAAATAAGACAAAATGTTTGCAATAATGCTTCAGTAACTCCAGGGCATCGCTTTCGCTGCCCACCTACCAGTACCCAGTATGTTCCTCTAGTTTATTATATAGCAACATTTCACTTAGCAGAAAGAAGAAATAAAGGACATTATGAAAAGGTGCTTTAAAGCAGTTTAAGCCAAGCAGAGTTATTAATGAAGATTTCTGAGCTTGAAGCTCCATTATGATATCACTTTAACTTACATTGCAGGTCAAAATGAAGTTTGTATTAATATTTGTTTAAAGGTATAGTACAAAGGTATATATAAAGGTATATATATACTCTTTTCCTCTCATTTTTAAGATCACCTTAAAAAAGTTTTAAAAGATTACAGCCTGTTCCACGCAAAGTATTTCATTTCCCTAACTTGTGATACAAAGAAACAAAATCATGGTAACAAGCAAAGGAGACACCAAAGAGCAGTGACAAAACACAAAAAGAAACATTTGACTATGTCGACAGATGGACACTTTCAGAGACTTAGACATTTAACTGATCAAGTCCAACTTTCCAGAATGACTATCCTTCTTTCTCACAGCATCAGACAGACCATTTCAAGAATGGTTTATTTCAAGAATACACACCATCCTCCCTTCCCCTCTCTCTGGTCTAAGTTATCTAGAGGCAGGAGATAGGGACAGAAGACAAGTGCTGGGAGGATGTGGGACCTCAAGTCAGCAACAGTAGCAGGAATATGTCACTGCCTAGGGGAAATGCAGCCTCTCCTTTGTCATGACAAGGCTGCTGCTTCACACAGAGCAGCTCAGGGAGAGGAGGGAGAGGTCAAAACAACACATACTGAAGTGATCCAAAGCTCAAAGAGGTATTTTCTTCTCCATCCAAGATATTAACTTGTTCTCACAGCTAACTGAAACTTGTTAAGCCCTCAGTAGCACTTCAAATTACTAACTTGGCAGAAACCAAGAAAACTTCTATTAGGAAGTTGTCTTAGCTCCCCATGTGGTCAGACAAAACTAGAATATAGGCAAAGAAAATGACACAACTGAGGTAATGAATGTAAATTACACTTTCAGTGGAGTTTTAGAAAATTGTCAGGACAATCCAAAGGCAGTATGGTCACCTTCTTTCTTACATGTCCAAGTTCTGAGGTAACAAACTGAAAAATACCAAGTTACCACTTCAGCCCAAATTATGGAAGGAGGACTAGTGTCTTCATGCCCTTCTTTCTGTGCTCCATGCTTCCTATATGGTGCAGGACAAGCACTGAGGGGTTTAATTTAATTCAGATTGCTCTTTCTGCCTATCCTGCACACCTCTCCCAGCACACTTGGATGACCACTTTTGCTCAGGCCAGAAGCATACCAAGTACAAGCATTCTCACACAGTGTCCTGCATCCAAGTCACTTACCTCCTTCTCCACTGTTGCACCATTACATAAGGTTCCTCCATTCTTTCTTTCTCTTACTTTTAAGAAAATATTTAAAATTCATGTCCCCAAAACCAAAACCACCACTTTCTTACTGGTATGCACTTGCATCATGAAAATCCAAAACTTCTTTTAAACTACATCAAAATTTCTACCTTTTAAATTGCAACATGTATCTGTACAAACAATCAATACATTCTCCAAACATCTATTACTGTGCTGCTCTGGCAACAACTCTTGAAGGAAAAAAAATCTATACCCAACAAAATAAGTAACAAGTACAATAATAGAAGATATTTGCATGTTAGCATTTACTCTGTCCAGTATGCATGATACTTACTTGGTGCATTCTTCTAAAGACTGTACAAGCATTTGCTGGAAAGAACTTATTTCTTCCAGGTTTCCCATTAAGTAAGAAGTATTTGTCAAGGTTAACCTGGAGCCAAAGCAAATAAAACATATTTAGGTTTGCAGCTATTGACTAACTGTGCATTAATACTAACTGTGCATTAATACTATCTATTGCATTAAAAGAAAATGCTTACTGGTTCTTAGATCAAGGACCAGACTGTTTCACTCAGCAAGCAAGCTGAATAAAAGCAATCCCTGCCTCAAGAATCACACAGTTCACAGAGGTAAATTCACACTGACATCCACATTTTGACCATGTTAACCCTCCCCAATACATGAGAGATCTCAATTTAAAACACAGGACAAACTCACATACTTTTCACTGGCTTGTAATGGTCGCAGGTAGTTTGAAAGCATTGTTTGTAGCTCCTTAGCATATTCATTTTCTGTTTCTAATATATTTTGTAGCACCTACAATAAATGACAATTGCTAATTGGTACTTTTTAAGATATATCAATACCAGTTTTAAAGCATACTAAAAACTTATCATGATAAAAACTTAAATGAGAGTTCCTACTTTAAAAATGCAAATATCAGCAAATATTGAATACTATGCATCTATGAAATTCACAGGGGAAAACCCCACACTACACCAGATGAGCCATCCTTTAGCTGTATACAAAAAAAAAGGTAAGCCTACAGGATTATCACTACAATTTTGCAAAATTTGAGTTACACAGAGCTTTCCTCCAAAACCAGGGGTAATTATTCCCCCTATGTACTTCAGAACAGTCACAGACCATCAGAGGATGGTAAAGCACAATAGAACTTGCAAGAGAAATTAACAGCATCAGTTTCTTAGTCTCAATTACAACACATTGCAACTAATATTGCTAGTGGAGTGTTCAGATCCACTAAATAACCTGCTAGAACACCTGAATATTAACAGATTTACAAAGATCAAGTAATTCCCATCTACACTTACCAATACAATTAGCACTATTACATTATTTTTAAATAGTGCTGCCTAACCTTACATTTGGGAGTACACTGCCATAAGAAAATTACAATAGACTGATGCAAAACCAGGTATTTATAAAATACAGCACACACACTTGGGGTTTGGCTGAATATAAATCAAACAAGAAGAATAACCCCAAGTATGTACAGGAAAACATTTTACTGGGCCATTTCTTGGGGGCCTGCTTTAGGACATCCTCCAATATAATCAAATCAGGTTCTACAGTGCTTTTAGAAGGCAACTTATTTTTTGCCTCCAAAAGTTATTTAGCAAGAGAATCATCAGAATTAAATGCAGTTTAGTGAACAGAGCTGAACTTCAAAAACTTACTGCTAGTCAGTGGTCACAAGCTGCAGCACAAACCTCATTTTGTTACATGCCATATTTGCCAAGCCTATAGTAATATCTCATTTCAGCATTTATAGGAACAACTGTAATTGAGTGCATTATTCACTGTTGTAGTCAATACTCTTTCTTAGGAAATAAAAAAAGCCATTCATTCCTAAATGCAAACCTGATGAAATAACTTTAAATAGTTCAGTATGTCAATGAAGAATTCACTGTTCCTTTCATTGGTGTCACTGATTCTGCTTATTCCTTGAATGCTTCTATTCATTTGGGGAGAGAGAGAGAGAAACCATTTTTGAGTCCATTCTTTTGTTGCAAGTCTGAATCTTGAACTGAAGATTAAAATGTCTCCATTCTCTGCTAAACACTATGACAGAAAAATGTCACAGGGAAAGTTATGGCTACTTGGAACTTACAGCATAAAGTACAATATGGGCACACAAATTTTTAAGAAGCTAAGAGGGTTTTTTGACCCTTTAGACCAGGGAAATAAAATATCTCTGCCAATCATAGCACTAACTAATTCCATTTCTCTTTTATATACATAAAACAAAGAAAGCAAAGAGTTCAAATGCAAATATAAAAGTACTTGGCATCCATGAGGTTCAAAACTAAGTGCAAAACCAATATTTTTCAATATGGTTTTCCCCACAAAAATCTCCCAGCCCAAAGTCATTACACTGGCAGGAAAAATTAGTAGGGAAAAGGAGACTGAAAGCCAGGGACAAAACCACAGTGTCCTGATGAAGATCCAAACAGTATTAAAAGACTCTGAAAGATAAAAATCAACAAATTTGCTAAAGATCTTGAAAGACTGCAGCACTATTCCATTTTCTCAAAGATAACTTCCATTCTGTGCTATAAACAGCTGTCTGAAAAGCTTGAAATAAAACTAGTTTCACGTTGGACACACTTCATTATTTTCCTTGTGCTAGTTTGGATTTTTCTTTGAGGATATTCTTTGCCATATGGAGAACATGGGATTAGAGGAAAAAGACTTAAGGGCAGGGGAAAGTAATAACAAGAAAGCTTAAAAACTAGAATTAGTAACCTGACAATGAGTGGAAAAAGGAAAATGAATGCCACTGTAAATAAAACTATGCTACAAAACCTGTGCAGAGTACCAGATGCACTCACACATCTTTTTATTCTAGTAACTCACAATGTTACACAATACCTGAGATATACAGTTTCAACAGTCCCCAGAACATATTAAATCTATTACCCTTTCTTTTAAACAAGTACAGTTTTCACTGCATACAAGTTTGGTTTTTTTTTTACTTTGAATACATTTTTTAAAGAATAACCTTGCTTACATAGCTCTAAAACATAATTTCTGTGATATCTTGCATTCTTCCAGCTTGACTTACCTACCTCACTGAGAAGCTGTGAGGATTATTGGACTGTGCTTTGAAGTGACAAGTAGTCATTACTGCAACTCAGTATTTTGGCACCAGAAATCCCTTACATTCCTCACATCCACATCTCTTCCACATGATCTAATAATCACCTTTCTTCCCTTTCCTGCTCTCTGAGCACTCTGGCTGCTGCAGGACCCCATGAGAGCTCCCAGACCTCGTTTCCACAGCTCCACCACAACATTTGCAGGATCCTCCCGGGTATGACAGAGCAGCATTGCAGCCTTTGCAGCCCGTCACTGATGAATGGCAGGCACACACAGCTGAGCTCAGAAAGCACCAGCTCTCCCAAGCACATGGCACACAAAATTCAACATGGTTAACAGTCTGACACACAAAACCTCAGCCTTCTCCCTACCACCCAAAAATGGATTTACCATTACCTACACGAAGATGATTGCCTTCCAAATCGGTGGGAGAAAAGGCAGAGTTCAGAGATACACTTGGGCGTGATCCTGTAGCACACTGACATTTTATCACAGTAGTATGGCACTTCACCAAAATATCACAAAGTTGAGCAAAATTGTGATCAGTATGTCATTTTCCTGGTTCACAAGAATTTGCTGAACTCCTTAAAACAGGCCCTTGAGAGGGGCATTGTAAAGCACTGCACAAGTATACCATACGAGGGCCCTCAAAAACTTACATGAACTTCAGTAGACAACTTGATCCGACTTTAAAAGTGTGACCTCAAAAGGAGTGTTTATTTTCTACTACTTCTCAAACACTTAAAAGGAAATAAGGTTATCCAAATACTCATAACTGAAGAAATTTGCCCATTTCTTCACCTGCTTTTAGAATAGCTACCTAATCTCAAAGCAACTGTAAATGGAGAGAACCTGATTTTATTCTGGATACAGAGTTACAAACTCTCAAGGGATCTGAAGCAAAAATAAAACTCAGAGTAATGCCTGCTCTGTCTTCAGGGAATAACATGCAACAATACACCCACTTCTTCAGTAATAGGCTACCAAATTACTTCTACATGGAAAATGCTTCATCACAAGTCTGGTTCATATTACATACTACTACTATAGACTTGTACCATTTCATGGAGGACAGAACCTCAGCATTCTCTACTAACCCGAATTCCTGAGCCAGGCCAAATGTACATACATAACAAATGTGTCTGCTCAGCAACACGTAGTGCAAGGAGCAACAATTAAACACACTGAGACTAGAAGCATGTGATTTGTGTCTCACGAACTCCAGACAGAGCTGTGAATCCACAGAAGTAAAGAACGTGTTTACAAGGGGGCAAAGAGAAGAGGAAAGTGGGGAAAGCAGTCTCCTCTTTACATTAAGTATTTTCCCTTAGCCTATCCCAGTCCTCCTCCCAGAAAGGGAGCCTCTCCTGTCACTTTCTGAATGGCCTTTTGATTTTGTCCTCAGTCTAAAAAATGTATCTTCAAGTGCTGCCTGCACAAAACCTTCCCCAGGGTAAACAGCAATAAATAACTGGGGTGACTATAGAGTCTCAGCACATCCACATGTGGGGACAACCAACAACCCAAAAATAGTACATAGTCCCAGAGTACCAGTCTCAACTCCATCTTAGTAGCCAAGAAAACCTTAAACACAGATTTTAACATTTACTCCTTCACTCCAGCTACATCCTTTCAGCTACCAGTTGCCAAAAGTTTTTTTAGAGATCTTCTGCTTTTTCCTCAACTTTATTATCAGTACAGACTGATGACATATAGCATAGGGAAGTCCCATGTCTGCAGCTTAGATATTAGGACAGAACAAAAACTCAACTCAGAATTTCACTTCAGTGAATGGCTTTGCTGTTTGTCTTATCTACATGCAAAACATGCAAAAATCTTACATATTTAATAGAAATTGAAAATATTCTATAGGTATTTTGCCATCAGAAGCACAAAATGTATCTCAAGAAAATCTAAATGCCAACACGTCTAATTTAGGTTTCAGACACAGCAGTACACTCTTACTTCTCTGAAACAATGGGCAAGGTACAGCACAGCCTCTCATTTTCTAAACCAGAAGAATAAAATGGTGACTTAAAAAAAAAAAAGTAGGGTCATTTGCCACACTATGGAAAAATGTGAAAATGACAATTATCCAATTCGTTGCAGACAGACTTAAGGCCACCACTCCAGCATCAGTGCTGTGATTTACAACATATTTGTATATTATTGTGAACTGGTCCTTTTCACTCCCTACAATGTCATCAACAGTTATTAAGTAATTAGCAGTCAAAACAGTTGACATCTCATTACATCAGGTTAATTGTACCAAGAAAGTTGCACCTGAGCAAGACATAAAGTAAACTAATCCTAAGAGTAGGTATATGATGGTCACTAGGGTTTGGGACCCTAGTGGCCATCATATAATTTTTTTGGGTTTTTGTTTTTTAATTAAACTACTTAAAAAGCCAGCCACAGATGTATTTCCCAAAGTATAGTACCTTGAGCCTCCACAATTAGAAAGGGTTATCCAGGGAACCATTATAAAAATCACACAAACCAAAGGTGATATTTCAAAATTGTATGGTATAACTTAGGTGCCTGAACAAATTCAACATTTACTTTCTCTTCTTTTCACTTAAGAACGCTTTCATCTCTCAAATTTGCATCGACACACTACAACAACTTAAAAAGAAAAAAAACACTATAAAGAGATACAGTGAAAACAAAAATAAATTCAATCGATCCACTATTTTGTCACTGGATATAGCACAGCAAGATCTTTACTTCCTGCAGTTTGAGGGAAGGGTGTGCCTGCATGGATACTTTCCATTGTGACCAGCAGTTATGGGATGCAGTAGCCAAAGAACTGTAGCCCTCCCTTCACCACAGAATTGCAGCTACTGACAGAGGCAGGAGCAGAGGCTGCTTCACAGCTTTCAATTAGGGACTACAGACAAAATCCCTCTGCTCTTCCAGGTGCTATTCAAGCCACAACCACACAAGACAAAACCAGAAAATGATGCTTTATGATCTTTCTTAAAAACTGACATAGAAATGAAAACCCATGACAGCTGCTGGAAGAAAAGGGAAGGAAAGGTTGTGGTTTGGTTTTACACCAGCAGGGAGCAGTGCTTAACAAAAACAGTAAGATGCTGTTTAGCTTCCCAATGTATCTCCTCGATAAATAAATGATTCTCAACATGGTTACAACACACTTAAAGACAGAGTTGGGTATGTTTCTTACATGCAACCTAGTACCTGAGTACTAGGTTAAGAATTCCTGGGGGTATGCTAAAGGCTCACTCTGCCTGTACTGCCTTGCTGTGAAATCTATGCACAGTATAAGGGAGAGGTTCCTTAGGTTAACAACAGAGTTGATTTACAAACATCAATACAAAGGAAGCAAACTGAACATTTTGAAACAGTCTCTTATTCAACAAAAAGGACAAAAGTATACTTAATTAGTTTAACACAGCAGAATTTCAGTAATTCAAGGAGATTGGGGAACATTGTCACATGTGGGGGATGGGAGAAAAAAAGGAAATTAGGAACTAGCAAAACATGAGCATAATATTACACTAATGAATATCATTCACTTACTTTAGACTGTAATTTTTGCACCGTGTTTAAGAATCTACATATGTGATATTCTATTAAACAAATAATGATCTTATTGATATGAAAATCCACCAATACCCTTATTTAGTTTTGGTATTTCCTGGCAAGACTGCCTTGTTCGCTTTTTTTTTCCAGATAAGAGCATTTAGTTAAATGACATTCTACGGTATATAACAGCTCACATGGAAGAAAAAATGATCACTCACCACATTGTAGTAACTTTTGTTAATTGCAGATGTATCAAAGCCTTTAGGTGGACTCTTCAATGTACCTGATTTGGGGGAGACTGGTTTTTCTGAAATAAAAGATATTTTGGGGTCAGTGGGGTGCAATTTCACAGCTCAACACTAGAGGTCAAACAAACTGCTTTAAAATATTTATCAAGATACAGTGAAAAGGGTGTTTCACTGAGAAACATTCATAATTGTACTTGAAATTACTGGCAAAGAATCAGTATGTTCACAATGAATGAAACTCTAGCTCATTGAAGGCAAGCAGAAAAACTGCCATTCTTTTTCCTGGAACCAGAAAGGCAGTTAATAAAATTTGCACTTCCAAATGTATTTTTTAAAAACAAGATGTTGTTATAAACTGCAATTAAAAAAAAAGGCAAAAAAAAAAATCAGTAACAGCCATTTCCAAACCATATACACACTTTCAGACAAAAGCATTATTAAGTTTCAATATTGATTTAATGAACTCTGTGAAAGCAAGTGACCAATCAAAGGCTGAACACTCCAGAAGTGAGACATTACACTCAGTCTCAAAATAAGAATCAAAACACTGTACTAGTGAAGTGACTTACCTTATGCCCAGAAAATCATCTTTTAAAACAAATTATCTCTTAAAACAAATTATCTTTTGCTATTAATGAAGGATAGAATAAAAATATTTATGCACTTGAGAACAGGGTTCTTCATAAAAATAAATCCTTCCTATAACCCATAGGGAATCTATCCCTCAGTAGTGCATGCTCTTCCTAGAAGGACAACATAAATCTGCAAATTAGATCAAAACAACAGTCCTGAGAGTTACCCAAGTGCTGGCCCAGATCAGAGAGACAGAGAAAACACACTCCCCTAAAGCCTTCCCTCCCACCACTGCCACTCCTCTAAGTCAATTACAGAGGAACAAACATGAAGTGAGAGAAAATCTAAAGCAACATGCTGCAGAAATAGCAACTAAGATTTGCAGCATCTCTTCTTGATCTCTCACACTTGACTGTGCACTCAACCAACTGAAAATGCTTGTGAGACTCTGTTTATCAGGACATTTTGGTGTTTTGGTTTGTCTATTTCTGTATGTTTTTTAAATAATCAGGCTTCTCTAATATGCAAATCTCAAATAAGCATTTGAGTAATTTGCATCCAAGCTATAAAACAGCAAATTGTCAACTGAACTGCTCCATACAAAACCACAGAAGCATCACCAAAACATACCTACTGAAGGCTCTACCTTTATTTTAAAAGCAAGTTCCTGTTTCAAACACATTTTAATAAAGATATATGAATAATTTAAGTCTAGTTTACCTGATACCTCAGGCTAAGAATAAATTATGCAAGTCTCAAACACCTCTCCAGGAGAAGCCCAGTCAGCCAAGCCAAGGACCAGCTATGGAAAATTCCCATGGACAGCAGAGCTGACCAGGGAAGCAGCATCATAAGCAGAACACTCCCTGTGGTACCTCTCCTGAGCAATTTAGGGCTTCTTCAGGCTCCCAGCTGCAGCCCATGGATGATGCCAGCTTAAGCAAGCTGACTCCAGGTGCAGATCACCCTTTCATCTCCAGTACCAGGACAGCCTGGCAGCCCAGAGGCTTTAGCTAACAGCCCACAAAGAGCAGCTCAGTCCCCATAAGCACACAAATGCAAGTATCTTTAAAGGGATTTGCTCTGTATTGCAGTGGAACTCCCCTCAAAGAAGCTAATCTAAAAATAAAATAAAGTCTTAAAACTGCCAAACATGTGCAAAGAAAAAAAAAACACATTCTCCTTAGCACATTCAGGGATGACAGTAAAACCCTTTGGGTTAATATCCCCTGCCTAGCCAGGCCACATCAGATCTAAGCTGACACACAGCACAAAAACTGTTAGAGCCAGCAGTTCTCCAGCTGGGAACACTGGTGCTCTCAGCCACCAGCCCTGCAATGCATATGTGCTCTGCTATACAGCCAAGTAATTCCAAATGACAGGACTCCCCCCACCCCTTCAGAACCAAGCTGGAAACTCAAGCAGATTTGCCATCAAACACTCAGTGTGAAAGGACCTAAAATCACCTCATATGTATGGCTACTCATTTATGTATTCATCTATAATGCTTCTCTGTATGGGACAATTAAAACTCTTTTCTTTGTACTGAATGATGAAAATGATGTCATTCCCACAAACTTGGTAATTTGCTTTTACACTCTGTGGAAGCTCTTGAACTTATCCTACAATTTATAGTGACTTTCACGTTCACTAAATACCTCAAGGTTTATTATCATGTGCCAAAAAACATGAAAGGAGAAACCAGAGTTATTTAAGGATAAAAGTAAATACTTGTCACAGAATTTATCATAATACAGATGTCTTGAAAGAAGGAACAAGAGTTATTTAAGGATAAAGGTAAATACTTGTCATTGAATTTATCATAATACAGATGGCTGATCATTGTTAAGCTGGCTGATCATGGAATTCTGGTTCTTTGTTATTTAAAGGGTGCAAAAATACCTCTCCACTTAAGCTGCTGAAGAAAGTGGGAGGTTTTTTTGCTGAAACATATAGAGTCATTTATATTGCCAGCTGTTCAGCTGATTCAGTTATCCATCAGAGGCACTCACATGTCCAAATTCAGATTTAAAGACAGGACAGAAAAAAAGAATCACACATTCATATAATTTTGCCTGAACAGTTATAATCAACATTTAGTTTTTAAAATGTAAAGGCCATTTCTATTGCAGAAACACAGAATCAGACACAGCAAATTAGTCCATCTGTCTATCATGTCTGGTATTCTGCCTCCAAGCAGTGCCTTGCTTCATAATGAGGAATAAGAAACAGTCTTGCTGCAATTAGCTTATTGCACAATGCATTACAGAGAAGAAAATCCTCATCTTGAACATAAGAAATCACTTTCTTTGTTTATGCTAAGTTAAGTGTCGTTTATTATCCTTGGTAATAGAACATTAGAGTATTTTGCAAACAGAGCATATTTCATTAAACATTTCAAGGAGGAACCACCCCTATTCAGCACACTACATCTTTATGAAGGCCATGGGTTTTTGAAACATCAGCAAAAGCCTGGCACCTTGCCCACTCCACAGAGGCTCTATTTCTCAAAACTCTGGAAGAGAGTGACCTGAGCCAGACACCAGCTTTTCCCACACAGATTTTTGCATCTCCCTACTTTTCTCCAGGCACAATGTGCATCCCTTATATTAACACTGAAAGCACAGTGAAAATGGCTCAGCATATGATCAAATCCAAAGCTGGCAGGCATCTGCTCAAGTATAGGAAGAGATGGTATCCTGCTGGTGACTGAAACCAAGAGCTAAGTTCCCACTGTCCATCTCTCTTGTGATCAAAGCATCACATTCAAATGCCCTCAGCCACACTTGATAATGCATTGTCTAGTGGCAAACCAGATGGACTTCACTGAACAGATCATCCATGGGTGAGAGAATGAGGGTAGCACAGGCTTTTAACATTACTTTTCCAGGAAATAATTATCCTCAGTGGAACCAACTGCTTTTATAACCTTCCCCTAAGTGGTATAAGATGCCACAAACTCCCTAAAATGAAGTTATTTTATTCTTTACAAATGTCTATTTATTTGCTGTAAAAAGGAAATTTACCCAATCCTTCCCAATACTCTGTTTCTTTCTATTTTAACTTCTATGCCTTCACATTACCTGACATTCCCACATTCTCTCTCTTCTGTCATGTCTTCAGTTTATGCCATATTCATTTTCATGCAACACTCTACTTTGTGCTACTCCACAGAGACTTTATTCCCTTCAGAACTTACTTTACTAAAGCACTTTGACCCTACTGCTACAGAACACCCCTGAGTGTTTCTGCGATCCCTGCGCCATGGGGCGTGATCTAGATAAAAAGATCCAGTTTGGGATATTTCATCCCACATTAGGGGAGGAAAGGTGTGTCAACAAGAACACCAAAAGCTGTGTGGTCCCTATCAGCGAAGTGCTACAAGCAAGCTCCATCTTCCTAGACTGATCAGTTCAAGTCCAGCATCAGGAGGGCAGACCTAAACCCATTCCCAGTTCTCAGGAGGGCTCAGGCACTGCTGCAGGGCTCCACTCTGCAATACAGACAACACCAACACCTCTGCCCCAACAGCATTCACTGGTGCCAACCTCTATGTTATTGATGTCTGTAGAGTTACACTTGACAAGAGAATACAATACTCCTCTGAATGTACATGGTTGGGGAGAGAAAAACCAATATTCGTTGTGGGGTTTTAGCTATTTTTCCCTTTGCTTTTTTTTCTCCCAAGCCAAAAGTGTAATTTCTCCTTCCCTCACACACCACAGGATGGAAGCAGCTGGCACTCTACTCCTCCACTATATTCTGACCTTTTCCCCACACTGATTTTGTTTTTTTTAACATCCAACTAAAAGAAACACTATCACTGTAATTTGCACCGGGCCTGATACCAATAACTGTCAAGAAAGCGTAACAGAGGCTAGAGCAGTAATGATACATTAATTTCTGCAAAGAATTAGAATAAACTTTGTGACATATCAAATGTAGTTTGTCCAAAGCTGTATTCCCTTCTGAGTAATCTCATGCCATTTAAAGGGATTGTGCTTGGACACAACTCAGTAATGGACCATGTGTTTTGTTGTTTTTTTTTAAATCTGATTAATATCTGACAGTAGCTAAGCAAGTGCATCCCATTCTGGCTAACCACCCTTCTTTTCATTGCAAGGGAGCCCTCAAAACTAGGTCTCCAAATCTCTAAGTACCATGTGAGACAGAAGCAGCACTGTCAGAGACAGGGCTCCACCTACACCTTCACCTCTTCCTGTTCCATTTTACGTAAGCAAAAACAACCTCAATAAGGCCACACTGTCAAATATCTTAAGAAGTTTACACATTATTTTCTACCCTCTGTCACATGTAATAGTAGAGCAGGATAAAACCAAAATCCTTTCATTTCAAAGTACTTCCTGACTAGAGATCAAAGAACATTTAAAAACATAAGATGTTAGAGGGTTTGAAAATGGAAATGAAAACACAGGGAGGAGGGAGAGAGAAATGAACCTTTTTTTCTCAAGTTCACAGTGAAGGCATGTACCTGAATAGAAAACAGTTTTTGCTTTTTTTACATATTTGATCATAACTATCTAAACTTTAAACAAATCCTCTTTTTCTCCCTAGGTCAGGGAGGGGGACAGAATAAATACACACTCAAAAGCAAAACAAAAACAGTTTTCTATCTCAACCACATTTATTTTCCCCCAAAATACTCATTGTCTAGCCTAAGAAAATGAAATGCTGTGCTTTGTTCAACAACCTCAGTATGTGTCCCACAACCATTTGTAGCTCACCTCATTAGCATTGTGTGCTAGCTCTAATCACCCAGGCACAGCTAAACAAACAAGTTACAGCCATGGCACAACCACTGTGAGATACCTAATCATGTGATATTCTCTGCTGGTGTCATTTATGTAATGCAGATTACTTTTCTTCTAAACACTTGAAGAAATCAATGTGGGTAAAGGCAGTTCCATTGCCACACATCTATTTCTTCCCTTCCTTGAATATATAACTTCAGAGCCACTGTAAAAGCTAAGATTACATATCTACAGGTTTTTTACACTAGAGGATTTTAATTTAGAACAAAAATCCATTTATCTAAACATCTACTGCCTATGAAGTTTGTGAGAATTAAAACATAAACACACATGCATAAAAAACTTCACTAATTTCTTCTTTTACTCAATTTGCAGAAGTCAGGTTATATCAGATTGAGGGGATTTAATTTAGTGAAACCCAGGAACTTATTTAGTTATGTCCTGGGAGCTCTCCATAGAATGCATCATCCTATACAGAATTTCTAAGTATTTGCAGTATTTTCAGCTACATTTCAGAGAAGAAAGAAGCCTAGAGTTATACTACCAATGCCAGACCATTTTACAGAGTATGTTGAAAACAAATGAGATGTCCAGGATGAACATTTTTTTCAGAGAGACCTTAATCAAGTGCATGTATTTCAAAAACCCTATCTGGATCTTTTTTAAAAATCAATCTATTGTAACACTGATAGAAAACACATTTTGAATTTGAGCTAGCAAGGCTGCAAGTTCTAACCACTTTTAAAATACATAAGGCAAAAAAAGAGTACTTCTGTATTTCAACCTCATGCTTGAGGCATAAAGGCACTTAAAATACTCCTGAACTGGGGAAATCCTGAAGTGAGGTGTATATAGAGTTGCTAGGAAATAAAGAAAAGTGGCCAGTGTAAGATTATCAACTCAAGAAATGCCAACTCTCCTAATGAAGACAAACTAAGAAGAGCAGGGACACAGCAAGGCACGAGAAATTACATTTAACTTAGATGAAGCTTCTCATGAACACCTACCTATTCAAACAACTTCAGAGCTTTGTAACAAACAGCATTACATCCTTGTTTCCACAAGGACAGCAGAACAAAAAAAGTCCAGCAGCAGGACAGTGACAATGCATTTGGATACAGAAGGGAGAACTCCAGAAAAGCCCTCTCTCTAGGATCTTCAACAATATCCATAAAGCAAAACTTAGTTGAGAATAAAAATGCTCATAACACGTTTTATGGAAACAAGCAATAAAAGAAAAAGTGCAGCAAAATTACAATGGACTTGAAGTAAGAAGAAATCAGTAAACTTAAAAGTATGGATTAAAAAAGAAGTCCCACTAGTAACAACATAAGCAGAATAGGCTCTCGAGAATGATAATTCCTTTAAAAGTTAGTGGCATGTCAAAAAAAAAACAGAAAAAGTGGATGCAAACTGAAATGGAGCAAATATCACAAATATATACACTGACCACAATCACACAAAAAGAAGCAAAAGTAAGCAGGAGAAGTCAGGTCACCATTTAAAATACAACTAACATGATCATGAGGGTAGTAGCAACAACACATTTCCCAGCATGCATACATACATGAAAGGGTAAAGCTAATCTGCAACTCCACAGTTACTAACACACTAAAGCTCCTGGTATGTCATGCTTCCTTCCACCACCCCCCATCCTCCTCATAAAAAAAAAAACAACTCCAGACAACTCAAACATATACCTACAAATGCATTAAAGCAGGTTAAAATTACTATTTTGATAAATTACACAGTACCTCTTGTGCTGAACTGATAGTAAGAGAACTAGCTATATCCACATCTGAAACCAGAAAGGACAAGTGAAGTTCCATAAAGTACTGGAAAGAGCCAAACACAGTAATTTTAAAATGGAGGAGGAAAACAGAGAAAGCTAGTGAGCTACAGCTCAGTCATTTCAACTTTGTAATACTCAATGAACTAAGCTTCCTGAGCAGAGAAAAGCTTGGGCACTAATAGAAGAAACTTCCATAGAAGAAATTTAACATATGAGACAGCAGTCCAAGAATGCAAAAAGTCTTGCAGAAGCCACAAGGGATAAACTTTTGTGGCAGAGAGAATACACCTATAAAGTGGAAGGAAAAAGACTTGGGAGAATTTTCTTCTGAGGGCAAGAAGTGAAAGTAAAAACCATGCCAGCCCCAAGGATCACACAGGGCTGCAAGGAGTCACAAGCATCAGACTGCACTTGGCATTACAGCTTGTCCCTCCCTACTTACTTCACCCAAGTGCAGCATTCTTAAAACAAGAACCACTTAATTCTGGTTACTGGCAACTTCTGGTTCTTGCATGTTCACTGTTAAAGCATTTCTATTCTAGAGCTTAATTGCTTACCTAGGTTCCAGGAGTTGGAAGAGGTCAAAACTGATGAAATTCAAACAAAATCTCTGCAGAAATGATTTAAATTAATAACAATGAGACAAGAGGGTCATCATGGCTGATGCAAAAACACTACAAACCAAAAACAGGCTTCAAGAATTGCTTCTCAGCATAAGTTGCATCTGAGGGATCTCTAAAGAACGTTAAAGCCAAGTCTTACATTGTGACTATGTCTGGGAGAAGCTGGTTGAGAAGGCCAATGAAGCTGCAGATCTAAGACTAGCATTTTGCAGCAACAGACTGGAGATATTAAATCAAGGAAGAAAACCAGAGGATACAACCAAAGGAGAAAAGGTAAGTTTTAAAATGGACTTTTGCTCCCAGAACCTCACTGCAATCAGGCATCTGAATAGCTGCCTCATAATGGCGGGGGGGAATTAAAAAAAAGCCATGCCCAAGACTTTAGCACAGCCCCAGAAGATGAGTGTTTTCACTGGAGCTGTAACAAAGGAAACAGTGGTAAAGCCTCCCAGAGACCCTGGGTAATTTTATCCTACCAGGCTTATCCCTAATCTCTGAAAATAAGCCAAGAC